>NC_140082.1:4679092-5337594 GCF_964194135.1 Talpa europaea | reverse complement strand
CGCGGGCAGCTTCGCAACCCAGCGCTCAACCGCTGCGCCACCAGGGAGGCCCTGTTGTGGCTTTAAATGGAAGGAGTCACGATTGATTTACCCTCACGATTTAATCAGGTTATCGGAAGTCTTACAAAGCACATATAAATACTCTGGACTGTCATTCATTCATCCTTTATCCAGCCACGTTCACTGAGCACCTACTATGTGCCCAAACCCTATTCGCAGCACCAGGGCATCTGGTAATTACACAGAATAATACACAGACTAATGGATTTATTAGAAGCTTCAATCCAGCGCTGGAGCTGGGTACAAGGTATGTGGGTTTCACCAGGCCATTCTCTCTTTTTCAGGACATCTGAAAATCACCATAATAAAGCTTTTGTAAAAATTAATAAAGGCTATTTATTCAATCAATTTGTTTATCCAACACACATTTGTCAAAGGGGGTCGTAGGGTCAGGCACTAAGCCAGGAGGACAAGACGGAGTGGGTCCTCCTCTTCAAAGAACCCAGTCTAGGAAGAGAGATTTTTCACCTACTAGACTGGTGAACTGAAAATGTTTAAAGAACTTGGAGGGTTTGCCAACTCAACAGAGCAAACCTGTCAGCTAAGTGGGAACATTCAAGGTGATTGTGTGCATCAATCTGAAGGCACAGACATAGGTTGCAAACTATGGCCTGTGGGCCAAATCCACTTGCTTCATTTGTCAATAAAGCTTTATTGGTACACAGGAGAGCTCCTCCTTTAATGTCTGCCTCCTTTAATGTTTGTGTTCACACTACCTGGGTGGATTTGAGCACGGCAATAGACTAAATGACCCAAATTAAAAAAAACAAAAAACAAAAACAAAAAAACTCTCTGGCCCACTAAAGTAAGAAGTGTCCTATCTTTCACCCTATAGTTGTTGTTGTTGTTTTTTTTTTTAAACAGAATATTGTTGGATGAGCTTAGAATGTTTCCCATGAATTAAATCACCAACCCCCAATTTGCCTTCTTCGGGAGCACAAGTTTTCTACATGTGGACTTGGAGCTACAGTGCTCTGCTTTGGCCATTACTGGCATGATTTAAAAAATCATCCTGTGGGGCCTCCCTGGTGGCGCAAGTGTTAAGACGCAACCTATGAAGCAATCCACAGCCACTGCAGCACGAGTTTGATTCCTGGCCAGCCAGGGAGCTACCCACATGGCACAGCAGACCTCTCTTGACTCGCCTGCTGCTCCCCTCAGCTGTGTACTTCGGTCAATCTGCCTGTTCTGTTCCCTACTCTGTCTCTGGTGAATCCTCTCACCCTCCACACCTCTGGCCTGTACCCCAGCTCCTGTATGCATAAATAAATAAATCTTTAAAAAAATAAAAAAATAAAAAATCATCCTGTGCAGGCCACACATCTGAGCAATGAAATCAGCCCTGGGGCAGTGAGTCTTGTAAAAAAGAAATCTGTATTTTCTAAAGTTCCCTTAGGCGACTGCCATGGCCAGCCAAGGTTGAGAACCAGTACCTCAAAGGGAGGGACCGAGCCTGGGAGTAAGTTTTCAAAGATGAAAGCAGACTGCAGGTCCAGAGCAATGGCTGAAACCAGCAGGATCCCCTGGGTTGGACAGTGGCTCCAAGTGGACACTGATGAACACAGTACCCAGTTCGGAAAGCAGGGGGACTACGAGCAATGGTGTGATGGTAAATGTTCAACAACTGAGGAGCAGGGCGGTTGGTAGCATTTGCCAATTTCATGGTGTAAATACTCCTGTCACAGCCCATTTCAGTCCACCCACTGGACATCTCTGAGTGTGGAGCTAGGGAAGGCATACAGGAGCACCATCACACAATATTTCTACCATACAGATATGAAAGATGCAAATCACCTTGAGAGCATATAATAGTAAATAATTAGGAAGTGATGAGGCTTTGGGTATTACCTTGGTTTGAAATAGATGTATTTAGCTGCAGTAAGTTTATAGAACTTAAAAACTTTAATAACACCTTGTGAAAGTTCCAGAAATTTAACATTTCGTTCTCATGAGCTGGAACTAGTCAGTTATACTACCATTGTCACTTCAGGGACTCAGAGGCCAAGAGTTTAGAGATGCCTACATGGCAAAACAATGGGGGAGGTATGGGTGGCCGTGACAAATGGAATTTACATGGGGACTATAGTAACCAAGGTGTGCTGCTTCCTGGCAGGATGATGGTGGGCATGTTTGCTCTCTTCCCTGAGCCTCAGACTGCTCATCTATTAAATGGGGTTATTATATGGGCTCTGCAGTCAAGACAGCCTGGGGTCAAATACTGGTTTTACCACTTCCTTTCTGTGTGACCTTGAACAAGTAACTCCCCCTCTCTGAACTTCAGTTTCCTCATCTATAAAATGGGGGCAATAATAGTACTTTCATAATGGAGTGGATGAGGGGGGCTAAAAGTGTTCTTCTGGGTAAATAGCACATGGCATATAGTAGATAGTCAATAAAAGATCAGATGAATTACCTACTGTTTATTGGCTTCTTATCACCAAATATTTCTGGCTCTGTCCCTTCTGTTGCACTTTTTGGCTACTGTGCTTGAACGAGGTCATGTGACTAGCTCTGGCCAGTGAGCTGAAAGCAGAAGTGATGTGTCATTTCTAAGATAGAGCATTTTATTGCTGGCACCAGACTCTCGACAGAAGGCCATCCACTGGGAGAGTGAAGAGAACATTAGAGCTGGTGGTGGCTCCATTTGACTGGGTCCCGAATAACTGATGAGCAGAGCCATGGCCCACTCCCATGACATCAGCCAGTGGACGTGTCATGGGAGCAAGAAGTACATCTTTATTGCATTAAGCTATTGTAATTAGGGGGTCTCTTGTTACTGCAGCATGATATAGCCTATACTGACTGCTGCACTGCTAAATCAATGGTGTTTATTACTACTATTTGGAGTGTCTCTATAGTCTCCAAAACCACAGCTGTCACCCCAAACATGTTCTCAATCCTTAACCTGTATCATATGCCTCTACCAGGAAAACTTGAGGTTTTCACCAAACTTCTATCCTTAAACTGAGCTAGAGAACTAATCACATCAGTTCTCTGAGCCTTAGTGAGGGGCTCTGAGATATGGGATTATAATCATGGCCATATTTGCTCTTGCTTTACCAGTAGTTGTGCAATCATGAGTTACTGCACTGTAAAAGACATAAGCTATTATCACTAGAGGAAATTACAATCTGATTGTGATAAAGTTAGATGATTTCCAGTGTTCCTCATCAAGCTTTCAAGAATTCCAGTCAGGTTTTTGCTATATTTGTATAAACCATTTCTAGCTCTACTTTGAAGTAAACAGTACCTCAGGTCTCCTTCAAGATTCCTGCACAGGACTGTACATTCTCTCTATCTCTCATCTTGCTCTGAATTGCTGACATTCTACAATGTACCTCAGTCACTTGTCCCAACAATCTTACTCCTTCTCAGAAAGTTCTTCCTAAAGTTTTCCTTAGAAACGCTTACCCTGGGGACATAACTAACATCAGCACCTACCTATGGACTTGTTATCAAAATGAAGAATGAAACCTGTATCTCCAGGGAATGTCCACAAACCAATTCGTTAACAACATAAACTCCTCAACTGCCGACTTCTTAAACCTTTTTTTTTAAAGAGGCTCTTAATTTCATCACTTTGTCCTCACCACTTCTTGATGTTTTACAGGCTTTGGCATTTCCTAATTATGAACACAGCCTAATTCAATCAAGATTCTGCCACTGGTTTTTCAAATGCTCCAACTGATGCTGTAAAAGCAACACCTTTTTTTTTTTTAATAAATTGAATTTCTGTATTATAATCATTACCTAAAAATGCTCTGTAGATGTACAATTTCATTTTTTAAAAATTATAATTACACACATCTACCTGTCAAGTAACAGGAGTTCTCAACATATACTGCATGTCAGCAGGAACTAAGAATTAGGCAGAAGGCCAAGAAAGTGGTGGGAGGATGAGACCCTGGCTTCTCTTAGCAAGCAGAGACCAAGGTGTGCACTGAACCATGAATGACAACAGCCAGGGAAGTGTGGCTCTATGCCAGTGGATCAGGAGACCATTCTTCATTCATTTGTGCCAGCCTGTAAACAAGACAGATGATCCCTGGCCTTATGGAATTTATGGTCTAGCCAGGGAGCAAGGCATAAAACAGATAATCACACAAGTAATCATTACCATTGTGATAAATGCCAAGAAGGAAGACTGTGGACACCAAAGGGTATAGCAGGAGCTATATCATCTACTGGGGGGCTCTCCCTGGAGTGGATAGCACTTAAGTTGGAACCTGAAAGAAGAATAAGAAGAAATCAGAAGAAGAGCAGGGGGGAGAAAATAGAGATATACCATGTTCATGGATCAGAAGACTCAATTGTGTGTTAAGAAATTTTATTCTCTCCAAATTGATCTGTTGACTCAATGCAGTCCCAATCAAAACCCAAGAGGTTTTTATGGGAAATGACAAGCAATGAAACCACTTATATGGAAATTCAAAAGACAGATGATCCAAAGAAATCCTGAAACAGGAAAACAAGATTGGAGGACAAGCCATCTGATTTCAAAAGACTGTGAAGATAGAGTAATCAATAAAGTGTGGTATTGCTGTAAGAATAGACATATTGATCAATGAAACAGAACAAAGAGCCCAGAAATAGACCCACACATAGATGTTTATTTGATTTTTTTTTTAATAAAAGCACAAAAGCAATCTAAAGGGAAAAGAGAAACTTTTAAACAGGTGTAACTGGAACAACTGGATTTCTATATGGGGAAAAAATGATCCTCATATCTCTACTTCATACCAAACAAAAAAATTAATTTGGAATGATCCGAGATCATAACATAAATGCTACAACGAAACTTCCAAGTGAAAACACATGAGATTAGATTCGTGATCTGAGGATAGACGGAGTTCTCAAACAGGGCACAGAGGGAAGAATATTCCCCTGTGGGAAGTGGGAGCGGCATGGGCAAGACCTTGGGGAAAGAAAGAAGTTGAGCATTTTTCAGGAACTGAAAGAAGGCTGGAATGTGGCAAGCGAGGAAGAGAGAGAGTCAGATGCATGAACTGCTACAGTGATCTTTATAAAAATCTTTAGGAAGTGGAAAGACAAGCCACAGGCTGCGAGAAAATATTTGCATATCTCCTATAAAAGGACTCATCTCCAGAAAATGTAAAGAACTCTGGAAACTCAGCAATAAGAAAACAATATGACTTTTAAATGGGTAAAATGTTGGAACAGACACATGAGCAAGCAGACTATATGCCTAACAAGTAGACACATGAGAAAACGATCAACATCATTAGTTGTCAGAGAAAGATGAATTGAAACCACAATGAGATACTACTATGTGTCCATTAGAAAGGTTAAAATCGAAAAAAAAAAAAATGGTAATACTAAATTGGTGAACACAAGGAACAGTTCATACATTACCAGTAGGGCAATGAAATGACACAGCCACTTTAGAAAAAAGTTTAGGAGTTTCCTGAAAAGTTCAACATAAACTTATTAAAGTAATCCCATCCCATGTACTTACCCTACAGAGATTTTAAAAAAACAACCAACAACAAACTACGGTCACACAAAAACCTGTATGCAAATGTCCAAGGCAGCTTCAGACATAACTGTCAGAAACTCCAAGCGAAACATCAACTATATAATGGAATACTACTCAGCAATGCAAAAGGACATAGTATCAATTTGTGCAGCAACATGGAGAAATCGCAAAAGCACTGTGCTAAATCAACGAAGGTAGATTAAAAAAACAAATACACACATATTGCATAATTTCATTTACATAACATTTCGAAAAAGGCAAAGCTATGGGGACAGCAGACAGAGCAGGGGTCCCAGGTGTATAGGGTGGGGGAAGGGCTTGAATATATAAGGGAGCAGTATAGGGAATTTAAGGGGGCGCAGAACCTGCTCCCTATTCCCACTGTGTCAAATGTCATAGAACTGCATGTTGAAACAAAAAGAAATTCATATCCTATGCACTGGAAGTAAAACTTCACTGATCATCTCATCACCTGTGAAAGCATTTTGCCAGGTTCTGCACCACTGGCTGGAGGGACTCAACTTCTTAGCCAGATGTTCAGGACCTCAAAACAGCTTCCCAGCCTCCTCTCCAGCCAGTACCCTCTGTCTACCCATGCTCTCCAGCTAGCAGGACCCTCGGGAACCTCTGCCCCAAGGCCTTCATTCATGCTGTCCCTCTGCTGGAAATGCATCCCTTACATCCCTGCTCCTTGGAGAACTCCTATTGGTTCCCTTGAATGGGTAGTTTGTCTGCAGATATGCTAAAGCGAGCCGGGGCAGGTAGACAGATTCTGTCCTGAGCCCGGCACTGAAGGAGGTGATGGCCAAGTGCACCTCAGGTTCAGGTGTCTACATTCCAAAAGGCTTATCATCCGGGAAAAGCAGGAGAGGAAAGAACATCTGTCCAGCTGAAACAGGCTTATTTTAAATAAGGCTTATTTTAACCTAAAGGAAATGGTGATCTTAAAACTCTCTTGAGGATGGCAGTGAGGACAAGGGGTGCAGCTACTCAAGGGGAACCCCCTTTGGGGTCTCCAAAGCACACAGTCTGTCTTCAGTTTCTCCACATCCCCATGTCCCCCAAGTCACAAGTCCAGTGATGGAGCTGCTCCTTCCCCAAGCCCAGGGAGATGAAGGTAACAGGGAGGCCCCAGACACCACTTAAGAGGGATTTCTTGGGCCATGGCTCTGTGCGTCAGAAATAAAAAGCGGGGTTTCAGCATCGTGCAATTAATGCAGCAAACATTGATTTCTGCACTGTAAGAGGCTGGTTCATTAATTCCAGATGCTCCCACCAGTCAAGCCGAGGTTCGGCTGCTTTGCAAGATGAGGCAAATGAGAATACTGAATTTTAAAATTCCTTTCTGCAGCAACCTTTATTACCAAACAGAGCATAAAACCCACCCACCCAGACTGCTTAATTCTTCCTAAATAATTAACAGCACCTGCTCACCTCGCGTTTACGTGGGCAAACCCAGCACACTGCTCCACGTCCGAGTAGATCCTCCCTCACACATAAGCCTCGGACCTCAGCCACCCCACCCAAACCTGAGCAAGCACAGGATCAGCTCAGCAGAATCTCCCCCCACACCTCCCGGCCGCCAGCACCCCTTACTGGATTAGATTTTTCTCCAAGTCACCTTTGGAAGGTAAACACCCAACTGGGACTTTCTGAGGATGTCTGGATTCTTCAAAGCTAAAAAGAAAAGCCCTTTGGAAGTGGCATCTGCAAGTTGAAATTTTCTTTTCAATGCGAATTCCCCTTTCGGGGAGTTGGTGGATTTAGCCAGGCTCCAACTCTGTGATTCAGGAAGTCCAGGGAGGCACGGGAATTGCCAGCCACCTTGTTGGGTTTTCTTGACATTGGACGCCTTGCTACTTCATGTGTGGTCAACTAAGGTCACTTGCCCCTCATCCCTGAGAGTCTGTTAGAAATGCAAAATCCGGGGTCCCACCCAGGTCTGAGTGAGAATCTGCATTTACACAGGACCCCAGGTGAGCTGCACTCCCCTTCGCTTAAGAAACACTGGCTCAGGTAGTTTGTTCCAGAGAAATGACAATGAGGACCACTGGCACATGGGCTGGCAGAGTAGGAAGAATGGCCCCTGGTTGCCTGAGATGCCTGGCCCTGACAACCTAAGGTGCCCTCACACCAAACCTGCCATAAGGCCATGGCCAAGGCCAAGGTCAGCAGCCACTGACCGACCAGTGATGACGTCCTGGTCTTGTCCAGAAAACTCAGAAACACCAAGCTCTCAAGTGCCACTCAAAGAACGGTCCCTGGACAAACAGCACCTCCCCAGGCCTCCTGACACCCCAGGGTCAGGGCAGATTTTTGTGCACACTAAAGTTTGGGGCCATCCATTGAGATCTCTCTTGCTGAGTCCACTGAAGTGGAAATCTGAAGTATAGCTGACGTCATGCCATGTCACCCAGTCGCCATGCTGTCTCAATGGACCCTGGAGGCTCAGCACAGGCTTGGAAAGGGGGAGACCCACCTTTGTTTTCTAAATGGGGGAAAGGAGTAAAAATGGATAAATGACTCCCTTGGGTCATTCACCTGGGGCAGGGTTGGGAAGGTGATGGTGTCTGGTATCCAACTTCAAAGCCATCGCCTTGACCTGATGATGAATTTCTTTGGCGAGAAGGATCAACAGGCCCTACCCCTTCCCTTACCTGGACCCCATTCTCCACCTACCTCTCCCAATTCACACAGTTTATCCAAGAGAAACTCGGGGATGAGACACTCAAGTTTTTTGAATTGCGGGGGGGGGGGTCCTCATCTGCCTCCCCAGGCTTCTAGGTTACCCTGATCAACTCAACGAAGATTTCATGCACCAAATACCACCAGCTTCAATTGTCATTTCAGGATTCGCCCCGTTTTAATGAATGCCAAAACTGTTTTTTCACTTGATAGAGCTTGACAAGAGCGACAATCACAGATTAGAAAGAAACTTCTAGCTTTTCAACAAAGGTTAATAAATAGTGACAGCATTAAGTCTATTCTGATTAACTATGCTGAAAGATATTATTGCTGTTTGTAACATGAAATCATTATTGGATTAAGCACAGCATATAAAAATGAAATGTGAGTTTTAATCTCAAACACAGACATGCAGGCTGCTCAGACACAGGAGGGGTAACACGTGGAGGCCCATATTAATTTGTAAGCGGCTCTGGTGACGGGATATTCTCTGCTGCTTGCCTGGTTGGATCTGATGGGCCCGCGGTGACCTCTCCTATTGCTCCCCCTCAAGATGCTGAGAGGTGAACTCCCTTTCACTAAGTTGCATCACAGTGAGCGGCTAAACAGCATCACGGAACAGGGCAGTACTCCAATGGGATTAGTGGAAAGCTATTCCAGAGTTTCTCTGACCCCAAATACCTTCTCCCCCCAAAATGCCAACCTCAAGTAAGAAGATGGTTTGGAGATGGGGAAGCCCAATCTTGTTGGGAGGGGAGGAAAAGTGAATAGATGGGTCCTGCTGGCTCATCTACATGGCACAGGGCTGGAAACAGATAGCCACTAAGTGTAAAGCCTGCCTTTGCCCACTCCCCGCTCCTCCAGCCAAAGTGGACCCAGAAACGCCCCACTGCATGGCTCTGGGTGCTTTGTACTTTGACACACTCGGCACTGAGATTGTGATTTCTACACACCGTCTCCCAATGAAAGGGTCCAGTTTCCTGGAGCAACACCTGAATCCAAAGCTGGGTTGGGGAATGTACATGGGGCATGCGAACATCTTTCTGGCAAGCAAGGAGCCACGCAGGACCGCTGAGGAGTCCATAGGCATCAGGAGCCGAGAAGCAGAGGCCCCACACCAGAAATGGGATCATCTGCATATGGCTAAGGTAAATGACCCAGGTGGAGGAAGACACTTCAATCATGCTGCCATCGTGGGTTCACAATGGTACTGAAACAAAAAACACCTCTCACCGGTCACTTATTTCGAAAACTGGCAAATAAAGGGAAATAATTAAACATTCATCCTCCTTTTTCTGGACATACTTTCCTTCAGGATAGGTAAATAATTGATGAGGGGTGGTTTCTCTGGAAAGAAGTCTTCCAGCTAAGAAAGGGGGATGGAGAGAATCAACATTTCAACATTTTGTAAATCCTCATGAATTAACGGCCCCAGGCAATGATTACCAGTGGGCATGAAACCAGCGGGTGAAGAGCTGATGGAGGACTTGACACTGGATGGATCTGGCTGGCAGCTCCTGAACCCACCCATCAAACTCAATGTCACAGAAAGGGAGACAGCCAGGCCCAGTGCGTTCCTGGCAGAAGGGCGCCCCGCCACCATGGTGTGGTCTTGCCAGAAAGATGGAAGCAACGTCTGACCCAGCCTCTGCAGCGCCCGTTCACAGCAGACCCAGTGGAAGCAGGAGAGGGCTAAATGATGCCCAGGGACCTGCTCAGCCAGATCCATGAAGGGAAACTCTATGGGCTATTTCAGCAAGAAAATGGAGAAGAGGGGAGAGAAGAAAGGTAGAGCAGAAAGGCGAGGGACAAAGAAAGAAGGGTGGGGAGAGGGAGAGGCAGGAAAGGGGAGAAAGAATGAGTCTATACTGATATAAATAAATGATTGGATGGATGGATGGATGGATGGATGGATGGATGGATGGATGGATGGATGGATGGATGAGTAGATGGGTGGGTGGATGGATGGATGAGTACATGGGTGGGTGGATGGACGGATGGATGGGTGGGTGGGTGGGTGGATGGATGGATGGATGGGTGGATGGATGAAGGGAAAGCTCTTCGACTCATAAGCACAGCATCAGTGTTGGAAAGAGTTCACCACTTGAGAAACACAACAGCACTGTTTCATTGCATCAATGGATGCTAAAATTAGGGGGCAAAAGAATGATGAGACTCAGAGTATTTACATTGTCTTGAAATGTCTCTCCAGAAGAAATGTATTAATTATAAGGGGAAAATACTGATTTCACACTTGAGAATCCTAGGACACATCACCTTAAGTAACTGACCAAAGTTCCCACCACCAGTAATGGGGCAGGCTGACATCACAGACCTCCTGATATAAGGCACTGAGGAGACATATCACCACTTCTGCAGTATTTGTGGCAAACATGCATAACCTGAAGCTAATCAGGGTAAACATCCTATATTCCCAAAGTGAGCTACATTCTGCAAAATGAATGGCCGGGGCTCACTTTAAGTGTCAAGGACATGCAACATGATAGTAGGGAGTGGTCTCAGATTGTCCCTACTGTGTGATATAGTCCCTGAAAAGTCTGTGAGAGATGCACACACCAAACAGCTCTCCTTGCACCCCTGCACTTAGCACAGAGATAGTCACTGAATAAATAATTCAATGAATAATAAACAGCTTACACAAAAAAAGAATGTGTATTGGCTCACATAACCTGAAAGTGCCAGGACCCCTTGCTTCAGGCATGGCTGTATCCAGCTGCTCAAGAGATGTTATCTTATTCTGCTTGTCTCCTGGCTCAGCTTTTCTCTGTATGGGTGGTTTTTTCCTCAGCCAGGGTTTCCTCAGGCAGCTCCGCTTCACCAGTCTGGCAACTCCCAGAGAAAGACAACATGGTTTTTCCAATAGCTCTAGCAAAAGTCCCAGGATTCACTCTCCTAAGACTGACTTGGGTCCATGAACTTCAACTGGTCCAGATTAAAGGAGACAAAATGGACATGACAACTAAATGTAATGCATTATCCAGGACTGAATCCTTCACCAGAAAGGGCATTAGTGAGCTACTGTCAAAATCTGAGTAAGTCCACTCTACTAGATCAATGTCCTATCAACGTTAATTTCCTGATTTTGTAATTGGTCTGGGGTTAATTTGAATGCTAATATTTAAGGAATTTGGGTGAAGGAAATATGGGGAGTTCTTTGTACTATCTTTGCAACTTTTTGTAAATCATCTTGAAACTATTTCAAAAATGAGAAGTTAAAAAACAAAGTTTCTAAATAAATTAAACATGAAGTCTTTCCTAACTGCCCTGCCTCAAGAGGGTCCCTGCAGATAACATCTCACAACATCTCTTATCTCACAGTGCTGAGAATTTATAAATTCACTTGTAGCTTAGTTGCTGAGTGTAGTTTTTCTCCCTGTCCTGTGAGGCCTACAAACACAGCAGTCTTTACTATCAGGGATTCCAGAATTGCTGTTCTCTCCTGACCATCCCTTCTTTTTCTGTACAGCTTTTATTGCTTTTTTATAATCACATATATTCATCTACATTCGGCTCAATCATTCATCTTTCCAGTAAAGAAAGAGCTGAAAGCCCGGGTGTGCCTGGTAGATGCTACATGTTGAGAAATCAGCAGTGATCTAAACACATAATTTCTACCCTTACACAGTGTTGCTCTGTCCCTACATCAGACTGAAATCTCCAGGAGGCAGAGCCCAAACCTGCTTTATTTCTTGCTGCTTCCAGTACCTGTGACATAGTTTGGAATGCAAAAAGTACCCAGTGGATGAATACATGGCTGAATGGCTTATGCACCATTGCCTCCTTCCACCACCCACAGCAGACATAGCTAATTGATCCTAGAACACATGGAGCCTGGTCAAATAGGTTTGCAATGCATTTGCCTAAATGCATGCATGGAAGGAGCTTTGGGTAGCTCTGATATAAATAAAGCCATAGGGAAGAAAGCAGTAAGTCACTGGGCCTTAGAAGTCAGGCCCCTGATATCCAGTGTCATCCTGTGCAGGCCTCATAGTCCCACAAGGTAGGAGACATTTCTATAACAGCTGCCAACTTTTAGACAATTGCCAGGCCTCATCAGACCTCACTCTGGCCTCCTTCTAGGCCCCTCCAGACATCCTCTCTCCTGGTTCATTCCAACTGAGAAGGCAGACATGGAAACACTCCTCCCTGAAACAGGATTACTGTGCCCATGTTCCAAAGCTGAGGAATCCTGGACAAAGCTCAGTTCTACTACCAATACCCCAGGACCCCCCAAAACAGGGGCGGAGGGGTGCTGGCCCTGCCATGGCCTCATTACACTTAATTTTCTATTTTCCTCTACTTGTTTCATGGATTTACTGCCAACTCACCCCTCTCCCTACCAAGCCCTGAGGTTACCAGTGGTGTAGGTGTCGGGGAGTTTCACCTCTGAAAGGTAAGCAAGTCCCAACCCATCTCGGCCTCAGCATCCCCACCAGGAAATGGACGAGGGTGATTTGAGGTTACAGAGAGGGTAATCTGATGTTAGAGAGCCCTGGGCTTAGAATCTGGCTGGACAACCCCCTCAGAGATCGGGGCCATATACCTGACTACTCCCTGCCTCAGTTTCCCCATATATGAAGTGATCCAATCCTGTAAGGGTCACTGGGGAATGTAGCCGGAAAGTGTCCAGCTCAAAAAGCCAGGATTGCATGCACAGTGGATGCTGCTCCCACCTAAATCCCCCTTAACTCTTGCTTTCTGCGACCTTCTAGAATCACTGGCTTCTCCATTTCAAGGGGTGCACCTGGGAGGGGGTACTTAACAAAGATGGGGAGTTGAACTGAGCCCTGAAGTGGGTGGACTCTGTATGGGGTATCTACCCTGTGGCCTCCCCATGGGCAGGGGCCTGGCTGCCCGGGGTACTGCCTGGCATGAACCGGGATTCATGCATCAGATAATTTATTTGCTCTTCACCCTCACATCGGTCTCACTTCAGGCATCTGTCTGTCTCCTCACTGCAGCTTGCCAACCCTACCCCAGGCCATCTCTCCTTGCAGCCTCTGGTCCCCCAGCTAGAGAATGGGCACTTCCCTGGCCGGGGCACAGGCCCTGTCCCTCCAAACTCCCCAGAGCCAGGAGCAGCCAAGATACCAGGCCCCGCATGGGTGAAGCCCACAGCTCCCCAAACTCCCCAAGGCAACAAAAGAACTTAGCTGGGAATGTGGAGAAAAGAACTGTAAGTGACACCTAGTGACATCTGCCTGATTGGATCAGGCAAGGCATTGTGAGGAAGGATGGACACGTCCCAGCCCAGTGTCAAAAGTCTCCCCCAAGGAGAGGTGGGTGGCCCCGGGACTTGCACAAGCCACGTGGCGGGGTGCGGGGTGGGGTGAGCCGGGTAGTGGCCTGCAGGCTCGGCCATGGAGTGGACGGCGGCCCCAGGATTCACGAAGACAGGGCAGCTATCACAGGAAACCACACCAGGACATGTCACAAAGCCCTCTGTCTCCTCTCCTGTGAAATGGGGACAAGGTTCAGACTGGGGGAGAGGGGGTGAGGCGGCCTCCAGAGCTCAGCGTGTGATGCCCGACTGTCACTGCTCCTGCACTTCAGGCCGAGGCCGAGGTGTCCACCAGCCCCCGAGCCGCCAGCCAAGCGGACAGCGCCTCTTTGGCCCTCCTGCCCCTCTCTGCCTCTCCCTCTCCCGGCCACGCTGGAAGGCAGCTGGCCCCCATCTCGCCAGAGTGCCCCCTGCCTTGGAGCCAACGAATTCCTGCAGAAAAATGTCTCCCACTCACCCCTTCCCGTCATGCCTGAGCAGCCTGGCCATCCATGCCCTTCTCAGGGAGGCTCCAGGACCACCTCCGTCAACACCCAACTGCCCAGGTGCCCCCGCGGGCCTGCACTCCTGGCCCCTCCCCAAGCAACGCCATCACCTGAGCAGAGCTGTCGTCACCACGAGAGAAACCCCCTCCTCACAGCAGGTGTCACTGTTGCCACCACTTTACAGACAAGGAAGCAGAGTCACAGAGAGACCGACACCTGTGCGAGGAGGCCACCACCCAGCCCAAAGATGACAGAGGAGCCTCGGACCCTGGACCTGCGTGGTTCAACAGCCTCACTCTTCTCCTGATGAGCGGGGATGAAGGGGGCAGCTGGCCCAGCCCAACCCTGCACACACCTGCGTGCACACACGTTCACACGCGCGCACACTCCCACATGCACACGCACACAGCTTGCTGGCTTCCCACAGTGGCCCTCTCCTGAATCTCAAAACATCTCCCCTTCGCTGAGTCACCTGCCTGGGAGGAGGGGGAGAGAAATCAATACTCGTTGCCTATCAACTCGGTTATCAGAGCAACCGGCATCGGCCCCCGAGGCCACCGCTAATCATTCTGAAACCCCAAAACCCCATTTCATTATAGTTAAAAGAACATTTCCTTTTAATCACCCCCAAATATTTCTGAGGCAGCAGCAATCGGCAAGACCAGATGAGGCACCTCGGCATGGAGCGCACAGGCAGGGCTGCCCCCCAAGGCCCCAGGAGCAGCCCCACCCCCAGGTGGCTCCCACCTCTAGGGTGGGGACGGTGACGGACCTGGCTCACAGGTGCAGTGGCCAAGGGTGGTAACTTAGTAGAGAAGCGGTAACAGACTCAGCAGTGAAACTCCAGCCTGGGAAATATGTTTTAGGCAAAGCCACGTGGTCCCCAAGCTCTTCCAAAGAAGTGTCTGCATTCTCTGAGGGCAGTGGGGATCCCCTAGAGGCTGGACAGGGCGAGTGGGAGTCAAGGTAAATGGGACAGGGTGATCAGCACTTTGTGATCTTGGTGGAGTCTCTCTATGTCTTCCCCTCCAAAACGGAATGGAGGTGCTATAAACCCACGCCCCCCCCCCGCCTTTGCCTAGTGACTCCACATACAGCACAGCCACAGTGGACAGAGCCGAGGCTGCACTGTGGGCCGAGCCCTGTCCTCGAGTGCACGGCATGGACGATCTCATTTTACAGACACACAGAGAGGTGAAGAAACCAGCCCCGTGTTACACATCCAGAAGGGTACAGAGCTGGGTTTGAACCCAGGTAAGCCCAGCTTCTGAACTGGACCCTTCCCACCTCCCCGTGTGATGCTGCCCCAGGGAACAGCAGGGAGCTCCTGAGTTTCCCTCTGACCCTGTTGATTCACCACTGCCCCCCAGTCACGCTGGGATCCGGCTTCTAAATTAAATCCTTCTTCACACCAAATTCAAGCACTTCCCAGGCAACTATCATGTTGGGTTTTTTTTTAATATATATTACTTATGGGGGACAGAGAAAGGCAAGAAATGAAACTGGCATTCCAGACTCTGGCCTGTGTGAACGCAGCACAGGCAGGACACAGGTGAATTCGATAAACAACAGGAAAAAAAATTATGATCTGTGTTCCAAGAGAAAACTGCAAAGACAAGGTGAAGAGAGAAAGCAGCGCTCAAGCAGGACTTGAAGGGAAGGCAGGTTTGGGATAGGTGGAGAGAGGAGGCTACGCCAGGTGGCCAGAGCAGCAAGTGCATGGACCAAGGTGGTCTCAGCAGAGTGAACACTGGGATTCTGCTGGCGCTGCAGGGAAAGCAATGCTTCCTTTCTCTGGGAGTGGCTTTCTCTGGCTGAGAAAGCGCAGCAACACAGGGAAGCTGAGTCAGGGGATGAGCAGGATGAGAGAGCATCGTGTAAAAGGATGGATACAGCCATGCCTGAAGCCAATTGTGCTGGAACTTTCAGATCCCGCGAAAAACAATCCTTTTTGGTTCAAGTTCATGCCAGTTGAGTTTCTCCCCATACAATCCACCACAAGAATCCCGCCCATTGTAGTAAAGAGTAGCCCAGCTTCTGCCTCACTGTAACGCAGCCCCTAGACAGTCTATTCCAGATTCGGGCATCAAACAGCTCTCCTTCTCCACCTGTGCTACAGGGCTTCTCTCCGCGTCCCGGCAAAGAGCAGAGAGAGAGAGAGAGACAGCGTCACGGAACGAACAAATGCAGCTTCCCATGTCAGCACACACCTGTCTGTCAGACCCCAGACCCATTCCCTGGCCTTTGAGTTGTGCCAAAGCATCTCAATTTTCTGCCAGCACCTCTACCTCCATCACAGACACAGCGAGGGATTAATTCCAGGGAAGATTCCAGGCACTGCAAAGTGTGCAGACATCCCCAGGTAAGGGCCTCTCCTCTGTGGGGAGCTGCCGGTCATGCCTGAGTCCAGTCACCCCCTGAGCTGCAAGTTGGGGAGCACAAGTCATCACCCACACAACTAGCATCACACATGAGACCATTTGCTCAAAGGGTCTGGATGAGTCTGATGAAGGGACTGGACATGGGGACGAGAAACCCGAGCAGGTTTCCTTCCCATGAATTAGAAGACCCCGCTCTGACCCCACGAGCCGACAAGACCTTCAAAATGAGAGCAGCATCTCCCTAAGCAGAAAATTCACCAAATGATGCTCGGCTGCCAATAATAAAATGATTTTCTCCTAAAAATAATCCCTCCCTTTAGACATCAAGGCAGCAAATTTTAATCTTGTCCATATCTCTGTTCAACCGCCAACGACTGTTCCCTTACAAAAGCACCAAATAACGAATATGGACAACAAACCTTTTTTAAAAAGTCATGCACCACACCAGATGCTAGGTTAAATGTTTTAGCTACACTCGCTGAGTCCTCACCACACCCCTAAGAGGTGGAGAAATGGAGGCCCAGAGAGGTTAAGTAACTGGCCCGAAGTTACCCAGCACCAGGAGGAACCAGCATTTCTACCCAGATCTGGAAGATTCCAAAGCATTTCCAAGTCTCAGGTTCCTCTTTGGTAAAACAAATAAATAGGACCTACTTCAAGGGGTTTCTACGAAGACTAGTCGGGACGACGCTCTTGCCCCGGGAGAGAGTATTTCACCACCAACGGGCGCTGCATGGTATAAGAAGGGTGGGCTCAGGGTGTGGTGTGGTGCCAGGCTGGGGGAGACACTCCACTGCACAGGGCTCTCCCCGCTGTCTGTACCTCTGACAAGCGCACAGAGTCAGGGTCGGGGACCCACGGCTGCCACAAGCCCAAGCTGGCTGGATGCAGAGCGGGGAGCAATGCCAGGTGGCTCTTGCGCTGGCTGGCTCCCGCCCCCGGCAGCCGCCCGGAGTGATTTAACCCGAGTCTGTGCCCTCCTTGCCAGATGGCTGGAGGGGAGATGAGCACATCATCTGGCTCAGCCCACCCACGCAGGACACCCACCCCATCACTGGGTGGCAACACCCCGGGCACACCCAGCCAGGGGCCTGGCAGCAGAGGGGGCAAGATTGCAGCAAGAGTGGGTTACACATTGTGTTTTTAAAAAAAAAAAGATGATTATTGTGTGCTGACGGGATGTTTTAATCTGGGTTCAGGCATTCCAGAAATAACAGTAATAGCTCACGCTCTACAGCACTTACTATAACCTTTTATGTTAAGGAAGAAGTTTAACCCTCACATCTCATGCAGCAACTATTATTAGCCCAACTCTAAAGGTAAGAAGACTGAGGCACAGCCACAGCGACCCACCCTAGATCACAGGCAGGCAGGGCACAAGGCACCCAGGCGGCTGGCCCAGGCAGAGCCACCATGTTCGAGAGCAGCGAGAGACAGCCCTGAGGCTGGCACTGCACGAGCCCCATTTTACGGACCAGAGCACTGAGGCTCAGAGAAACTGAGTGACGCGCTCAAGGCCACGAAGCCCGGCTCCAGGTCTGCCCTGGCCCGGCTCCCCGTTCCTGCCGCGTTTCACACTCAGCCTGGGTCCCATCCTGTAAACTCTGACTCCCTGCTCCAGTCAATCCCCCAAGAGACTAAGCCCAGTGATGGGGAGGTGGACCAGATGGACAGAGTCTACAGGGAGGGTCCCCTGGCTCAGCGGAGGCCCAGTGGCCACCGCGTCCCCTCCAGGGTGTGGCTGTTCTGCCCTAGACATGATGGTGGCAGGTCCCGCCCTGTGGGTGGCAGGGATCAGGGCTGCAGCAGGGACTGTCTTGGAGCCGTGAAAACCCAGCTGGGAGAGCCAATCTTGGGGCACCAGCACCCCCAGGGCCAGATCCACAACTGTCAGCAGGGGCTCCTGGGTTGGGGGCAGGCACACCTTGAAAAAGCACATTCTGGATCATCAAATAAAATTTGACCGGAGAGCAGCACTCCCGCCAGAAACAAGACACCTACTGTCCGTATCGCCCAAGCCGCAGCAGTAACGCTGGGCAAGCCGGCTCAGTCAAGCACAGTAGTTACAGCAGCGCAGCCCAAGTGCACCAGGGGGGCTCCCGAGTCTCCAACCAGATCCTGGCTGTTTCCCCACAGCACCCACCATGCCAAGTCCTCAAAGCCAGGCTGAGGTCGCCGGGGTCCAAATGCCAGGGAGAGGCAGATCTCACACACGCTGTCGTGTGCAACACTCACTCCACACACACTCTCCCGAGTCCTCGCACGTGTGCACGTGCACACGCACCTCACATTCAGTGCCACGTGAGCCCGAGGGGCACAGGCGCGCCACATACTCCCCCAGGTGTGCCCGCATAGCTCACGTGCACACTCACAGCCTCACACACCCTCCGCACCATGTGCATGCACAGGGGCGCGTGAACCCGCAGTCACGTGCCTCCCCAAGATGCTCACACACACCCAGGCGCAGACAGACAACCACACTCAGACAACTCCCTGGGACCAGGGAGACGGGGCCAACACACAGCCACCTCCGGAAGACACACGTGGACAGGGACAGGAGGACACACACACACAGACAGCCAGCTGGGGCCGAACACACCAGGTGCAGGGATGCACACAGTCACCAGGGGCTGGACGCATACAGACACGGGGTCCCCCCCCAGTCACCGCCTGCTGCTCACCCCAGGCTCCCGAGAGGCGGCCGGCTCTCACAGGCACTGCTGCAGTATGTCCTCCCCGCCCGCCCGGCAGTCCGAGCCCACTCCCGGGCCTGTCAGCAGCAGCACCGGCAAATAAAAAGCGAATGTGCAAAAATAAAACCGAAGGGCTGCGATGAAGCAGTCCCCTTCCCACAGGACTCCGCGCTGACGCAGATTCTGCTCTCTGCAATAAACATTTTCATTCTAATTTTAAAAGACATTAGCATTACCTCTTTGGCTCTCGATCCAGCCAGAAGATACCTCGCCTGCTGGGCCGGCCGCCTGCCCGCCGGCCGCTCTGGGCCGCGGGGGACGCCGTCCTGGACCTGCCCCCACCTTGGTGGGGTTTTATACCATCCCTGCAGAGCCTGGCAGAACTCGCTCACCCCAGCCAAGACCCCCAGGACTGGATCGTGCCCTCCGATAGGAGAGCGGCTGGCAAGGAAGGCGGCTTTCCAGTGGTGGATCGGCCTCCTGACAAGTAGGGGGGGCTCTGTGTGAACTGGGGCGCCATTCTCCATCCCCACTCCACCACTCACCCTGCCTGCAAATTCAAGTGTCACCTCACACCTCCTGGCGGTGACCCCTTGCAGGTTTCTGGGTGTGGCGAGGGTGGAGATGAGGACTGAGTTAGATGGCAAAGGGAGCCATTTTGGGAGCTTGGCAGCCCAGGCCCCAAAAGGCAGCAGCCAGTCCCTGCCTCAGCTCTTGCCCCACCTGCTCAGCCCTGAGATCCCAGGCTCTCAACAGAGGATTCCTGCAAAAGTCCATCACTGAGCCTTTTCCTGGTCAATCCTTTCCTTCTAGAAAGCTCTTCCTTGTCTCTGCCAGAGCCTGCTTGCCCTTCAGGTCTCAACTTCCTAGCACTTCATCCTGTAATGTTATGGCCTGGGGAGCCCATGTTGAACAGGACAACCCAGTTCCTGCCTTCACTGAGCTATATATAATGTAAGCAGTCTCCTTCCAGAAGCTTCCTCGGCCTCCCAGGCTGTTGAAAGCCTTGCTTCAGCTCCTCTGGCCTCCTGGGCAACCTGCTTAAGGGGCAGCTGTGTCCAGGCTGGTTCCACCTGCCTGTTTCTGGTCTGTCTGCAGTGGCTATGACTAGAGGTCCCCTGAGGGTGGGGGCAGTCTGCTGTGTTCCCCTGGACACCCTGTGCTGAGCATAGCATAAGCCGACGGGTGACTAAATGAACCAGTGACTCATGCTGGCTGAGGCCAGATCCCCTGTGTGGCTCAGAGCCCTCCCCTGAGGTGTGCACCAGGCAAGGGAGACCCCAGGAGGCCCTGGTTAGACAGCATTCGGGCACAGTCTGCTCTGCTCCCGGGGCGGGGTGCAGGCCTCCCCCCACCCCCCAGCATTCCCAACTTCTACCAGCTACTCCATCACTAATCGAGGCTGTGCAGGGCCGAGCGGAAAGACGTGCGATGGCAAAGGGACATGTTAGCGCATGGCCGGGCTCACAGCAGACTCAGGGCGCTCCCTCCGAGGCCTCTTGACTCTCCCTTCAAAAGGACCCACCATAGGTCCTCTCCTGGAAACCCCAAGGCCAGACGACCGCAGTTGCCCCTCGTCTCCTCCACACTGACTGGACCCTCACATCACCTCCTCTCCGAGGTGGACAAGAGCGCCCTGCACGTGGAAAGTGATGGCTGTCACCGCCACCCAGGGTTAAGACTCTCCATGGCTTCCTGCCGCTCTTAGAATTAACCAAGCCTTCGCCATGGCCCAGGACGCCCTGCCTGACCTGACACCTGCCAACCACTCCTTGTTCACCTCGCTCTGTTATTGGGTCCCCAGCCCACAATTCTCATCCTTTCTGCCCATGCTTTCCCTGGTAGAAATGGCCACCCTGCCCCCCTCCCTGCTCCCCCACCCCTATCCCCGCAAGTTCATCCCTGAAACTCTCTCGCTACAAACTGTCCCTTTGTGGCTCCTCCCCAGCCCCGTGTGAGCCCCTGCATAGCAGGCCCCTCCTGCTGGAGCACAGCACTGTCTCGAGCTGTCGCAGGTGGCCCTCTCTCCCCGGGTACCCCTTGGGAGCACGAGTCCCATTGTATTTCTCTAGGGGCTCCCCAGAGCTGGTCCAGAGCAGACACATTAATATGTAGCAGTGGTGACTGCTGGGATGTGTACCATTTTTAAGCCCCCTCTGCAATGCCCTGTCCAAGTGCTTGTATTCATTTGTTTCTAATAAATCAAAGAGTAAGACCCAGACTGCTCTGCTTTCTCCCCAACTCCACTGCTCTAGCTCTAGCCTGGAGGTGGGGGGGCCTGGGGGTCAGCATGTGAACAAGACTCCCCAGAAATGACTCAGGAAGCAGGTACCCTGGACTGTGCACCCCCAAACAGCCAGTCACCTGGGACCTTCTGTTGAGGCCAGAATAACGTGGATCCTCATTTCTCTGGGGATGCATGTGGGTTAGAGCCCCACATCACCCTCATGGGTATGCTCTCAGAGCCAATGGAAAGGACAGAAGGACCCTACAGGGCCCCAGAGGCGCTGGGCTCTGCCCCATGGCTTGGCAAAGCCCTACTTTTAGGGATTAGCACTTTATCTTGAGGAAAGAGACTCATCCCCTGAGGCCAAGGTCTTTGCTGGCCCAGCTTCCCCGGGCTGGGCTCTGGTCCACAAGCCCACCCAGTGGCTGAGCTGACCCTGCTTTCTGCAGGAAAGAGGAGGCTGGAGACACAGGCTGGGGTGTGGGGACTGGGTGCATGGGAGACAGGAATGCTGTGTGGCCTCGGGCGAGCATCTTTACCTCTCAGGGCCTCAAGCTCCTCATCTGAAAATGGGTGTAAATAGTAAAAACTCCTGAGACCCCACATAGGGGGCACCCAGTACACGGTCTGGGCCCCCAGACTGCTCCATGTCATAAGGATGATAACGTGGGCAAACCTAATCTGTTCCCGGAGCAGGAAGGACTGGGGAAGAACAGCTGGGGTGGGCACGGAGCCCTGGCCTGGGCAGTCAGAGAACTGGAGAACATGGTGTGATGCCCACTCTCTACCAGAAAGGCTCCACTTTGTACCTCCGGGGAGTGTGGGGATATAAGCCTCCTTGGGCTGCCCAGGCAGCGGGGAACTCAGTGGCACGGGCGATCCAGGGGCCGTGACTCATCCACTCTGGACGGGTCTCCCGGCACTGCCTCCTGCTCCTGGATTCACGGCCAGCCCTATCTGGTTCTGAAGACCTGAACTATTACAGCCCCAGAACCCCTGAGAGAAGAAGTGAAGGTGGGGACTCCGGGCCTGAGCTCCGGGCAGCTCACAGGTGCAGCACCAAGCAGATCCGAGAGGTCTGCCATGGTCTGGGGGGCTCGCTCCAGGCCAGTACAAATGCCAGAGCCGAGCACTTTACACCAGCATTTCCTGACTCTACACTGTTCTCAGTGTGTCCCCCATTACGGTTTCAAGAACTTGAGGGGGGAGACAATGTACAAAGCTGAAAAATGCAGACAAGCTATGGGTTCCCTTGGGTCACAAAGAGCAAAAGTAGTGATAATGTTAATAGTACATCACTAACAGTATTAAAATAATAACGGCTATAACTTGCTGGACACCAGCTCTATGCTGGACCCTGTAATCTGTCCTTGGTCAGTAGTCTCTCATTTATTCTGCACAACAGCCCTTCACAAAGGTAGCACTGTTACACTTATTTTACAATCAAGGAAGCTGACATCAAATGGTGCAGTCACTTCTCCCCTTCACCCATTTTACAATCTGGGAAACAGCCTCAGAGGGCAAGCCTGAGGACACTCAGCAAGTAACAGACCGGAACTTGATCCCAAGGTTATCCAACTGGAGTGAACCCCCCAGACCGTGGCTCTTAAGCACAGCTGTCTCCTTCCTAGCAGAGCAAAATCACAGACAGTCATTCAACAAACAGTGGCTGCACCCATAACAAATACCAGGGAGTGTTCAGGGCTGGGGAGGCAAGGAAGGAGATGAGCCCCGGGTGCTCTTGCTGTTGAACTTCTAATGGGGGGAAAAAGGAGAGACACAGAAGGTTCCACCTTGTCCAAGGGTGACGAGGGCCAGGTGGGGGAGTAGGGAGGATTTCATAACAGAGACTATACCTCCTACCGGAGATCTTTCTAGGCTGCACAAAACTGCCCCCAAGACAGGCATCCATCAGGCAATCACATATACCCTTCATTTGCTTAAAAGAGTGGGTGCCACCCAGACCGAGCACCGCTGTAACTAGGGCCTAGTGGGCAGACACACGTGCCTGTTCCCTGTCCTCATGGACCCTCCATGCCGGAGGCCACCATGTAAGTTACTTACCTGGCGGGCAAGCCAGACTCAGGTATGACCCTTGTCTCCCCCTGCAGGCTCTGGTCCCCTGCAAACTTCCCCCAACCTTCTGGTCACAAGGAGGTGGCCAGGCTGCTCACACCTGGCCCTATGGCAGGTCCCACTTCCCCCGCCTTGCTGCGGCTCTGGGAATTATCGATTCTGCCACTGGAACGGCTGGGAGAATTTTGCTTAGCTTCAAATACCTGGTCCTCAGGAATTCCTCGGCCAGAAGGTTATAAAGCTTCTTCTAAAACATGGGGGAAAGATTAAGCCTGCCGATGGTTAATAATACACTGTACCCCGTCCGTCAAGCTGCCTGTCTGCATTGAAAGTTCACTATTAGATACTTATTTAAACAGCCTCGCAAGGCTTCCGAGGAAAGTGCAGCTATGCATTTTTTCCCTTCCTGGCTGGCGTGAACCACTATAGATAAACATCAATTCGCTCCTGCAGATCACAGTCACAGTAAATAAATTTTTCAGGAAGCTCAAGATCCACACAAAGGCCCCGCCAAGCTCCCATTTCACACAACATCAATGTTTGGCCTCCAAGAAATAAAAGCTCTAAGGTGCCCGTCACCAGGGCAAAATTATCAATTGTCAAGTCACTTTTAAAAGGGAAAGACGACAGGGCATTTCGGGGATACATTTCCTCCTGCAACAAAAAAAAAAAAAAAAAAAAAAGTCCTCCAAAGGAACCGCTGAGCCCTAAAAGCCAGGGTGTCCCTCCCCCGATTCCCACTGTGACCCGCACCCCGGGAGAGCCAGGCGAGGACTCGGGCCCAGCAGCCAGTTCCGGCTGAGTTCAGTGACTTCAGTGACTCAGGCTTTGGGTTATTTTTACTTTCTCAAAGTGGGTTTTTTTTTTTTTTTTCCCACTACTTTTAGAAGTGGCAGACGAGGCTTGTCTATTATAAAATATTTGTTGCAAACACACACACACAGACACACACACACTCACTCACTCACTCACCACCCCATACACGGTTCCGTCTGTGTAAAAATCTCAAGTTGCCGTGGTGTGAGGGAGAGGAGCTGGAGAGGCTGAGACACCCTCCTGGGCAAACCGAGGTTTATGTAACACCCCAGTCACCTACTCAGCTCAACTCTGAGGTAGCCGGCGACCTGGAGGCCGAGGCCCTAGTGGCGGCCATTTTACAAATGGGGAAACTGCTGCATGGAGGAGCCTAAGGGAGAGAGAACCAGAGAAGCAGACTTGGTGTACCAGCATGTAAGCCTCAGCTCCCCCACCTTCCAGCTGTGGGCAGGTAACTTGAACCTCAGTTTCTTAATCTGTAAAATGGGGACCACGGGAATCTCCCAGTGACGGCAAGGTTGCTTCTGAAGTCATACTCAATCATTTTGCTGTGAAAAGGCCCAGATGTGGTCACTTCGAGTCCGGCCTTTCTCCCGCACCAGGCTTTCTGTCCAACAATGAGACCTTGGGCTCATCAGTTTCTGATGTGAAAATCTGAGATGTCTTCACAGCAGCCTCGCAGGAAAGGTGCCAATATTACTCCCAATTTACAGAGAGGAAAACTAAGGCACAGAGAAAAGCCAGGAAACACAAATGGCCCAGAGTTCTGCTCAGAAGCCTCTGCTTGTCCCTCAGAAAACAGTCGTGGCGTCTGGGTGGGGTTTGGGGTCTGGGATTTTTGCTGTTCACTATAAGGCATCAGCACATAGGGTATTTCACTCTCACCGAAGCCAGAGATGTTCAGAGATGAGACCTCAGAACAGAGAAGTCAGGGGGTCTCCCTAAGTTACCCAAAACCCAAGTCAGAAACTCAGCTCACCTGAGGTGTCCCCACATCTGAACTCTTGTTGAGTTCTGTGGTTTTCACACCAACAATGTCCTGAAAACACCCATTTCCACACCAGCCCTCCCTGCTGGCGGCCCCAGCCTCCATCCTGCCCACCCCAGGGGCTGTGGCAGTCAGAGCGGGGGTCAGTCCATGTTATTTATGATATTTACTAAAGTGTTTCCAGTCCTTTACTTTTTGGAAACTGAATTTTCTGAGATAATTGCAGATTCACATGCAATTGCCATGAAGCATCAGGGACCTTCTCGACCTTTCGTTCACTCCCCCCGCAGTGATAACAACTTACAAAACGGTCCTACAACATCACGACTGGGAGACACAGACCAGTCCAACCGGCCGGGTCTTTCACCAGCAGGCTGGACATACACAGAGAGACCCCAGTCATCCCTCTGGGGCCTGAGTCTTCTCCCTCAGCACCGTTCCTGGGGTTCATCAGGTAGTGACGGCACCCATAGTTTCCCCATTCTAGAGCAGACCGAGCTCTGTGTGTTGTCAGATAACCTCAGTGACCCACTCAAGAACACGTTTCCATGTTGGGCTGCTCACAGCCACGAGGCTCTGAACTTCTGTGTGCCGGTTTGGGTGGGAAGCTCAGTGTCATACTGTCTGGGAAACAGTCTTATGTTTTAACCCCCTGCAGGCATATAACTAGATCAACAACAATTTATTGAGCAGGTACTAGGCACAGGCGCTGTCTAGCAGGGAGGACAGATCAACAGAGGCCAACTATCTGCCCTCAGGTGAGACAGAAGGAGGCACTGAACACACGATCCCAGCAGCCCCCTCTGCAACAGAAACAGACGTGTTCTCTGATGGCTGACAAAACCAGTAGCCGCTGCCATGGGCAAGGCCAAGTGCCAAGTACTGGAGCGCATTTTCTCAAGGAAAACGCATTACCTTCTGGTTTAGTCTTCAGAGGCTCCAGGCAGAGCAGCAAGCCCAGAAGTCTGAGGACTCTGTGGTCACTCTGTATTCGGGGCATTTTCTTTAGGACGCACCTAGGGATGGTGGATCCAGCCGGCCCATCTGCATCATTAACTGTTTTCCGCCCAGGGGCCTGGACACCTTCTCAGCGGCTCTGGGTAGTGGACAGTTCCTCGTTAACCAGGAAAGACCTAAACGCTCATCACCTCAGGCAATAGGTTCTAAGCTCTCATCATTACGAAAAGAAATAATCAGGTCAGATGAACCTGTTCTGGCTGATCAAAGCGCTCCCCCGTCAATGCACCTTTGGCCACACGGCCTTGGAGGCCAGAGGGCTGAGCACGTTTCCCATCAATGAAATAAACTTCATCTGAAGTCCTGAACTCCTGACATCCATTGCCCTCGTGACAATAAAAATGCCAGCCATGAATAATAGGAATATTTAGCCTCCAATGTCGCCAATGTCCTCAGCAAGAGCAAAGAGCCTGTCTTTCTCACCACAGGGGCTGGCAACTGGGGGACAATTACTGGGGCCATTGAAAGAGTCCCCCGTGTTGCCACCAGGTTCACTAGGAGGGACCCGGGAATTGTGCAGCTGGAATCAGGCTGTGCAGAGAGGATGCTCTGGCTGCCCTCCTGGCAGTTTCTGTTCCTGATTTCTGTTCTCCTGCTGTTTAGACATCTCCCAAACCAGCGCCAGGCACAGAAAAGGCTCCCCGTGCACACCCAGGCCCTTGGCAATAATGCACGGACCCTCTGCTTTGTGCAGGAGCTTGCTGGAAGACGAAGAGGCAGTGGGGAACAGAAAACTTCTTTGCAGCTCACAATTCCATGGGGGAGACAGTCCCCAACACCAGTGAACAACTCAATACCAATTACAAGTCAAGACAAATGCTGGCAAGGGAACCAAATCGGGCTGAATGAAGGGAATTGAAAGTGCTGTAGCAACAATGGTCAGAAAAGACCTCTCTGGGGGAGATGGAGCTGAAGGAATGGCTCAGGGAACAGCACTGTGGACAGACGGACTGGCATGTGCAAAAGTCCTGAGGCACAAAAAAGCTCAGCGTATTTTAGAAACCAAAGGTATTTAAGCAATTCTCTGGTTTTGTCTCCTTCCATGCGCCGCCTCCTCACTCAGTGACTAGGAATACCTGGAACACCCTTCACCCTTCCCATGTCCTCCCTCACCAGCTTTCTGCGCGACCTACTCCAGCTGTGTGCTGGTCAGTGCTCAACATCAGCCCTCACAGGAGAAAGCCCTGCTTTGTGGCATCTGCCCATTTCCATGGTGTAAATCTTCACACCACTGCTGATTTCCAGCCACAGTAGACAGCCCTGAAAAAGGAGCCAGGAAGAGGTGTCACCCTCAGCTGATGAAGTGGGGCAGCCACCCTGGCTTGCCCCCTCACATCACCCAGTCAGAGCAATGCCCTAATTCCCCCTATCAAATACTGCACTGCTCACCTATTACCCTGTTTTACTTTTTACCTACCTCTCACACCTGGCATTCATTTGATGAAAGCAGGAATTCTGCCTACCCAGTCACTGCTCCCACATCAGAGCCCACCGGGGCCCACTGTGGCCCTGGCACAGAGCAGATGCTCAATGGAACCAGTGTGCCCGAGGAGGCTGAGGATGACGGTGACAGGAGGGGCTGCAGGAGAAGGGGGCTTGGCCAGCGGGGGCTCTCCTTTAGCCTGGATCGCTGTGAGCCTTGGCTTGCCTGTGGAAACTCCTAAGCAAGCCATTTGTGTTTTCAGAAACCCCTCTGGATGCTGAGCAGGGGAAGTCTGGAGGGGCTGTAAGCTGGCCCCAGGGGCCTCTTGAAGACCTTTCTAAGTGGAAGGGAGGAGATGCAGAGGGACACCCTTCCAGAGGATCATCAGGTCTGGGAGACTGGTGGGGCGTGGGGACCCTGACTAGACGCCAAGGCCCCCCAAGATCCCTTGCACCCAGCAGGAGCCTCCCCAGAAGGGGGCTGCCAGGGAGCCCGGGTGCCGTAGGCACACAGGCCGTCTGCCAAGCCAGCGGCCACGTGGGTCTTCATTATACAGCGCCATCGCTACTGCTGCCTGGTGTTCACAGCCACTCTCATACCGTTTTGCTTTTAAAATAGAAGTTTCCTGTGAAATTGCAAATAATTCATTGCCAAGAGTCCTTAAAACGTTCACAGGTATTTAAAATGCTATATAATCAAGTTCGCAAAAATATAAAGTGTAAGCGTTAAAATACTTTAATGTTCTAATTAAAACCGACCACTTATGCCCTGGCTCTGACTCCTGTTTACTATTTCCGTAATAGCCAGTGGCCTGTTCTGGGAAAAAAAAAATTTTTTTTAAATTGGCCTTAAAAAGAAGGAGAAAATTAAGTTTGCTCTCTGCAGCAGTGCATTGAAGAAGAAGACATCACACTCACAAAATATCCACAGGTTGCTGACTGCTAAGGTGTGGGGGCGCAGGGGCTCTTCCACCTGCTCCCTGGAAACAGAGACAGGGCATGAATGGGGGAAAGGGGAGCAGAAAATCTTGACCTTTCATGGTTCTGAGAATGCCCACCACTCCAGGTCCCACCCAACCACCCCACCCCACCCATCAGCTCCTTATTGTTGGAAGCCAGGAGTAAAGACCTATTTATTTGTAAGGTGTAAGAAGATAAGCCAATCTGTCCCCCATCTGTCCCTCAAACCCTCTCTGTCAAGTACAGACATGATGCTTTTGCATATGCTGATCCCTCATCCCTCCACCTGCTAACTTCTACTCAGCCTTCAAGTCTCAGCTGAAATGTCACCTCCTCAGAGGAGCCGTCCCTGATTACCTCTACCCCAGAACTCAAGGAAACTACTGTCTGCTCTTACTGCCCTGGGTGCCCATGAATGGCTTGCCATCCTGCCTCCACCAAAGTGACCCCGAATGAGCAGGCTCTCTGGACCTGTCAAAAGCTGCCCTTGACCAGGTCCAGCTTCCCAGCCTCGACTCCCAACACACCAACTCCCTGCTGCTTCCCTTCCTTGGCTCAGGACCACCTGTAATCATATTCCCTCTGTGTTTGCTTGTTTGGCAACCCCCCCCTCCCCCCGGAAGTTATAATCTCCATGGGATGAGAAGTCATGCAGATGCCCAGGGCCCACCTATGGACACACAGTAGGCACCGACCAGATAGCACAGAAAGTCCTCCTTCTCAGAACCTCAGTTCCTTTATTACTATTTTCAGATTTTCAAATTTTAATCTTATTTATTTTAATGGTATTGTTTGTATTGAGGCGACACTGGCTCACAACACTATACAACTTAGGGGTATGGGGGTGTCGCCATGCCACACCCACCACCAGAGCCCCCATCACCCTCCACCAGAGGCCACTGGGTCTCAGTCCTTTCTGGAAAATGGCTCGGGTCTGGCACATTCACTCATTCATTCCGCAACGCCTTCCCCTTACCGAGGATCCACTTTGTGTCAAGTCCTGGAGACACCCCAAAATGCATCAACTCCTCGGTCCCCCTCACCCCTCTCACCCCAAAGGGTCCTCTTTCTTTCCCATCTGTCCTTGGCACTCTGGACTGTCAGGCCCTGAAGCCAGGCCCTGATGTCGCTCTCTCCACGTGTCCTTGACCTTCTCCTCCCTGGCCTGCCAGTCCCTCTCTTGGGCCTCCAGAGCCCGTGCCCTCCTCCCCGGCTCCTGCCCTACTTCTGGGCTGATCCTGCTCCCTGCTTGCTGCTGCTTCCACCCAGCCTGACACAGTGGGGCGGCTGTGCCCCCTAGGAGACAGCTGGCGATACTGGTGACATGTCTGGCTGTCACGCTTGCCCTTTCTTTTGCCACAGGAACCAAGCTGCTCTGTCCACAGTGGGAGCAGATGCCACCAAGCCCGACACTCTGGCCGCCCCACTCGCAGGCAAAGTGGCCTTGTAGTTTGAGATAAGAGACCCGGGTCCCAGGCGGTGCCCAGGGGGCCGGCGGCAGCATCTGCTAATCTGCTCCAGCCTGTGTCCCAGGAGACACAGTGGGTGACCAGCAGCAGCACCACTTCCCACTACATCCAACAACCACCCCTTGTTTTCATCAGGGGCCCTGTCCATCCCACCTTACTCCCTTGCCAACTTTTGTGAACATCTGTCTGTCATGTGCTTCTGGCAACCAGACCAGGAGCCCCTCACACCAGTCATGATGGGAGATTGAGTCTGTTTCTGGTGCTCCCGACTCTAGCGATGAAGCTCGGGACCCAGGCTGAGGCTAATGAGCAAATACCACTGCCTTGACTGGGAAAGGTCTCGCTCTTTAGACTTACAGAAATCACACACTGCGTGCTAGCTGGCACATGGTGCCTTTTACCCACATCCAGTGTTTTGATATTTCCCCAGGATAATAAATATCAGTTGGTCTTTCCTTTCCAATAAAAACAAATTTTCCATATTTTTAAAAAATGAAAACAAAATCTAATGAATTTTGCTTGGAGAAATCTGAGACGCCCTTTGAGAAAGCTGGCCCCCACGGAGGGTTTGCAGACGCTGGCTGGACATGCTGGTGTTGGGTCCAAGTGGAAGGCAACCAGAGGACGGTGCCCCCACTGCTGCAGTAGCTAATCGGGACTGGCGATAGCATGTTAAGGCTCAATTCCTGATCCCAGACACTAACTCCTCTTTCCTAGGAATGTTTCCATAATGGGGGAAGGGGGCGCCTCATTACTCACTTTATACTTATAACTACAAGAGCTCCTGTTTATTAAAGAATTGCTGTGCTGGAAGCTGTGCCCAAACAACCTTATCTTTGCTGAATCTTCCCAGCTCAATGGTAGCCACCATGAACAGCATCTCCCTTTCACGGGCAAAGTAAACTGAGGCTCAGAGAAGTGAGAATATGCAACGAGTGCTTATGTGCTGGGCACTACTCTGAGTGCTGACACGGATTTCATTCACTCTTTGAACAGTTATTTGCTGAGCACCTACTATGTACCAAGGCCTCTTTTAGGTGCTAGGAAGATAGCAATAAGCAAAAGAAATAAAAATTCCTACGCAGTGGAGCCAATATTTCAATGGGAAAAATCCATGAACAAGATAAATGGGCAAATGATATAACATATTCAATCACATTAATTGCTAGGGAAGAAAAAGCAGTAGGGAAAGAAATTGTGTGTGTGTGTGTGTGTGTGTGTGCACGTCCACGCATGTGCACTGTGACATTTCAGTTTTGGGTGGCCAAAGGTTTACTTGAGAAGGCAACTTTTGAGTAATGATCAGACACAGTAAAGAAGCAGATAATGTCAATGTGCGAGAAAAGCATGTGCAAAGGCCCTGTGGTAGGATGTACCCCACCTGGTCAAAGCAACAAGAAGTTCGGATATCATCAACATTCTTGTTTTATAGACAAGGAATTGAGATCCAGACAACAGAAAAGACTTGCTCCAGACCACACAACTAGCAAGTGGACATGCCAGGACTAGAACCCGGGGTCTCAGGCATCACATCAGACAGTTCTTGCCACTAAGAGCCCTCACTGAGCAATTACCATGTGTCATTAAGCAGTAACCATATGTTAGGATGCTTGTGAGAGCCTCCCTGCCATCAGGGAGAGCTGGGAAGGGAGGTTTCCTTCTAATCAGCCCCAAAGCCACAGGGACACTCACCCCCAGGCTTGGGGATATGCACACAGGTGAGTGTGCAGACGCTTCTTCTTCCACCCACCAAAAGCAGGTATAAGGACAACTGTCGCTGAGGGATGCCCAAAGACTAAGCTAATAAATAAAGCTACCCAATCAGTGGTTCTTGGAGCAGAGAGCACTGGGGAATGAGAAACTGCCCTAGTGTCAGGCAAATCCGGCACTACTGCCACCAAGTCCCACCAATCTACAACCTCCACCAACAGCAACAAGGAAGACAAGCGAAGCTGGGAAGAGACAGGGTCAGGGCCTGAAAAGGACTGGAGCTCACCAGCTGCAGCTGCGTGAACACAGCAAGCGCCAGGCCCTCTCTACGACTCATTTGTAAAAGGGGACCTGCAACCCTAGTCCTTGCTCCAAATGTCCTGCAGACCACCCTGGCGACCGTCTCAACCCATGACAATGGCATGGGCAACTCAAACTAGACAGCACAGGCCTATGGCATGAACTGGAGGGTACAGAGGAGACAGTCACTCTCCCACCCAGCCCACATCCCCCTGGCTAGGGGCAACTCCCACTGGCGGCTTTTTAAGAGTCCTTCTGGAAAGTTCCAGGATTGGAGCCAAAATTATTCTCACTTGCTTGTACGTGCAAACAGCAATTTGTCTGAGGTCACTGGCCTGAAAAGGCAGTGCTGAGATGGAAGCCCCACATCTATCTGGCTTCACAGCCCAAAATTTCAACCTCAACACTCCTATTACCAGCTCTTCCAGGTCCAGGAAAGGTCTGGAGGCCCAGTCCACAGACAGCAGGTTCTGCCACCAAGAATCTCCCCACCCAGGGGACACTGCACATTCTGAGATCATGCACTTGTTTTTCCTTCCTGCCCCTTGGTCGTGGGGCTTCAAGCCTGGCCAAGCTGGGCAGGGGGCTCAATCCTAGGACAAGGAGGGGGATCAGGATTGTCAAGTCTGTCCCCTCATCCCCACTCCCTGCCTGGTCACACCCCATCATGGCTCAAGGGACAGCCATGGACACCCCCTCAGTGTCCCAGTCCTGAGAGTCACCTTTCTAACACAAAACTTGAACAAGCATGTCCTTGCTCCAAACCTTGCCCGGCTCCCCACTGCACGGCAGGAAGATCCAAACTCCTCCTCCAGAGTTCAATGCCTTTACCTTCCAGTCTCCCACTCCTGTTTGTTACCCACCACCTGCCACCTGGCCTCACCTTGCCATGCCCACAGGTGCCCTCTTTCCATCTCTCTTCACTCAGAGACCTTTCTTGACCAGATGCTCTTGCCATTTTCTCATTTCTTCCTTATACTACCTCCCCTGTTTTATAATCAGTTCCCCACTTCCCCCACCCCACCACACTAGAGTGTAACCTCTATGAGGGCAGGCCCCTTGTCTCTCTCAATGACAGTTTTATCCTGATGCCCAGCACAGTGCCTGGCACACCATGTGGGCACAACTGTTTGTTGAATGAATAAATGAAATGACCAGAAGCAACATCCCCTCCCAACATCTGCCCACTTCCATACTACTGTTTGGAAAATCCCAGAGGACAGCACTGGAAACTCAGCCACCCCCAGAGCCATCCCCCTTCCCTCATGCCTGGACACCCTTTGTCTCCTCCCTTCTTCTTTGCTGTTACATTAAGCAAAATTTCTCCATTGGCAAATAAATGCTTTTTCCATCAATAACCACGGATGACTAAATCAAACCTTTAGCTGCTGTTCTTATCTCTTAAACAGACCCATGGATTTCCCAACTAATCAGAAGGTGAATCAAACACTGCCATTTGAGGTGGGAGATAATCCGGTCAATTTCTTCCAGGAGGAGGGATCTGAGTGGGCATTTGCGTACGTCCCCCAAAAAACAAACACTCTTGTAAATAAAGCCGGCTTCCATCCTGTCTCCACAATGCAGCTCTTATTGAGTGAGTCAGGTGTTTGGCTGATTAAAAATTGATCCATTTCAAAATCTAATCAACAGAATAGGATTCTTTCATACGTTATCAAGAGAGCTGCTGACATCGAAAACCAAACCTGTTATTAACCCATGAACTCCGGTGACCCGCTGCTGGCCGCTCTGTGGGACCGTAAATTATTCAGTGGTCTAAGACCCAGGCCAGGGAGCCTGATGGATTTAGTCAGGGGCGCAGTCCAGGGGGTTCAGGTCGATGGCGTGGCCCCACCAGTCCCAGGAGACTGGGGTTCCAGACACCCGGGGGTCTTGGCCTCATGACTGGGAATACATTAGCCCGTCCATCCGGGCCTCTCCAGGGCTGTGCCTCAGAAGGAAAAGCCTCTCTCCTCGCCTGAGCAGGGCAGGAGGGCTGACCCGGGGTCTTCGGGGCTACAGGGCTGGGGATGACATGGTTCCTAATTCCCAAGTTAATAAATGATTTTCCTTGAACTACAGAGAAGGAAAAAATAAACAAAGATGGGGGGGTCCGGGTGCATTTTGTAAACAGTTAGGCACAGGCAATACAGTTAGTTCAAATATTTTACCTCTTCATGCAAGAAAGAGCTCTGTTGCAATGGGACTGTTTAAAAGAAGAGATGAAAAAAGCCAACCATTGGCTGTTTATATGTCTGGAAGGGCCCAGAGGGGCAATGGGCTTCCTCAGCAACTTCGAAACTCTTTGACCTTGAATTAAAGCCTCATTAAGAGTCATATCTTACAAAAACAAGAGCAGAGTAAATAAAGGTTTTTTTAAAGGACACACACATACCCACGCCCAAGTTTCCATCCTGCTAAGCAGTCAGGAAACCCAGGGGCTGCAGAGGCTGCACTTGGCATTATTATTTGAGGGCCCATGTTCCATGGTTGACCTGATAAAAGAGGATTTAGGAGGGAAAAATGTAATACTCTCAGGCAGAGCTGGAAGACGACTGGGAGAAAGGAGCCAGGCCATCTGCTAGGGACAGAGGGCACTGAGGCCAGTTCTGTGCTTCTGGAAGAGCACCAGGGAGTGGAGACGCTGCTACGGGTCCCATGGAGCAACTGCCAGGAAAACCAGCAAGACCCCGCGAGCTAGGCAGGCAAACAGAGTTCAAGTCCCAGCTCTACCACTACCTGGCTATGTGACCTTGAGGAAGTGACTCGACCTCTCTGAGCCTTGGTTTTCTCCTCTATCAAATGGGCAAAATAAAGCAGCTATGTATTTTAAATTCTCCAGGTAATCTGTATAGCAGAGGCACAAGGGAATTACTCAAATGTTCAACAAAGGGCATCTGTTGTTATTTTTGCTAATATTATTGTGCCAGGTGCTTGTGCTCCTTTCAAGGAGTGTCTGGTAAGTTGGCAGTGAACTAGCATCCTCTGCAGCTGCATACTCCCTACTGGAGTGCTTGACCTTTATAAAAATAATTCTGACCTGCCTCAAGACACAAGGTTTTAGTGGGAAGCCCTGAAAGTATCCGGGTGTTTGAATTTGAAAGCCAAAGTCCTGGGTTCAAATTCCAGCTCAACTAGTTACTAGCTGTTTGACTTTGTGAAAGTGAATTTACCTCTCTAAGCTTCCTCTCTCACAACTTAAAAAATATGAGATGATGATAGCACGGGCCTCATGGAACTCACTGCCATGCCTGGCACTTACTGAGCGCTCAATTAGTGCTGGTGTTGGACATCATTATTATTCAGACTCAGTTTCCCACCTGACCAGGAGATTATTTGGATCATTTACTAGCAAGAGCTGAACCTGGCAGGGGGCTCATGCTGAGTGACCCTGGGTAAGTCACTCTGCCTCTCTGAATTCTAGGTTCCTCCCCAAAAGGACAGAAAATAACTATAAACTCTGAAGGACAAGGCTGCTGTCTGGCTTGACTACACCACCATTGCCGCAGTCTAGAATAAAGCCCAGCCTACACCAAGAACTGAAAGGAAAAAGAGGGAGGGTGGAAGGGAGGGAGGGAAGGAAGGAGGGACCTTTCTAGTAGACAACATCTACTAATAAATACATATGCTGGACAAGTTTCCCCAGAAAACGCCCTTGCCCAGCACAAGTTGGCAGCAGCAAGTGGACACAGGAGGAAGGGGTGCGTCTCCCTCTCCAGACCCGAACCCTGAGGACCCCGAGCTGCTGGGGGAAGCGGCTGGCTCATCCCAGCCTGAACATCCTGGATGCCTTGGCTCCGCCCCAGAAAGCATCCCAGTCAGAGAGGCTGACTCCCCAGCCGACAAGCTCGCAGGCCACCAAGAATCTGCTCTTAAATAATAATATATTTATAAGTCTGAGGCCCCTCTGACCTCTCCTCAAAGCAAAATCATCCTCCAAAGGCCCCGTGACCTGATTGTATTGATCCCGTCTGAGCTGTAATTTCGTGGCTTGGAGTGAGCAGACGGGGATGACCCGCCCAGCTGGCTGCGGCCTGGCGGCTCCAGGGGTGCCCAGCAGCAGCTGGGATGAAAGAGATCAGATCTACCTCAGAGTTGGGGCGAGGGCTGCTCCGGCGGTAGGGTGCAGGGCAGTGAGGGGAGCTGGTGGTGGTCAGCTCCTCTGTCCATGGCTGCCCTGGGGTCTGGCCTGCTCTAACCCAAGTCAGAGGCCAGTGGGGACCAAATGAATGGACTGTAAATCCCCGAGTTCTAGGACCCCAAACCCTCCCCCTCAGCCAGGCCCCACCTTACCTGGCCAGACGGCGGGGTCTCAGACCTGGGTCCCAGAGACGCCACCGCCGCACGGTGGTGGTCGGGACCTGGCGGGCACCTTGAGCTGCGGCGGCTCCCAGGCCAGCCTGGTCCTCCCTGCTGCTGGGGCTGCTGTCCAGTGTTTACCCGCTGCCTGCTTTCCTCATGACAGGTCTTCCAAGAACTGCAGACAGAAATCGATGCATCTGGTCCTGGTGCCCACACCCCCACCTTTCCCTCCCGCTGCCAAAGTTCAGCGCTGCTTCCTGTAAAGCTGGGGCAGGCTCAGTGCTGAGCTGCGGAGCAGTTCAAGGTGGAAACAGTCCCTCGGCCCCCGATCAGCTGAAGGCCTGGGCAGAAGGGGCCTGGGGAAGGTCAGGCAAGGCCCGGCCTCATTGTCACCCACAGGGCAGAGCTGACCAGGCAGGGAGCAGCCATCCCTGCCCCCACCTTCTGCTCTGTGTATCCCCTGAGCGGACGGCTGGCTCCTAGCATCTCACTCACCTGGGCAGTTGACCCCAAGTCTTTACCCTGCGCTACCTGGGGCCTTGGTTAAGAACTCAGACTCTCACCCCAGCCTCCATGACTCGGTTTCAAGTGATGTCTGGTGGGTCGGGATTCTGCACTTGAACTAATCCTCCGGGTGATTCAAATGAGAAACCAAGTTTCAAAACAGTTTGTGGGCAAAGACGCAGCTTCCAGCAGGCTTCGAGGCTCAGAAGAGAGAAGCGGAATTCGGAGGCCTGCCAGCTAGAATGGAGGATGCCCAAATAAATCTGAATTCAGATAAACAGTGTGGGGTTTTTTTTTTGTTGTTTTTTTTTTTTAGTATAAGTTATGTCCCAAATATTGCACTGGGTATAGTGAGACTAAAATTATCTGTTGTTTACCTGAAATTCAAATTTAACTAGACATTCTGTATTATTGTCAATTTTTGTTCTTTTTTTTTTTTTAAATCTAGCAGCCCAAACCAAAAAAATGGTACCACCCATACCAAAGGACTTACTGACATAAACCTCAAGTCAGCCACATTAGAATATTTACAGCCACTAAAAGGGAGACCAATAGCTAACATAGCACACGCAGCCAGACCCTGTTTCACGCGTTTCACATGTATTAGAGGAGGCACGGGGTCCTCCGGCGACGGCAGGCTTTGTTCCTGTCGCTGTGTGACAGAGGCGGAACGGGCACAGAGAGGCGAGGTCAGCTGGCTAAAGCCACACAGCTAGGAGGCAGAGATGGGTGTTACTAAGGCAGTCGGCTACCAGGGCCCGGTACGGACTGAATCACTGCTTCTAATCGAAGGAAAAGTGATAACAGACTAAGAGACTAGACCATGTGATCCAGTATGAAGTGGAATGATATTTACGGCATGATTTCATTCCATAAGTTGTACACATAAATCATCTATCAGAGCACAGGGAAGGGAACAGAAGCCAGAACTGGCACCAAGACCTTGAAACCCACTTGGGAGCAGCCAGGCTGGAGCTGAGCATGTGGCCCCTCACTCCTCACAGACACCCGGCTCTCCACCAGAGGCCATGATGCCCCTCTCCTGGGGACATGGGGCATCCCCTGGAGGCCCCCTTAGTTGTCCCCTTGGGGGAGGCTGCTGGCATCCAGGGGTGCTGCTAATACCCTACATGCATGGACCACCCCCCATCCAGCACAGACTCATCCAGCCCCAAACATCAACAGTGCCAAGACCAAGAGACCCTGATTTACACCCAACAAAACACACGTGCCTGGACGGACCCCAAGAGACTGACCCATGATGTCCCCACGGCGCTGCTCTCAGGAGTCCTGAATTGGAAGCCACCCAAGTGCCCATGAACAGGATGAATAGGCTGTTGTCTACTCACACAACAGAACACCAGAAGCACCGAGAGTGAATACACTGCAACCACATACGACAACGCGGGAGAATCTCGAGAAGAGAATGTTGGCCAAAGCAGCCAGTCACTCAGAGCCACTCCAGGCATGTCCCTGCTGGGTTTGCAGAACTGAGCACTGGAGGCCTGGATGGTCGCCCTCAGGATTTACTAGGACCAGAAGGAAAGGGCATGGTGGAGCCCTGGGCAGGTCTATGTCTCAATCTGGATGGTGGCCCCACGGGGGCATCTAGCTGTGACGAGTCCTCGAGCACCTGCTCTGCGTCCTCTTCTTGTGCTTGTTACCTGGCGACAGAAAGTCTAAAGGAATCACGATAAGGATCTCGCAGAAGCTGGCAATTTTCATTTTCTCCTGTTCCCTTATTTGTTCCTCCGGCTGTGGCCAGGCACCGGCGTGCTTTTTAATGAATGAGGGGGCCGACAGGAAATGCGTTCATTCATTCATCAAAACTCTGCTGCTCCCTGCAATGTGTTGGGGGGTGGCAGGGGTGCCCTGGGGGGACATCCCTGCCCTCAGCAGCTCCCAGTTTGTGGGAGCAGGAAGAAGATATAGCTGCATCCCAGGTCGGGGCCAAGCCAGCCAGCGTTTGGATACTGTGTCTGCCCAGCCCAGTGTTTTCATGCATTTTATTTTCCTGGGGCAGGAAGTTCCCCAGTTGTCTGGTACCTCCATTCCCTCAACAAAGTCCCTCCTGCACACCCAGGCTGAATCTCTCTGGCTGACGGCCAGAGAGGAGTTTGCTTCTCTGAATTAGGAACTACAGTGGGCTCTGCACTATGTGAGACAGACACAGGATTATAGAAACAGAGGGAGCAATACTGTATGTGGTACAAAGGGACAAGGTGGGGATAGGGGCATGTATGGACAAGACACCACTACATAATAATACATAAATACCTGGGGCTAGAGGAGTTGCTGGCTTCAAAGACATAAGAGAAGGGATGCCCGAGCTGGGTGCTGATGGATGAACAGGAGTCCACTGGATAGGCCAGGTATGGAAATGTGGATGGGAACAGCAAGAAAAGGGTGCAATGCAGCTCTCTGGTAGGTGCACTGGGTTCAATGGGGCAGGTACACACTGTGAGGGGGGCTGCATCTGGACAAGTAGGGGGCAGCAGACATTTATTGGGCCCTTACCAGGCAGGGCTAAGGAGACAGGCTGAGGAAGTGCTTTCCCTGTCTTGTCTTCATTAAACTCAGCAACCCCATTCTACAGATGGGAAAACCAAGGCTCAGAGACGTGACGGGGTTGGCTCCGTGAGAAGGCAGAGTCTGGGATTTGAACACAGCCCAAGCCTGACTCTAGAGCCCCATCCTGAGCCACGAAAGTCCCCCTCCCCTCCACAGGATGGTCAGGCCAGCACTGCCAGCACCCCTTCCCCTCTCCTCCTAGGGGTCTGCCTGGAGCCAAGGCCCCCGAGGAGGCACAGGAGCCAGAAAAGAAGGGGAGAGCACTGAACCAGGAAAGGCAGAGCAGGTAAGTGACAAAGCGCGGCTGCAGGGCCTGCTGGGAACACAGGAGAAATACCAGCTGCTCAAACCCGCGTGGTCTTTAATCTCTTCAGAAAATGAAGGCGGCTCCTGGGTCCCCGGAGAGCCCAGAGTTTGGGCTGAAGGCTTTCTGGAAAAAAGCTCACTGTTGGCAGCGTCTCCAGTCACCCCGGGTGACGTCTGACACTCCGCAGAGGCGCTCTCTGACAAGCTCTTCAAAGGCCAGCAATCGGCCAGCTTTGCTGTCTTTTCATACAGATGTGATTCACCCACAGGAAGCGCTTTCCCCGCGCCTGGGAGTTATTTTGGTTGGAGGAAGCCAACCTCACAGAGAATCCAAGAAAGAAATCAAAACGGGACTTGGGGGAAGGGGGAGTAACACTGGCAAAATGAAGAAAAGTGGCATCTGGGTAAATTGTACACAAAACAATCTTTTTCAGATGATCTCTTTTGAAATCAAAGATGGGGGGGCAGCCCATCGGCAGGTGTGGCGGGCTCAGGGAGATGTGGGGTTTGTCAGTGTTCGGGACACCTTGAAAAGGAGGACAAACCCTATTCCTAATGAGCCAGACCCACTGGGCTGCCAAGTGAGGGGAGGGTAGGTGACCCCGTCTGTGGGTCTGTGGAGAGCCTGGGAGATTCAGAAGATCAGGGATACCTCCCATCTGAGGAGGCTCCACAGGGAACCTTGTTTCTCTGGGTGGCTCACTGACATAACAGTGGCTGGGTCACTGCCCAATCCCTCTCAGAAAGTGCCAGCAACGAAAGTGTGTCCAAAGCCCACTGGCAGTGCAGGTCTTCCCAGGGCTCTGTCCTCGTGTGCCACAGGCCCTCCCTCTGTCCCCTCGTCCTCTACATGATGTTCTTCAAACAACAAAGCACATCCTGCTGGCAGGCCACTACTAGGCCAAGGGCACATGTGCTGTTTCTACAAATGTCACCTTTGTAAAAATTTAGTCATGCAGCATGGAGTGCCAAGTTTCTAGAACCTTCCAGATTCATGTCTCCCACCCAGAGACATGTGGGGGGAGTGGGGAAAGGGGTTTGGATTTTTGGTGGGGGAAAGTTCATCTCAATGTGATTAACTGCAAAACAAAAAGACAACAGAATGGCTTCCTGTAATCAAATATCAGGTGGTAAGGGAGAAAGTGAGCTCGGGATGATTGAGTCGGGGCTGTCTCACCCCACATCTTGACTCTGCTGCTCCCCAAATGAAACTGTCCCCATGAAACTGCCTGTAACCTTGGCTCCTGCCATGTGGAGGGTTCTTTCCTTGGGGCATCTCAAGTACCCTCTACTGAGGAAAAAGATTCCCTTAAGGGCTCCATTTGAAATGTCCCTGGGAAGCTCTCTGATTGGCTGAGCTGAGTCATGTGACTCCCCAATGGCCCAATCATTGTAGCCGGGGACAGGCAGAGTTTTGCAGGAATTGAGTCACGTGATTTAAAGAAGGTGTGAAGAGGCAAGAAGGCTACTACAGGAATGCGGGGAGCAGGGCAAATACCCCAACTGTATTTGCTACATGCTGTGAGTGGCAGGCTCTGCCCTGCTGGCTGACTTTGACCTTCTAGGATGCCAGCCCCCCAGCCTGACTTCTCCTTTATCTGTCTCCATTATCCTGAGAGACAGATTCATAACAGGGATGTGGGTCACAAATTGGAACATCCTTCGAGCATTCACCAGATCCAGGTGCTTTGCCAGATGCCTACTCGGAATGATCTCATCTGACCCTTCTGGCAATCCTCTGCCATCCCACCTTACAGTTGGAAAAGTTGGTACCCAGCTTGTATACTGCAGTTCTGGGAGCTGTACCTAATACCAGCGGCCTTCCTCTAAGCCTGTGCTCTTAATCTTGACCCCATTCTGACTCCCAATGAAAAACACTTAAAGGAGTGATGTTCCCCTAAGCTTAGGGGACTGACATGCAGGGATGGAGGCCGGTTCCTGGGTGCAATGTATAAGCCTGAGTCCCCTTCATCTCTTGCCAGACCTTGGCACCAGCGGATACTCAACAAATATCAGCTGAGCTGGATTTCAGCTCTGGGCAAAAGTAAACTGGAAAGACCCCCAGGAGACTGAACTCTGGTCCCTGACCCCAGAGCAAGTGACAAGGGTCAGGTCACCTGAGAAGCAGGGGGCTGCCAGACATTCTACAGAATTCTAAAGGAGAAACTCAACATTTCATCACATTGAAAAAGGGGTTTCTGTGTCTAGTAAGATGGAAGCAAAAATGCCCACAAATGCTCGATAAAGTCTAGCGATGTCCCATTAAATATGTAAGTCAGTTCAGTAGGAAAGTAAGAGAAATTACCAAGGGCCAAAATGAAAGAAGAGACTCAAAATCAGACTGCTCAGTGCCCATACTTCAATGCCCTTGGCAATGAAAGGATGAGATAGATGCCCCCCAAGAGACCTTCCTCCTCAGTAAGAGACTGGGTCGGGATGGTTCTAACCACTGACCCAGAAAAGGGAGAAGGTATTTGCTCAGTCTTGGCCCTACCTTTTCACTGGAAACCCAAGTGTTCAGTCTTGGTTCAGTTCAATCCTTTTCAGGTAAAGAAGGCCATGTCAGGTTGAGACTGAGCTCAGAGATGTATCTGAGCAGATAGGAAGCAGAGCCAGGTGGAACCCAGGCCATGGCTGAGACTCAACCGCAGGAGGTTCCAGGGCCTAGATGAGGAGCTCTTAACCTGGAGTACATAGTTAGGTCTGGAGGCTCCAGCACCCCGTACCCCCCCCCCAAAAAAAAAAAAAACTATGTCAAATGCTGTGTCTCCATCATGACACCCACAGCATTCATCAGATCCTCAGAATCAAAGATCCCCTGAGACAGCCAGCTCCAAACACACCTCTCCACCCCATGCCAGAATCCTGTTAATAACTAACATTTTGTGTGCATACTGAACTTTGTAACAGGCACCTTTGAACTCTGCAAGTATATATGCTTCTTGGAATCTCATGGTCCTATAAGGAAATACTAGTCACCCCTATTTTACAGATGAGAACACTGAGGCTGCAGAGCAGCTGAGTAACTTGCCAGGGGGTCCACACAATTAGCAAACAGCCAAAAGGGACCCCAGCATGGAACCCACACTGGCATGCTTAACCCCTGCCACACAGCCAGGCCCTGCTGCCCGTGGAACCAGACTCATTTTTGCAAGCTCGGAGGGCGGGTCTTCCCTGTCCCCTCCAGAGCCACTTCCATAGTCACAAGACACATGAGGGTCCTATGCCCTTATTTCAAGGCAGAGCCCTTTCCCCACCCCAAGCCCCGGTCCAGAAGTCAGCCAGATGACAAAAAGGACTTTTCTCATGTGTGAACCTCCCCGCAGCACACCTCGCCTGGCGCCGGCCCAGGCACCAGCTACCTACTTGGCTGGTGCCTTGCTTGTCGCCAGCATAAACACACATTTACCCAATTTTTCAGAATGAGCAATATTTACTCAACAGCCCAGAATGGCTCATATGGAACTATTAAACCCCATTGCCTCAGCCTGCAGCTTGGAGCGCGATAATGAATCAGTATTTTGGAGCGATTACGATGCTAATAAGAATGTGTGAGAATATCACTATGCAGGGGCAGCCGCCAAATCCCCTGGACTCCCTGCCTCCCAAGTCCTCATTCGGGAATTCCATCATTCCAGAAACCAGCCTGCCTGAGCACCTCCAGCCCCCCGGAACTGCATGCTTGAGTTCTTGGAAAACAAAGTAGGTGAGAGGCAGGAGTCCACCATTTTGCAGAGTGGGGCCCTGATGCCAGCCTTTATCAGGCATGTGGAGGGCACTCCCCTCACCCCCAACACACAGAGCCCCCTGAGCTGGCAGGCCGAGAGTTTTAGCACGGCATTTCACACACTCAACATGCACAAATATTGGAGAAAAAACACTTGTTCCCTCAGGCTGCATGCCTGGAGCAATGTTGGATTTTGGTGTTTTTTTTTTTTTCTCCTTTTTTGAAATCATTCTCTTTTCACAAGCCCCTAGGTAAATACTGGCAGGGAAGAAGCATGTATTTGGATGTGGCAAGGCCCTTCCCTACCCCCCCTCCACCTGCCCAAGGAAACTGCTTTATCCCTGTCTCTTACCTTGGACTGCTCCGACCTTGTACCCTCTCTGGCATGGGGGCAGCTGAGCCTCTTTGTTCCAGATTGTCTCCTGCCCCAGGCTCTAGGGCCTCAAACCCTAATCCTCCCCCTCCCCTTCCCACCACGTTCTCTGTTCAGGATAAAAGACCTGGAGGGGGGGCCTACAGCCCCATTTAGCCAGTTTACCCTCCCCAGCCTCTCACCCTTTACTCAGAATGTTAGGGGGAGAGGATGTCCTGAGCTAATTCCATGCAGGCTTTGTGGACTCCGCCCCCACTCCAGACCAAAGCCATCAGGACATTGGGAAAGACAAATCCGTCACCACCAAAGGGAAGGTGGCTGGGACCTGAGGGTGGGGTTAAGCAGCCAGGTTTGGTATAAAACCAGACACGTGGGCCTTGGGGGGTCCCCTTTTGGCTCCCCGCCAGCTCGTGGCTCTCGGCCAGCCCTCAGAGTGCCATTGGGTTTCCAGGTCGGTGGATCGGGTAGGACGCATCAAAGATTTTATTTCCCTGTTTTCTGAGTTGTACATTTCCTCACTTCCCTTTCCCTTATAAATAAACCTTTTATTAACCTTTTGTGTGTGCCTGCAGTGGAGTATTAGTAAGTCCCTTTTAAGTGCGCGGGTGAGGACCCACAGCCAGGCCACCCGCTTTATATCGGGGCTGCTCCGTAACAAGAACACTGGCTGTCTTTTACTTCCTGAAACCAGAGATGTGTCCTCCGGTCCCAGGACCTTTGCACTTGCTGCTCCCAGCCTCTGCCAGGACCGCCACAGCCCCTCTTCACTTGGCTAATAACTCAGGAGTCCTTTCCTGACATCCAGACTAAATCCATTACACAGTCTCTTCATTCCAAGCTCGCTTCCTCTGCAGCCGTTAACAGGGTGTGCAATTTAAAATATGTGTGATTATTTGATTAATGCCGGTCTCTTGCGGGATTTTTCTTCTAAAAACCATGGAGACCAACAGTACCTGGAGGACAGAGAGCAAGTCACCGTATCCCAGCCCACAGCCTGGGCCTGGCACATAGTAGGTGCTGGATTAAGACTCCTTGAGGACTGACTGACTAAACTCTTGGGACTGAGCCCCTTCCCCACTTGGCTTCTTCAACCTGGCCACCTCCTCACTGAGTCCCAGGCCTCTTCAATGTGGCCTCGTGTGACCTATTGTGAAATACCATGTTCACATTACAAGAAGCACCAGGTAAATACTTAGGCACAATGAAAAGCTTTTGGACCCTCAAGTTCAACGGCCCCATGCCCTCCCCTTGGTTTAGCTGTGTGTGTGTGTGTGTGTGTGTGTGCGCGCGCGCGCGCGCGTGTACACTTGCATACATCTATATGGACACACTGCACAGGCTGAGAAGCACTGACATGCAGATGTGGCTGCCACATCCACCCAATGAGGATTTAGGGAGAACCACTAGGTGCCAGGTGTAGTAAGACAGAATAGGGACGGGGGGCCAGCACCAATGGGGCGCTCCCTGTGTGCTAGTCTCAGATCCCCAGCTACATTCTCTCACCTGTCCCGACACACCCTGCAAGACAGGCTGCCAGGTTCCTATTTCACAGACGAGTAAACTGAGTCACAGAAGGGCAAACAGGCCTGGAGTCTCGCTGACGGGGCAGAACTGGGACCCTGGTCTGCCTTTGGGAACCAAGTTCTTGGCCTTAAGACCATCCACCCCTCACCTCCAAGAACATGGACTATTTCCCCAGCTCCACAGTGTTTTAAAAGGACAAGGTCTGGCTGAGGGAGTGGTCTGCTGGCTTCATGGGGTGCTAGGCTATAACACGCTTGCTCTGACGTCAGCACAGGAGGGGGAAGAGGCTAGAGCCCACGTCAAGTGCTGGACCAGGCAGGCAGGGCCTATGACGCCACCCAGGAAGAAGCAGACAGGCAGGAAGGGGCTGTGTTCCCGGCATCCTCCTCCCCTCTCTTCTCTATTTTCAAAACCCTCCAAGTAACGAGGCATCGTGGCTTTCGTAAGACATAATTGTTCAAATTCCTCCTTTTCCTTTCAGGCACAGGATTCCCTGATGATCCTTCTGTGGCCTGGGCCTCCCTCCCCAACCACAACCCAAAAAACTTTCCTCAGCTCCTCTGGATCCCCGAACGACTGGAACCGTACTGAGAAGAGCCAGGAGGGAGGCAGCATTAAGGAAGTGGGGTGCTTGTGCACAGGCCTCCCAAGGACACAGGACCCAGATGGAACATACACACGCAGGCGTGTGTGCACAAGTGTGCGTGCGGGTGTGTGCAGGCATGCGTCTGTGCGAAGGACTGAGGGTGTCGAGGGCCCAGGCTCGCAGGCAGAGGCATCCCCTAGAGCTTTGCCCCGTTCTTACTTCATGGAGCCCACTGGCTCCTGCAGAACTTTCTGGAGCTGAGGGCTGGGTCTGGCCTGCTCCAGCCACACTGCTTCTCTTGGTGTCTTCAAACCAAATTCAAACACCTGCCTTGTGCTGGGGTCTAGAACGTTTCAGGGGCAAGAGCCCTGAAACTTGCCAAGGACTTTCTGGGAGCAGCATAAGTGGGGTGCATCAACTAAAAATGATTCAGTGTGTGATATATGGCGAGTCACAAGTCTTAAATTAAAAACAAGGTAGGCCCTAATCTGCTTGGGAGGTTCAGGAGAGCCTCCCCGGTCAGAGAGGTGAAGGAGAAAAGAAGTTTGTCAGGTAGAGTGAGGACACGAGTTCCAGGCAGGGGGAAGAGCCCGGAAAAGTCTGTAGGTAAGAAAGCGTGAGGTTCTGGCGGACTGAGAACCATGTAAGTCCGGGGGAGTCGGGGTAAGGAAGTCTATCAAGCGGAAGTGGTGGGGTAGATGAGACCGGAGGTGATCACACAGACCTTGTCAAATCAAGGGGGGAGCGTGGACTGCATGTTTTTATGTGGAGGAGAGAGCGTGGTGACCCGATTTCATTTCTCTATAATGATCATTCAAGGCAGAGCTCAGGGTGTGCACCTCTAGCTTTTAACCTCAGAAGCAGCAAGGGCATCGCTGTGTGAGCAACCTAACAGTCACTGCCACCTCTCTGCTCCGATTTCCCAGGATGCCTGCTCCACAGAGCCTCACGGCATGGCAAGAAGAACGCATGTCGGGGGACCCAGGTCCGGAGCTCACACCCCACTTTCTGACTGGGTCCTCCCCACCTGAGAATGGGGTCTAGACTCCACCTGCCTCCTAAAATTGAGAGGATCAAATGAGCTCGCCCCGCGGGGCTCAGCTAGCTCAGAGCCCCCCTCAGGCATCAGGATGGATGGGGAGACACAGGGACCCCAGGGGAGAGATGTGTGCCCTGCATTTAATTGTTTTCAATTTCTTAATGACATTTATATCTTGAGATTATGTTCGTAAAACCTGGGTTTCTGGCTTTTATTGAAAACCTGAGCCATCTGCTCGAACCACTGGTGTGCTGGCCCTTGAGCACCCCCTGAAGGAGCGGACACCCCTTCTATCTCCTGCAGATACTGTCAAGCCAGCTAGGGGAGGGAGTGATCCCAAGGTGGTGAGTTCCCCAAAGGAAATGGGTGTCAAGGTAGGGAGGGAAAGGCTGCTTGGCAGAATCCCCTCTGGCACAGAGGCCCCTCTGCTGGTCCCCAGCCAGGACTGTGGCTCCCTAACCACCTTCTCTTTGGAAATACCCCTTCCAAATGCCCCCTCCACTCCAGTATCCTTCAAAATAATAACTGCCCAGCTCCACACTGTGGTCTGCAAGGCCCTGTGTGATCTGGCCCCTGCCGCCTCCTCCTGACTTCAACTCCCACCCACCCCCCACACCCCGCCTCTAGGATACAGAAGATTAGGACAGGCGGACCCAGGAACATATGCCCCCTTTTGCAGACGGGGGAAATTAAGGCACAAACAGGGCCCTCATGGAAACCAAAAGACCCAGGAATCAAGCGCTAGTCCTACTGCCCTCTCGCTGGGAGGTCTGGCTCTCTCTGCCTCGCACCCCCTCCACAAGGGGTCCCTGGTCTCATCAGAACATTTGAGCACGATTTCTCTCCATCCACCATGGTCAGGGGGGTCTGCACATTTTTTTTCAGAGACCAGGCGCCCTTCCCAAAATGGAAAAGTCACCTTCCTACCCGCTTGCTCCGCAGCAGGGGCACCTCGGACGGCAGCTGGGATGCAGGCGTGGGTGAGCTGCCCACCACGAAGATGAAGATGCGGGGGAGACCTCGTGCCCCCTCCAGCCGCCCTCCACCAGCTCTTGTATCTGAGGTCTGAGAATTGCTTCTCTCGCTCGCTCCTTCTCTCGTGTGTGCTCCCTTCCTCCCCAGCCAGGGAAATGGGGGAGAAATCTCCCAAGATCCCCAATTTAAAATAAAGTCAGATCTTTTCTTCTCCCCTTCCTCACTACCTAATAACCACACTTGTGTGAAGCTGATGCTCTACATAACGAAGAGAGAGGCCTCCTTGGAGAGGGTACAATCAGACAATTTTTAAGATCATGGAGCATTAGACCATTCCCAACTGGGTTTACTAATCAAACAGCCAAATCCTTCATAACCAGCCAATCCCTACAGGGCAATTAAATCCTTCCCCTTTAAAACACTTGCCACACTGTCTGGGGACAGAAAGAAAAATTTGCAAAATTCATTTGATAAATTAGCCAGGGAAAAGAAAGGAGTGAATCAAGCTTTGTTCTTTTCATTTTTTTTAATTATGGAATTCACAATGCCTGAATAATGTTTAATAAGAACTATGAAAATTCCTAACAGTATTACAACACAACACAAAAGAATTAACCTGGTTACCGTGAAAAATTGCATATTTAATTAAGAACAGAGAGTTCAAAACTATCCAGAGATTTCAAAAGTGCTGTTGCCTGAGGGGCCAAATTACATGCTTCTAGGGCTGCTAACGGAGTTAGCGCGTTCAGTCATTACCCAGGCGTTCCCATTAAGTGACTCTGGGCAGATGACATCAAATTCATTTCAAAAGCACCAGGAACTGAAGCATTCACTTGGGTAGTTTAAGGGAAAGCAACTATCCTGCTGGTACAAATCAGACCCCTTGTTGATAAAGGCAATAATTAAAGAATAATGTTAATTAGCTCCTTTTATTTGAAGAAAAGTGCGGTAGTTGGAGTGCTTCCAGGCTGTGGAGGTGGGAGTTGCTCTTTCTGGAGGAAGGGCAGGCTGCTGGTGGGAGTGGGGAGCTTGGGGCCCTCAGGAAGGGAGGAAGATGGCAGCTGGGACAGAGCAAGCCAGGTACATTAAGAGGAGTGTTGGCCAGGTCTGGTCCTCATGTTGGAATCAGCCTAGTCACCCCAAGGCCTTCAAGGAGGTCTCTTGGAAATGCGAGGAAACATGGAGTTGCCGGCATCTTGGGCACTGCTGCCACCAGGCTGGCTTCCACCATGGCAGATCTGGCAAACCCCGACGAACAGATCTTGCTGTTCGGCTACTTCCTCACAACCACTCCCCTCACAAAGTCATTTCTGTCACACTCACTCCTCTCACACAATGTCCTGTCACGCCTATTCGCGTCCCCAGCTACTTCCTGTCACACCTGCTCCTGCTTGGCCACCTCCTGTCACACCCACTCCCTTTACAGCCTGTCATGCCTAGGTCACAGCCACCACCAGTGCTGGAGCAGACTGGCTGGTTTCCCCAAGGACAGCCACCACAGTATCAGTCACCACACTGACCCCTGCACTGCGTGCGACCTTGACATCCCTCCCACAGAGGGGTGGGGGGTGGGGGGTCTATGGGCCCTCCCTTTCAACCTGGACTGTCTTTTGTAATGGCCTTGACCTGAAGATTCAGTGAAAGTGACGCTATGTGACTTCCAAGGCTCCACCAAGAAAATGCTTTCACTTCCACCTTGCTCTCTCCAGATGCCCTCCCTGGCAGGCCACCATGCTGTGAGGAAGTCCAAAGCAGCCCACACAGAGAGGCCACATGGAGAGGCCACGTGTTGGTATCATAGCTCATAGCAGAGGTCCCAACCACGGTCAGCATCAACCCCACATGTGTGAGTTGTCAAGTTGCCCCCAAACTTTGACTTCGCAGCTGAAGCCCCAGATGCCATAGAGCGGAGACTAGCTGAGTCAACTGCCTTCCATCCAAATCCCTGAATCATGTCCTGTGAGTTCATGTAGTTGTTTTACCCACTAAGTTCTAGGGTAGCTGTATGCAGCAGCAAGTGACTGATACATTAACTCATGCAGTCACACATTTTAAGGACTGTGTCATCCCCAACATCTCCGCTTCCTCACAGACCCATCACGAGAAACCCATCAATGGGTCTGACCACTGGTGACAACAGTTTGTCCCAAGAAAGCCAAGGTGAACCTCTGCCTTCCGCCTCCTGCCTCCTTAGTCAGCTCCCAACAGCCTCCTAGTTCTCCAGGTGCCTGCTGTGGAAGGGTGCAGCACACTGGCCTGGTCCGGTGTGCAGAGGACAGCCAGAAAGCCCCATAAGACTTAAGACAAAAGAGGGACCCTCACATAGCTGAGTGGTCTGCCCAGAGCCCTGGGCCAGTTCACAGCAGAGCTCGGCACAGATCCAGATCCACCCAAATTCCAGTGAAGTTTGATTCTCGTTAGAAAGTGCTTAATTAGGGCAGCTCATCAATACCTCCCAGGGAAACAAATCTAGCTCTGGCCAAGTCCACTCTCCTGTGGGCCAGTCCCCACCCACTAAAGGGGCATCTCCAGCAGGGCACAAGGGCCAGGGCCCGATGGGACAGCTCAGCCCCACTAAGGGGGCTTCGCTGGTACACCCACCCTGGCTGCTGAGCCGGGGGTAGGAGTGGGGCTTGGGTCTCTCCTCCCCCTTCAGGGAAGGCAGAAGGCCTCAGCAGGCCTCACTCACCCCGAGATGCCGAGATGCTCTGCTCTACTCAGAGAATAATTTTTTTGTGGAGATGAATTTCACAAAGTAGGCCACGGGCCGTGGGACCAACCTCCTTGCTCACAGAGGCTGAAGAGGATACCCTCCCAGGATGGCACAAGCACAGAGAGGTTCCCCAGGCCCTGGCCCGAGGGGACCAGCTACGTCTGGAAGTGCAGGGCTCCTGCCAGACTCTCTGTCATGGTCTCCAGCTCTGATCTTGGCCCCTGATGTCCCAGCTGCTTGTCACTGCTCTCTCTTGGCCCAGAGCCCCACTCCCAGCAGCCACAGGGTCCCCTGAGAACCTAATACCACCACCTAAGCCCTCTCCAAGGTAAGCTGCAGCCTTCCCCAGGCATGCAGTCTCTGCGGAGGGTGTCCACAGAAATAGCAAGAGAATCTACGGACACCAGCTCAGGGGTCAAACTGCCTGGCTTGGCTGAGTGACTTTAGGAAAGTGACTCAACCTCTCTGTGCTTCCATCACCTCCTCTGCACAATGGGAACATTAATAGAGTCTACAATTGTTATGGGAATTAAGCCATTTAAATGCTGGCATTTAAGTACTTAGAGACGCCTGGCACATAGCCTACCGTGACATGTGATATTAAAAATAGATAAAATAAAAACTTAAAAAACAAACCAACTTCATGGTTCCTCTCACCCTGCAGGATCATGTAGTTATGCTCATTTTCTGGAATGGCTACACTGAAGCCAGAGACGGCAGAATCATCCCCACACCAGTCACAGTCAGTATGGCTGGTTCTCAGCGCGAGGCTGCTCACTCCAGGCCTTCAAGGTAGCACAGAGGGCACTGACTGGCAACTGGGCTCGGTGGGGGGCAGGAGGATGCAAATGGGAACCCTACCCCAGACCCCACCCCAGCAGGTGACGTGGCATGGCTAACTGCAGTCCTGCATGGGATACCGGCTCTTCTTCTGAAGAGAAGCCAGAATGTGAGTTTCTCAAACGGCCCTCTGGACAGGGAACCGGCTTTCGGCATTCACCACGTACCCGCCAGTCACTGCGGCTGTGACACAGTGAGCTCATCAGCAAATGGAGGAACCAACAAAGAACTGGGGATCACCCAAGTAGGTGACAGAGGCGAGTGCCCAGCTCAGGGTCAGGGAAGGAGAGCTGGAGACAGCAAGAACCCAGGCAGGGGAAGAGCAAGTGTGAGGGCTGGGGCGAGTGAGGAGCACAGCAATTTGGGGATGGGGCAGAGGCAGGGCTGTGGAAAGCAAGACAGATAACTGAGGCTAGAGGCTGTGGAACAAATGGTAGATTTCTAGAAGCCAGAAACCCCTGGGAAAATTCCATTTCTACTGGGAAAATGCTGTGTGTCCATGGGAAGTTTCTGGCTCTGGCCATCTGTGGGTTAGTGTGTTGCTCTCACTGCAGCAGGGGTGCAGGCCCCAGAAGCCCTTTCCAAAGGGAAAGAGACCCCTTGTAGGGACTGAATTCCCTAGCCGTTTGTCTCCACAGTGGGGTCTGAAACTGTCCCTCCCGCTGCTGAGGCAAGGGACAGAGGAGCCAGCAGGGGACAGGGCAGCCTTCCTGGAGCAGTCAATGCGTGCTAGACCCCATGCTGGGCCCTTCACAGGTATTCTCTCACTTCCTCCACACTCCACCCCCATGAGGGGACTACAACTGCTACCCCCACTTCACAGATGAGGAAAGAGAGGCACAGGAGGGTCCGTCCCCCAGTTACATCACACAGTGGCGAGGGGGGGCAGTCTGGAGGAGCCTCACCCTGCCCCTGCAGAGCTACCAAGCTGGGGCTCCCCCTTCTAAGGGATCAAACCCAACTGAGACTCGCAGGTGCACAGGCCAATTCTGAGGAGGCAGCGCCTGCCTGACGGCCCCACATTAGCCCAGTCACCTCCACCGCAGCAAGATCAATACTTGGGGGGCCACGTTTAGCTTTGGGGAAATCACTGAATGCTACACCAAACTAGTCAAAAAATAATTGCATGGTGAGGAGATGTTGAAAAGAGCAGCAGCCTGGGAGCATGAGAGCACAAATGTACACATGGACACACTAAGGGCACGCCCGGCGAATACATACACTACACCTGCATGCACACACACACATAGACACCCACATGTGGGTGCACTCATACACGCACATATTCAAAGACACTCAAATGTACACAAAGACACACCTACGCAAAAACACTGAGACACACACAAGGACAAAGAAACACATAAATATGCAAAGACACAAACATACTGAAAGAGATGCACAAGAGATGCAGTTACACACAGAAATACACACACACGACATTCACGTCCATTCCTCTTTGTTCATTTGACCAACACTGCTTAAGAGCTGACTACATGCTCAGCCTTTTCACCCAGGTTCTGGGGACAACTGCTCTATGCTGCATGGGCCTTACAGTTCATACAAACAGGCAGGCGTTAATCAATAATCCATAGGGCTATATTTGATACCTGCCATGGTAAGTGCCCTAGAGATGCGGTTCACCATAAGATGGTGTTGGGGTGTTGGATGAAGGAAGCTGCCCCAAGGAAGTGACACTGAGCAAGCTACCAAGTTCAAGAAGGAATGGACAGGGAGATATATGGGAAGAGTATCCCCAAGCAGGGGGTCGGGTGAGGAACAAACAGAAATGGCACAAAGGAAAATGAAGGGCATGGAACATGGAGGCAGTGGAATGTGGCTCAAGACTGAGGTCAAGAGCAGAGGATGTACTAGAATTAAACTAGTATAAATCTGAGGCTGATTCTGATAAGTTAAGGATTTTATAGGGAAAATTCTACAGCAACTACTAAAAACAAAAAAAATCTAAAAACTTATGAAATTAAAGTGTTATATTTGAAAAGATCCAATACAAAAGAAAGTGAAGAAAGTGTAAAAGGTGAAAAGACATGAGATATGCAGGAAACAATAAGCAAGATAGCAGACCTAACTCCAACTATACCCAATAATATTAAACATGAGTGGATTAAACAATCTGATCAAAAGGCAGAGATTTTCAGATTGGACTAAAAAAGACAAAACTATACAGGAGACATGCTGTAAATTCAAAGACACAGATTGAAAATTAAGCGATGAAAAAAAATACCGTGCAGACAGCAACCATAAGTAAGTGGGGGGGCCTCAATACAAATCTGACAGACTTTAAAACAAGTTTCTAGAGGTAAAAAGAAATATTTTATAATAATAAGAGCATCTACCCATCAGGAAAATATAACTATTAAAGACATATATGCACCAAACACAAGAAGCAAAAGTGACAGAAATGACAGGAGAAAGAGCTAATTCAACAATAATAGACTCTTCAGTATCTTTTTTTAAAAAGTGGATAGAACAACTAGACAGAAGCTCAACAAGTAAATAGACGACTGCAATATTAACACTGGAATTAAGGGTAGAATAAGAAGTGGTCCAACAGCACATGTTGGACTACCTCTGACAGGCCGCAGACCTAGAGCCTTCTCCAGCAACCTTCTGCCAAACTCACAGGCCCCTGATGGCCTCCACAGCTGTGTATGGCCTTTGATTATTGTGCTGATTATGTTACTTTGGGATTATTATTATTTTTTTTTTAAAGATTTATTTATTTTATTTATACATGCACTGGGTACAGTCAGAAGCGCGGGAGGGTGAGAGAATTCACCAGAGCCAGAGCGGGGAGCAGAGCAGGCAGAAGGACCGAAGTACACTGCTGAGGGGAGCAGCGGGCGGCAGGAGAGGTCTGTGCGCCATGTGGGACCCTCCTCTGGTGGCTGGGGAGCAGCGGGTATCGAACCGGCACTGCAGAGGCTGCGGGCAGCTTCGCAACCCAGCGCTCAACCGCTGCGCCACCGGGGAGGCCCCAACTTTGGGATTACTGCTCTATGGTGAACTCCCCACCAGTCCACAAAATCCGTAAGAATAGACACCACTCCCTCTGTCTGTATATATGATATTGGCTGAATAGTTGTTGGATGGAGGTATGCATGGAGGGAAGGATTCTGCTGTGGATGAGTATGTGGATGGGTGAATGAGAAGGCTGATGGGCGGGTAGTGGGTGAATGAACAGAGAGATGGGTAGGTACGTGGAAGGATGGATAATTAGATATACGGACGGATGGGTGGATGGATGGATGGATGGATGGGCGGACGGACAGATGGGTGGACGGATGGATGATGGATGTTGGAAGGATGGACAGATAGATGATGGATGCATACATGCATGGATGGCTGGAGAATGGCTGGACGGATGGAAGGATGAATGGATGGATAATGGATAGATGGGTGATGGATATAAGCATAGATGGATGGATGACGGATGGATGGAGTTAGTAAGAATGGGAAAGCAGACAGCCGAGTAGACGGCCAGAGATGAATGAGTAAGCAAACTTATGAGAGAATGCTGGGCCATGGCAGACAAAAGATGACCCAGCTCCGCCAGACTTCCAGAGCATGGGTACTCAGAGGCCGAACAAAACTAAAGGGTGAGAAAAATCCTCTAAATTCTGTATCCCAGCTCACACTCCCTACATTCTCCTGGATAACTTCCACCCTCTTCCATCCAATAGCACCCCAGGTCGTGGACCCTGGGACAGAGCACCCTGATGTGGCCTGGGTTCTGATCGCCACACCATCTCAGTCACTTCAGCTGTTCACGGTCCTTTCTAATGAGCAACACCTGGCAACATGCCAGAAAGCAGGCTCACAGGCCAGTATGCCAAGAGCCCCTTTCACAGTATAACTCAAGTCCCACCTCGTGCACCTGCTCCATTTTTTGGGGGAGGGGGCATGCGGCAATCCTTTTCCACTGACACATGTGGCCTTCAAAACCCACACCAGCTGACCACTTGCACAGGTTAAGCAGCCACCCCCTCCTAGGGAAGCACAGCCACCACCTTGCTGGGGGGAGCGGCAGGATGTTGCCATGGCAACCTTCTCCCTCTCGTCCCCTCCACCAAATGGTGCCAGTCCTCAAAACCTGTGTGCCCAAAGCTTCCCACCACCAAGACACTCCCTGGGCAGAGATAAGACATCAATTTACCTATTTTCCACATATCCCCTGCCTTTCTGAAACGTTCCTGGTAAGGCTGAACTCAGAAGGATCCAAACATAAACTGACTCATTTTCTGCTGCATCAAACCCTCAATATATACCTGCTTCCCTGAAAGCAGGCCAAATGAATCCAACCCTCTCCTGTGGTCTACAAGGGCCTACCTACCTCCTGCTCTGGCCTCTTCCCCACCCCTTCTTTCTGTGCCCACCCTGACACACTGGCCTTCCCTCAGTTCCTCCCCAAACAGGCTAAGCGGGTTCCCACCCCAGGGCCTTTGCATGGGCTGTTCCTGTAGCTATGAAGTCTCTCTCCCCTGAATTTTAACTAACTGGCTCCTCATAGACCAGGTCTCAGCCTAAATGTCACCTACTCAAAGTGGCCTCCACCACTCTGAATGAACTAGTGCCTCCTTCATCTTGATTTCAGCACTGAGTCCATTCTATTTCTGGAATCGCGCGTTTGTTCAGCTCTCCCCACTATATGCAGCACCCCCTTCCGCTATACCCAGCACCGTGCCAGGCCCACAGCACCAGCTCAGTGAATATGTACTCTCTGCTGAATACACGCCATGTTCGGAGCAAAGACTAGCCAAACTGGGTCAAGTCCTGTGTAGCCCTGGACAAATGACTAGATCACCACCACACCGACGCCTGGGCTCAGCTGCCTCATCTACAAAATGGAGTAAAACCAGGGTACAGTCCAAAATGGTGGTTCCTATGAGGATGAAACGAGAAGAGGGAGCTGACAAGCCAGGAGGACAGAAAATCGAGGAGACAACCCGGTCCCAGGCCCATTCCAGACCCAACTGCCTCCCCAAGTCTTCCAGAAACCAGAGCCCCAAGGACAAGTTCCACAATGAAAGCAAAGAGCTTATGGAGCCAGATAAGAAACGCAGGATGGGGCCGACAGCCACAGGAAGGGGGGCTGGACTTTGCTGTGGGGAAAAAAAAAAAAAAATCTAAGAAACTTTTTTAATAAAGCCTACAAGTCTATCCCCTTCCTTCTTTATCAACGACACGATTTATTGACCGGGGAGGCCATATTGACTAAATAAATCTTGATAATGACCCAGGCGGCAATCAATACCTGCTTATTATCAGCCCGGGCCGAGAATTCCATCTTGCGGGAGGCAGGCCCGGCGACGGGGAGCGCTGCGCGGCTCCGGCTCGGCAGGCGGGATGGATGGCCGGTGGGCTCGTGTTCCAGGCCGCAGAATCTTTCTTGTGTTATTAACACCACCCCCACCCCCACCCCCAGTGCCTTTCAGGCTTAGGGGCCTGGATTCATTTCCATGAGCTGATAGTGGTGGGGTTTCTTAAGAGAGTAAAAATAAATAAATAACGGGGAAACAGAAACATAGGAACTACAGAGGGGGCAACTCTAGCTAGGGGGTAGGGAGACAGCCTTGGGAAAGGGCGTCTGGCCCTTAGAGGGCCAAGAGCAGAGACACGGGGGGCCAGCCTGGGACCTGAGCTCCAGTCCAGACACTACTGCTTGCTGGCAAAGTGGCCTTGGCATTAAGCTTCCGGGCCTCAGGCTGCTCAGCTGTACAGTGGGGACAGCAGTGGTTTCCTTCCCTCGGGTTATTGTGAAAGTCAAACAAGATAATATTTGTTAAGGGCTCTGAGCTTTGTCGGGCAATGAAGGTTCAACAGCTGTTTGTTAAGGGACCTCCAGGCCTGCTGGGCATTCCCGTGCAGACAGCTCCTTCTGTCACCACGTCGCCTGCGAAGGCCAGCCAAGTGGCATCTGGAGAGGCCCGACCTCTGGCCAGTGCTTCTGTGTGGGAATCAGCACACCAGCGCGAGCTCTGGCTGGGCCAAGGGCCTCTAGCCCTGGCTAAGGCAGGTTATGTTTAGATTTCTGAGCTTGTGGGGTGCCGTGGAGGTGCCTGCACCTGGCAGGACTCCAGGCAAGCTTCTCGCCAATAATACCACAGCAGCCAGCGCTGCAAACAAATTGCTAGGCTCCTGGAATCTGGGAGCTCCTGTGAACTCAGGAGGTGAAAGACACACGACAGTGGGGCAGCAGGAACAATGTAGGTAAGACCAGCCCTCTCTCGCTTTCTGCCAATGACCCTGCTCTGGGATCCTGCCTCACCTCCAGAGCACACACCGTCTGCATGAGCAGAGGCTGTGCGTGATTCCTACTTTACAGATGAGGACACTGAGGCTCAGAAAAGTCTGGTGTTGCCCAAGGCTACCAGTCAGTAAGACCAAGGTGAGGGCTGCCTGCCCCTGGCCCAGGCGCCAGTCACACGGGGGCTACTTTAGGGCAATGGCCCTCAACAGGGAACGCCCCCATTACCAATAACAATATGAAGATGGGGCCTCCCTGGTGGCACAAGGGGTTAAGCATAGCACTCTGAAGCTATCTGCTGCCTCTGCAGCATGAATTTGATCCCCAGCCAGGGAGCTACCCACATGGTGCAGCAGACCTCTTCTGTCTTGCCCGCTGCTCCCCTCAGCAGTGTGTTTCAGTAGATCTGCCTGTTCTGCTCCCCACTCAGACTCTGGTGAATCCTCTCACCTCCTGCAACTCTGATCTGTACCCCAGTTCTTATATGCATAAATAAATCTTTTAAAAAAATATGAGGATGGTTGTTAATAAAGACAACCCGTAAGTCCCCATCCAGGAGAAGTTTCTGGAATGCCCATCCTGAGGCGGTGCCTACACTGGGTCGTCGCTCTTCTCACACCCTTGATGACAAGTTCTTCTACCTCCAAATGAGAACAGGACAGAAGCCCACCGCAGCCTCCCCACACACCCCATGACACGTGACGCCCAGCAGGTGCTGGTAACGGGCAGCAAGTGGAGGAATGACCCGACTCTGCACTCCAGGGAAGCTCAGTCTAAGACAGAAAAGCTGAGGCCCGGCAGGGTCCCTCCAGCCCAGGAGGAAAGGGAGCATTTCATCCTGGCCCCTGCCTGAGGACAAATGGAGTCAAGAGGAATGCTGAGAAGGGAGCCCTCAACGCTAGACTCGCTGCCAGAGCCCTGGTCCCTTTCTGATGCCCTCTGGGCTGATCAGGGGAGCCCATGACCCAGTACCAGGGGACTGATGTCATCTGGGTCCAAAAGCATGAACTGGCTGTGTCCCCCAAGACTGCAGGGACCTGTTTTAAGTGGTTGTGACTGAAGCTACCAAACCATCGCTAAGGGTCCACAGGCTGCCAGCAATTAATTAATGGATTTATTAATTAGGATGGAAGCCACCTCCCAGGCTGGAATTGGGGTCACCAGTTTCTAAAGCGAGACTGACGGAGCTAAAGATAAACACGCCGGCCTGCGGCCCAGGCCCAGTTCTTAGTTGTGGAACAAGCAACTTTGAACAGCCAGGAAGGGGTGAAGCAGCTAGGGGTGTGGGAGGAGCTGGATTCCCCAGGGTTGCCCCCCAAGGTGGAGTCGAGGCAGCTGCCCCCCCCTCCCCCGTCCTGTGGCATTCATCCACGCCATCATTCCAATATTGAGAAATTACGATGCCCTTGCCCTCCCCAGGCAGGTCGTAAACAAATGAACAAACCAGCACACATCGGCACAGAGCAGAGCTGGGTAGGGGCAAGAGGTGCTATTTAAGCAGAGAACTGAATGGACAGAGAGAGAGAACCAGATGTCCGATAAAGACTGTTTCAAGTAGCTGGAACAAGAAGAGCAAAGGCCCTGAGGCTGAACACGCTTGGCATATGTGAGACTGGGATGGCTTGAACCAGAGGGGGAAGAGTCGCAGGAGATGAGTGCACAAGAGATTGGTGGTGCTGGTGGTGGGGGGGGGAGGTTATAAAGGGAAGGGTGGCCTCATCCTGCAGGGCCTATGGGTCCAGTGTAACAGGCCACAGGAAGGCAGTGTGAGTGACAGCTTCCCAGGCTCCACCAAGACACCGCAGCCAGGGCCACTGTGGGTCCTAGGCACTGGGTGCTGGAGGCAGAGAGCCAGGCCTCATTCTCTCTTTCCCATATGCTGTGAGTGTGGTCCTTCGTCAAGCAGACACCAAGGTGGGATTTATCAAGCAAAGAGATTTATTGGGGTCAATGCCTTTGCCTGGGGGAGGGAGCCAGAGTGCAGGAGGGAGCACACAGGTGGTTTGTGGAAGCATCCTGGATAGCCAGAGTCCAGAGCTCGCAGCTGAGCTATGTCCTGGACCCTCTGCTCTGACCTGCGCTCATTCCTGTGGGGGGTCTGGGGACACCCACCATGGCACTCCCGGTGTCAGAGGCTGCAGGGACACCACTGAAAGGCGCCACGCGCCACTACTATACCCATTTTACAGATGAGGAACCCATGTTTCAGGAAGGGAAACAGCTCGCCCAAGGACACGCAGTCAGGGGAGAGCAGAGTGGGGCACTGACTCCTGGCTGCCCTGGACAGGGTCACAAGATACAAACAGGAGATCAGGGAGAGGCATTTTGCAACACATCGAGAATTGGGCTGGATATCTTGTTAAAAATAAAAAGCAATACCCAAGGCTTTCCTAGCGTTTGACAGTTTACAAAGTGCCCATCGAGACTCTTCGCTCTGAGCCATGCATGGGCTAAGGGGTGTCTTCTTCTATCCTCCCCACGAATGACAAACAGCAAGACCCACTCAGAACCCAGTCCCCCTGCCTCCCTTTAGTTCCTTGCTTGCACTATTCTTCCTCCCAGCTCAAGCTCTTAGGATATCCTATTCCCTCTGCTGGCATGCTTTTCCCTCACCTTGTCCTTGGGATTCCAAGTAATTCTCTTACCACATGCTGAGAACGGAATCCCAGGCTGTAACTGCACATCCCTCTACCCACTCCAAGTGCCTCTGGCTTCCCGCTGTCTTGAGTTCAGGGAGAGGTGAGGCTTTGCCTTCCGAGTTCAGCAAGATAACTCCCCTATAAATTAGTATTTATGGTACTTATTATTATGTATAGGGTTATTAATTATACTGTGAGTGGTGAATATGTATTTCCAGAATTAAAGACAATAGCAATTACTATTATTGTCAACATTATATAGCACATCTGGGTGCTGGCACAGATCTAAGCACTTCACACGCATTAACTCACTCAGTCCTTAAGGAGGTGCAAGCTGCTATTGTCCCCCATTTTACACAGGAGGAAACAGAGGCTCAGCGAGGTAAAGTAACTTCTCAAGGTCACACAGCTGATAAGTGGCAGGGCTGGGACTTGAATCTAGACCATGTGGGTTCAGGGTCCACACTAAATGTCTTTGAGGGAAGAGGGTACAGGCTTTGTCCTCCCTCAGATACTGGGAGCCATGGAGACTCTTAGTGACGACAGGCAGGGGAGCCACTGAGTGACCACCCTGCTTGGGGACATCTGTCCCCGACCAGGAGGACTGAATGACCCCTGTGGTCTCCCTGTCCACAGCACCCATGTTCAAACAGTCAGCGGGACCAGTCGATCAACCAGAGAGGTTCCCGGGGAGCCATTTACCCAGTCCACTTTGAGCGACGGCGGCTCGAAGAGTCTTAAGCACTGCTCGACTCCGGGCATCTCGGGCAGACGACCAGCTCAGGCCAAAGAGGCTGAAGGATTGATTTTTTTCTTTCTTTTTTTCTTTTTAATGACAAATGTGTATCCTGGAATTGCTGTTTCATTTAGCTGAACTGAAGCTGGGGGTGGGGGAAGAGTGAGGGGTTGGAAGGAAGGAGGGGGACCACAGCCATGCTTTGGAGGTGACTGGCCACTGAGCAGTGTCAGCGTGGCTCTGTGCACGCGCCTTGTGCACTTTCATGGAGCCGATCGGGGTCTAGTGTGTCTCCTGGGGAAATGAGACCAAGCACTTGACAGAGTGGCCAGAGGCCTTGATAGAGTGGCCAGAGGCCCTGATGGCTGCTTCCTGGTGACCCACCCTCCTGACTTCACTAGTCACCTGAGCCACTGCAGACCCTGAACTCAGGCCCTTTGCACTGGCTATTCCCTCTGCTCGCATGCCCTTCCTGGTTCTCCACTCCTTGCCCTGGTGGCCCGCACTCTTGACAGGCTGGGGACACTGGACATCGGGATTCTGAAGGCCACATTGGCCATGTTTAAAATGCCGGACACTTGACAAAAGTGTTTTTTTTTTTTTTTTAAGATTTATTTATTTATTTATACAAGCACTGGGTACAGTCAGAAGCGCGGGAGGGTGAGAGAATTCACCAGAGCCAGAGTGGGGAGCAGAACAAGCAGACTGACGGAATACACTGCTGAGGGGGGCAGCGGGCAGCAGGAGAGGTCTGCGTGCCATGTGGGACCCTCACCGGCGGCCGGGGATCGAACTGGCGCTGCAGAGGCTGTGGGCAGCTTCGCAGCCCAGTGCTCAACCGCTGCGCCACCAGGGGAGACCTGACAAAAGTGTTTTTAAATACTGCACTCATCTAGACAGACACATCATGGGGCAGACATAGGGTCCGCACCCTCTGTGATCAGAGCTCCCTAAATATACAATATTACATAGACTATTAGTGATAAGTAATATTGGAAAGCCCAATGGGCTAAAGAGAAAAAAAAAAAAAAAACTTGCCCAGAAATCCATGAAACAGCCTACAAGGCCAGCAAGTTCCAGGAGCTGTTGTTTATTTGGTTTTCTCGCCCCTCTCACACTCTCTAAAAATACCAACAACAGTAAGAAGAGACTTAGAGAGCAGGAACCAGGGCCAGGCACACTGCTACCCAGTTGCGTGCTCAAAGTGCCTTAATCTTCAAAAACAACTAACAGGTGGAACTATTACTAGTTTCCTTTAAAGACAAGAAGTCAGGCTCAGAGAGGTTAAGTGACCCATCCAAAGTCCACAGCTAAGATGTGACAGGCAGGATGGGAAGCCAGGTCGGGCCCCTCACAGGCTGTACCATCCAGGCTTAGAAATCAAGAACTCCACTGCAGACATAATTACTTACCTCAAAAATTTGCTTAAAAGGTTAACCTGGGGGCCTCCCCGGTGGCGCAGCGGTTGAGCGCTGGGTTGCGAAGCTGCCTGCAGCCTCTGCAGCCGGTTCGATCCCCGGCTGCTCCCCGGCCACCAGAGGAGGGTCCCACATGGCGAGCAGACCTCTCCTGCCGCCCGCTGCTCCCCTCAGCAGTGTACTTCGGTCCTTCTGCCTGCTCTGCTCCCCGCTCTGGCTCTGGTGAATTCTCTCACCCTCCCGCGCTTCTGACTGTACCCAGTGCATGTATAAACCAAACAAACAAACAAACAAATAATAAATAAATAAATAAGACATGCCTCTAGAAAATTAAAAAAAAAAAAAAAAGGTTAACCTGGGACCTCCCTGGTAGCGCAAGGGGTTAAGGCGCAGCACTATGAAGTTATTCGCTGCCACTGAAGCACAAGTTCGATCCCCGGCCAGGGAGGCGATGCACATGGTGCAGCAGACCTCTCCCGTCTCGCCCACTGGCTGCTCCTCTCAGCAGTGTATTTCACTAGATCCACCTGTTCTGTTCCCCTCCCGGTCTCTGGTGAATCCTCTCAAACACTCCCCCGCCTCATACCTCTGGCCTGTACCCCAGTTCTTGTATGCATAAATAATTCTTTTAAAAATAATTAAAATTAAAAGGTCAACCTACCTCCACCACCACGAAGGACCCCAAAGTCATTAGAAGACAATACATTTATCTCACAGGCGTACAAAATATGTCTTTCCCTCTGGGAGGGAAAGAGTAAAGTGAAAAGTTCATCATGGAGTAAGGTCATCATGGAGCATGGCCCTCAGGCCAAAGCCAGCCCTAAAGTTTTATTGGGACACAACCATGCCCATTCATCTTATTGTCTCCTTCCATGCTACAATGGCAGAGCAACAGAGACCATACGGGGCTACAAAGCCTAAAGTATATTATTATCTGATCCTTAACAGAGAAAGTGGGACACCCCTGCTGGTAGACCAACATTTCCCAGAGAGAATCCACACCAGAGAAGGTCAAGAGGTCAGAACTCCAGGGAAACACAGTTCTAAGAGACTTGGGGCCATATTTGCATATTAAAGGAGAAAGGGAGGCCAGAAGCTTCTTTAGTCTTCTTCAGGCTGAGTGGTCTTGACATTTGGACTGACACTGAACGAAACAGAGGACCAGCTGTGAAAATATCTGGAGGAAGAGAGCTCCAGGCCAGAGAACGGCAAGTGCAAAGGCCCTGAGGTGGAAATGTGCTCCAAGTGTTCCAGGGACACAAAGGCCACTGCGGCTGGAGCAGAGCGAGGAGGGAGAGAAACGGTGCAGCTGAAGCCAGAGAGATGGGGAAGGGGCACACAATGAGGAGCCCTGCCATAAGAGGAAAGGTACTTGGATTCCATTATGCATATGATAGCAATAAATAGTCCACATCCTACCAAACACTACAAGCCATTTTCTGAAGGAATCATCCAGGCTTAGAAATCAAGAACTCCATTGCAAACATAATCACTTGTCTCAAAAATTTGCTTAAAAGGTCAACCTACCCCCCACACACACACTCCATGAAGGACCCCAAGGTCATTAGAAGACAACACATTTATTTCACAGATACACAAAGTATGCCAGCATCCTTTCCCTTTACAACAGCCCAGCGCAGCAGAGCAGATGGACAATGCCGGCCGGTGGGATCGATTAAGAAATGGATGACTTGGGATGTGGGGGGAATTCACCCAGGAATATACAGATCAGGGTTCCCCAGACCCTTCCCCTCTGCCAGCTACCTCTGGGGGGTCTCAGACACCTGCAACAGAAGCCCCTGGCATAAATAGAGCACCCCCTGGAGAGAAAAATCAAACAGAAGACTGGGCCCTGAATTCCAAAGGCAGGAACAAAGAGGCAGGCCAGCATCTCAGCCCCTTCTTCCCATGCTCCACCTCTGCCAGGCTCAGCCCTGGCCTGGGAATGAGGTACCTGGGAAGCTGGGAAGTCAAGTCACAGGAAAGTCAGCCCCTTTCAGAAAGCTGCACAGGAAACCAGTTTCTGCACAGCCTTGTCCACCACCATCCAGAACCAAATTTAGCACCAGCCAATTCACTCACGTTCAAAATACCATCTGCTGGAAAAAAGGTTACTACCATAGAATGTCAAGTTCGAAGACAGAATCCTCTTTTTTAATAGGAGAGCTAAAAAAACAAGAAGACTGCCAAAAAAAAAAAATTAATAGAAAGAAAAAAGGAAAATTCACCACCACCATCAGAAAAGCTGTTCCCTCCGGTCAAAATAGCACCGCGCTCATCTGAACCCACCGAGCAGCTGATTTTTCTCCTTTCGGCTTGTCCTCGGTTTCTCAATTTTCTATAGTGAATTCAGGTGTTAATAAAAGAAACTTCAAGACCTCCAACAGGAAAAGCGGTCAGGGATAAGGCTTTGCTCGTTTTTATTTCTTGCTCTCAAAGACAAGCCCATCTTGGGGAAGCAATTTCTGTCGAGTTGAGAAACCAGAATTTTGGGATGCCTAGAAAAGACTGCTGGGTTCTTTAAATAAATTCTCAACACCTGTTTCTAGCTCCTTCTGCAGAAAAGGCCCACAGGGTGTGGGTTCTGAGGAATCGGAGAGGCAGATGGAATGGGGTCATCTGTCGGGATAAGGGTCGAGGGGGCCTGCCAATTGTTGGGTCTCAGTTAACAGAGCTGCTGCGGCTGGAAAGCTTCCTCATTTGCTGGGTCGCTCTCCTCACCCTGTCCTCCCCTTCCCAGAGGAGGTGGTGCCAACCCACCCCCAAGGCCCGGAGCACACAGAGTCCAGGCCACTCATGCTCCCCACCAGGAGGGGATTTTATTATTGCAAAGTTTCCAAAGTTAGGATTCCGCCAACAGGGCTGATAGCTTATTTACTGCTGTCATCTATAGAAAGAGGAATTTTGACACATTGTTAAATGATAGCACATTTAGATAAGTCAAGCTGTCAGAGCCTCTAATGGATGTCTAAACTCTCTGTGGCTGATATGTAAAATTTATGCACTTCAGAATATCATAAGGTTATAATATTTTAATCACATCCACTCTCTTTTCTAAACTTTGAGCAAGGAAAAACATTCCATCAAGCCTCAACCCCCCTGGCACCAAGAAATGGAGACGTCCCAGAAGTTTCTCCAAACTCCTTTGAAAAGTCTGGCCTGGTTTGCTGGCCCATGATCTGCCCTCCCACTGCTCACCCCCAGAGCAGAATCTGCCTCTTCCTTCAAAACACAAATGACATGGACCCTCCACTCAACCCTGTTCCTCCCAAGGAACACAGATATACAGGTGGATGAGGCACCCTCATTTGGCCCAGGCACCCCAAACTCTTGTTAGCTTGATTAATCCTCTTGAGAAAAAAAATTAAAAAGACAGCACAGAAGAACCGGACCTAGGGCACCATAAAAAAAGTGGCAAAGTAAAGCAGAAAAAGAAAACCATAAAGGTATGAATCCGGTTATGACGATTATACACAGAAAAGCCATAAAAAAATACTGCATTAGTAATGTTCACCATAAAGCAATCTTATAACCAAATGAAATATGCCCGGCATTATCTTTGGGATGGGATTTTATTTCTTCTCATTTCCTGGGCTGCTAGCAGCAAAGAAAAAAGATAGGGAGGTGTAGTTTCAGGGGCCTAGAGAAGGGGTACCCCCTCTCCACGCATCTTGCCCAGCAGCCTGTAAGTCAGGAAGGCTGTGGACCAACTTCCGTACTAGGAAAACCACCCGGTGGAATTCAGAAACGGAGCTGGAAGGAATAATAACTTGACTGCTTCCATATTTGAAAAATAGAGACTTCCAGAGGGCTGGCACAAGGTCACCTTTCTTGCCAGGATCACGGTGGCATCAGCAGCCTGGCCTGGGGACACCAGCTGTCTTTCCTGCCTCGGCCACTCAACACTCAGCGATTGGGCTGCAGAAAACCCTCAGCCTCGCCACCAAGGGTGGCAGCACACACCTCCTGGTGGGTGGCTGGGCCCAAAGCTCAGGCAGCCAAGGCCAGGGGGGCAATGGGGGTGCCTCTCCAACCCAGATCTCAGAGCAAACTGGCAGAAGTTTTCCATTCTGGTTATCTTCCCTAGGAGAGGAAAGTAGAAAGGCACAAAAATGAAAATAAGTGAGGCGTAGGAGTTGCTAGCATGATGCAGAAGAGATGATCCAGGCCCAAGTGCTCAGGCTCATAATCCCTTCCCCACACAGATGCCATCAGTGAGAATATTGAGGGGGGGCAGGTGCAGGCCTGCTGGGCGGGGGACACTTCAGGATGCAGTGGGCACCACGGCAGATGTGAGGGCCGAAATGTTTGCTGCCACATTTATTTCTCTGCTCTCTGGAAGTGTGCCGGCTTTGAAACTCCCACGGGGACCCCCCCCCCATTTAATATCCATGTAAATGAGCTTCCCCCTTCCCAGAGAGCCTTTTGTGCCAGACACACCACTCATTGTCTTATTCGATGCCCCCCCCCATACACCCTGTGGGGGGAGAAGCCTTGGCCCCTTTCCCTGGGACCTGAATAAACCCCTCCACCGTCCCCCCTTCCATCTTTCCAGTTCAAACTTGCTTCCCCATCTCAGCATCTTCTCAAAAACCCTAACAAAGGGTTCCCAGATCCTTGGGAATGAGCTGAAATCAAGATTTGGGTGACCTCAGCAGCTCCACAAAGACCCCTGAGCCCAAGGAGGAAGAGAGTGGGGTTCAAACCCCCAACCCCAGCTCAGAAATCAGTTCCCCAGGAAGCCGCACCCACCCCCCAGGACCTAGCCCCGGCCTCTCCCCTGCTGCAGCCCCAGCTCCCCGGATTGAAAACGAGTTATCTAATGAAAATTGTGTTAACTGACATTCCGGCCAACCGGGAGCAAATACCAGCGCTGTAAATCTCCCCGCGGAAATTTTCTCCAGCCCAGAATAACAATAGGACCCTGCAAAGGGCTCTCGCCAGCCCTTCTGGTTCCTCTCCTCTTGTCTGCCACGTTCTTGTCATTCCTTATGTTACAGAACATCAATCATAAATAAAGACGCTGTCCCCCAGCCGTGCCCGGGTCTCATTTACAAACATTAGCAGGGAATACGATTACCATTGGCCTTCGTGCCAAGCCCAATGTGGCTGCCCAACTCTCTCTCACTCTCTCTCTCTCTCTCTCTCTCTCTCCCCTCCCCCTCCCCCACCCCACTCTTGCAGAAAGGCCACTTTAGCATCATTTAAACCAGCAAGAGCAGCTCACCACCCAGCCCGCCTCAGCTGGCCACCAAACTGTAGCCCCAACTCCAGCGAGGACCTGGAATTGCAAGGCACTCGCGGTTATTAACTGCATGCCTGAGTGCCCCGATTTTCTCTCCGGCTCAAAGGCTTTGGGGGAGGAGGTGAGCGGGGAGTCAGGGGCTAGGAAGGAGTGGGGGCTGGGAAGTGGCCAGGAAGGGGGTGGGGGTGGATGCTGGAGCCACTTAGAAGAAACTTAACGAGATTTGCTGATTAAAAATAATAATAATAAAAAGTGGGTCCCATTTTATCTCCAGCCTGACGCTCTGGCTTCCTCAGCGAATGTCAAGGCCAAGGCAGGATGCTCTACCCGCCAGGCTACCAGAACCGTTTCCCCGCCCCTCAGCCCCACCGCGCCGGCCGCGACTTTGCAGAATTGCAGGGTTTGTGGGGGCTCGTCGGGAGCGTCCTGTGCACCCTGGAAAGAACAGAGGCTGGAGAACACTCCAGGGCGCATTCCCCGAGCTTCACCCCAGTCCCTCCTCCAAGGCGGTCAGCAGAGAGCACCCCGGGATCTGAGGGAAACACCACACAGACGGGAGAAGCGAGCGGGGAGAAGCGCTGGGGAAGGCGGGGGAAAGAGGCGAGAAGAAAAGGGGAGCCTAGAGGGAGAAGGAAAGAGGGGCGCGACGGGGAGCAGAAGCGGAACCCGGGGCGGCGAGGAAACCTCCCGCTGGCAAGTTCCCAAGGGCCCGGGCGCCGGGAGTCACCTGCTCCGCGCGGCTCCAGCTCTCCGCAGCCCCCTCGGCGGGAGCGCAAACTTCGGCGCGCCCGGGCCCTTCTCCCCCGCCCGCGCCCATCCAGACTTGGAAAGAGGGGAAGGGAGGGGAAGCCAAGAAGCAAAGACGAACCCCGAGACCCCGGCGCGAGGAGCGGTCTGCCGGCGCGGGCGGCCCGTTCCGCGAGGGCGGCGGCGGCCCCGGGTGGCGGCGCGTCCGGGCTGCGCAGCCAGGCGGGCGGCGGCGGAGGTGCCGGCGGGCGGCGGGGCGCGGAGCCGCCTCCTCGCCAGCCCCGTGCCTCCTCCTCCTCCTCCTCCTCCTCGCCTCGCCTCCTCCTCCTGCCCGCCGGCTCCCTCCCTCCCGCGCCCCAGCCCCAGCCCCAGCCGGGCGCGGACAGGCACGCGGCGCGCTCCGCGGCCTCCCCCGGCGCCGCGAAGTTGGGAGGCGCGCAAAGTGCGGCGCGAGGGGTCCGCCGGGGGTCCCGCCCGCGGCCCCCGACCCGGACCGCCGTCCCTGCCCTCGCCGCGCCTCGCTCGGCCGCCCGCCCGCCAGCCCGCTCCCCGGCCCGAGGGCTCACTAGCGCTTCTCCATGGTCGCGGCGGCTAATCGATGATTGAACCGAACAAAGAGCAGCGGCGAGATCAATTCCTAATACCTATCGATGGGCAGCGGGCAGCCGAACCCCCGCGAGCCCGGGCAGCCGCCGCCCGCCGCCCCGGGGCGCCCGCCCGCCTGCCCGGGGACCTCCCCAATGCGCCCAGGGCGCGCCCGAGGGCTCCCCACGGCCGCGCGGCCGGCGCTGCCCGCACTAACCTGGAGTCGCCGTAGATCAAATCGCTTCCAATATTGAAACATCGATCCCACATTGGCGGCCATCTTGGGGGCTATTCGAGACGCACACACACAAGAGTTTGGCTTTTCTCAATGGCTGCACTCAATATCCGGGCTGGACTCCCCCCAGCCCCGAGGCCGCCGCCGGCCGCCCGGGCCCTGCGCACCGCTGCCCAGGGCCCCTCGGGCGCCCCCGGCCTCCTGCCACCCGCTGCCCCTCGGCGCCGCCGCGTCGCCGCCGCCGCCGCCGCCGGGCCCGGGAGCCGTGCGCCCCCCCGACCCCCGGAGGGCGCGGGCGGAGCGCGCCGGGCGGGGAGCTCGGCGCCCGCCCGGGGGAGGCGGCCGGGGATGGGGTGGGAGGGGAGGGGTGGGGGAGGCAGCCTCTCCGAGAGGCGCCGGCGCCGCTGCTGCCCTGCCTGCAGCCAGCTCCCGGGCCCGCGGAGCGCTCGCTGCATCTCCCCCCCCCCCCCAAGTCCGGGGTCGGTGTGCCGCGCGATTGCACTTGACTTTGGCTTTTTGCAAACTTATCAATACTGACGTAACGTGCTGATCAATGCAAAGGGAAGTTTGGGAGGGAGGGCTGCGGGAGGCCGACGCGCCGGGCGCTTAGCGCCCCCCGCACCTGTCTGCCCCCTCCCGCACTGTCTACTTAAAAAAAGTTAATAGTTCGCTATGCTTTTTTTTTTTTTTTTTTTGCAATCTGAGCACACACAACACGTGCCGCGGGCTGCCGCGGCTCCTCTGCCGGCTAAGCTTCAGATTCGAGGGTCACAGCCCACAGTCAGGGCTGCACAGACTCGCCCACCGACGGGCAAGTGGGAGCGGGCCCGGGGCGGGTGGGAACCGCCCGGAGGCGCCACTGAGTCGTGGGAAAAGGCACCATAGCCTCGCAGTTTCCCTGCCATTATATGATTATGGTTGTAACAGGGGTGGGTGGGGTGAGTTGCCTCAGCCGGAGCTCTGTGGGGTGGGGGGCTCAAGTACTTTGCTATAGGGATTTCTTCAACCCAATTCTAGGACGCCCCACAACTTTGCAATGGGGGTCCGTTCACTGTTACGGCGATGATGATGACTGGAGGGGGTTCTTAGCCAAACCTTTAGAGCGCTCTCCCCCTGCCCCCACGCAGACCGTGGCTTTTGTTGTTAATTTTTGTAGAGCGGGTTTTTTTTTATTAGGATCTATTGAGTGGAGCCTGGCCGTGCTGGCAGGGCTCTTTGGGGTCTTCAGCCAAGCCCAGGATGCCGGTCCTTTGCAGCACGGGACTCCTTCGGTATGACCCCCTTCAGGGAGTGCTCCTTCGCCCACCTGGGGGAAGATTCTGGTCTTTTGCAACCCCCTACCCCTGGACAACAGGGGTGGCCAGGTTTTTTGCTTTACATTTTTTCTTATGTGTAAGACAGAGGTGCCCAGTGTTAGAAAAGAGACTGGCCTCCTTTCTGTTCTAACACCCAGCCCCCTCCCTTTACCTCCCCTGCCCAGGAGGCATTCAGATGTGCGACTCCTCCATGCCCAACCCACTACCCCCTCTTGACTCTGGGGTCCCTCCCCTCCACTGCCATGTTCCCCTTTCAAATTCCACCCACCCTCTTCCCTATGCCCCCCCCTTTCTCTAGTCAAAAGATTTGCTTTTATAGACAGCAAATGGAAATTATATTCTTTTTTTATGACCCAGCTTGGACTTCTGACATCACTCTTGGTCTGGGACAATAGATCAATACAGAGGGATATAAAAAAGATAAAGTTTAGAAGAGTTGTAAAGGAAAGAGAATCGTGATGGATATTTTTGATGATTTTCCAATATTTGTGCCTTGAAGCACGTGCTTCAAGGCAATTAAAGTTTTTAATGTAATGTAAATAATTGTTTCATAAATGCTTTTAGAAGAAGGTGTGATCTCTCTGAGCAATCACTCGAGCTGTTTAAGAAATGTAATGTGATTTAAACAAGGATACAGTATTTCTGTTACCACCCCCATACATTTTCCATGAGGCCTGGGTAAATGTATTAATGCACACGCTAAGCGACTCAGAAGACCAAAAGTACAGTGTTCACCGACATGTAATGAATTAGGCCTAGTTAGCAATTCCGAGTGGTCTGTTTCCTTGCCAGATTAAATTGCACGTGATGTGTGGTTTATCTCCGCTCTCGATAACTTCACGTTTAAATTATAGCTCTCATTCTGCAAAATGAATTTAGGGAAATTTCATAACTATCGCATTGCAATTTTTTTAATGGCTACATTTTCTTCTGAGCATCTGTACGGCTCGCAACTTCCTTGTCTTTCAGTCTGTTTTGTTTTTTTTTAAACCTATGATAGAAAGTAGGGAGTGAGTGTGGCAACCTTTCAAAGCAATTTTTAACAAATCAAGGTTTTGATGAAAGATTATTTTAAATGTATGCCTGACTTGGCAGTGGAGGTACAAACTGACATCATGTACTGCCTGATGTGATGTAACAAGAATGACACACCATCACTCGGTGATATTCCTGCCAAAGGTCCATAATCTAAATTATGAAGAAATACCAGACAAACCCAAAGGGAGGGGAATTCTACAAAATAAACAGGCTGTTCTCTCTACAAATGTCAAAGTCACATGAAACACACAGAAAGACTGAGGGAGTATTCCAGATTAAAGGAAGCAAGTGACATGTGTTTAAAACGTACGATCCGGGATTTTCTTTTACGATAAAGTGCATTAATTGGGACCAATGGCAAATTTAGGATGAATTCAATGGACTAGAGGATAGTATTTTAACAATATTAATTTCCTGGTTTTGATCAGTGTACTATGGCTCTGTAATACAATAGCTCTGTTTTTAGAGAACATGGCAATATTTAGGGGTGAAGGGACAGACATTTCAAACTGCTCAGAGCAAAACCTAAAAAGTATCTACTTACTTATCTATATTTATCTACAGAGAGAATGAGATAACAAATGTTGCAAAATGTTAACATTTCAGAACTAAAAATGTAGTGTACACAGATATTCTTTGTCCTTTGCTTGCAACTTTCCTGGGAATCTGAAATTATGTCAAAAGAGAAAGTTAATATTAAAAAAAAAAAAACCTGTCTGACTTTGTCTCAGCTGTTAGGGGCTATTTAGGAATAAAAATTCTGCATGGAACTCTTCTACTTTCCTGACTGACATAGGCTGCACCTTTGACCCAGCAGGAAATTGCCACAGCAAACATGCTTACCAAGGAGCAGCGGGAAAATCCAATAATTCAGATTGTTTTAAGTCTGTGATATTTTTAAATGACTTAATGCAGTGAGTCTCTGAAGAATTCCGACAATTTTAATGGTAGAAACTTGCAGTCCCACTGAGGAACGGGTTGCTACATAAATACTGAATGATTGTGTCTTTCTGTCTGGGCTGAAACATATTAGCTTTGCTTAGTGGCTTATTGCTTTATTCACAAAATAAATTTCAGCCGTCTCTCCCCACCATATCCCAAGTACATCGCGAGCCTGTGTCTTATTAGATGTGGGGGCTTATTTTCCAAAGGCATCTGTTACAGTCTCCGGCTCCGCAATAATGAATTAAGCCACTAAGTGTTTACCCCCTAAACAGAGTTAGCCGGGGAAATGATATTATTATGGGTGGTCCTTAATGAAAGATGGTTAAGTCAGGAAATTCAGACCTTTTGCAAACAATCAGCCTTGGATGCAGGGGACTAAAGTACTAAAATATTAAATATTTCTGTGAAAAGCTGTTTTTCATGCCACAGACACACACAATACACAGATATACAAAAACTTAAGCAGGTTCCTGGTTGATTCTGGGATTCTCAAAGACCCACCATCGAGATGACTATACAACAATCTCAAAGGAAAAGAAAGACACCTCCCACCGCTGGAGGAAGCAGAGGGCAGTTTGGGGCAGCTGCTGCTGAAAGCAGAAGCAGACAAGAGACTAGATCCTTTAGGAAATTCATAAAACTGTGTAAGAATCCCAAGGAAGATAATGGCAGGTCCTTAGCCAGGAACATAATGATATGCGAAATCCCCAGCATCTGAAGAGGAAACAAAAGAAAATGTCCTTCGGTAGCGCTCATTGTCCACCGCAGCTGCCAGCCAGGGAAGGAGACAACTAGGGAAGGAGACAACTAGGGACTCAGAATTCATCTGGAAGTACACAGATCTGGGAGAGGAGTGGGGAGACAGGCGTATCTGGCTGGCACCAGCATGGGTCCACCGCAAGATCTAGAGGCTGGAGTGACTGCCTGCAGGGACCTAGCCAGCACTTCCCGCATGCAAAACACCTGACACCTTACTGCGGACCGCTCCCACTATTAAGTGCCCACTGACTTTTGGGTGCTTTGTAAATTAATCCTTAGCGTAACTCATAGTTAAGAGCATGACTGTGACTCGAGTCAAGATGGTCAGATGTGAATTCCAGCTCTGCCACCTGCCAGCTCTGTGACCTTGAGCAAGTTGTCTTACCTCTTGGTGCCTCAGTTTCCTCTCATATACAAAGGTGCTAACCCCTGTTCAAAGTGATGAGGATGATGAGCTAACCCAGGGAGAGCCCCACGTAAATTACTGGCCTCACAATGGACAGAACAGGGATCTGCAGCCCCATGTCACAGATGGAAAGACTGAGGTCCTGACAGAGAAAGGACTGGCTTGCAGCCACATGGCTGTGAACCTTGAGAAGGGGTGGGACCAGGGCCAGGGTTCACTCACATCAAGCCTGGCGCTTTTTTCACTTGCGCCTGCCCCACTTCTTATGGGGAGGGAAGCATCTAGAAAGGCAGATACCTAAAAAGCAAGGGTGGCGGCCTTGACCATGGGCTGGCTCTCAATGACCATCAGACTGGAGAGGAAAAATACAAGAGGGACAGGTTCCCTCGACATGACTTCCCTTCAAGGTCAGCGACTGAAGGACAGTGTATTCATACTGCGCTGATTATTACCCGGTGGCTCCCCTTCCCCATTCACTCTCCCTGAGCGCAGTGCCCTGTATGCTGACCTCTGTGGACTATAGCTCCCAAGCCCCTTTGCTCTCAGACTCAGATGGGTTTGACCAATGGGTGGCCCAGGCAGGAGATAAGAGGATGGGAACAGAAAAATTAGGGGCAGTCATTCCTCAGCTCCCTCCCTGCCTCCTGCAGTTCTGGCTGGAGGTGGGGAGGCTGGGTCCCTCCACAGTCACAGGCCATGTCAAGTTGTACTGCTGCTCTCACAGGGGACCCAATAACTGTCCCTCTCACAGCTCTTCAGATCTGGGTTGGAAATGGCTTCCCCATCTTGCCAGCAGCTGGGGGCCTCTACATTCCCTTGTCCACACATCTGTACTCTCCCACTTTAAAAAAACCCTACTATGCATGCCTTCTGGGACACTGACCTAGAAGCCTAGCCCGGAACATATTCAATTATTTAGAAAGATGAGGGTCCTGTGTATGCGCTGAGGTGACATGATCACTGGTTATCCAGTAAAGTGAACAGAAACAGGTTCTAGAACAGTATTATGAAATTATCCCAGTCTTCATTTAAAATGTGCTACTCGGGCCTCCCCGGTGGCGCAGCGGTTGAGTGCTGGGCTGCGAGGCTGCCCACAGCCTCTGCAGCGCCGGTTCGATCCCCGGCCGCCGGGTGAGGGTCCCACATGGCGCGCAGACCTCTCCTGCCGCCTGCTGCTCCCCTCAGCAGTGTACTTCGGTCCTTCTGCCTGCTCTGCTCCCCGCTCTGGCTCTGGTGAATTCTCTCACCCTCCTGCGCTTCTGACTGTACCCAGTGCTTGTATGAATAAATAAATAAATAAATAAATAAATAAATAAATAATAAAATAAAAAATAAAAATAAAATGTGCTACTCAGAATAAAGTCAGGAAAGGCAAATGTCAAATGGAGGTGTTTGCTCTGGAAGTGGGCTTAGAGCCTGCCTAGATCTATCATCGTCTTCATTTCTATGAGCATCAGTTATTTTTATCACCGGGATTCCTCATCCCATTGGTGTGTGGGAAGGGTCTGTTTCCTCGGGCACTCCTGCTGACACACATCCCATGGAATAACCTCCCCATCCACCTGGGACAACTGTGAAAGGAGCCATGACGAAAGAGAGGGAAAGTTTCATGTTTCGTGGACTAGATGATGTAATGCGGTGACGACATCCTTCCCTCCCAAATGAACCCTTGTACTTACGATCATGCTAGTCACAATGCCAGGGGAATTGCCACAGAACTTGATAACCATCTTAAAACTCTGAAGGCGCTACAAGGACCAGGAGTAGCCAGGGCTACTAAAGACAGAGAAGGGGGTGGGGGAATCTTTTCCTATCAGATATGAAGACTTATTATAAAGTTGTAATAAAGACAGGAGGTGGAAGGACAGACAAGCAGACCCAGGGGACAACCTAAGGAAATGTCCAAAAACAAATTCACACCAACACAGGATAGACTCACAGACAGCGAGCTGGCATTAAAGCCTAGCGGGGTGAAGAGAGAATGCATTTTGAATAGGGCACTGCACCAACTGGCTATCCAGATGGGCAAACCACAATTCCGCGCCTACCTTGCACCCCACCCAAAGATCAAGTCAAAATGGGGGTGTCCCACACTGTGGATTTAAGAAAAGAAACTTAACCCATTCCCTTTTTGCCAGCAGAATACATGTTTGAGCAGAACGTTACACCCCTCACATCGTGTCTAAGAGCTGACATCCTGAGGGCTGTGATCACCGACCAGGTCGGGGCCCCTTGCGGCGCTGATTCTATTTCCACGAAAGGACTGGATTTCCTGTGCGCAGCCCCGGCGCGAAATGCCATCAAACAGCTCCCAGGAGATTTAGAGACATTAGCTAATGCGATGCCGGGACCCTGTTCTGGTCTGGCACAGGCTCTCCTCAGCCTGCAGTTTTGCCTGGCTCCCGAGAAGCCCGCGCCCCCATTTTGGTTCCAGATCCCTATTTTATCGGCCAAGTGGCCAGCAGCTCCCGTGCCCAGAAGCACCTGCTCTGGAAAGTGAGGCCACGCTTGTCCCACACACGTGGCCCCATCTTGCTTCCTGCCCCTTCCTCTGTGAGGCTGGCTGTTCCGGGAACCCGAGTCTCCAAGAACAGTCACGGACTTTCCTGGGCCCTGAGAAGAGCCCCCCAACACCAGGTCAAACCCCACACACTGGACCGCCGCGCCCGATGAGGAATGTTGGTCACTACGGGTCTCCTTACGGGGCAGGGTGCACAGAGCCCCATGGCTTGAACTCCTGTTTGTTTCTTCCTTTCCCAAAGCTCCCTTCCTTAAAGCCGCCGCTGTGGTCTCTATTTTTAATTTCTCTCCCTCAAACTGCTCACCAGTCTTCTCTCACCCATCACTCACTCTGTCTTCCCCACTCCTGCTCTCTCTTCTTCCATGTCCACCCCCCTCCCATGTCTCTTCCTTCTTCAAACGGGAGGCTCTCATATTTCATGCAGTTAGCAAAACACAGCCTGGGAGAGAGAGAGGGAGTGGGAGAGAGAGAAAAGAATTAACTGTTCTCCTCTGGCAAGATGGGGGATGCGAATGCTTACAGTTTTGTTTGTCCCTAACATCACAGACACCATCACCATCACCACCATCATCATCATTGGCGTCGTCATATAGCACCTACTGTGTACCAGGAGCCTTGCCAACATCCTCCTTAAATCTCACATCTGTCAGGGCTGTGGCCATTCTGTAGATGAGCAAACTGAGGCTGAGAGAGACGAAACAGCTGGCCCCGGGTTCACTCACCAGGACAAAGGCTGAGTGCAGGAAAGCATGCACCCTGAGGCAACCCTGTCACTCAAGCCTTGATTCCAGTTTTTAGCTTTTCTCACCGCCCATACTCAGGCCAGAGGGAAAAGGTAGTGCTTCTAGAAGACGCCATCCAGACAGGTCAGAGACAGGGGGGCTGTGTCTGCTGCCCCACAACCCCCGGTCTATGAGTTGCCACTCTCTCAGCCTCCTTGGAGCTTCTGATTTCTCAACTCTTGGCTTCCACAAACCAAAAGATGATCCACTTGGCCCCACAGGACAGAAAAATAATGATAATGCTGCTGTTTATGGCCTGCTTACAAGCTGGGTGCGCTCAGCCCATTATCTAATTTCCTCCTCATAACATCACTTGGAGGTAAGTACCGCCACTTCCTCCCTTTAATGACAGAGGAAATGGGGGCGCGGAGGGGGTAAGTGACTTGCCCAAGGTCACCCCGCCTGTAAGCAATAGAGCTGGGGGTCCAGTCCTGCTCTGTTTGATGCTGGGGCTCAAGTGTTTAAACCCTTAATGCAATCCCCGCCCCCCCCCCCAACTGTCTCCAACTCCTCCCTGGGGCACGGAGATCACTTCCCAGCTGACAGAGGCTGCACTGGGTTAGGAACCCAGACATGACTCTCCCTTACCCCCACATCTCCACCACACTCCCCACAGCTCTGAGGGTCAGGGTGAAGGTTCAAGGAGTTATCTTTTGAGGGTCCTCATTTCTCTAACCCCAGAAACCTCAGCCCAGGGGGAAGTAAAGTCCCCTCCCATTCAGACACCCCCTACCCAGGAAACAAATCTAGCTCCTGCCCTTCTTGCTCCAAATCCTTGGTACCCAGCAGGGTCTTTGGCAAATGGGCCAGGCATTGGGGACCCTGAGACGTCATCTGTCCCACTCTCCCACCCCAAACAGCCCAGAAAAGAGATTCTAGAATGATCCTCAGGACTTCAGGCCAGGCTCTAACAAGTAATCCCTGTGCCACACCCCCTTTTGTGCACACACACCTGCACACTCATGCACACATGTGTACATATCTGCACTCACATTGTCGACTGCATCCTCTGCATGTGCTCTGCCGTGTACACCTTTGCACAAGCACAAACACAAACGTGCCTTTGTACCCGAGCGTATGTCTTGTCATGCACGTTGTACACAGGCCAAAAACAGATCCTGGGTCACATGCAGGCTTGCACATCTGCATTTTGTGCCCAGACTCTACCAGGGTACCTTCCCCAGGCTGGGCAGGGAGGCCTCTTCCAGGGCTGCCCGGAGCCAGGCCTTTGGTGAAAGCTCCACCTGGTGGACACTTGGTGTACAGGCCAAGCCCACATCCCAGCCTGCTGTCCCCGGCTGGCAGCGAGTGGACCCAAAGCTAGATTTGGGGTACCCCTAGCTCTTAGGTCGCACTTCTGTCTTCCCCTCCCTCTCCCGGGGCAGCAACCTCCTTGGCCAAGGCAGGAGAGCGCACAGGTTCAGGGGCAGCCGCCTGCTGGCTTCTCTCCCATGCCTCGTATGCTCAGCTGTGAAATGGGAGTAAAATCCTCAAATCCATGTTTGGAAGTAGTCATCAATTTCCCTGGTTCAGGATCAGATAGAAGTCAGAACTGGGTTCTGAAGGAGACACAAAGTCTAGTGCTCCCCTGCCTGGGGCAGGCCTCTCGACTCCTGAACCTGCCTCATCAGCTATAAAGGTGGTTGGAAGGAGCAACCCATGTCATGGAAGCAAGGTCAGTCTATCTCCACCTCCATTTCTCTCAAACTAAATACAGAAATAGGGGTGACAAGAAACAGAGATGGCATCAGAGGGACCCCTATTAGAATTCAGACTCAAACCCTGGCTCTGCCACTGTTTTATTTATTTTTTTTAAGATTTATTTGTGCATATAAGAACTGGGATACAGGCCAGAGGCATGGGGGGGTCAGAGGATTCACCAGAGACAGAGTGGGGAACAGAACAGGCAGATCGATTGAAATACACTGCTGAGGGGAGCAGCAGGTGAGTCAGGAGAGGTCTGCTGCGCCATGTGGGTAGCTCCCTGGTCAGGGACCGAACTTATGCTGTAGTGGCTGCAGATAGCTTCATAGGTTGCGTCTTAACTCTTTGCGCCACCATGGAGGCCCTCTGCCACTGTTTAGATGTGAGCTTGGGCAAGTCACTCTACCTCTCTGAAGCTCAGTTTCTGCCTCTGTGCCAACGTGACCTCTCGACATGGAGAACATGGAGTGAGATAGTGTGTGCAGAGAGCTGGCCTGGGTAAGTGTCCATAAATGTGGACCTTTTCAGTGCTGATGATACTTGGGGTGATGCTTGTATGTGTGTGTGTATGTGTGTGTGTGTATGTGGGTGATTGATGCCTGTCAGGAGCCCAATAACATCATTATGTAACTGGTCTAATCACCACATGCCTGGCACCTACCAACCCCGGAGATTTAACACATATCTGACAGCATCCCATTTTACAGATGAGGACCTGGAGGCTCAGAGATGATGTGACTTGCCCAGGGTCGCAGAGCCAGGGAGTGTATTAAAATTCAGGCAGGCTTACTCCAGAGTTCCCTGCTCCCACTGAGTTTCCTATCAGCTCAGATCTCGTAAGTCTGGAAGTTTCCCTGGGGGCTGAAGTCTGCTTTCAGGGGACAAGTCCCCTACCAAGACAGTCACGGATGGCCCCACCCACTCTCCCCAGCCCCAGGGAAGCAAATGGCCACATATGTGTCCAGCGTATCCTGGAGGGCTTTGGAATTCAGGTAATCTCAGGGAGGCAATAAAAGCCACGGAAATAATGCTAATTAAAGAACATCTGCTGATCACAGTAGTCCATGTTAGGAGGTTGCTAAGTGGTGCAAAAGTGGAGGGAACCTGGTGGGTGCAGCCTCGCCCCACTGCCGCTGCGTCGCTGCAGAGTGGAGGGACAGATGGTGGCCCAGACAAGAGATGAATGTAAAAAAGACATCGGGCCCAGGAAATTGTGCATTTCCACATTCTACTTGTAAGTCACTCGCTGGGAAATGGCTGCTTGGTGATGCCGGCGACGGAGGAGTCAAGTTTTGATGTGACAGCCGCCTTCACTCGGCGTCTGACAGCTGCTGGGTGTGAGTCCTGGAGCTGGGGCTGCCTGGCTGTGTGGCTCAGATCCAGCCGCTTACCCTCGCTGGACCTCAGCTTCCTCCAGGTGGAAGAATATCTACGGTTGACGGCTCCAATTCTTCATCCTTCCCGCTGTTCATGCCAACGCCCTGGGACTTTGCAGTGACCTTCCCCTGCGGGGGACACATATGTTCCACCACTGGAGCTTGGGTTTGGCCACATGGCTTGCTGTAGCCAGGAGAATGAGGTGAAGGCTTGGCCTGCCAGTTCTGGGTCTGCATCTTAAGGTGCATTGTGTGTTTCACTTGCCCTCTCGCACCTTGTTGTTGCCATAGAGATAACACGCCTAAGCTAGCCCATGGGTTCCAGGAGGAGGATCAAGACTCAAGAGAAGGGAGGAGCCTGGGTTCCTGGATCACTCTGCATGAAGGTCTCCACTACCCAGGAGCAGCTGCAATGGACTGTCCCATGGTTACAAAGCACGTATCCCTAGTGCTGCCCACCCCCTGCCCCGCCCCAGGGCCATTTGTTACGCAGCAGGTGGGCCTGGTGTTGCCTCCCTGGCAGGCTGGTCCTGCACCCCTTTCTGAGCCAGTCCTGTGGTTTCACCAACCTTGATTCCCCTGCCCCAGTCACCCAACCTGGATGCTGAGGGGTTTCATCAGCTCTAGCCGCTGTACACCCTCAAATCAGACCTTGTTTCCTAGCAGTGAGGAGGGTGCCCATTCCTCCATATTCTTGCCAACACTTAAGCTTTAAATTTTTTTTTAAAGATTTATCTATTTTTATACAAGAACCAGGGTACAGGCCAGATGTGTGGGGGGTGAGAGGATTCACCAGAGACAGAGCGGAGAACAGAACAGGCAGACTGATGAAATACACTGCTGAGGGGAGCAGCAGGCGAGACAGGAGAGGTCTGCTGCACCATGCAGGATTCTCATCGGCTGGCTGGGATCGAAACCGCGCTGCAGAGGCTGCGGACAGCTTCACAGCGCGGCACTCAAGCGCCTGCGCCACCAGGGAGGCCCCTTGAGCTTTAAATTTTTGACCAATCTGGTGATTGGCAAAATGGCACCACCTTTTTAGTTGAATTTGAATTTTTCCTTATCTACAAGTGAGACTGAACAGCTTTTCAGTATTTATTGGCCATTTGAGTTTCACTGAGCTCCTCTTAGGCCATTCAGCTACCCTGACAGGACTCCCCACCCCCTTAGCCTAAGAGTAGAGTTCAGTGGTGCTCCATAACTAGTTCTGGATTCTGGGGTCCAGACAGGCCTTGCACCCCACCTGGCCAGAGTGATAGGGCCATGTGGCCTGGGCAATAACTTAATCCCATGCAAGTTTTCATATCTGTGAAAGATGTAAAAGATGTTCTGCTCCCTGGTGGCCTGAAGAACCTAACTGGTGTGTTGGTCAATGCTGCCCCTTAAGGAGTATCACTCAGTGAAACAGAGGAGAATCCCCCTTCCTTTGCCTTGGCTTCCCCCAACCCTCTTCCTGTTCCTCCTCTGTTAAAACCTCAGAGTCGGGCTTCCCCTGGTGGCGCAATGGTTGAGCACTGGGCTACGAAGCTGCCCGCAGCCTCTGCAGAGCCCTTTCGCTCCCTGGCCACCAGCAGGGGTCCCACATGGAGCGCAGACCCCTCCTGCCACCTGCTGCTCCCCTCAGCAGTGTACTTCGTCCGTCTGCCTGTTCTGCTCCCTGCTCTGGTTCTGGTGAATTCTCTCAACCTCCCGCACTTCTGACTGTACCCAGTGCTTGTATAAATAAATAAATAAATCTTTTTTTAAAAAACCAAAAAACCTCAGAGTCAACTTCTTTGGTAAGATGGTGCTTCAAAAGAAATGTAGACTCAAATATCCCAAGAGCAGCCTTGCCTAAAATCAAGTCAAACCCATTAAAATCAAGTTAAACATAAATGAGGTACCACTTTGTACTCATCAGATTGGCCAAAATGTTAACCCTGAAAATACCAAGTGTTGGCAAGAAGGTGGGACAACTGGAACCCTTGCCACTGCTTGTAGGAGGGCAATGGGTACAGCTGCCTTGGAAAACACTGTGGTATAATCTGGTATAAAGTGGGACAGGTACCTCACATACCCTGCAATCTACTCCCAGGAGAACACTCCCCAGGAGCTCTTGTCCAAATCCAGCAAATGAAGAGATAACGACTGGTACTTTTATGTAAGATTGCTCATCACAGACCAAAAAAAAGGAAAGTGGTAATAAGCCAAATGCCCATCAACAGCAGACCAGACAAATATATTGTTCTGTATCCACACAAAGGAAATCTGTACGTGAGGGGCAGAAGTGATTCAGAACCACACTTGAACATAGAAGATGCTCACAGATAATAACTCCAAGCAGCAGCAAGCAGGAGAGGAAGACAAAGCACGTGGTACTATTTATGGGAACTTCAAAGACAGGTAACACTGTTCTGCAGATTGTTTAAAGATACATTCATTTGTTTCAATAAAGTCTAAACCCATGGGGATGATAAACACCCAGTTCAAAATAGAGTTCCTGTGAGAAGCAGGGGAGGCAAGGAGGGCTGAGATGAGGGGAGGGCATTAGCTGTAATCTTTTATTTTTTAGGGCAGGTGGTAGGCACAGGATGCACTCATATTATTCTTTAGGTCCTTTCCTATCTGAAATAGATCAAGATGAATCGTAGGACACCGAGTGAGACAGAGGGTACTTTATTCTTATGAGAAGAGCCGGAGCTGAAGGCCCTGTGTGACACCAGGGACACTGCGTGTTTCTGAACCCTGGTTTCCTTGCAAGGCTGCTGGCCGGGTCTGGAATGGGGTCCCGATATAATTGGCTGCAGGGGAGGACTAACCATCTTCTGATGTTTCCACCTCAGTTTTCTGAAGGCAAGGTGCTTAAGGGTCCCCCAAACATGAATGCTCAGGAGGGCCAGGGAGAAGCACTTTTGTCCTGGAGTGCTCCTGGAGTCGGCTCCTTATTGTCCTGGAGTCGGCTCCTTATTGTCCTGGAGTCGGCTCCTCTCTGCAGCCGACACACACGCATATGGTGTTACCTGCGCTGGGAAGATGCCATCCTGCCCGCAGCTGTCCTGGCCCACGGCCTGGGCAACACCAGGAACGGACTCTGGGCACAGGACTCCCTGCCTTGTTCCACCAGCCAGATGCCCCTGAGTCGCCCCACTCCTGGGGCGTTACTGCCCCCTAGCAGCAGCGTGAGGAAGCAGGTCAGGTCCTGCACCCCCTCTCCTTCCCCTCCCTTCCCCCCCCACTGCCCTAGAACAATCTCTCTGTCCTGGTGGGGGTGGGACGGAGCAGGGAGAAGCCCACTTCCCCCCCATTTATCCAGGACAGTCTGTCTTTACTTGCACCCCAATATCCCACCTTCGATGTCTTCCCCACAATAGACTGGGGAGGTCAGACCCCTGTTCTGGATTTTCTTCGAAAGCTGAAGGGCTTACTATTTCGAGTGTGGTAAAGAGTGGCAGAAACATTTACCTTTGGAACGAGTCCCTGCGTATATCCTCCCAGGGAGACTGTCCTTTCCCACCACGTCCGCCGAGGCTGGGCCTGAGGGGCCGGCGAGCAGGCCAGAGGAGCGGAGGCGCGGGCGCAGGCGGCGGGGCGACGAGCCGGGCGGGCTGCTGTGGCGACGCTGCTGTCCCGGGAGAGGCCTGTCTTCAGGGAAGCCCTCGCTCTGCTCTTAAGAACGGGCTGAACCAGGCCGTCCACATTTTCTAGAATAATCTCCACTGTTTCGAATCACCCGAATAGACAGCAGACTTCCGCCGCATCTACAAAGTCCCGTCACCGAGCCCCAGGCCGGAGGCTGCCCGCGCGGCGCTGTCATCTGGCCAAGCTGACGCGTCAAAGGGACCCCCCTCGCCTCCCCCGTAAAGTCTTCGGGGAGTCCTCAAGTTTGCGGAGGCTCATGGCCGGCGGCGTGAACCACTCCGCGTTTTCAGATAAACGCAAGCAAAAGAACAAACGTGTGGCCGCCGCGACCCCGAGGGTAGGCACAGCCCAGGCGCCGGCCTGTCTCCGGTCGCCTCTCCTCTGCCTCAGCCGCGCCTCAGCGTCGCCAGCTGCCGCCTCACGCGAGGCCTCGCGACGCCCGGCGCACGTCCGGAAGGCGCCGCCACAGAGATGAAAGAGAGGAGCCGATTGGCTGACCTGCTCCCAGAGGCGGGCTCAGTCGTCCCAGGGCAGCCAATGGGGGCTCTTGTTTCTAGAGCGTACACAGAACCTTCTAGAACCTTGAAGAGTCTCACCTGATTACTTCAAAACACACTCAGGTGCTAGCAGGGCGGTAAGGCCTTGGTCCCTGGAAAAAGTGTCCCTTTTAAGTGGCGAGAACCAGCAGGTCAGAGGCTCAGCTCCTCTTGCAGGCAGGGATTTAATTCATTTCTTTACTCTTGATGTGTTTATTTATATGTAGCTACTTTCTATTTATGGCAAGTTTTTCCATTTAGCGTGGTGATAGGAAGTTTTCTTTTACAAAAACATTCATTTAAGTAAAAATTGAGTCAGGTGAGAGAAAAATATTAAGTAAATATTAATAATGTATGTATGGTGCCGGGGGATGCAGAAATCGCACATGTGGATGGGGCGATGGAAGGGGTGTGTTAGGCAGTGGCCTTGGCTTTGACATGTCCGAAGTTTAAATCCGGGCCATACTCACTATGCAAACCTGGGCAAGTTTCTGAATTTACCTGACAATTTCCTCATCCGTAAATGGCTTCAAACTGCATAACCCCTTGGGGCCAGATGTATTTTGGAATTCAGATTCTCAGATTTTAGAGCACTGCGCTCCATCACGTGCAGAGTGTGTCTGGGTGAAGTCACGTGGCCCAGTACATTGACAGTTTTGCAGCAAAATGTACGACAGTTCACATTAAGTGAGCTTTAAAAAAAGAAGTCTATACATTCCACCAGTTCTAAACAGATTTTGCAGCTACATGAATTTGTCACAAACTTGAAAATAAAAGCTTTTGTATTCCAGAGTTTTGGGGATTTTTGGAGTTGCAGATAAGAACAGTGTGTCTGGGCCTCACAGGCAGGGGCAGGGGCAGGGAGTGGTGCACAGACCAGCTTGAGTTAAGGCACTTGGGTAAGCAAGCCCATGCAGCCCGGGGAAAGGGAGAAAGGAGCTGGACAGAGAGGGAGCAAGAGAGAGGCCATACAGTAAAATGTGCCTCAATCCTAAAAGAGAGATTATAAAGACGAGTATAATCTCTATGTAAGATTTAATCTCCCCAAGATTTCTCAGAAATCTCCTGTGACCCTGCCCAGTACCTTCCTTCTGTCTCCTTTTCTTCCACCTTCTCTTTCCTTTTCCTTATCTTCCTGCGTGGCTCCTCATATTGACCTCCCTGCTGATTGGCTTAGGAATGGATATGTGACTAAGTTCTAGTCAATGGGATGTGAGATGTGATACCTGGCACAGGGGCAGCTATGTTGGGGCCATGAGGCAATCATGCAGTGGTTAATGGCCACAAAGAGGGTGGCACATTGGAGAGTTGATGTCAAGAAGGTTATGAAGGTGCTGATCACACCAAACTCAGACTCATTACCTCTGCACTTCTTATATAAGGGAAAGAAAATCGATAATTTTAGCCATTTTGAGTTGAAATTGTTACTTAGAGAAGGATATTATTTTGGACATGAAAGAAAAATATCAATCTAGGAGGTAAAAAAACCATGGAAAGCCTCAAGTTACAAGAGTATATATAAACAAGGTTGGCTGTTAAAGACTTTGTTACCAGAGAAATAGTTGGGGGCAAGCAGGCAGGGGGCAGTGAGAGAACAGGTGCAGGCTGGATTGGTGAGGAAACTTCCTAAACTTCACTACAAACTTTCTGCTTCCATTTCTGTATCCTCAGTGGGGGACAGATGATTCAGCTCAAATCCAGGAGCCCTGAAATTCCTTTCCCCCAGGATCATAGATGTTTCTACTACCAGGAAAAAAAGAAGTGCTGTGAGGGTCGGGAAGATTCTGGATAGATGCACTGCCTCAGCAGTGTTCTGGGTTTGTCTGGCCTTCAACGTGTGATTTTGAGAGTTGGAAGCGAGAAGATTATAACTCAGAATGGCACGCGGGTGTGAAGCCGGCTGCCTTGCCAGCTATTTGCCTGTATTTAAAACACATATGGGTGATATTTTTAAATATCTTTGCTGTGTGATTGAAAAACATTGCAGTTGCTACTTCGTGGACGTGGGTTTTTATGCAAACCCAGGGATGGAAGGATGAGTGTGTGTTGTGCCTACGTGGGCTTTGCTGGAGAGAATGTAAGGACAGAATGGCACCGCCTGCAGAAATGTCGGGCAGGGAATTGGGGCCGGGCCATTCAACATTTAACTTGGGTGTGGGGGTTGCTGGCAGCGCTGCTTGGCTTTCTTTGAGATCTATCCCTCCCCAATCTCCCTCCAGAGGGCTCCTGTGGGGCTGCTCCCCTCACTTCTCGGAGTGGGCATGTGACCCAGGTCTGGCCAATCAGATCATTTTAAGCCCTGGGTGGGGAGGTTCCTAGATTGAGGGGCAAATTCATGACCTCCAGCTCCTGAGCTCTTTATACCTGAGAGCGTAATGGGTGGGTCTGTGGTTCCCTATAATGCCCGCTCTAATCGCTAATTGCTCATCCACACTCTGTCCTCCTTATCCAGGGAGTCCCTTTGCTGACCTTGGGGTGTGGTCTGCTTTACAGAGGAGGCAAAGAATGTTAGGGGATTGCTTTTCTCATCCAATTCATGAGTTGAAACCTTACCCTGTAATGTGATGGTATTTGGAGATAGGGAGATAATGGATCAGAGGGAGGTCTTGGGGCTGGGGTACCACAGCAGGCTGTGCCCATGAAATGTGACATCAGAGGCTGACTCATTAACTCTGTGTGTGTGTGTATGTGTGTGTGTGTATCTGTTTCTGTGGCTCTGTATGTGTCTCTGTGTCTCTTTCTCTCCCTCTAACCCACTAACATTCTGTGGGTGTCTGTCTCTTTTTCTTCCTTTCTCTCCCTGCCATGTGAGGATACAGCAAGAAAAAGAGGGTGGCCTCTGTAAGCCAGGAAGACAGTCCTCACCAGATCCTGACCATTCTGTCACCTTGACTTTGGCCTTGCAATCTCCTGCTTGTTGATGAAGCCCCTAGTCTATGGTCTGTGCAGAGGGCAGCCCAGAATGCCCAATAGAGGGGGGAGCTTAGAGCAGTGAGCATTAATGGGGCGCCTGCTGAGTGCCAGCCCTGTGCAGGATGCTAAGCTTCTTGAGGGGAGCAGCAGGCAAGACAGGAGAGGTCTGCTGCACCATGTGGGTCAACTCCCTGGCCAGGGATCGAACTCATGCTAAAGTGGCTGCGGGTAGCTTCATAGTGCTGAGACTTAACCCCTTGTGCCACCGGGGAGGTCCTTAAGCTTCTTGACCTGGGTCTTAGTTGACAAAGATTTTGTAATCTAGAAGCACTATTAAATATTAATGATGGGCCCCTTCTCTCTTTTCTGTAAATTTGGAGATCAGTTTTATTTAAGAAAAGAAGTTTCCAATTCAACCCATAACCTCCGTGCACTTTCTTTCTCTCTCCATCTGTGTCTGGAGACAGAATAGCACGTAGACCACAGAACTCTGCATCCATCTCTTCATACTTATTTCCGTGCATGCCACGAGGGAAAAAAATGACAACTATAAAGAGATGGCAGATGCTCGTAAGTGCACTGTATTCAGAGCTTTCCATGTATAACCTTATTTAATCTCCATGCCTGTCTGGGAGGCCTCCATTATTAGTTCCATTTTCTAAATGATGGAGCTGAGGGTCTCCCTGGTGGCACAAGGGGTTAAGACACAACATATGAAGTTATCTGCAGCCACTGTAGCACGAGTTTGATCCCCCCGCCAGGGAGCTACCCACATGGCACAGCAGACCTCTCCTGACTCACCTGCTGCTCCCCTCAGCAGTATATTTCAGTCAGTCTGCCTGTTCTGTTCCCCACTCTGTCTCTGGTGAATCCTCTCACCCCCACACCTCTGGCCTGTACCCCAGTTCTTGTACGCATAAATAAATAAATCTTTTTAAAAATCTTTAAAAAAAAATGATGGAGCTGAGAATCACAGAGAGGCAAAGTGATTTGCCCAAGGTTACACTGCTGGGAGGTGGAGGTGGGATTAGAATTCACGTCTCTCTGATTTTAACGTTCAAGCTCTTAACTCCTAATGATTCCCCTCGGCTAATCGATGTTGTGGAAGAATTCATATAGTAGACACTCATCCAGAGCAGAGACATAATGATGACTGAGATTGCTCCATGACAAAGATAGCACTCCTGGGTAACTAGGAAGCTGGGTACTGTGGACGGACGCAATATGGACTTTTATCAACTCTCAGAGATAATAATGAATTGTTTTTGCTTTTCACAACAGCTTAGAGTTATTGAGACTCAACTCTGTCCATCACTCGACATGTTTTTAACTCTTTTCCCCTCATGACTGTACTGGGAGGCAGGTCCTAGCATCTTCCCCTTTCCCAGATGAGGAAACAGAGGCTCAGGAGAGGTACAGTGATGGCGAGTCGGTGAGATGAGGGAGTTTTACAACCGTGAATCTTTGAGGGAGAAATAGATTTCTCAAAGCCCTCGAGATCCTAGAATCTTCTGAGTCTATATTCAAAGAGAAAGGAGCAAGATGGAAATTTTGAACAAAATTCTCCTCTCCCAGAGGAAGAGGCTGGTTGTCAACTGAGAGTTCTAGGGAATGCCAGGAGCTCCCTGTCCCCAAGCTCCTGCAGTTCTGTGAACTGGGAGCCCTGGAAGTTTCCCTGAACAGGCTGAAAGCTGGTGGAGCGGGGAGAGAGTAAGCTTTTAAGGAACTCTCACAGGAAATGCAGCAGCCGTGGGGTTGTGCCCTGTGAGAGCTCCAAATGGGGTTCTCAGCAAGAGGGAATACAGAGACACTTTCGCTCGAGCTGTTCTGCCATCTGAATGTACATAATGAACAAAACTGTATAAAAATGTAATAAAATAGGCCTGTGGATTCAACCCTAAAATGTCATATGCATCTGGATTTTTCCTAAATGGAAAAAATCCGATGGCCAGTGGTGGTGCTGGATGAGTGATAACAGTAAACTCAATCAACATGAGTTTAAAAGGTAAGAGGTCTTATGGTTCATCATCAGGAAATCAGGAGATAAGAGGTGCCAGGCTTGGTTTAGGGATACAACCATATTAACAAAAATCCAGACTCTGTTCGTTCTACCCTGTTCTACTCAAGGTATTAGGATGTCTCCCCTCATGGTCACAAGATAGCTGCCACAGCTCCAGACATCAGGACATTAATCCCAAGTAGCAAGGAAGTGATGTGACAGGACTACAGAGAACCTTGTCTTCTTTTATGATGAGGTTAAATTAAATTAAATAAATTTAAATAGGTCCTAGGCTAATACTCCAAACACCAATGATGCTTCCTGTGCCACAGCAGTCCCTACAACCTCAGCCACTAGCAGTTTCCTGTGAGCTTGTTGTTCCTATCAACACCTCAACCACCTGTAATATTTCCTATCCCACAGTCTTAACAAAAAGCTTTTTTGTTCCTTTATTCTGAGAACAAAAGTACCCAGTACTTGCTAAACCAGAGCTTGCTAAATGAGCAAAAAGAAACCACAATGCAAAGGAAGCTGAGATATAAAAGTAAATTGCACCCCAGCCCTGGGACAGGCTGTCAATTTGACACCTGTCCTTTCCTGCCTTGGAATGTACTTTCAATGAACTTTGCTTTACTTCTGACCTCTCAGTCCCTGCGGGTTTCCCACAATCTATGCATAACTAACCTAGACCCCAGCCCACCACATCATTTTATTAAAGAGGAAGCTCTTTCCCAGAAACTCTCCCTTTTGTCCACAGAGTTGGAAGGATCTCTGTTCTAATCCTCTCTCTTGTAGTTAATCTCTCTGAGCCTTAATTTCCCCATCCTGGAAATGGGGAAATGGACCCTTCCTCATAGTGTTTTGAGAACTCAATAAGAAAGCACGTATGGTGGACAAGAGCACTCAGTGGGTGCGCCGCTATCCTCAGCTGGCCCATCCAGAGTCACCCTTCCCCATTGCTTCTGCCTTATTCTGTGCTGCCCCAGATCTGCCACCACCGACTCCCTTGTCCTGGCTTCTGGTGGACTTGGCCATTAGAAAGCATCCGCAGGCGATCACAGCTCCCTGCCATGTCTGGCCAAGGGAGGGGCTTTCAAAGCGGATGGCACAGTTGCTCCCTCAGCCAGCTGCTCCCTCCAGGCCCCAGGAAGGCCAGCAGCCATCAGCCCCCTGCCCTCCCTGCAGTCACCAGCCCCAGTGGGAGGCCTCTCTGCTTTTTCTGAACCCACCTTTACCTTAATAAATAATCTCTCTATTAAACTCCTCCCAAAATACCAGCCCGAGTGCATCATCTTTTCCTGCCAGCCCCCTGATTCAAAACATCAACTTCTTTTCCCAAGTGAATTATTTACAAACCAGTATTTTATTAGCAGTGACACATGGCCAGTGTCGCACTCCTGATCAGGAATCTCGGGTCCACTTGGTCAAAAAGTCAGGCAAGTAGGATGTTTGATTGAGTCAGTTGCTACCATCGCAAATTAATTCTAGATCCTCTGGCCATATCCTGAGGCATAGTAGTTCTTATGTGATAATGATTTAAGGGGGAGAAAAAGAAAAGACACAATTTCTTATTCATGTGTCCTGAATTCACAGCTGTGTATTCTTGACATCCTTCAGTTAAATGGAAAACACTGGGTTTTGAAACTATTGATTTCGGAGGGCATATATTATTTTACTGTAAGTACCAATGTCTGTTGTACTTAATATACAATGGATTAATTTAAAATGCATTAGTTTAATAAAAATGCATAAAATAGAATAGAATTGCATTAGCTTCAATAAAAAATTCAATTTCATAAATATTATCTCGTGTTAAAATGCATTGATTTCCAGGAAAATATATTGGTCAAAGGTAATTTACATTGGTTTGAATGGAAATGCACCAGTCCCCATACATATGTATTAGTTTAGTCAAACGTATCCAATTGTGTAAAATATCGGTTAGGCTGAAATGGATTCCGGCCCTGTTGTTGTCATGTTGTTGTTGTTTTATTCTCTTTTCTGAATAAATAGCTCCATGCTGGCTTCAGTGTGGCCCGGTTTGTCTGAAGGAAGGCGAGGAGGTGAGCTCGAGGAGCGTTCTGGAAACCCATGGGTTTGTGACTTCAGCCTCGGTGGCAGGTGAGGTGCCTGGAGTGGGATGTGAGTGGGAGATCCAAGAAGGGCCCCGACATGGTATCTCCCGTCTTCAGGAGGATTAGCCAGAGCCACCCCAGAGCAGCATCTGTGACAGAGCTGGCAGCAAGATTGCTGGGGCTTGGGGAGCTGGAAGGAGGCCGTGATTTGGGGGGAGTAGCAGGGGCAGGACCAGAAGGTGAGCTACACGTGGAGTTAAGGGTCAGCTGGACACAGGGTCATAGCCAGGACTCTGGATCCATCAGACCTAAGTTCAAGCCCTGAACTTGCCACTTCCTGTGTGTCCTTGGGCAAGTCACTTAACCTCTCTGGATCTCTGTTTCTCCCAGGCATTGTGTCAGACACCTCTCTAAGTGCTTTCCGTGGATTGATTCATTTCATTGTCACCACAGACCATGGTACAGGTAAGTCCAGATCACAGGGCTATCAAGTGGCAAAGCTGAGATTTGAACTCAGAGTCCCTGCAAGCATATCATGGCAACTGAAGGGCTTTATCTAATCCCCATTCTTTGTCTTCCTTGGAACCTTCAGATCAGTGACTTTTCCTCTTTAAGCCTCAGCTCCTTCGTCTGTGAGATGACAGCATCTGTTGCTGGGGCCTTCAGCACACCAGGGAGGGGCACGATAGGGGTTCAACACATTTTTATCCTGACAAAGAGCATCCAACACATTTTTTGTGGCCACTCAAGAGGAAGCTGAGCTGTGCAGGTGAAGACTACTGACTGGAAAAAATTACAGATGGAGAAATCGCTCCCACAAAGTAGTGTGTCCCAAAGTGGGCCCCCCGCCCAGAGATGTGTGAGCTGCTTTTGCTCTCCACAGATGGACATTTTGCAAAACTTTTTATTTGGAAAAAATTATAACAGAAGAGTGGCGAGAAGTGTGCAACAAATTTCCTGAACTTTTCCACACTCGCTAAATGTTGACATTTTACCACATTTGCGCGCCCGCTATCTCTCTCTCTCTCTCTCTCTCTCTCTTTCTCTCTCTCTCTGTAGATATATATATATTTCCCACCCAGAATCACGATGCTTTACATGCACAGTTCAGTGTGTGTTTCCAAAGGACAAGGTCGCACTCTTCTGTACTGACTTACAATGATCACGTTCAGGAAACAACTCGGGTATCATTCTAGAATCTGAATTTTAGATTTTTGTTCAAATTTCATCTGTGACCCTAAATATGGAACTGTATTTTATAGCAGTTATTTTTCCAGTCAAGGATCTAATTCCCGATCACTTGTTGAAGTTACCTGTGTCCTTACTTTGTTTTTCTCGACCCTGACATTCCCGACGAGTCCCCCTGGAGGGTGTTCCTCCGTTTGGGCTTGTCAGACGTTTCCCTGTGATTAGATTCAAGTTCTGGCAAGAGTCCCATGGCAGTGGGGCTGTGTCCTCCTCAGTGCAGCAGATCTGGAGGTACCAAGGTCAGTTTGCCCCCTTCCTGGTGTCACAAACTCTTCGATGGGGTGTTATCTGCCAGAGCTCTCCACCCCACTGTTTCCCCTTTTATATTAATCAAGAAATCTGTTGGGGAGACACTATAGATAAGACAATATCGGGTTGAACATAAAACCTTTAAAAAATTTAATATTTCTATATTTATTTTCTTATGATAGTCTTTTTCTGCAAAGGAAAATGGGTGTTTCATTTACAGTAACAACATAAAGTTTCCTTCTCCAAGGGATTATGCTCAGTAAAATAAATCAGAGGAAAAGAAAAAGATCGGGTGGTTTCACTTAAAGGAGGAATATAAGGAAACTAACAGGGTCAAAAATAAAAAGACAAAACTAGCAGGCAAACTGTAGATCTGAGGCATCCAGCAGGGGACGGGGGAAGGAAAGGGTCAAAACCGGGGAGGGAAGAGCACAAGGGACTGTGGTGACAGGTCACGGGTGCTGTGGTGGTGGGAGAATTATGGGGGTTGCACCTGAGGGGCTAAATCAAATATTGTGCAAAAATGAACAACAATGTAAGAAAATAACAAATTTAATAATAAAAAAGTTTCTTTCTCCAAAACGCATATTTTGAAAAAAAGGGGGAGTTGATTTGCAGAAAAGTCTAAGATCAGTGACAGTAGTGATGATTCATGATTTGATTCCAGAGACAGCAGCGGGTGAGGCACAGGCTTTGCCTTCAGCCCCCAGCTCCGTGCCGGCCCCAGGGCTCGCACACTCTGTCCCTTGGCGGGCTGGTCCCCTCCTGTAGAAGGGGGTGACCATACTGCCTACTCCCGGGGTTGTTGTGAGGACCCCATGAGAAGGGAAACTGCATGTTATAAGCAGTCATTAAATTTGTAACTATTGTTTTTGTTAATCAAACCAATTACCCAGAACAGCCCGAGTCATTCAGGAGAACAGTAGCTCCTTAAAAGCAGGAATAATTGTTCATTCATCTCTGTGCCCCCAGCACCCACACGGGGGGCGGGGTAGGGGGGGCCTAACGAGGCAAAGGAATAACTGTTAATGAGATCATCATAATCACTCATATTGGGGGGCACTTGCTATGCTCCCAGCCCTGGCTAAGCCATCTCCAGGTATTAAAACCCGCCCAGGTCTTCCTGTGCTGCAGGTGGGGACATGAAGCTCTGCAGCTGCTGCAGGAAGAGCCTGGTGGCTTCTCAAACGGCCAAACATAAAGCTACCCTGGGATCCAGCAACTCTACTCTTCGGTATAGACCCCAAAGAACTGGGAAACAGACACTCAAATACTAGTGGACAGATGTTCACAGTAGCCAAAGTATGGAATGATCCTCATGCCCATCCGTAGATGAACAGAGGAACAAAATGTGGTCCATCCATACCATGGAATATTATTCAGTCATCAAAAGGAATGAATCATGGGCCCCTGCTCCACAGTGGATGAACCTGAAAAACATGGTGCCAGGTGAAATGTGATGCCCAGCCATCAGGTCAGGGGCACAGGGAGCAGATAAGTGGCCTCCAGGAGCCGGTGGGGAGGGGGAGCAGGACTGCAGGTGGGCATGAATTTCTTTTTGGGGTGATGAAAATGATTAAAGTAGTAAATTTCATGTTAGGTATATTTCGCTATAGTAAGAAAAATTTTTTTAAGTTAAGAGTTTTGCTTGTGCATGTACACACACACACACACACACACACACACACACACTGTTAACTACTGAAAAGTGAGCATGAGGGTCACTTAGTGCAGGGACTCCCTTGCACCACCTCCCGAGGAAGCCCGTGCCCACTGGGGGGCCCTCCCATCGCCCCTTCCTCCAGTCCCGGCAACTATTATTCCTGCATATTTATGCATCTGGACTCACCCGCCTTGGCGTGGCCCGCTGTGTTCGAATACAGCGTTTTCAAGGTTCATGGCCCCTAGAGCAAGGTCGGTTGATCCACTCACCTCTTGCTGGGCTGGGGGGGCAGGGCTCCCACCTTCCTGCTGTCGTGCACGGTGCTGCTGCCAACACCTGTGTGCAGGTGCTTATTTGAGTCCCTGCCTTTTAATTCTCTTGGGTCTGCCTGGCATTGGTGGGGGCTAGGAGGGCTCTGGGAGGCTGCGTGTGGGGTGTGCGCATGTGCCTCTCAGCAGGGCCCCTGGGGGCCACGCGTCAGGTGAGGGGCCACCCTGGCCCACGACATTGTCAGCCAGGTGGAGAGCAGGGCTGGACAGGGGAAGTTGGAGGGATGAGGCTGGCGGGCTTTTTCCTCCCAGGCCTGCCAGCTGTGGCTACCAGCTGTGGAGACTCCAAGTGATTCCAACCTGGAGGCTCTGCTGCAGCTGCAGCCTCATCCTGGCCAGCTTGCCCGGAACCGGAACCAGAACCGCAGTCACTGGAGGCCGCGCACCTGGGAATCAGCCTCAAGGTCACCAACCGTGGGCTGGAGGTGGATGGTGGTGGCAGGCTTGCAGAGACTATAGGGATGAAGCTGCATTCAGTGCCAAGGACACAGAAAGCGCATGGTGGGTGGGGACAGGCAGGGAGGCCAGAGGGCCAGAGAAACTGTGGACCCAGCTCGGCCAGGGAAGCTGCTTTGGAGACGGGTCTTGTCCAGGCAGGAAGACAGCTGGTCTGACAAACGAAATAACCCTTGTGGTCCTCAGATCCTGCTGGACTGAGGGCATTGCTACCAGTGGCAGTGTGGCCAGAGGCAAATTAATTGACCTCTGAGCCTGTCCTCCGGTCTTTACCACCTGCCTTATTAGGCTGTGAGAACTGGACAAGTGGTGCACATGTGTTGTCCATGCACTCTGTCGCAGGGTGTCAATTTCTGTATGGCTTGTGGGTAGCTGCACCATGAAGTGTCCATACAGAGCCCGGTTTAAATCCCAGCCTGGCCACTTGGTAGCTGTGTGACTCAGGCAATTTTCCTAGCCACTCTGACCTCGGTTTCTTCCTCTGTAAAATGAGGAAAGTGTAAGATCTAGCTTAGGGAGTTGTGATGAGGGTGAGTGCAGACAATGTGTAGAAGGCTCTCAGCCCAGTTCACAGCACGGGGGAATGGCTCATGCATCCACACCAGCCTCAAGGATCCTGGCTTTCCTCATGATTTGATTTCACTAAATCCTCAGTTGGCAATAAAGAACAGAGGCCCAGAATGCAGGACAGACCCCGGTTCAGATGGGTTCACCACAATGCTTTGAGCACTAGAGAGATGTGGGCTCCAGGCCCTTCACCAGTGGGTTTGTTGACTGACTAAACGGTTCCTTGCCATGTTCTGTACTCAAGTGGCCAACTCATGGTAGACTCTATGCCTGTGTATACCTGCTTAGGTGGCACTTTCTGGAAGACCTTCATACCCTCCTGGGAGTGGACCAAAGAAGATTCTAGGCATAGACCCTCCTGGTTCCAGAGGCCCCGCAGCCTATCTCCTCTTCCTGTGACTCTCTGAAGCCGCCAGGCCTCCCCTGAACCCATAGAAATAGAGTTACTCATAGCTTCACATTTCATCTCCCCAGAGCATGGTCTCATTTCTCCAATCTGCCACTGGACTCACCAACTCTCCAGGCTAAAAATACCCCTGACATTTTTGAAGGCCTGTTAGGGCTGGAGCTGCAGGACTGAAGGAAACGAGTTTCACTGCAAAGTGAAGCAGGCCCGTGGTAGTCATAGCTCAGGGCGACCCCAGGGACACGCTCCGCTCAGTCACCTCCTGAGCTGCTGGAGACTGGGGATCGGGACTCGTTCCTTTCCACTCCCCACATAGGCTCGCACACAGTAGGTGCTCAATAATGTGTGTTGAATGACATGCAGTACTAACAGGGACTTTGGAGACAGGCTATTTGGGTTCAAATTCTGCCTCTAGCACTTAACTTGGTGACCTCTATTTCTATTTCCTCATCTGTGAGTTGGAAATAATGAAAGTACCCCACTCCTCAGGTTGTTAGGAGGCCCAAATGAATCACTATAGGTAAGGTTTCTAGAGTAGAATTTGACAATGGTAAGCACAATATAAGAGTTAGCTACTCTTAATTGTCATCACCTTTATTATTATTGGGAATCTAGCTTTCCTTTTCTCTCCACTCTGTTTTCCCTCAGTGGTCTTTATCCTCAGGCAGGTTCTCCCGCATGATGACAGTGTGGCTGCCAGGCACTCAATCTTATATTCCATTCCTCAAAAGGGCCTCCCTGGTGGCACAGGGGTTAAAGTCACAGTGCTATCAAGCTATCACCAGCCACTGTGGCCTGAGTTCCATCCTGGCCAGGGAGCTGATCCCCATGGCTCAGCAGACCTCTCCTGTCTCGCCTTCTGCTCCCCTCAAGCAGTGTATTTCAGTAGATCCATCTGTTCTGTTCCCCATTCTCTCTGGTGAATCATCCTCTCACCCCCCTCACCTCTGGCCTACACCCCAGTCTTGTATACATAAATAAATAAAAATAAATCTTAAAAAAAAAAAGTCCCACTCTAAAGAGTGTTTGTCTTTTCCTTCCCCAAAGTTCAACAAAAATCCTGGAGTGCCTTCCATCAGCATGGCTTTGAACTCTGCCCTTTCCTCGGGCCAGGAAGATGGGCTGTTCCTATTAGCCACTTCTAGGTCATGGGTCAATCCTGGAAGCAATGGCTAGAGCCAGAAGGATGGCAATGTTGGAAACCAATGGTTGTGTCTAGGACAATAAAATATTCTGGTTGGCAGGCCTGAGTCACATGGCCATCAGAACCAATCATTGTGTCTCAGGGGATAAGATGCTCTGATTGGCCAGGTCTGAGTCGTGTGTCCATCTTGAGAGCCAAGGGTTGGAGCTTGGATTATGGGAGAGCTGTGGGTGGGGTGTTTCCTGGTGCAGGAATGGGTGGGGGGCAGGTGGAAACAGCTGCCACAGACCACATCAACCCAAAGGGGAACAAAGCCTTTTGTCCCTTTTTCCTCAAACAGCCCCCACTCGAGGTTGTCTGGATGGTGGCTTTCTCTAGGTAACAGCTGAATGGTTGGGGTGTGTGTGTGTGTGTGTGTGTGTGTGTGTGAGAGAGACTACATCACTCCACACACATTTAAAGGTAAATATTAGTCTTAAAAACCCTCCAGCATTTCCCTCCCAGCGTCAGGCAGTGGCCCCCGCTCCCTGCTCTTCCTCTGTCTTGTCCAACATAAATAGTGCCCCCAGGTCAGGCGGTTGGCATTTCCTCCCTCTGGGTCTGTCCCCACGTCTTACTGCCACAGGCCACACAAAATGGATCCATTCAATAAACTGCCTCGAGCTTACCCCGGCCCTGGCCTCCCTCCCTCCCCGTAGCTTCTCCGTCTGCACATTGAGACACTAGTCACTTGACAGGATTTATAAGTCAAGCCTCATTCACTACAAGTGTCTCCCCAGCATAAAAAGTCACCTCACATCACTGGAGTGGGGGTTAGCACGAGAAGTTTCTGAGAAATACTCCACAGACCTTGGGTGAAGCCTCTCAGCTTCTCAATCAGGAGAGCGTTTGTCTTATTTGATTAGGATTAACAGATTTTCCAACGATAACCTATTTTGGTTTTATGATTCTATCTCTCCAGGCAGTGTTTACAATATGTATTTGCAGAAACAGAGAATGTAAGCCAGGAAGAAGTGAGGGCCCTGGCGGTGCTCACACAGTCTGTCATAAATATAAAATTAGGATGACGCCTGAAATTAATGTGAATCATTTCCCAATAAATATAGTCAGTTAGTGAGGTGTTCCAGGACTGTTGATGGGAGATATATTTGGGTAAAATATGGGTTTTTTTTCTCGGTGGGAACTGGGGGTAGGGGTGCGTGCAGGGTGTAAATCTCCACAGAAGAAGTATCTTTTATGATTATTCAATTCCACAGTAGCTCTAAAAGCCTAAAGTAGATTCATATTTACAGTTCCTGGAAGCACCTGGTTTTTATATATTGCGAGAAGAATTAGCATCAGGGCCTCCTCGTGGAAATCACTGACTTGGACGGCAGAGAGATAAGGGGACCTCATGCTGGGGACTCAGTGGGACTGAATTAATTTCATCTACATTCGGGCATGGAGCGAAGGAGCCACACGTGGCCATCGGTCTCCAGGAGCGGCTGGGAGGGTGGTCCCAGCTGGGCAGGAGGCAGACACTGGGAATATGGGGAGGTGGGGGATCAGGCCGCTGGACTGGGAAAGCTAGCTCGCTGACCTGGACAGGGCCAGGGGTGCGGTGAGCATGCCCGTGCCCCTTACAGCTCGTCCCACCTGCCCCGACCCTCCCACAGAGGGAGATAGATTGAGGAATCCTGAGCTTGCTCTTGACTTTGATCTTTCCCGCATGAGCCTCATCTTAAAGTCATCTCTACTGGGTTTTCTTCCCCCCCCCCACGCCCTCCCCCCGCCCACCGCCCAAACCAAAGCAATAACAGGTTCATGATCCGCTAGCCCAAATCGGAAAGTTCAAAGCACTCTGAAAGCATAAATCTTTACCGCTAACACATTTGGTGACAAAACCTGATTGGAACAAATATGAGACAATTTATATTCCTGTTTCATCCCACTTCATGGCAATGTTTATACCTTTCACTGCAGAAATAGCAAAGTGTTTGATTCTCGGGGGCTGCCCTAGACCTCGCTGGGAGGGGTAGATAAGGCACAGGGCCGATGCCTTTCCCAGCCAGCTGCTGAATTCTGAAACACATCTTCCCCGAGGGCTTGAGATAAGAGATTGTAGATTTGAACTTGCTAGTTGTAATAAAAAAAGTCAAATGACATCTTGTAGAAAGTGAAAGGTTTAAGGAAGCAGAAGTCTCCTACTAAAACAAACTGGGCAAAGCAGATAAACATTCACAGAAGGAAAACAACTAGCCCCTGTATTTACGATTTGACTGCACCCCTAATTGAGAATGGCAGGTTGAAATTGTAATAAACTTTATCCTTATTAAAAAGTGGGAGACTGTCTAGGGTTGGTAGATGGTGAGTGGAAGACTATTCCAGTCACACTGATGATAGGGTGAATCAGGACTACCTAGTTGGAAGACAATTTGGCAGTGTCCATTCACATTTGAAAAGTGTATTTGCTAAATGATACCGCGATTCTGCTTCTGGGAATTTATACTCCCCTGTGTAAAGACAACTGTTTAAAGTTATTCAAAGCACCATAATTTATAACAAGGGTTAGAAACAACATAAATTCAAAGCATCCACCATCCACCGTAGAGGGTTGGTTAAGTTCAGTTGGAGCACAAGGCAAGGGAATATTAGCAGGTGGTTACAAAGAACAAGGTGGACCCACATGAACTGACTTGGAAAATTCCCTGCGATACAGGGCTCTGGGGATGGAACAAGCTAGAAAATTCTACAATTCAGTTGTCACTTTCTAAAACTATTTATAGATGCATATGATACATTTCTATGTGGAAAGAAAAATTATGGAAGAATATACCCCAAACTGTGTTCTTCCTTCTGTAAGATGTAGGTGGGGGAAGCTTTTTCTCTAGATTTTATACATTTTTATACATTTTGTAAGTAAAATAAATTATCTGCAATGAGGGAAAGGAAGCAAAGTTGCCCCACATTTTCCTTCTCTTACCCAGAAATTAGTCTTGTTCAAAATTTGTCCTTTTCCCATCTGCTTTGCAGTGTTACTGACAATAGCTAAAATAACCCCCATGTCCATCAAAGGGTGAGTGGGGGTTCACAGCACGGTGGATGTGCACCACGGAATAGCAGTCAGCCTTTAAACGGAAGGAAATTGAGACACTCACCACAGTGACTCTCGGGGACACGACACTGAGTGGAATAAACCCGCCACAAAGGACAAATACGCGAGGATTCCACGCGCATAAAGTACTTAGAATCTTCAAAACCACAGAGACATAAAGTAGAACGGAGCTTGCCCCGGGGTTGGGGGGATGGGAGTTACTATTTAATGGGGTCAGAATTTCAGTCTTGATTGAAAAGAGTCCTGGAGTTGGAGGGTGGTGAGATCAACCCCACAGTGGGTGTGCATTTAATGCCACTAAACAGCCCACTTAAAAATGGTTAAGATGGGGCCTCTCTGGTGGCCTTGGGATTAAGTCTCAGCATTATCACCACTAAGGCCTACTTTGATCCCCAGTCAGGGAGCTGACCTACATGGCGCAGCAGACCTCTCCTGTGTCACTTGCTGCTCCCCACAGCAGTGTATTTCAGTAGATCACCTGTTCTGCTCCCCACTCTGTCTCTGGTGAACCCTATCACCCCTGTACCTCTGGACTACATCCCAGTTCTTCTATGCAAATAAATAAATAAATAAACAAATAAAATAAACACCAGAATTTCTTTTTTAAAAATGGCTAAGATGTAGATTTCATGTGCATTTCACCAGAAATTGGTGCTCGTAGAATTTTCTCTCCAGAGATATCTATATTTACATCCATAACAGGTGTATTTCTTTTCCACATTTCTTTCGACAAGAATGAGTTTGTGCCATCCAAATTCTGCCACAATTTTCTTTTCCCCTTGAACGCCTTGTCCTCGTCCTCTTTCCGTGTCAGTGCCCTGAGATGTCCCATCCTGGCAGGACCCCGAGGGGCGTCGTCATCTATTTTGCCAGCCCCCCACCCCACGCTCCCTACCACTGTTGATGGATGTCTCGGATGGTTCCAATTCGGGGACCTTCTGTTTTGAAAATTTTTGTCAACCAAACTGAATTTATTAAGTAATAATTAATTCGTTTCTCCTTTTTTTATTCATCAAAGACACACAAACTGCAGCCAGGGGTTTCCGATGAGCAGGAGGTTTCTGCAGTTGAGAATATTCCAGCCAAGAGCAGAGGGCTGGGTGTCTGGATGAGCCTGGGTGGCCTGATGCGGAGAAAATGTGTGAATCCCCTTGGCTTTGCTCTTTTAACAGTGGAGCAAACCCAGTCCCCAAACAGACAGGGCTGGGAAGGCAAGGGCAGGGGCAGAAAACTCCAGTGGAAAGACTTTCAAGGTAGGGGCGCAGAGCAAAGGGAGAAGGTGGTGCCGAGGCTGTGTTTTCACTTCTATAGGGTAAGGGTCCTCTTCCCCACCTCCTCTGAGAGCTACTCTGGGATTTGCACCAGGGCAGAGCAGGGGTCCATGCATTCAAAAGAGATTCGAGAACAGCAAGGAAACACCTGATGGAGTTGGGGTGACAGTGACTGCGAGAGCGCAGATGTGGGTGTGGGCCGGGGCGCCGATGTGGGGAATCTGAACCCCCACTTCCCAGGATGAAATCCCAGCTCCACCTGCCTAGCCAGGGCAAGAGGACAGGCTCCTTAATCTCTCAGAAACTCAGTTTTCTCATCTGTCCATTGTGGGTAAAAAAATACACTTTCTCAGGTTGCCAGAAGGATTGCATCAGGTACTAGTTGTAAAACTCAGCCTGCCTGGCCCAGAGGAAGTGGCCAATGAGGAGGGGAGGTTGTTATTTTCATTACTGGGGAGGGGAGGGCAGTGTCCAAGCAAAGGAACAGGGATGGCAAGCGCGGAGTGCTGGTGGGAAGGTGGCACAAATTGTAAAATGTTTGCTTGGGCTGGAGATACCACTGGAGTGATGAGGGGGAGGGGAGTGAGCCCCTCTTTAGATCCACCTTAAGACCCTCGGCAGGAGTTCTGGGCGTCCTCAGATCTTGTCCGACACAACATTTATTACAAAGAATAACTATGTAGTTTCCATGTCAGATTCTTTGTCAGACAAGGAAAATCGCCATTCTGCTAGAGCTGGAATGCGTGGGATGTTTTTAAAGGGGCTGCCGACAAGGGCAGGGTTTCAGATTGGTTGCAAATGTCCCATTGTTCCAAGAACCCTTTGGGGAGAGCACAGAAACTATCTCCCTTCTGTCTTCATAGAAAACCCATATGCGGGTGGTTTGTACAATAAATGGAGGATTTAAAGAAGAAAATAATTTACAATGCCTCTGGCTTTCCATCAGCTAGTGGCCTCATGAGGGATCTTGGCAGAGACTTTGGTACCAGTGTCCTAAGGAGGATATACTGACTGTGCACTTAGCTCCTATCAGATATTCTAGAAGCCAATCAGATTGGGGGTCTATTCTTCCAGGGTGGCAGCTGTGGGATGGAATTCAGGAGAGGTGTGCACCGGGGTCCTTAGAGCTTATCTTTAAAACATAAAGCTAGCCAGTTGATGATAGATGTTTCATGAGAGATGGATTTTTTTGTCCATTAAGTTTGGGCAAAAAACAAAGTTCCACAGGTTTTTTCATGCGGGAATTGTCAGAGCCTTTAATATCCTAAGATTCATTTGTCTTTCCCAGAAAGGGAAAGAGGATATGATATTTCCCAAATGGGCCTCTTCCCCCAGAAAAATAGATCAAGCTGGGGTGATGAGGATCTCACTTTGGGAATCACTGGGTTACAATTTCTTTTTTAGGATGACCTTCTTACATTAAGGGTGCAGTCTGATCATTTAGGTGGGGCTTAAATGTATTGATCGAAACCAGTGCAGGGGCTTCCTAGGCTGGTGCTGGAGAGGCAGCCTAGGACAGGCACAAGCCCTGTGCTCAAGGAGTGCTCAGCCTGCCAGGGAGAGCCCGGGCAAAACCGGCAAAAAGACAACGACAGCAGGTACCGCTCGTCACCAGATGCCCGGCCCCACGTTCCATGTGTGTTCAAACAAGCTGGCTGAAACATCTCATTTTGCTGCAGAAGCATGAGGTTCAGAGTCAGCAAGGAACCTGGACAGGGGCCTGCAGCAAAGAGGCTGCGGGGTAGGGTTTGGGTCAGATGCTCCAGATTCCAAAGACAAGGGCTCCCCCCGTGTCCTCTAGGAACGCCCCAGCAAAGAAGAAATGCAAAGGGTGTAAACCGCAGGCCATTGGCTTCAGAGGGGCAGCAGGGCCCTCTGGACACCTTCTCTAGATTGTGGGGTGAGATGCTCAAAGACTGGAAGTGGCTCCTGAGTGAGAGGCGCTGGAGGGAAAGCTCTAGATATAAACATCTGTGAGCAAGTGGGCAATGGCTTTGGGGTAGCCTAGCAGAGGGTGAGCTGGAAACTGAGGGTGATGAGAAAGAAGGCTGGGAGGCAAAAGGGAGGAACAAAGACCAGAGAACCAGGAAAACCAGCATCTTCTCTGGCTCTTGTGCAGCTTTGTGTAGGCCCCAGCCTCTCTGGTTTATAAGGTTATAGTTATGAATCTGCCTCCTCTGAAAGACACACGGGCAAGGTGAAGCTTCAGTCTCCCTTCTTACTCCTGGTGCACGGCAGCACACTTTACATCTCCATAAACCTGTGTTGATTGAGTGAATGAATAAGTGGAAAAATAGGGGAAGATGTAAAAGGAAGAGGTTGGGTGTGACTGATTTAAACTTGCACCAGAGGAGCAGCCCCTGAGACATATTTCCCCAGCTTTCCACTAAAATACCAGAGAAGGCAGAAAGAATGGAAAGCTCGCAGTGCTGACATCCAAGACTGACAGGCGCCTGTTGCCAGAATCTGGGAGGAATTTCCATAAATACAAGGCAGATGGAGCTGGGTTGAGATAAACAATCGGGAACCTATTCAAGTTTCATCTCCTGAAGCAGGGCACCCCTCCAGAGCAAAAGGAGGTGGAAGAATCAAGCCTTTCCACACTTGCAACCTCAGACTCCAAGACCACAGTTTGTGTCACCCAGAAAACTGGGTGGGGTGGGAGAGGCATTTTCTCCTCTGTATGGTAGGGGACACTTTTGTAGGGAATGTACTCTTTCTGTTGGCCCTACTTATCCCATTTAGAGATTGAAATGTCCAGAAGACACTAGGTCAGGGAAATAACATGAAGGGGAAAATGTCAAGGACATTTTGTATCCTGAGAGGAATAGCTTCCAGGAGTGGTACATGGGAGGAACAGAGGCAGAGTGCATGCTGGGAGCTGTAGTTTTTGATGTGCTCCCTTAGTTTAAAACACGGGACAGAAGATCCTTTCTCAGTTGAACAAAGTGTAATAGCAAACCCCTGATTGATGTTTGTTCTCGTTACTACACAAACAAATAAACCTTCCTTCTCCAGGTGTCGAGTTATGAGGAAGTGGGGACTGGCTGGTACTTGAGTGGACCATGTAAGGCATGGGAAACAATTCACATATACTATGTATTGGCAAGCTTGAGACTGGGATAGTTACCAGATTATGTAGGGAAAAGAAAACAAAAGTAAGTCAACAGAGGATAGAAGAAGCACTACATAATGAGGGAGAGGAATATCTTTCTAAAAGGAAGAACCTACCCCTGAAGATAAATTGCTATATGTTCCAGAAGAAATAAAAAAATGGAAAACTTGTTTTGCATACTAAATAGAATGTTTAAAGGGAGCAATTTCATTAAAATGGAAGCAGAAATTTCTAAGGACAGTATAGACAACAGTGAGAAAACAAAAATTACAGTGACAGAATTTAAATCCTCAGTGGAGACACAAAGTATGAAATGGATCTTACAGAAAATCAGAATCAGAAATGTGGAAGCCAAATAAGAAGCTCTTCTGGAATAAAGAGAGAGACATGATGATGGGGGAAATTTTGAGCAGGAAGGTGATTTATAAACAAAGTTAGCTTAAGGGTAATGGACATTCATGTGGGGAATATGGGAAGGACTAAAAGAAAAGTAATAAGCCAGGACAAAAATCATAGGAAGTGTTCTAGGTCTGAAAAATGACTCATATCTACAGGAGAAAGGATTTTTCACATTTCAGCAAAATTGAGTGCATACATTTCTTATTATTGCTTGGCTACAAATATATGAACTTAGCATTACCTGTGGGTATTCTTACTCAGGGTCAATTATGCGATTACAGACTGCTGGTGGCTGGAGTCAGGTCATTTGAAGCTTTCAAATGCTGCCTCTACTACTCCATGTGTCCCGTGATACTGGCCAGCCTGGCACCTGGGCTAGGAAGGCTGGAACCCCACAGGGTTGGCTGGCTCGCTCGCTCTCTCTCTTCACACAGCTTCTCCATGTCTTACTTGAGTTTCCCAACAGCATGGTGGTCTCAAGTTTACTGGCCTTCTCACAGGGTAGCTGGCTATCTCCAGAGTAAACTAAGAGGCCCAGAAGTAAGCTTCAAGGTTTCTTATGACCTCACCTCGGAAGTCACACATCTTTTCCACTTTACTGGTCTGAGTATATGGAAGGAATAGATGGTGGCCATCTTAAAAACTTGCACATGACATATCCTTGAAAATATTTGAAGGAAAAGCTTTCAAGGTCCAGGTTTCAAAAAACAGATTACCTGAAAAAAAAAAATCAATTTTCTCATAGGCAACCCTGAATGCTAAATCATAAAATGCCAAATTAACATTTTCAGAATTATGGAGGAAAAAATATGTGACCCAGTAATTTTATATTCATCAAACTATTGCTCACGTTTGAAGGCAACAAAAAGACATTCTCAGATAATTAAGGACTCGAAGAATGTAACACTCATGTGATCTTTTTGAAAAAACTACTTAAAGATACACTCCAGTTCGCAAGGAAGTAAATCCAAATGAAAGGATGCCCGAATTGGAAAGCCATCTTGAACTGAGTGTTCTGTTTCACGGCCATATTCCAGGAATAACAAAGCTGTTCAATAGTTGGTGATGATCATTTAAAGAATAAATGGAGGCTGACAATTTTCTGCTGTAAAATCTGCTGCCTCTACTACTCCATGTGTCCCGAGATACTGTGTTGTCAGGAGTCAGACACATACCTGTGGAGTTCATAAATGACTTCTCAGAGCCTCGAGGCCAGGGGTCCCAAGCCCCAGTGCCTTAGGGGCCAAGAATTGTCAGTGGATACAGTGGGCCCAGGGAGTTGAGGGGAAGTGGAGAACGAGGCCTCTTGGTGTCCATTGTACAGATGAGAAAACAAAGGCTAAGTGTGTCCCAGGTCACAATGCTATTTGCATCAGAACAGCTTCTTGCTTTTGGAAGCGTCCTCAGAGGAAATGGGGCAGCAGGGGTCTGTTTCTGAGTGGGTAGGAGTTCAAGTAGCATTGGCCTGGGCTCGTGGCTCTGCCACTGGGCTCCCCAGTCCACAGTCACTCACAGAGGCAAGGAGAGCCCCTTGTCCCTCTGTGGGGCCCACCGGCCTTCTTTGCCTCACTCCTTCCTTGTCCCTGTTCCTCCATTTTCTCTCCCTCCCTACCTGTCTTCCCTCTCCCCTCTGACCCTCAATTTCTCGCTCTCCTTCTCCCCACCCCCTCTCTTTCTGTTCTTTTCTCTCTTCCACTCAACAAGTTCTTAATGATCACCTACTGCGCGCCCATCACCAGGTCAGGCCCTGAGTGTGACACAATTTGCTCCTCTAGATGCTGGTTCATCCCTCCCCCACTTCCAGATTTGCAGGTACAGGGTTTTACAGTCAAGAAACACCAGTTTCTGCAAAACTAATGATACTTACCCTCCAGACACAATCACATGAACTCAGTCAGAAAAGTAACCTACCCGTCCAACTCTGTCCCTCCTCCGCAATCACAGCTCTCAAATACTGTCATTTACATTTAAGAAAGAGCTGGTGAGCAGCCAGAGATGTGGCCTCTAGGCAGGCTACAAGGAGGCGCCCTCAGGCGAGCAGTTCATCCTGGATTCTAGTCCACAGGTAGCATTTCCTTCCCGTGGAGGCTACAAGAGCTGGGGGCTCAGGCGAAGAAAAGGCCTCATTCCAGAACCTTGGAGCACTCTCGCACTTACACCTTCTCCCAAAACCACACACCCCACCCACCGTGATGGATAATTTTAGAGTTCACTTGACTGGGCTAAGGGTTTCTCAGGGAGCTGTTAAGGCAGTATTTCTGGGTGCATCAATGAGGGGGTTTCTCCGTGAGATTAGCATCTGGGTCGGTGGCCTCAGCCAGGGAAATGGCTCTCCCTGGGGCGGGCGCCTCGTCCAATCAGTTGAAGGTCTGAACAAAACCAAAGGTGTGGGAGGAAGAAGCCGCTTTCTTTTTTGGCTTCCTGCCAGCCGCCTGAGCAGGGACACCTCATTTCGCATCCTCTGACCTTTGGACTGCGTTTCGGAGTCATCAGCTTCCCTGGCGCACAGGCCTCAGATCCAGACTGAGTCACACAGCCATCTCTCCTGCGTCTCCGCCTGCAGGGGGCTGGTCTGGGACTCCCCAGCCTCCGTTACTGTATGAGCTCCGGGCCCTGGTAAACCACCTTCCATGGACCCACTGGTTCTGGATCCCTGGAGAACCCTGACAGGGACACCTCCTTCCTCTGTCCTCTCTCTTCCCTCTACTCTCTTCCCGCCTTGAACTTCTTTGACAAAGTCTTAATGTGTTATTTGCCCTGGAGTCTAATTAGGGTTGAACTTCTGGTTCCTTCCATGATTACATCACCAAAATGCAATAGGCAGGAGAGATGAAGCGTTCCAGGCTGGTCTGGGGCACTGCGTGGGGGACTTGGGAACTGTGAACTTTCCTTTCACTGGGTACCTCAGTTGTTGCTTCTTCCCTATGTCTGGCTGGAGGTGCCGCTCCTGCAAGTTGTCACGCATGGTGCTAAGAGCAGCAGCTACGGGAAAATGAGTACTGCAGGTTGGCCCCTTGGGCCAGTGTTTCGTAAGCGATGTTTCACGTGCCCCTCCAGGCAGGCACATGTGCTCCCATTTCACCAAAGGAGCAGCTGCTGTCAGTGCCACCTTAAACCTCAGATCCTTTCATTTATTGCAAAGTGTCGCTATGTCCCCATTTCTATCTGCCTGCATCTGTTTTCTCTGTCCCAGGACGGCCTTCAGGCTTCCAGAATATTCTCAGCTTGAGCACATGGAGAGCACAAGTGCTTAGGAATTTATAATACATACACATATATTCCATCTCCAGCTTGTAGCCAACAACTGATGGAGAATAAATACTCTAGCTCCCTCTGCAGAGGGCGATGGCTCTGGGGTGTGGCCTGCACCGCCACAGGCTTCCCTGTGACACTAGCTAAGCTCACCTGCAGTTGTTCTTTTCTGCATCATACGTGAGCTGGGCTCTCATTACTACCCGCCCCCCATCTGTAGGCTTCCCTGAGACCGCTTCCTAAGAAGTCACTCTCTCGAAAATCCTCTGTTCCCTGTGTTGTTTCTGGGGATCCAACCTCACACATTTCAAAGACGAGGAAACTGAGTCTCAGAGAAGGCGACTGCTTGCTCGTGGTCACCCAGCCCACCTGCTCTGGGCAGGGGGTGTGCAAAGGTGAGTCCCCGTGCCCCCAGATAATGTGTGGGCCCCCTCTCTCCTCCCCATCCTGCAGGCTGATGGCAGCGTTCTGGACCAATCCCAGGCCCACAGATGATGGCTGCTCTCACACAACCACGCGAGAGCGAGGGGTACTTTCCCCAGTTCGGGTCCTGGTTGCTGCGGATTCCTTTCTCGCAGCCACATCGGAGAGGCCCCGGTGAAATCACCTGGTGGTGATTACGCAAGCACCCAGCAGACCCAGCGGGAGACCAGCAGGTGTGTGTGTTTAGAAGGGACGTGCCTACTTGGATTTACACCTTCACACAAACCCATAATCCCTTTCTCTTTTCCTCTCTTCCCTCCAGCCTGTTCCCACTCCAATCTTACTTGCAAAGTCTTAATGTGTTCTTTGCCCTGGGATTAAATTAAGCCCAAATTTCTGGTTCCTGCCACCATCGTCTCATGACGCAGGGGGTGGGGATGCGGATTAAGGTCCCAGGTTGGCTAGGGTCTTCCACATCCTTTCTTGGTGAAAAGCATATTTCAATGATAACTGTAGTCTTTTTAAGTCAGTGCAAATTATTTTATGCTTTATACAGTCATCAAAACTCTGTGAGACAGACATTATGTTGCGTGAGAGAAGCCAGAGTCTGCATGAATCCAGTTATGGGAAGGGAAAAAGAACAGACTAAACTAACCAAGGTCAAAATAATGGCTCTGTCTGAGGTGGGGTTGGGTATAATGGACCAGCGACATGAGGGAAACAGGACTGGGCAAGTCCTGTATCTTGAGCTGAGGGGCAGTGACATAGACATGCGCACTCATGACCTGGCCACTTTAGAGATGGGTGCTTTGGCGCGGGCCACGCTACTCATGCTGTCTGACAAGGTCCGGGCATGGGGGAAATTTCTGAAAAGTCGGAAAGCTCCACAGCTGGCTCCTGCTACTTCCTTTCATTTGTTTGTGGCAGTTATTGAAGCCATGGAAATTGTCTATAAGCTTTCGAATAACACAATGGATGTTGGCATCAATGCCAGTTTCGGGAATGCACACCTCAGTAGTTTGAGAAAAGTACCTTCTAACATGATTGATAGCGAAACGGTTTCAAATAATTCTCCACATCCTCCAATTTGTAATTCAGTTACCATGAGTAACACTGTTTTCTAACAAACCACACTTGATAGAACTGATGGAATCGAGCCCTGCAAAGGTCCCCCACAAGAGAAGGCCCTGAGTTGCCCCAGGAGGCGAAATGGTCCGAAAGAAACACACCACATATTGTTCCCATGGCACCCCGACCCTTTGGTTCTATATAGAAAATAGGAAGCCGCCCTCGATTTTACAATGCCTGCTTAGCTTTGCTTTAGTTGCCTAGCTTGACTGCATAAATCACATTGCGTGTAGCACCTGTTTCTATTTTCTGAACAACATACATCACCTAGGGAAATATGTAGCCAAGTTAATGTAACCAAGTGACCAAGTTAATCATAGACTAGGAAAATTAAAAAAAAAAGGACTGTGCACTGTGAATGATCATTAATAATTTCTGAAACAATGTAAAAGTAAAATCAAGCATGATTGCATGATGTAGTGATCAAATAACAATTTCTGATGTATAAATAAAGCTCCGCTGAGGTTATCGGTGGGAGATACTTGCACCCTATCAAGTGTCTGTGTCTCCTCATTTCCCCTCCCCTCATCCCGCCACTTCGCCAAAGCTGTCTCGTCCTTGCGGAAACCCGGCCCCAGTCGGTGCTGGACTCCGGCAGCGCTTGACATTCATTACTCCTTCATTTAAAAATTATGTGATGACTAGTGCTTTCCAATACAAGTTAGTGCTAAAATGTCTCTATTTTCTGCTGTCTTTTTTTTTTTTTAATTCTGATGTTTTTTGCACCACAGGCTTTGCTTTACTTGCAGAAAAAGTGTTGTTGGTTGGTTTTTTGTTTTTTTGTTTATTTTTTGCTTTCCGTCAATTTATTTTTAATAAATGTTGTTAAATAACTTTATAGATTGTCTTCCCCTAGGACAATAGCCCATGGGAAGCTAACTCATGTAACAGTAATGGAGAGTTTCAGAGGGGATTGGGGTGTCTGCACATGCTAGAGAGAGAAAGACTCTATAAGAGTGAATGTAAGAATGTAAAGAATGTTCTGAGCACAATGAGTCCAACCTGGCTGAAGTAAGAGGCATACACTGGATTCTACAAGGCCAGAGTCAGATGTGGAGAACTTGGGTGCCAAGTTGCAGTTTGTGTCAATTGAAAACTGGGTTTTTTTGAGCAGAAGAAGAGCATGATAGCTCAACCCCAGAAGCATCCCAGAGATAATTACAGCAGAATGACCAGGAGGAGGCAAAGGCTGAAGGTTGACAAAGCAGTTGAGAGGATCCTGCAATAACCAGGCAACAAGTATACAGATTGAGGCAGTGAAACTAGGGGGTAGACACCACAAATAGCATGATAGAGAGGACAAGGAGAGACAGCTGATGAAAAGGCATGGCACTGGGGAACATGAGCTCTGGGGGGAGACCGTCTGGGCTTGAATCCCAGCTCCTCCACCAATGCACTAGCTGTCAATTTTAGGCAAGTCTCTTACCCACACAAAGGTTCCATCTTCTTGTCTCTGAATTGGTGGTAATAAGAACAATGTTGTGTGGGATTAAATGAAAGAAGGTCACATAAGACATGACATCATAATGTCTAGGACTCAGTAAGTTCTTGATAAATAAGACAGTATAATTATTTTCATGATCCACGTAATTAGTAAGGATAATATTAATAAATCCTAAAAGACTGTCTTTAGAGGGAGTGGGAAGAGTTGGAAAGAGAATGAGTTCGTTTTTCTTTTCAGCACAAGATAAGGGCAAACACATGGCTCATCACATTCTTTTCCCTCTACCGTGAGACCAGTGATATCTCAGATGGAAGCCCTGCCTTGGGCTAGAAGACAAGAGGACGATGGAACAGAGCTACATCCTACTCATGACAGACACATGACATGACCTAGAAATAAACCTACGTTGCTGTAAGTCATGGAGATTGGGGAGATGTTTCTTACTGCAGCACAATCCAGTCTCTGCTGACTATTACAGAAGGTGAAGGATGGTCACCTTCTTGCGGGTGGTCCTAAGAAGTGATAGCACCAAGGGTAAAGCAGAAAACTCCCGCAGGTTCCTCCAGGGAGGCTTACAAACATGACAGGGCTCCAGTCTTTTCTATCATAACACCAATCATAGCATCAGACTGTTAGTACACGCCAAGGGGGATAATTTGGGTGGAGTGGGAAGATGCTCTGTACCCAGTATTTTGCTGTTAAGGGCAAATTTGCAGAGATTTGGAAAATTGGGTGCTGTGTGGAGTAAACACACTGAGCAAGTTTTCAGCTACAACACAGCTGAGCTCAAGGGAATGGGGTTTGATAGTTAGTGTCAGCATAATGAATTTAAAAAAAAAAAAAAGCTCCAGAATGTCTGCAAAACACTGTCAAGTTAAAAATTGTGCCTGCGGGTTTTTTTTAAAGCAATTTCCCTAGCCACTATGGCTAATAATATCTCATTTTGTTAACTCCGAAAGAAGGTCTTTTTAAAAAATACTGTGATATGTCATTTCTCAGTTTAAATCTTTTCATGACCTGCCACTGGCATGAAGGTCAAGTTGAAAGTCTTCAAATGGTCTAGAAGGCTCTTCGTGACTGGATTCTGTTTACCTGTCCTGCTTCATAACTGCCTGGGCTCTCTCTGTTCCCATGCTAAGATCCACCACTCAAGGACCGAAAAACTCCAAGTAAAAGTCATGCCCACTCTGCCTCTGAGGCTTTGCACTTGCTGTTCCCCCTGTCTGGAACATTCTTCCAACCACTGCATAAAGAATCAGTTCATGTATGGGGCATCAGCAAAGCAAATGATGCACATGTTGGAAATAAATGATTCTTTCTCCAAAAAAGCACTGGAGGGGTAGGAATCACAATGCTTTTTAGAGTTTCCTTGTTCTTATTTTACTGTTTAGAATTGTTTTTCTTCTGAGTCACACGTAGGGCTCCATCATAATCTCCTTGCTTAGGTCTAAGCTGACCTGCTTTCTGGCTCTGCCCCTGGTTAATTTTCCCTTATCCTTCAGGTGGTAGGGTAAATGCAACCTCTCCCCCAAGAAACCTGTGACTACCCTCTTCCATCATCCCTGTCAAGGTTAGTAGCTTTCCTCTAAGTTACCAGAGTAACCTAGTTGAATCTTTGTATGTATATTGCAATACATACAATCCCTAGACGTAGAAGTAGTGGGTCCAAAGAAAACACACTCCAGGTTTTTTGATACTCTCTAAAGCAGACATATTTGGTTGTCGGAACAGACGCCTACTGAACTAGCTCAAATCAAAGGTGGGGCACTAACCAGTAGGGTGGGAGCAGAACAACTTGAGGGTTCTAGCAGCCAAGTTACCCCACTGACCAACTCTACCATCAACTCAAGCAACCTCTGCTGCAACTTTGTCCAAATCCTCAAGAGAGAGGACATCTGAGTGGTGTGGAACCAGCTCTAGAGATCAGGGAGTTTCACGATCAAGGTAGGACGTACCTGGAGCCAGGTAAGAGCAGGGAGACCCATCTGGAAAAAATACCTTCCTGTCACATGAAACGGATCTTCACAATAGTTTGAGAAAACAAATGGGTCAGTAGAGGGAAAAATGCACTTCACTTTCCTTTGTGACTAGATCTCCATTCTCAGAATATGGAGTAACTGGAATTCTTTCAGTTGTAAGCGACAGGAGCCCAGTTCACAAGGCCTAGCCATAAGGATGTGGAAGAATTATTATGATTAAGGTGTTACTCATAATAGCTTCCTGTGATGGCAGATCTGTCATCAAACAGCTGATCCGGGGGGCCTATAGTATCACCACGACTGACTGTCTCTCTTTCTCCCAACCGAAGAGGACACCCCTTCCCACCAAGAGCCCCAGAGTTCACTTCTCTGGGGCCATCTTCACTGAACCCATCACCATGCCAAGGGGAAGGGAGATTCCGATTGGTTAGGCTGAAGTCCTGGGTCTGCACCTGGGGCTGGGCGTGGGGTCAGCCCCCTTGACCCACAGGACAGCAAGTGAGTAGCAGGTGGGAGAGGGGTACCTCCCACAAAGGAAATCAGGGGCCTTTTTCCAAAAGCAGGAATGGGTACTGGGGCAGGAAACACCATGTGTCACTGCAGAAACAGAGCAGATTTTTTTTTTCTCCATTAGAGAGGGTGGATCCTATTGAGCCATCCTGACATTCTTTTCTTATCTCTCCCAAATGACAAATAGGTTCTGTGAGTTTGCAGAAAGGGGCGAAGCTGTCCAAGGGAACCTTCCGTAAGGATGGAGCTGTTCCACAGCTGTGCTGTCAGACGCAGCCTCCACCGGCCACACTGTTGCTGCCGGGGACTGGAAATGTGGCTGGCGGGGCTGAATTTTAAATTTTAATTAATTTTGGTTTAAATAGCCACGGGAGGCTCGTGCCTCCTGTAATTGGACAATGCAGAGTGAAAGCCTGTTCACATTTTCTCTTAGCTTTGAACAGAAATGTGAGTTCTTCAGGAAAAGAAACTCTTGTTCTCGTCTGCTGGTGGGGAAACTTTCGGCGCTTCGGGAGTTTTCCCGGGGAGTGGACGGCCCGGGCGGCGTCCGTGGGGCCCCCGATGAACGTGGCACCGTGTAATGAAATAACCCAACCATCCTGGTGGCAGCGGAATCAAGGGTCTTCCCTCCTTATCTCCAAAGCGCCCATGTTTTACATGAAAAAGCGTTTCTAATTAATAGGCCAGCCCCTCTTGAGTTGGATAAAAACAGAGGAGAAAAGGATTTGATTAACCCACGATCTTTTCAATTTGGCGTGTTCTGCATGAGTGAAGTATGTTTTCTGCAACGGAGCCTGGCCCGGCCCTTGCTGGTGGAGGGCGATAACATTCTTCCCTTTGTGCCTCCTGAGTGAGCCTGGGAGAGAGCAGAGTGGGGGGGGGGCACCCCCAGGAATCGCCCTGCAGCCTGCTCGGGTAATCTGGCTTCTCCCACAGACAGTGCCCGATCAGCAAGGAAAGATGACAAAGACTTCCATTGTCCCCAAGTAAGAGGGTTCACTGGGTCCTGCATCTGAGAGCAGGAGGTTTGGGCTGAGTGGGCGGGAGGAGGATGGCACAGGGACACAGGGCTGGGTGCTGCCTTGTCCCGGGTGCCACCGGGTGTGTGTGGGTCCACCTAGCTCGGCTGGTGGCAGAGAAACACTCGCTGCCCTGGGGGAGCAGCAGATCCCAGAGTTGGGTTCCACTTTCATTTTTCTTTGTCAAGGCAGAGAGGAAACACCTTCCTCCTCGGTGAGTAGAGAGGCCAGCTGACAGGTCTCTCTAGACAGGCGCGTTGGTTTAAAGCATGGCCACTCAGCCTCAGTTCCCCCACCGGGACATGGGGGCTCTCTGTGCTCCCCTCTGTGTTGAGATGGTCTCACCTGCTGGCGTCTGGAGGAGGCGAGGCTGTGTGACTGCCTTGCTGGCGGGGAGGCCTGGGTCAGATGAGAAGTGTCACAGGCTGAGGCTGCCATGGAGAGGTGACAACATTGGAGCTTCAATGGGGAGGCCCCAGAGGAGCTCAGCCTTCCCTGACTTCTGGGTGTCATGTCATAGGTCACAGGGGCTTGCTCAGCCAATTAGGTGCCCTGGTCCCCAACTCTGAACTAGGAACTGAGGTGCAGAGAAGCCAGATGGAGAGACTCTCCCATGGGGCCTCTGTCCCAGGGGCAGCAGTGTAGCAGCAACCAGGGCCAGTGGGATCAGTCTCCGGTGGTCAGTGGTTAGGGCAGGGGACCTCCACCAGCCTGGTTCTCAGGTGGATTTTGGGTTCTATTCTGAAATTCTGACCTAGTAGGGTCCTTCAGAATTTACTTAGATTTCCCTCCATCATCTTTAAATTCATCTTCACTATATTTTCTCGAAGTAGATGGGACAGATGTTATTGTCCACTTGTTACAAGTGAGGGAATGGAGGGGGCTGAGAGGTGTGAAGTGACTTGCTAAGATCTCATAGCTGGTGAGTGGGAGTCAGGAAAATCTCAACAAATGTATATTAAGCACCTACTAGGTGGCCAGGCATTGTGGTTACGGCAGAGAATAAGACACATAGGTAGAGAAGGAAGTCACTGTCCCCTCAGACTAACAGAACAGACACTAAATAAAGAACAGCAGCCAAATAGGAGCAGCGCTAGATAAAGAAAGCCCTGGGGTCTGAGGAAGCGTGAAAGGGGTTCTCTGTTTTAATCTGGTTCCTCCAAGCAGATCCTGAGGCAAGACTTCGCTGAGCAAATAGATTTGGGAGAGCTGATTCCAAGAAGACCAGCAGAGGAGTGAGGGAGTCATGGGGCAAAAATGTGTTAATAAAGGATGCACATTTATGCTGTGGACAACTTGGGTGCTCTCTCACACGCACACACTCACACGCACACACACTCACACGCACACACTCACACGGGTGGGGGGAAGCTCTGCGAAACTGCAGAACTGAGCTGCCTCACTAGATAGAAAAGCTGGATTTATTCACCACCTCACCTTCCTGTTGGTTGAGAGTAGCTTCTGGGGGTGTCAACGCCAGGGCTGTCTGCATTCTCATCTGTCCTGTGCCCTGACATCACAAACAAAGCCCCAGGCAAGCAGACGGGAGAAATCCTTGGCTTGTACCCAAACTGTGCAGAAGACCCGAGCTGGGCGGAGGGCGTGGAGGTACCAGCGATGACGGCCTAGTCTAGTGAAGAGGGGGTCAGGAAAGGTTTCCAAAAGAAGTGATACAAAACCGACCCTCTTTCTGCCCCATAAGGCTGCAATCTGACAACATGAGTCAGTCTGCAGCAGAGCAGAGTTAATGGCATCACCTGCATAAACTTTCTGACACGTGACCTGCTGGCCCAGCCATGGGTTGGTCCAGGTTGAATCAAAGTCCCATGGGGAGACCCAGGGTGGAGGCAGGAGGAGAGCGCACCCACTTCCAGAAGCTCCAGAGGGGCCAGGGAACCAGCAGCCGGATCCCTGCTTCGCCCGAGCTTCCTGCGGTGCGCGCTTCTGTCCTCGCTGACATGCCGAATGTTCTCCCCCAAATTATTTCTGAGTTCTCCTGGCAGCGGCTCTGCTTCCCCCGCCTCCCTCCTCACTCCCCTTGGCAGATCTGTGTTATAAAATAAGAGGCTCGGGATTATGTCTGTCTGACAACTGAAGAATGAGCAACGGAGCAGATGCAGAGTCTTACAAACCCCGTGAATTATACATGGCCATCTGCAGCCTCACGTTGTCCAGGATTTCCACCCCACACCACGGCGTTCCATATGGAGTCATATGTTTTAGTATCGGAGCCATGCTGTCAACGTCCAGCAATCCGTCATGCCGCACATGTGTGATGCAAGCGCCCAAATAAATGTTCTCTCGGGCCCAGGAGTTCTGCGCCGAGGAGCGTGGTGGCTCCCGCAGCCCCGTCTTCTCAGAACGGCTGCTGCTTTCGTTTTCTCGAAATTTTAGAGAAGGACTTAAATTTCTTTCCAACCCTAGGAAGGCAAACCTCCTATCTGCCACCTCAAAAACGCCCTGAGAGAGCCCTGATTTTAAAATAGACTTTGAAAAGTCACCATGTTTGAATTATAGATAGTACATTTCAATGGATTCTTTCGGGATAGGATCCTGGGTGCCCCCATTTTCTGAAGGAGACCTGGGGTCCTTTGCTGGCCGCCCATGGGACCACGGAACCACACCCTGGCTGGAGATGACTGGCTCGTGCTGGGGCTTCCTGGCCATCCTGGGACAATCAGATTCTCTCCTCAAAGACTCGGGCTTCTTGGTGCCACTCATGTGGTCCCAGAAGCTTAAGGAGAGCAAGTTGAGGGCAACTTTAGGGGAAGTCTTGTTGGGTCAGGTATACAGTGAGGAGAGAGAAGGGAAAGGAGAGAAATAGGAGAGGAATGGGGAGGGGGGGGGGGGAGAAGAGAGAGAGAGATCAGGTGACATAGTATAAATCCATGCCCAAAGGCTGCCCTCCCCTCTTCCCGCCCCAGGACTTCTCAGTTGGGAGTAAATGCCCTTATTTTTGCAAACCATTCAATGATACGATCCTGTCACGTGCAACCAAAGAAGTCATGAGCAATGCAATACCCTATAAACCCTGAAAGCACCACCTGCTTGAAGCTAAAGAAGGGGAGGTTTTTGGCATGCTCAAAAGACAGTGGGTTCCCTGGAGAGACTGGTACAGATAGATGGTGGTTGAGGAGATGGGTGGGTCCTTGAGAACCCCCCAAGTTATCGGGAAGCTCTCTCAGTGACTTCTGCCTCTTATAGCTGTAGATAAATGCCCTGAGGGTCTAAAAGCAGGTTTTTATGGCCCGAAGTATCTTAGTTCCTCTCACAATGACAGGTGAAAAGACAGAAAAATCATCCCTTCCAGCACTTGAGAGCCAGGTGGGGCCTCAGAGGTCCTAAGTCCTGTGGTTGGGACAGACCTGGTTTTGAACCTCAGTCCCATCATTTCCTGCCTCTTCCCTTGGCCTCTTCTGAGCTTCAGTCCCCACCTCTTTGAACAGAAGTGATGATTGAAGCCACCTTATGAGGGGCGGTGAGGCATGAAGGAGGTGAAGCACCAGCACCCACCCAGCTCCATTCCCCATTGGGGAGCACCAAAAGTGATCATCAGTGGGGCAGAGACTAATGGCTTTTATTTTAATAGTTATATAATTATCTTTAAACTCAGAATCTGCTTTTGGCAAGTGATACTGGTTTTCAATGATGGCTGGGACTTAAAGTTTCTTTTCAGATACATTTACTGAAATAAATTAGAGGTGAATAAAGACAATATTAAGTCAAAATTAGCACAGATGGAACTTTGAAAAACTGTGAAGAGGGCCTCAAAAGCCTAAAGTTTGAGGAACATTGAGGTAACACCTGATGCCTGGCACATAGTAGGTGCTCAGTAAAAGTGTATAGTTTGAGATGAGATGGCATTTGATATTGATTGTGGGCAGCTGGGCCATGAGATTCCAGAGATGCCAGAGGTATGTGCAGTGGATGCCCTGATGCCTCATAAGGTACTAGAAACCCAGCAGGTGACTCAAGTGGTTCTTGAGAGGAAGCAGGAATCTCAAAGAACATGATTCCAAGAAGTCAGACCCCAGGCAACCCTTCGCACTTGAAGCAGCAAATTCTTATACTCTCTGTGGGTCTGGAAAGTTTCCCACCTTGAATACCTGGGCTCACTTGACAGTTGTCATCACTCAGAGCAGGAATGAGGAGGGGGAGCCCAGGGTTTTAAGCTGCTGTAGGCCACCATGGAAGCTTTCTGCTGGGCCTGGAGACATACTCTTCCCTAGAAGAGGACGTCGAAGTTCCCCCACTTACATGGTTTTTAGGGAAGCAGACAGGAAAGAACAAAGTTGGCAGATGTGAAACAAGGATCCTGGGGGTGGTGCCTTCTGGAGGGGGATGTGCCCCAGCTAAGATGACAAATTCACCCAGTTGCTTCACAGATCTCATGAGATCCTTCATGTAAGTGCTTTGGCACAGTGCCTGGCATGCAGATGGCTCTCAAGAAATGGTAGTTATGATTATTGTTGTTCATCAACCTACAGACATGAACCAAAGGCTGCCATGTTCCAAGAAAGTCCAATGACTGTCAAATTCCTGACTCTACCCACAAAGGTACCTGGGGAGAAAATCCAGGAAGTGAGTCCAGTTTCTTTTCATTCTCTAATGAATTCTCTGAATCATACTCCAGTCACAAAATAGAGATGAAAAAAGAAAAAAAAAAACCTACTCCCTTCTGACAGATGGAGGACTAAAAGGACAATAGAGCTGTACATGGAAATGAAAAATAAACTTGAAGTATTTGATTGTATTAAAAGATTTATACTAATAGAAAAATCTAGGTTGGGTTGATAATACACAAAAAGACAAAAAAAAAAAAGAGGCAATTGCTAACTTTAGGAAAAATAAAATGTTGTCATAATCAATAAGGTCCAGTTGTGAACAATATAAACAGTGATCATAATATAAACATTAAATATGAATTCAATATTTTAATAAACGTTACTAAAGAAGTTAGATTTATAGAAAATTTTATAGTACAAACAGTTCTCATACACCCCACACCCATTTTCCCCTATCACTACCACTAACATCTTTTGTGGTAAATATGTTACAATTAATAGGCCAACATTAAGACGTTATTATTAACTAAAGTCTATACTTTATTCAATTTCCTTAATTTTCCCTAATATCTTTCTTCTCCAGGATCTCACATTACAATTGTTTGTCATGTCTCCTTAGACTCCTCCTGGCTGTGACATTTTTTCAGACTCTATTTTTGATGATCTTGATAGTTTTGAGTGATACTAGAAGGTCCCTCTGCTGGGATTTTTGTGATGTTTTCCTCTTGACTAGACCAGGTTATAGAAATTTGGGAAGAAGTGCCATTTTCATGATTCCATATCAAGGGAAAAACATCAATATGAGTTATCGCTGTTGATATTGACCTTGATCACCTGACTAAGGTGGTATTTATTGACTCCACATTTAAAAGTATGAAATAGATAGTAAAAAATGTAATTTCAAAAGTTAAATAGTTTGAAAACTGTTTTTAAAACATGTAGAGAAGTCTGCATGTATATGTGGCCTGTGGAGGAGGTGGGGTAGTGCTGAGGAAAGAGAAATCTGTGCCTTCAAGAGTTGAGAGACATTAGGCATTTGAATGGAAAAGAATCAAGAAATAACAGAATAATCAAGAAATAACAGAATAACATTTATTCTGAGTGGTAATACACAGAGTGGTAATACACAGGAAAAAGACTTAAAAAAAATTAAGTGTCTGCTTCAGGGAAGTGGGAGTGCAGGGTGAAGAGGACTGGGATAGGGACCATAGCAAATACTGACAGTTGACCCACTCAACACCTACCCCAACATCCTTTTCCTTGACTTTCTACTATAGAGGCTGAAAAACTAAAAACAAAAACAAAGATTCTCACCTTCCCAAACCCCTTCACAGTTCTGGCCAATAACAAATCAGAAACCTGGAAAGACTTTGCTACCTTCCTGCCTGGAACACAGATGTGACAGATGGCTTAAAGAGTTGCAGCAGCCCTTTTGTGTCGTGAGGGAAAAGCCAGGAAATGAAAGTAACTTCAGACCTAATGTTGTAGAGCTACTTAACTAACTGTTCACCTTCGGACGTCTGGTTATGAGCAATAACAAAAAATGCTCAAATCAACTCTTACACGGCATTTTGGTTTTCTGTACTTATGGTCATGTAAAGTCCAGATTTAAGAACTGTTTGATTTTCCATCAGTGTATCTGCAATATTTTGATGAATATTGAAATTAAATTTAAAAATAGGTCAACAGAGTGTTTAGAACTGACTGCAGGGATTGCCTGGCATGAATGTACATGGTTTCCATTATTTTTTGGTCAAGGCTGAATTCCCTTTCTAGTTCCCCCTCTAGCTCCTGGGCCAGGTCCTCCCAGACTTCAGTTACACACCTCCTTGGCAGTTAGAGGAGAATATTGTAGATATAGTGGCCTCTTTCACAATCCTTATTACATTCCTGTGCTTCACATCTTGACATTTATAGATTTTACCTAAAGCTGCAAATTAAGATAATTGTGCTAAGGTCCAATTAATTCAGTTAACTTCCCAGGACAAACACAAGCCAAAGCTTGGTTATGGGATGGAAACCTGAGATCTTTTCTATTGCTTTCTTCTTTCTTTCTGATAAAGCTACAGCATAAAGGTCTCAAAAAGGTTTCCTTAAAATCCCCTCTGCCACGTCTCTATTTCTTTAAATAGTGTTGAAACCAATTAATCAAGAATCGGAACCCTCCCTCATCTACTCTAACCTCAAGTCCTGTCTATTTTATTCCTCAAAATCTTTTGGGACCATCTCCTTTTTGTCTCCTCTGCTACCACCCTGTTCCAAGTTACCATAAATAGATTGGGCGTGTAAGCCTGTGTGGGGCCCATGTAATCTGGTTCAAAGTGACCTCTCTTCCCTCACTCTCCTCCACTCTTTCCCGCCCTATCCCAACCACATATGTGATGGCCCCTGGTTCCCTGGAACTTTTGCCTGGAATGCCCTCCTATTCATGCAACCTCACATGCTTTGCCTTTCACTCTCCCAACTTCTTTTAATCCTTTGGCGCTAACTTAGCACCTCCTCCAGGAAGCTTTCCTGGATTCCCATTATTATATAATGAGAGATTGCTGAGGGAAGGATCCAACATTCCCTATTGTAACCCCAGCTGTTGATGTATAGCAGGTACTCAATAGAGGTTTGTTGACTAAATGAATGTTGGTAGACAGAAGAAAACAAGCCAATGCTGCCAGCAAATGGCATGAAGGCCTGTGAGCCTAGGTGTTTTGAGGTGAGAGACTACCCTCCATGGCAGCCCATACATACTGTTACAAGTGCTTTGGGTTCAGTAACAGTAAATTCAGCTGAGCAGTAACTAAAAATAGGGGTTGGCAAGCTATGAAGCTATAGCCCACAGGGAAAATTTGGCCCTTCAGGAATTTTTGAAAATAAAGTTTTACTGGATCACAGCCATGCCCATCTGTTAACATGTTGTGGGCTTCCCTGGTGGTGCAAGGGGTTAAGCATCAGCACTATGAACCAATCCACAGCTACTGCAGCACGAGTCAATCCCTGGCCAGGCAGCTGACCCACGTGGCACAGCAGACCTGTCCTGTCTTGCCTGCTGCTCCCCTCAGCAGTGTATTTCAGTAGATCTGCCTTTTCTGTTCCCCACTCTGTCTCTGGTGAACCCTCTCACCCCCCCATACCTCTGGCCTGTACCCCAGTCTGTATGCATAAATAGATAAAAATAAATCTTAAAAAAAAAAAAAGTCAGAGTCTAAAAAGGGTTTGTCTTTTCCTTCCCCAAATTTCTACAAAAATACCGGAGTGCCTTCCTTCATCCTGGCTTTGAACTCTGCGCTTTCCTGGGGCCGCTTCTGCCTGTCTGCAGGCAACGGACCAGAGTTCTCTCTTGTGGGGGCACCTGAACTGTCACCAGGAAAAATAACCCATAAACTAGAGAGGAGAGCTGCTTTCTATGGATTCCTACCCCTGCTTGACCTCCCTCCCTTCATAAATTAATAAAGCCCAGACCCTCTCTCTGCCTGGCTGCTTTTCAGCTCCACTGAGAGCCCCCTTGCTGACCTGCTGCATGCTCCAGGTCTCTGGAGTCACTCCTCTGTGGAGGCCTTCGAGAGGGAGGTAGAGTGTGGAGCCCCCGCTGAATTTGTGCAGCCTTAGTGTTGAGCCTCAGTCTTGTCAAGTCTGGTGCCGAGCCCGGTCTCCACTCCAGGGGATGACCAAAGAGTAAATATTCCAGAGAGCAGTATGGACCAGGAACAGGGTCAGTGTCGAAGATGGGGTTCTGAGAGCTCCTGGAGGGCCCAGTTTACTGCAGCTTCCTATTTATGAAGGGCTTGATTCTGGCTAAAAATGTGGGGTGGAAAGCCCAGATTGCAAATCCAGTACCAATTCCTGATCCCGAAACCCTGCCTTTCAGCATCTCACTTATAAAATGGGGTGATATCAGGATGGGATGTTTGGGAGTGATAAGACATGGAAATTCCTTGGTACAAGGAGAGAACTTGACTTTGTAAAGGTAGCTAGTGGTATGGTTGTTATTGTTAGAATCATCACAATTATTTTATGATTCTCCAGGACACCTAGCATCCTGCCCTTGGAAAAGCAGCAAGAACAGAGGCTGAGAACACAGGCTCTGCATCCAGTTTCCATGGCTTCAATCCGGCCCCTGTCATTTCCAAACTGTATGACCTTGGGCAAGTCACTTTTCCCTTCTGTGCCTTGGTTGTTTGATCTTCAAAGTGGTAGTAATAATAGTACCCATTTCACATGGCTGTTGTGAGGGTTAAGTAAAATAAGACATGTAGTAGGTTTATAACAGCACCTCGGAAGAGCTGGCACTCACTGATGTTTGCTGTTATGATTCTCCAGCACTGGTTTTTCAGTCAATAAAAACTATCATTCATTCAATGTGGGATTTGATCAGAGGTGGGCAGGTAACAACTGGCTCATCTTAAAAAAAGTATGCATGTCTGTAGGTATAAAAATGTTTTTATCATGCATTTTAATAATATAAAAAGTCAAGTATAGAATTTCCTAATGATATTTTAATAAATATGAAATTTTGTAAAAATAATTAAATTTCATTGATTTGTTTTGCTCAACTCCATATCCATCCTCCACCTGTGATTACATCAACCATGATTTGACAAAGGACATGGCACCCTCTCCACGGGTGTAATTCTGAGACGAATGTTGATTTTTCATTTACATTAATGAATACGATGAAAGTGAAACAATGAAGACATATGTTGGAACTTTACTCATCCATCAGGCATGTGAACAGCTTTTTTGTTAACTGGATCATCATTCTTAAACACTGAGAGAATGTCTCCCCTCACCAGCCCCCCAGGTATTTGGTGCTCTTTAAAATAAATTTAAACACTTTAAAGTTTACTCTGTATTATTAATATCTTCTCCCGTTCTTTCTTAGGGTTAGATAAACACACAAAAGTCTGGTTTGTGCAACTGCCGATTTCTGTGGTATAAATATTCCCACTATGGCCACAGCCAGGCTATCAATGCAAAGTCATGGAACAGGAACCAGTGGTGGCCCCACCTACTGGTACTACAGACAATTTAACCCCCAGAGCATAGCTAATAGCAAAATGTATAAAATAATTAGGAAGGGTTGAGCATTATGTATTTATCACCTGGTTTTAATTTAATCTATTTGAGTGTGAGATTATATAACGTAATTTAAACTAATTGCTCTTTAACAACCAGCATGCAGAATTCTTGAATATTTCATAACCCACTTTCAGGAGTCACTGTGAGCTTCCTCCAGCATCCCACTGATTTTGATACCTAAATCCCCAGTGGAAGTTTTAAGAATGAGAAAATGTATTAAATAATTATCAAACATGAGGTTTTGTAAATTTGGAACAAAGAAAAATTGTTCATAAAAGAGGATTCTCCTCCCAAGATGACATTGTATTTTTCAAAGATGACCACAAAAATAATCTATTTTCAGAAGCGTGTTTTGAATCTTGCCATTCCCCTGTTGCAAGGTGGAGTCAGTATCTCCTGCCCTTGAACTGGGAGAACTTGTGGCTGCCTGCATCAACAGAGCATGGTGCACATCCCTCTATCACTCTCAAGGTTAGGTCATAAAAAATGGTGCCGTTCCTTCCTTGTGAACAGAAACAGTTGCTCTTGAAGCCTTCAGCCTCAGACGTGCCCCCCCTGGCTACCCAGACACCGCCATGGTGTGAGGAAATGCGAGCAGTCTGCGCAGAGGCTGCGTGGAAAGGCCTCAGGACGCCATGATGTAAGAGAGACGCCCAGGTGGGCCCAGCCCCAGCTCCATGTGCCTCTAAGTGCACGGGAGACCCCTCATGCAGAACACACTTCGGAGCCCTTCCCAGAGCCTTGGACACACAAAAGCCTACGTTGAGAGGGCTGTCTGTGAGGACTTAGATAAATGTTGGCAACTGGAGGGAAGGGAAGCCTGTGGTGCAGAGTCTGTCACCTGGGGTAAAGTGCAAAGGAGGAAGCATATGCGGTGAACTCAGTGGTTCAGCAGAATTTTGAAGGTGTCGCCTGGCTTTTTCTTGCTACCTGTGATAAAATGCAGAAGGAGAGAGATGACTAAAGAACAAGCCATTAAATACAAAGCAGTCAGAGCCTGCTGTGATCACAAGCCGGACTGTTTCTTGTCTCCAGCCTCTCCAGATGGCAAAAAATTCTCAAACTGAGAAAGGACCCTAGGCTTTTATTACCTGATTTCAAGACTCACTATAAAACTACAGTAATCAAGAGAGTGTGGTATTGGTGAAAGAATAGACACATAGATCAATGGAATAGAATAGAGAGACCAGAAATAGACCCACTCATATACGGTCAATTGATTTTCAACCAAGGTGCAAAGGCAATTCAATAGAGAAAAGATAATCTTTCAACAAATAGTGCTAGAACAATTGGACACCCATATACAAAAAAAGAAAAGAAAAGAAAGACCTCATCTCATACCTAACCTAACGCTCGACACAAAAGTTAACTTGATGCAGATTCTAGACCCAAATATAAAGCACAAAACTATAAAACTTCAAGGAGATGACAGGAGAAAACCTTTGTAACTTGAGTTAAGAAAAGATTTCTTATCTAGGACACAAAAACACAAAGGTTTATAAAACCCAGATAAATCAGAGTTCATCAAAATTTAAAGCTTTGGCTCTGGCAACAACACAGCCAAGAAAATGAAAAATCTAGAAGTTATCTTCTGGGAGAAAGTATTTGCAAAACACATCTCTTATGAAGGACTGGTCTCCAAGGTAGGTAGACTTTGAAAAACTCTCAAACTCAATTTTTCAAAGAAATTCCATTTTATTATAAAACAACCTGATTTAGAATGGGCAAAGGTTTTCTGCTCTGGCCTTTGCACCTTTCTCAAAAGTAAGCTGTCAAAATAAAAATCAGTTGTCCATTTATGTGTGGGTCTGTTTCTGGACTCTATTCTGTTTTGCTCGAGCATTCATCCTTACCGTCTGCGTACTGTCATTCTAGACTAAGTCTTGAATTCAGAGAGTGTTAGTTCTCCCACTTTGCTATTATCGTTCAATGTTGTTTTGGCTCTTCTAGGTCCCTTGCATTTCTGCATGAATTTTTGAATCAGATTATCAATGTCTACAAAAAGAAAACCTGCTGGGATTTTCTTCAGGATTGCATTAAATCTGATATCGCCACAATATCGTCTTCTCATAAGTTTCCATTACTTAGGTCTTCAGTTTCTCTTAACAGTGTTTTGTAGTTTTCAGTTGACAAGTGTAGCAGAGTTTGGTGAGGTTTATCCCTAAATGCCTATTACTGTTGATGTTGTTGTAAATGGTATTGTTTTTTCAAATTTCCAGTTTCCAGTTGCTCATTGCCAATATATAGAAACACAATTGATTTTTGTATAATCTTCTATCTGCAACCCTGCTAAACCCACTTAATAATTCTAGTAACTTTTTTGTAGATTTCATCAGATTTCACTATATAGAGGATCATGTGATCTGCAAATTTTACTTCTCTTCCAATTTTGATGTTTTTGGTTTCCTTTTCTTGACTTACCAAAGTGGCTAGAACTTCCAGTACAGTGTTGAATAGAAATGGTGAGAGCAGACACCATATCTCATCCCACATATAAAAATTAAACCAAATATGGCTCATAGACCTAAATGAAAAAGTATAAAATTTTAAAACTTCCTGAAGAGAAAATTTTGTGAGCTTGATTAAGCAAAGATATAGATATATCTTAGATATACCACCAAAAGCATGTCATTTTAAAAATGGTTAATTGGAGTTTATCAAAGTTTAATACTTCTGCTTGGCTCTCTTGGGAAACTCTCAAGAAGCTCAGCCACCATGTTGTGAGGTAGCCCAAGCATCACTAGAAGTAGCTAACATGGCAAGGACCTAAAGTCCTCATTCTACTGTCCTGATTGAGATGCTGGCCAACGGTTAGCCCCAAGACACCAGCCAGCCATGAGAGTAGGTCATCTTAGGAGAAGTGGATCTTTTCACGCCCTGTTGAGCTGCTTCAACTGAAGTCCTGTGGAGCTGAGATAAGCTGACCCAACTGAATTCTATCAACATTGCTGATTCATGAGCAAAAGAATAAAAATAGATTTTTTCCAAGCCATGGGGTAGTTTGTAACACAGTGACCAATAAACAGAAGGCTTACGTAGAGGTAATTAAACATACTATAAAAATGGCCCAAGAGACAAATAAGAAAAAGATTTACAGATGAATGCTTTAAAGTGTAAAACTTCTGTGTATGAAAAGGAGCTAGAAACAAATAAAAGACAAGGTTAGAAGTTAAAGACACTCATTTCTGGGCATATACATGGAAGAATTGAAAGCAGAAATTCAAATAGATATTTGTGCACCCATGTTATTAGAGGCTTTATTCATAATAGTCAAGAGGAGGAAATAACCCAAATATTCATTGATGGATGAATGGATAAGCAAGATGTGGTATATCCATACAATGAAATATTACCCAACCCTGAAAAGTAAGGAAATTCTGATACATGCTACAACATAAATGAGTTTGGAAGACTTCACACTAAGTGAAATCACCTAGTCATAAAAGAATAAATGTTGTATAATCCCACTTATCTGAGGTCCCTACAGCAACCAGACACACAGAAGCTGAAAGAACAGATGTTGCTATGGGCTGAGGGGAAGTTTGGGCAGAGTTTCAGGTTGGGATGATGACAAAGTTCTGGAAATGGATGGTGGTGATGGCTGCACACAATGTGAATGTACTGAATGCCCCTGAACTGTACACTTAAAAATGGTTAAAATTGTAAATGTTATGTTTATCCTTACCACAATAAAAAACAAACTACATTTTAAAACAAGTAGAAAACTGATAGGAAAACTGTTGGTGATATATTTGCAAAAATAACTGATCTATTGCCTTTTTTAACATAGGAAAATGATAGAAACATGCAAGGCATAAGAAAAGTGAGAAGGAGAAATAAAAATGGCTAAGAAAGAACTTTGATGATACAGCCAATCTCCGCAGGGAGTGTTTTTAGGGAGGGTATGGGATAAGATGTATAGCTGGCGAGTGTGTAAATTAGCAGCTTTCTGGAAGGCAGTTTGGCTGCATGCATGAAATCTTTTTTAAAAAGTGCCATGACCTCACAATTGCTCTACAAGGAATTAATTCTAAAAAAGTGGTCAGATAAGATGCAAGGATAGCAATCGAGAATGACTTATAATCAGACAAAGTTTTGAATCAACTCAGAGGGCCATTAAGAAGGGGTTTGTAAAAGCTGGTACATTTGTGAGCTACTGGGCAACCTTTGGAAAGGATGGCATTCCGTTATATTTATTGACATGCAGGGGTGTTCAGGACATAGTTTAAGAGTTAAAAAATGCAGAATACGAAGTACTGTGTACAGTGTGGGGGCAGGGAGTGTGTGCGTGGGAATACATTAGATGTCTAGAAGACAAGTCTGCCATGCTGCTTTCTGGGTGAGGAAGCTCCAGACATATTTTCTTTCTTTAATCTTGCTTGGGTGTAACTTTTTTGGGGGGAGGGCACGGGGGGAGAAGGCGATGAGCAGACAAATACAGAAAGAACTTTTTTAAAAAAAGTTTATGCATACAACAGCTGGGGTACAGACCAGAGATGGGGTGGGGGTGAGAGGATTCACCAGAGACAGAGTGGGGAACAGAACAGGCAGAATGACTGAAATACACTGCTGAGGGGAGCAGCGGGCGAGATAGGAGAGGTCTGCCGTGCCATGTGGGTTGCTCCCTGGCTGTCTGGGGGTCAAACTCATGCTGCAGTGGCTGCTGCGGATTGCTTCACACTGCGGTGCTTTACCCCTTGCACCACCAGGGAGACCTAGGAAAAAGAACTTTTATTTACAACTACAGAGAAGTCCTGGTGGAAACAGAAAATGTTGCCATATTGTCCTCTGGGGAGCCCATCATGTAGATCTTGGCAGATCCAGAAGTGCCATAAGCAGGGGAATCATTTGACAGAAGAAGAAACTGAGGCTCTGAGAGTTTCAGTGAGCAGACAAGGTGGGAGGGAGGACAGAGTGGGCTCAAGATCAGACTTATAAATTCCCAAGCCTATGCTAGAACCATCCTGCTCTGTCTCCCCTGCCTCCCCACCCCTATCTCAGGCTGTCCTCTAGTTTATTTCTTCCTTCTGTTCCTCCTTCCTGTGCCAGGAATGCAGAGGACACAGAGAGGGGCTTCTGGTCTCTGTGTGCACCCCCAGCCCCACTCTGTCTGATCCTACCCTCCTGGGGTCACAGACCAGAGCATGGAGATGTTCTGGACATCGTTGTTTAACAGCACAACCAGTGCACCCAGAACAAAGTTGGACAGAACAAAGAATTCAAGTGACTTCTGCACAATGGAAATCTGCAGCCCTTGCAGAGAACATTGCAGGAACCATCTCTAAGACGCATTGACAAGTGAAGAAAGGCAGAATAGATGACAATATAAATGAGCCCATTTGGTTATTTTTAAAAAAATGTATAACAGGATCTTAATTTGATTGATTGATCATTGTTATGACAGTATTCTTTTTTATTGAGGTAAATTTCACAAAACATAAAATTAACCATTTTAAAGTGAACACTTCAATTCAGCATTTAGTACATTCACAATGTTGTACAACCAACTAGGTATGCCTAGAGCTTAACCTAGCTCCAAAACATGTTCATCACCTCAAAAGGAAACCCTATACCCACCAAACGATCCCTTCCTCCTGGCCACCACCACTCTGCTTTCTGTTGCTAAGGATTTGTCTGTTCTGGACATTCCAAATGCTTGGAAGCCCACCTTTTGACCCCTTTTGTGTCTGTCTTTCACTTACATGTGTCAATAAGGTTCATCCATGTGGTAGCAGGTGTCAGAACTTCATTCTTTTTATGGCTGACTAATATTCCACTGTGTGGGGTAAGCACATTTTCCTTATCCATTCATCAGTGGATGGATACATAGGTTGTTTCTATCTCTTTGCTATGATTGGAATGGTACTGTGTGAACATTTGTGTACACTATTTGTTTAAACACTTGTTTTTCATTCTTTTAGGTATATATCTAGGAGTAGAATAGTTGGGTCAGGTGATAATTCTACGTTTCACTTTTGAGGAACTGCTAAACTATTTTCCATAATGACTGTATCATTTTACATTCCCACCAGCCATGGACAAGGGTTCCAATTTCTCCACATCCTCTTCAATATTTTTTTTTATTTTCTGGCTTTTAAAAATTATTCTAGACTTCCTAATGAGTGCCCATTGTATCATCTCATGAAAATTGATATTTGTTCCCATTCCCTTAATGACTCATGAAGTTGAATATCGTTTAATGTACTTGTTGGCCTTTCATATAATTTCCTTGGAAAATTTATTCAAGTCTTTTGACCATTCAAAAAGCAGTTTATTTCTTATTTTGTTGTTGAGGTGTAAGAGTTCTCTAGCTGGTTTTTATGCGCATGCATGTTTATGGGGAGAAAGAAGTGTGTCAATTCACTCAAAAACATTCACAAATCTTTATTAAGCACCTACTGTGTGTTAGCCACTGGACAATGGTAGAGAAGACAGACAAAAATGCTGGCCTATAAGGAGCTTCTAGTGTGATAATGGAGACATATAATTAAGAAGCAAAACAATAAAACAATATCTACTAAGATTGTGGTAAGAGTGAAGAAGAAAGGAAATCAAGGTGATACAGAAGGAGAGAGGCCAGGGAGACCTCTCTTGGGAGGAGATATGTGGGCTGAGACAGACAGAAGAGAGAACAAAGAGCCATCCTTATGAAGATCTGGGAGAATGGCTGTGCAAAGGCCCTGAGGCCAAATGACTTTGGCCTGTTTGAGGAATAGCAAGAAGGCCTGCGTGGCTGGAGCAGAGAGAGCATGGGGAGAAAGGCATGTCAGTAAAGCCAGAAACGGTTGGGGTGTGGACTGTGTCTAAAAGCTGGACACACAAACCTATGGCAGCCCCTTCTAAGGGAGATATGGGTGTTCCCTTCCTTCTTTACACAGTTCTCTTGTGTTTGGTTTTTATGAAAAAAACAAGTATTGCTCTGGTTAGAAAAATTAATAAGAAAAGCAATGCAAGCCCAATATAGACAAAATTTAATATAGAAATGCATAAAGAAGAAAATTAAAATAAATGTACCCATATGGCCAGCCCCTACAGACAAGCCCTTGAGTGCAGTGTTTATTTCCCTTCAGAAAAGGGATTTCGTATGGAGAACATGCCCCCTATAGCTGCAGGTCTCCTAGGCATGCCCTCTTGGGTTGTGCAGCCTAAGGAAACAAGCAGCTACTTGGACACTGTAAAAAGGCTACAAGAATGGTAATATACATGCCTTGCCATATATAATTTAGGGAAAAAATGGAAAATAGCCTAAATGTCCATTAAAGAGGGAAATGGTTGGATAAAAGACAGGGCATGTTTACCGCGGGTGGACCTTCCATGGCTGTTAGAGTAATGATGGGGCTCCACAGGCGTGGACACGAATGATCTCCTTGTTACGTAACTTAGCAAATACGTGGTTTTGAAACATGCATGTAATGACCCCCATTTCTTTTTCTTTAAAAGATGTATTTATTTATGCATACAAGAACTCAGGTGCAGGCTAGAGGTGTGGGGGGTGAGAGGATCTACCAGAGACAGGTGGATCCAATGAAATACACCACTGAGGGGAGCAGTGGCAAGATAGGAGAGGTCTGCTGCGCCATGTGGGTCGGCTCCCTGCTGCAGACAGCTCCATAGCGCTGAGACTCAACCCCTTGAGCCACCAGGGAGGCCCAGACCCTCATTTATTAAAAAAAAAAAAGAAAAGAAAATGTGTGTGTTTGTACCTTTGTATGCTCAAAAATAGACCACAAAAATACACACCAGCATGTTAATAGCTGTTATTTCCGGGTAAAGGGATTACAAGTGATTTTTCCTTTTTCAATATCTGCTTTTCCCATAATAAATGGACATGACTTTGCACTTTTTAAAAGTAAAAAGGGAGGAACCACTAGCAAGGCCCCACCACAAGGGTCCTTACCCTGGCAACTCCCTCTGCTGGAATCTTCTCCCTCAGATAGCCTTCTTTCTCTTCTTATCTTGGTTCAAATGCCATTTTCTCCAGGAGTCTCCCCGACCAATCTATTTATCTAGTTAATATCTCCCTCTCCCCCTATGATGCTGTATTTCCTTCCTTATTCCATAGGAGAATTTATTGAATTTGACCTAATATATAGTTTATTTATTTTGTTCTTCATCTATGATCTCTTCCCCACCCAAAGCCCTCTAGTCATAGGTCAGCACCAGGAGGGCAAGAATTTTTGTCTGTTTTGTTCCCTGTTAATTCTTAGAGCTGAGAACAGGGCTTGGAGCAGTGTAGGACCTCAGGAACTATTTGAGGAATGAATGAAATAGAAACAGGCAAGTGGTTTTCCTTTTTGAAGACTTCTGTCTTCACCCTCCTGATTTTCAGAAGGGGTGTGGGTGCTATAGATCTGGCAGACCTGGAGAGGGACAGGTGGGAGAAAAGATGTCCCTCTCCCTTCCAGATTTCTGCTCCCTTCATTTGCCAGCGAAAAAGGTAGCAGTGCTGAGCCCTAAATCAGCAGCGCCCCCTGCTGGGAAATTTGAAGAACTGCAGAGCTCAACTGTAACCCCAGACACATTTCAAAGGCTACACCTGGGGATTTGGAAAGAAAAGAAGGCAAGTTATGGGTTGCCAGGCTGGGGCCACCTGGTCGGTGGGGGAAGGAGGAGATTTTGCTAGCTGGAAGAGGGGCTGTGAAGGAAACGGGCCCACTGTCTCAGCAGCGAGGTCCTGATCGCGTCAGAGTTCATCTCCCACACTGCATAGATTTCTCCTGCTGAGAAATGTGGCCAAGACTGAACTTGACAGCCATCAGCTATGACTTAGAGCCAACTCTCCAGGGGGTCTTTTTTTTTTTTTTTAACTTAAGGCTTCCCAGGGTCAAGTCCAGGGTGTTCTCTAGTTTTGTATTTGGCAGGTGTCCTTTTATCCAGCCCGTCTCACAGAAAGAGAATTTGCAGGTTTTACCTAGACTTTTTACCGAAGGCAAGTGTGTTCACAGACTGGGCTTTTTGTTGTTGTTGTTGGTTTGTTTTAGCAACTACTGTTTACAGGCCATGGGGATATGGCTCAGTCCTTGCTAAGCCCTGGGGGAAGACAGATGTGTAACTCACACACATGAACTCAGGTATCTACATGAGGACTGTGGGGAAAGTTCTAGAAGAGAACAAGGTGCTGCGAGGAGAGCAATGGGGTAGACTAGGGTGTGGAAGGGCCACAGAAGGACAAGATATTTTTCAAATTGAAGTAGCACCGCTTGATGGCAATCTGTCAGTTTCAGGTGTGCCTCGTTGTAAAGCAATGTGCGTCTACACTCGAGTAAGTTCACCACTGAGAGCCCAGTTCTGACCTTCACCTCATGGTCCACCCCTTCTCCCAGGGGCCGTCTCTGGGGGGCAGGTGAGAGAGGAGGGCATTTCCAGGTCCTCAGCCTTGTCAGTTTTTCCCCAGAGCGGAGTAATTTGTCCACTCTTGGAAACGTTCTGTCTGTGGGATGCACTGCAGCATAGTGGTTAAGATTCAGAGTCCCAGGTTCGAATCCTGGCTCTGCCCTTTTCATTCATTTCTACTTCCTTTGTCCCATAGAGCTATTATAAGGATTTGATGAGGTAATAGAAATCAAGCAATTACCTCGGCACCTGGCAAGTAGTGAGTCCTCAATCAGTGAACACCCATGCTGGGAAAGGCTCTGAAAAGATCTGCAGCAAATCCCTCCTGGGTCATAGAAACTTGTTATTGCAGAATATTCTTGTTCCTGTACATAGCTGGGAGGAGAGCGTTGAACAGACACTTTCATTGCCTACCACAGACCATTCTGCCATGTTTTTTCTTGCTAACACAACTTTGATACGTTCAGGAGTCAAAGAGTCTTTGATCTCAGGGAAGAAAAGACAGGCTCGGTCTGTATTCGGGCACCTTACCTTGTTCTGGTCAATGAAATGAATGCATTCTCCAGGGCCTCTGAGAAAGAGATTTTCCTCCTTGATAAGCAGCAGACGTATGTAAAAAAAACCTCCCTGCCCCCACCCACACCACCCTGCCCCTTGCTTTGAATGTGGAGTTGTGACAACAGGTGCTGGAAGCTGCGGCTGCCATCTTGGGAATGTGAGGGAAATACAGTAGAATCACGGGAACACCACAAGGATCCCCATTCCTCTCTGTTGCTGAAACCCTGGAATTGCCTTTCCCCAAACTCCTTGTTTGGGAGAAAAATAATCCCTCATTGGTTCAAGTAGCCATCCATGCTTTTCTGTCACCTGCATTCCAATGCTTTCTTCCCTAACGGCCCTCTGTTCAGCATTAAGTCAGCCTGGCTCTCTCCCTTTGTGTTCGCAGTCACTCGTTCACCCTGAGGACAGTCTCTCTGGCATCATCCAGGCAGAGCCATTCCCTTCCCTGGGCCTGTTCCCTTTTTAAAGTCCAGAGGCCCTTGCTGGCCTCACACCCTCATTCCAGAGCAGATTACATGATCCTTCTCTTTTTGTCTTTCTCTTCTCTCCTATCTATTTTTGTCTCTTGTAAAATGCCCTGGGCTCTGGCCGGGATACAGAAGTATTAGTACAAGCTTCCCCTTAATCCCTCAGGCTCCTGTTCCATTGTTCAAAGTCACCAGGGAGAACCAACCAGCTTGGCTTTACCTGGAGAAATGGAGCTGCTCCATTTTGTGCCCCAACCCTATTCTCCTGATTTCACTACCTATGGCCCTGGAGCTTTATTCTGTCTCAGCTCTCAGAGGACATCTACAGGAAGAATAGCCAATTCATGGCACATGACATGCATGTACTACTTCCTGATCCAGTGCCCATGGCAGACATGGCTAATCAATCACAGCACTCTTTCTTATTAAGCCAGGATAGCCATGTTTGATTGGCGTTTGCAGGGGAGAGGGGCTAGCCTCTTGACCACTGACACAGTTGGGGATAGGGGATAAACAATGATGTGCACATTCAGCTCAAGATTCCCCTGATAATCTGTTGGCTTCTCTTTCTCAGATGGGGCTGAGCTAGTCTGAAGACTGGGACAGGTCGGGGTGGTGTGAGGATCAATGACTTCAGCCTCCAGAGATACTGCATGGGACACTTGCCTTTCCTGCATATGTTCCAGACTCACTCCAGGACGATCTTCAGTTGCTTTGGGATTTAGTCCCATGGAATAAGCCCAGAACAATCACCTACTATGTGTCAGGATCAAGAGTCCTGGAAGTGCTACAGGGCAACCCCAATATAAAATGGGTTGCCTGACTGTGGGTCCTCACCCGCACGCTTAAAAGGGACTTACACTGCAGGCAAACATAAAAGGTTAACAAAAGGTTTATTTACAAAGGAAGGGGAATGAGGAAATGTACAACTCAGGGAGAAAAGAGGGAGATAAATTCTTAAACGTGTCATACCTGTTCCGCCGACCTGGAATCCCAAATGATCCACTGAGACCAAGCCTGCCTGGCCAAGAGCATGAGCCAAGTGTCTGAGACCCCACTAACATGCCTGGTTTTATTTACAAACAGAGAAAATGGCTGCTTAACTCTGCCCTTAGGTCCTCGCAACTTCCCTTTGGGGCTCATGGGATTTGTAGTTCCCAGTGTCTTGATGGAGTGGGGGTGGCATCCACAAAGCCTGTATGGAGTTTGCTCAGGACATCCTTTCCCCCTAACAGAAGGATGAATGAATCTTTGCCTCTGTCCTGGAAGGTACTAGAGGAAGAGACCGATAACAAGTGGATAAGACAGAATGCAGTGAATACTGCAAAGGAGCATCATCCAGTCATTCAACAAATAGTGATTAAGTGCCTACTATGTGCCACACACTGTGCTGGGGGAAGATGGTGAGCAAGACAGGCATTCGTCTCTACCCTGTGGAGCTACACCCAAGCAGAGAGTCAGCTGCTCATCAAGTAATCAGCCCAATAAGTACAAAATGCAACTGCAGAACGTGAGGGAGAGAGACCTTCCTCTCAGGGACTGGGGAGGGATGAGTAAGTCAACCTCTGGTTCTCCAATGGGGTGATTTTGCTCCCTAGTGGCCATGGGGCCACGGCTGGAGACATCTTTCTCGCACTTGAGTGGCATCTAGTGGGAGGAGGCTAGGATACTGCTCACTGTCTAGAGCGCAGGCCAGCCCCCAACAGAGAATTACCTGACCCCAAATGTCAGCAGTGCTGATGACATTGCTCGCTCCTTCACCTGGTGTTCTTTCAAAAGGGCCCTCTGGCTGCTGTGTGGCCGCAGGCTGCAGAGGGTCAAGGGCAGGAATGGGAGAGCAGCGGGAAGACTGCAGGAGCCATCCTGGTCACAGGGTTCCACCAGCATGGGCGAGCGCTCACTGCAGGCCTGTGCTGGGGGGGACAGAAGACCTGACACAAATTCAAGGGTGAAGTTGAGAATTCTGGTTGCCCTCTGCGGCTGGACAGTCTACATACTCAGCCCATTTCACTGATGAGAAAGGGGCGGTCCAGTTGCGAAAGGCCACCCCCCCCCCCCATCCTGTAGCTAGTCAGTGGCAGCGGCAGCATTCTACCCCAGCGCTGGCTCCAAATTTTCTTTCCACCCCCACAATCCCCCACCAGACCAGGAGACACCAGCAGGACAGAAAGGACGGTTGGTGGATTTCAGCGCCTCTAAACCATTCTCAGACTTTTTACTGGCAGGGAGCCCACCTCCTGCTCCAAGCAATAATTCTCTAGGTCAGCGCTTCTCCCAAGGGGACTCTGGCCGATGTCTGCAAACATTTTTGGTTGACACGATTCAGGGAGAAGGTTCGCCACAGACATCTACTGGGCAGGACCCGGGGTGCTGCTCAGCACCCTCCAGCGCCCAGTTCCCCACCCCAAAACAAATAAAGATCTGGCTCAACATGGCCACAGAGCAGCCGAGACTCCAGGAGCAGAATGCGAACCCGGGGCAGGGGCTGGCCCTGCAGAGCTGGGTGCTGGCTGAGGACTCGCTGAAAGGTCCTTCACCCCAGAGCCTGGGGTCAGACGACTATTTGGCCTGTCGGTCTTGATTCCTCTCCAGAGCTGGGCCTTGGTGACAGGTTTGGCTGTCAAGGCGCTGCGGTCTCAGCCAAAGGCTCCAGTGGGCAGAGGTGAGAGTGGCATAGCTGGAGGGGGCAGGACGGCAGCTGTGGCTGGAATTGGGCCTCGCCCAGGAGAGCAATGCCTACAGAATGCCAGGCATGCCACCCAAACAGCTGAGCTCCAGGCGGGGCCGGGGCAGGCGGGCATCTGAAGGGCACAAGTAAAAATGGAATTATCTGGGTGTCCCCCACACAGCAAGGCAGGTGACCGAGAGCTAAAAATACCAGGACGGACAAAGCCACTAAAGAGTTGTCTGGTGGCCTGGGGCTGGTCCCTACCTCCAGGTCTCCTGGGGGTGATGAGAACTGGTGCCCAGGTGCCCAAGCCCTGAAACCGCAGGAGCAAGAGCGGTGGCGGAATCTGACATTCTGGGCTCAAATCCCAGTGATGCCAGCACTAGTGATGGGGCCCTGGGCACTGACTGCTCTTCTCTGAGCCTTGGTTTCCTCATCTGGGAAATGGGTCGAATACCAGTACCTTCCTCACAGCGTTGGGAGGATGAAAGAAGATGATGGGTCAGGTCCCCGGCACAGGGCCTGTCTCACAGGAAGTTCTGGGCAAGTGGGCCACATGGTATCTTTAGGGACCTCAGCTTGGGGCGCTCAGGGAGCTAGGATCATCCAACTCATGTGTGTCCTTCCTCCACCATGAAGGCTTCCTTGACAGCTGCTGATCAATGAAGCATAGCAAGAGTCAGGAAACATCTTCCCCTAAAACTCTGTGAGAGTTGCCTGCGGGGTGAGGTGGGGAATGGAGCTGCTCTCATTAGTATCACAAGTATCTAGTTGTACTTTAAAAACAATCTTCTAAGATCAATACCATTGTTTCCACACACTCTTCCTCCCTCCATACTTATCAAGGAATCTAAAGTTTAGGGTGATTAAGTAGGCTTGTCCAGGGCCCCATAGTCGAGGAAGTAGAGGAGTTGACCTGGAACCCAGTTTCCAATCATTGCACCATTCTGGTAGGGTCAGGGTCAAGTGGTAAAAGATCTTAACTGTCAGGCCAAGGAGGGGAGATTTCCTCTCTGGTAGTAGGGAACCATCAAGGGTCCTCATCAGAGCTGGACATAGAGGGAAATATTTGGAGAGGGGGTATGTGAAAGATAGGAGTGGAAAGGCAAGAAAGAGGAGGCTCCAGACCAATAGAGAGCTAGGCCAGACCAGGGGTAGGGATACAGAGAAATGGATTTGCAAGACATTTTAGAGGCAAAATAGATTTTGTTGCCAATGGGACAGAATGAAGCGGTCTGAGGACTTTGGTCTGAGTGCCTAAAAGTGGTGAAGTCATTACTAGAAAATGATTTGGGAGAGGAAGAGGAAAGAGTATGAATTCATATTTGAACAGTTATCTCTCCCCCACCCCGACTCCCCATGTATGGTTGACAGTCAGCACCCAGGATCAGCCCTGTGTGCCCAGCCGTGTCCCAGCATTTTGTAATTATTATTCAACTCATTGAAACCTCACAAGGACGCTTTGAAGCATGGACGCTATGATCCCCACCTCGCAAATGAAGAAACCGAGGCTGGCCCAAGTTGTGCTGCGTGTCCAGCGGGCGCCCTGTCTGAGCGGCTGACTCACGCCCCATGCCAGGCCTGGTCTGCCCAGGACTGGTGGAAGGTGCCGCCTTGCCCCTTGCAGCGTCCCTGACACCCAGCGGCCCTGACACTGGAGATAGGCGCTATCGCTCGGTGACAGAGTCCATCAGCCTCCTGGCTCTGGGCTGGCAGGCGCCTCTGCCTTTGTTGTTCTGGGAGAGCTGACTTCACCTCCCTCCTCGCAGGGACATTGGGTCCTGGCACGCTGACACTCAGCCAGTTACAGGCTGCTGTCCCGAGCCTGCCTGCCTACCTGCCTGCCTTCTACCCTCCCTTCCTCCCTTCCAAAAGATTTTTTTTTTAATTTGTTTATATGTGCAAGAACTGAGGTGTAGGCCAGAGGTGCAGGGTATGAGAGGATTCACCAGAGACAGAGTGGGGAGCAAAACAGGCAGATCCACTGAAATCCACTGCTGAGGGGAGCAGCAGGGAGACAGGAGAGGTCTGCTGCTCCCTGTGGGTAGCTCCCTGGCCGGGGATGGAACTCGTGCTTCAGTGGATGGCGATAGCTTGATAACACTGAGACGGTAACCCCTATGCAACCAGGGAGACCCAGTAACTCTTATTTCTGATATGAATACGCGAACTCTTTCATCTGCAGAAGAGTTTCATGAAACAACCATCGACAGGTGGGAGAGTGACTTAGACTTGAATTCCTGGAGCTTAAGAGGAAGAAACACCTGCAAAGGAAATGAATTCATAAAAATGCCCTTTAGCTGGGACTGGATGAAAACCTTTAAAAAAACACCCAAACTGAAAAGACAGACATATAAGATGAAAGATAAAAACAGTATTAAATGGTCAGAACGTCCCACGATATTGATTCCCCCATTGACTGTTTTACGCCTTTAAAAAAAAAACAATTTAGCCCATTTCTCTGCCCCCCAAATTTTTTGGGTTTGGGGGTTTTCTTTGTTTTGTTCCTGGTGCCACTGCTTGGCTGGGCTCTCCCAGGTACTCAGGAATATTGTGATATGGCCCCACCCCCAACCTTCTGCTTGAATTTGTTTTCTGATTGTTCTAGAAGCTGCTATTCTGATGGTTCTACCCAGTATTTTTACTCTGGCTTCAGCAGAAAGTGTCTGCTCTTGGGCTCCATGGAACTAGTGACTGGATGCTGAGTGCAACCCCACAGGCAGCAGAAAGCAGGGGTCTCTATTCTGTGGACCTCAAGTCTCAGCCCACCCTCTGCCCGCGCAGCTCCCCGCATCCTGCCATGTGCTCTTGAAGTTGAAGCGTCTGGATCACTGGTTCTTTCAGCAGAGCCCAAGGCCTAAGCCACAGCTTTCGAAAGACAGGTTCTGCAGCCAGGGCCTCCTAGCCCCACCAGGGCACCAGACGCCCTGACACACAGGATCTAGCCTAATGGGGTGTATGCGCACCCTTTTTCAGCCTGGGAAACTGAGACCCTGAGAGGTTGAGGGCCCACACTTCTCCCTATTGAGCCAGACTCCTCCTCCAACACCCTTTCCAAAGGTGCTGGTGAATAAAAAGAAGGCCCAGCACCATGGGTGCCCCTCAGGGACACACAAAGAACAGCCACCTCTGGAGGGCCCGAGCCCATCCCACCATCTGAACCAGGGGCTCCCCCCCCCCCAGAGTGTTCTCCACTTCCTTGAGGCTGCAACAACCTTTTCACTTGGGCCATTTATAGCTACCGACTGCTCACACAGCTTTTTAACGAAAATCCATGGTGTGCCTATTAGTTAGGAAAACATTTATTCCAGTGGTGTCAGGGAATCTTGGCCAGAAAAGCTCCTCCTGAACTGTCTGTGTGGAAGTGCCAGTGTGTGTGAGTGTGCATGGTCCATGTGTCCATGAGTGCGTGAGTGTGTGTGTGTGCGTGCGCATTCTGTGCCTCTGTATGTGCTCATGTGCATGGGTGTACTTTTATGTGTGTGTGCACACTTATGCGTGTGGCTATAACTGTGTGTGCTACTCGCATGTTTGTGCACACATAGGAAAGCATATCTTTGGTTTTAAAGATCCCACTGGCAGGTCTCCTGGATCATTCTAACCCCGTGTGACTGGGGTAGAGAGAAAACGCCACACCTTCATTCACAGCTATTTGTGCTTCTTGAGTGTGTGCCCCCCATGCTGAAAACATTCCAGCCAAGAAGGGAAGTGAGTGATGGCCTGCTCACTGCGCCCCACCGGTGGGTAGTTGGAATCGGGGAATGCTGAACTGAGGAGGAAAAAATCCACCAACGAGTGGACCTGCAGTTCAAATATTGTTGTTCAAGGACAGCTGTAATTAAGTGACTTACACAGAAAGTGGTGGGTGCAGCGGAGAAAAACAGAGGTGAGAAGGGGTCTGGAAGATGGGGGGCGCTATTTTAAATAGGTGGTAGAGGCCTCCCTGAGAGGGTGGCACTGGAACAAAGATCTGAAGGAGTGAAGGAGAGGGTGGAGCTGATGTGGGTGGAAAGGCATTCCAGGCAGAGGGAAGCAGGTGCAAAGGCCCTGAGGCGGGTCCCGCACCTGCGATGTCAGAATGTTAACAGTCTCCCCTCGCTGCCGTTTTCTTTCTCAAAATTGACAGGCACAAGTGCCTCCCTCCCGAGCCTGCAGAGAGTCTGCAGCATCTCTCTCTCCCCGTGACCCAGCCCCCCTCTTTAACCTTGAAGGCATTTGTGGGTCTCACGTGTCACCGGGTGGCGGGTGAGCTGCCCTGACTTCAGAAGAACGGCATGGGGGGGGGGCCTTAGGTGGCGTCTGCTCACCTATTTCTGCCAAAAGTGGTCATGAGGTTATTTTTAAACATGGGGAGGAAGTATTTATTGTTCCAGGCAGAGGAGAGAGGGCAGCCTGTGGGATTCGTCCGGGAGTGCAGGCCCGTGTCCTTTCTACCATGGTGAGTAGTGAGGGCTCCCTGGGGTGGGCGAGCAGGGGCTCCGCCTTCAAGCACAGGACCCAAAGGGAGAGAGCGTGTGGTGGCTTTTGAGGGCCCCAGACCCTGGTGGAAAGTGCACTGCTCGCTGTGCGTGCAGAGAGGAACCCCAATCAATGCCCCGATAAACCACAAATAACAGCATCTCCCGGGGACTCACAAAAACAAAATAAGAGAGTTGGCTTTTTTATGGCTTGTCGACTGACCTCTAGAGGAATCGATAACTCCCAGGGCTTGCAAAATGGGATTGAACGCTTTTAAGGATCAAATTGTAATTCTTGTCTCCTGCTCAGGCAGTTGGGGAAGGGAATCTATTGGTTTTCACCTTTTGAACTTGCAAATTTAGAACCTTTCTCCCTGTGTGGTTTGGCTAGGTGTCCCCCTCCCGAAGCAGGCGCCCCCCAAGTCAGGGACAGCGAAGGAGAGTTTAGGGGCACACACCCTGCAGTCAGTCTCCTGAGTCCAACACTGGCTCTGCCTTTCTGTGACTGTGTGACCTCTGGCAAGTGACCCGACCTCTCTGAGCCTCCCCAGCCTCCCTGGGAGAGAACGTGACGGGACGAAGAGGACTGAGCGTGGTTGCGTCATCTGTAGAGTCCAAGCACTTGCTGAAATTGTTTAAAGTCAGGAAGAAGAGGGGTGAGGGGGAGACAGTAACTCACCCCAGTCCGCGATGTTTGCGAGGACAGAGATGTCGTCACCATTTTGGATAAAGTGGAAAATATTGGAGGGGAGCAGTGGGGTTTTAACTCCTTGAAAAAGTGTTGCTTCATCTCAGCATTCCTCAGGGCCCAGGAAACCTGGCTCCCAACACCCAACACACACCATCAATTTTCCTCCTGTGCATTACTGGGCTTTCTGTGAAATGCTTCGGAACCAAAGTGGCAGCATGCGGCTGGGCGTCCCTGAGACACCTCCACCTCCCTGAGTTTCCGAGGTGCCGCTGCCAGACCCACACAATCTTGTATCCTCCAGAGCCGGGGTGCTTTGAGACACGTGATCGGGAGCCCCTACCTCCTCCGGCGCCGCCCCATGAGACAGTGTGGACACCACGGCCCGTTTCACAGCGGCGGAGGCTCCCCAGAGACAGGCCTGACCTCCTTTTCTAATTCCCGCAGCTGACTTTTAATTGATGCGTTTCTTTCCCCCCACCCCACCCCCAGGCACCGAAGAAAGCCAAGAAGAGAGTGGAGGGGGCCAATTCCAACGTGTTCTCCATGTTTGAACAGACCCAGATCCAGGAATTCAAGGAGGTGGGTGTAGCGGGGAGTCGGTGGCTGGGTGGGGAGGCCACCCCTCTCCCATTTTAGAGCGCTTGCCTCCCATCCGTGTTCCCTGTAGGCACCTCTTAGTTTAAGAACTTTATCCTCCAAACAACCCCAGATCCGGTCTGAATATGCGTGTGAACCAGTTTTTGTAACTCTTGCTGGTCATCAGGGGATAGCCTGCTCCTTGTGGAACATGCAGGAGAATTTTTTCAGGAACCCACAAGAGAGAAAAATAAAAATGACTTAGGATTCTAGCACCCAGAGATCATCGGCTGGCCTTTGTTTTTTGGTAGGCACCCTCAGGCCATTTCTGTGTGTGTGTGTGTGTGTGTGTGTGGGTGGGTGGGTGTGGGTGTGTGTTCCACAAAGGTCATGGTCCTCGCTGCCCCTGGGTAGCAGCTGGGGCTTTTCTCTCAGTGACTCAGCCTTGCTGTTTTCCGTCATTTATTTACTCAAACCGTCCAATGGGTGTTTTACTATTAAAAAGAACACGCCTTTGCTTGTATCTCTGGTTGTTTCCTTGGAGTAGATTCCTAGACGCAGATTAACTGGGTCAAAGGAACTTCAGAATAAAAAAGGAACAAGAACCACTGGTCCAAATCGCCCTGCAGATACCTGGACTAACTCCTCCCCGTCATGTCCCCCCACGTCCCCGTCAGCACTGGGCACTAAAAGTCCAGGAGATTTGTGCCAGGCTGAGAGAGGAAAAGCACCATCTCTTGGACTTTATATCTTACCATCTTCGATCCCTGAACCCTAGTCGGGTCTGAAACCCCATTACACCCCAAGGGGATGAAGCAACCCCAAAGACTGGTAAGATGAAGCCACAGCCTTGGGTTAGGCAGCCAGGCGCTGTGGATCTCATTCTCCGGCGGTGTGGGTGGCTCCATAGACTCGTCCACACTCCGTCCACCTGGCCCTGACCTGAAGCCCTGCCAGAGGCCAGCGGGTCTGCGCAAAGGGCAAGTCCTCTGGGGCTTCCGAGTAGGAACTAACTCTCAGCGATCGTTCAGCTCTCAAGATCTCAGGAGTCCTGTGTCCCAAAGACCCCCAGAGACAGAGCAATTCCTGGGACAAAATGTCACATCTGGACTTGAAATGGTGTCCTTCCAGGGAGACGTCTTCACCCGCCTCGGCCCTCACCTGGTCCCCAGCCCGGCAGCTGCGGCTGTAGGGACCAGCTGCCACCCAAGAGGTAGAGGCGCTGCCTGGGCGTTTACAAAGCTCTGGGCGGCTCCCCAGGACTTCAGTGGGAAGGATTACTGTCCCGGTTTCACAGGCAACCTGCGCCTGGGAGTTGGGGGTGCAGATGAGACTCCAGTTTTTAAAAGAACTAGTTCTATAGTGATACCGTGCACACAGCGGAAATGCACCTTTTTAAGGGTACAATTCAGTGGTACTTCATACAGTCACCAAGTGTGGCAACCACACCACCTATTCCAGAACATTTTCATCGCTGCCAGCTGAAACCGCGTCCCCACTGGCAGTCACTGCCCGCCCCCAGGAGCCTTCCCCGTTGGCCTTTCTGGATTCGCCCACCGTTGAGAGTGTGGCTCCTTTCCCGCTGGTCTCTTCCTCCTTTTGCAGCTGAATCCTCTGCCTTTTGTTTATGGATTCAGTGACTGAGGGACTTGCGGGTGATGTCCCACTTGGGGCTCTGAACCATAATGCTGTCGTGGGCTTTCAGGCACAGATTTGGGGGGTCTCCTTTCAGGTCTTGTGGGGCAATGCCTAGGGTGGAGCAGCTGGATCCTACCTCTCCAAGCCTGAGATTTTGAGCGACTGCCAGACAGTTTTCCACCATTGACTTGACCCAATATCCTCCCACGCTCCTTGAAAACCCAGAGTCCCTCCCCGCAGTGGTGAGCCAGCCTCTTGGGCCCCTCTCCCCACGATCCCCTGGGCTGACCAGCCACCTCCCCTTCCCAGGCCTTCACCATCATGGACCAGAACAGGGACGGCTTCATCGACAAGAACGATCTGAGGGACACCTTTGCTGCTCTTGGTGCGTGTCCCCTCTAGACGGGCAGGCAGCCTTCTGCCTCCCAGGGGTGGGGGTGGAGGGGAACTTGAAAGATTAAGAGCTTGTTATTTTCCAAAGAAACAGCTCAACCATTGGCCTTTAATACAAATTTCAGAGGCTAGGAAAGCAGTGTTTAGTGTCTTCACCTATTTTTCTTTTTCTTTTAAAATAACTTTTTTGTGTGATTTTTGAATGCAATGTCAGCACGTGCTGGAAAACTTGGAAAATTCAGGGCCTGCCTGGTGGCGCAGTGGGTTGAGCACAGTGCTGTGAAGCTGTCCGCAGCCTCTGCAGCGCAAGTTCGATTCCCGGACAGCCAGGTAGATAACCACATGGCGCAGCAGACCTCTCCTGTCTCCCCGCTGCTCCCCTCAGCAGTGTATTTCGGTCCATCTGCCTCTTCTGCTCCCTGCTCTGTCTCTGGTGAATCCTCTCACCCCCCTGCGCCTCTGGCCTGTACCTTAGTTCTTGTATAAAAATACAAATAAAAATCTAAAAAAAAAAAAAAGAACAGCTTGGAAAATGCAGAAAAAGTATGAAGATGAAAACATTACCCATCAGGTCACATGCCACTGCTAATATTTCAGCCTCTAAGTCTTTTCTAGGCATATCTTTTTCATACATTGTTGTTTTTTGGGGTTTTATTTGTAACAATTAGTGTTGTTCTATTTAGGACTTAGCTTTCTACAGATATCTCAATGGCCTGAGCAGACTGCACGGAGCTTTTTTCAAAATATACATGTCCCCATCTGCCTCCACTCACCTCCACCCACACCTTCCATCAGAATTCAGGGCCATGAACAATTATAAAGGTTGTACACTGTCCAATTCTACGAGGATCTTTCCTATTTGTAGCTGCTATAGACTTTTGTGCTTAAAGCATAAATTCTCTGAAGAAGAAGGGGTGACTTTTTTGAATTTGCGTAAAGGTACTCTTGCAGCAGGGCTAGAACAGGTAGATCGGAATCTCTGAGGGTATGTGGGTTATAGCAGGTGATTTAAAAAAGCTCCTGCAAGTGATTCTGCTCTGTGTCACCCACCTCCAACTGAGAAGGGCTAATTTATAATAAGAGCATTTTCATTTGAGTAAAATATTCAAATATTTGTATAAAATGGTACAGGTTCTGAAGACACTATTTTATCTTATTTTATTTTTTTTAAAGATTTACTTATTTATGCACACAAGAGCTGGGGCACAGGCCAGAGATGCAGGGGGTGAGAGGATCCACCAGAGACAGAGTGGGGAACAGAACAGGCAGACTGACTGAAATACACTGCTGAGGGGAGCAGCGGGTGAGACAGGAGAGGTCTGCCTCGCCAAGTGGGTTTCTCCCTGGCCAGCCAGGGATCGAACTTGTGCTGCAGAGGCTGTGGATTGCTTCATCGTGCGATGCTTAACCCCTTGCGCCACCATGGAGGCCCTAAAGACACTATTTTAAAACTAGCCCCTCCTCACACTGGGCTGTTTCCAGTTGCCTGGCCATTATAAATAACACTGTCAAGAACATCTCATATGGATCTTTGGCCCCGCCCACTCCATCTCTGATTGTTCCCAGACTAGATTCCCTGAAGTGAAGACAAATGCCTTGTCCTAATAGCTGTTGCTGTCCCAGCTCAGAGGCCCTGAGTGTGTGCTTCCTGCCCTAGGGCGTATGAATGTGAAAAACGAGGAAATTGATGAGATGATCAAGGAGGCTCCGGGTCCCATTAACTTCACTGTGTTCCTGACGATGTTTGGGGAGAAACTTAAGGGTAAGCTTAAGTGTGCATGCACATGTCTATCCTAAGACCTCTTCATCTTGTCATACACATTAAAGCACTGCGGGAATAGATGGGGTTGGGAGAAAATAGAGGTAGGCCAATACTGGAAAAATGAGGACCGCTTCTCCAAGGCTGACCCCCAACCAGACCCCAGGCTGGGCACTTTCTGTGTGTGACTTCACATCACGGCAGGGAGGGGCAGGTTCTGTTCTAATCTCGTCTACAGAAGAAGAACTAAGGCTCCAGGACAGAAAGCCACTTGTCTGTGGTCACACAGCTAGCTGGAGTCAGGATTCAAACCCTGGTCTTTCCAGATCTTTCCAGGTAGTCCTTCCTCCCTATGAAGCAACTGTTCACCGTGAGGGGACTTGGGTCCTGCTTCCTGTGGTACCACAGTTCCCAGTCGCCTGTGGTATGTTTTAACCCTGTCTTCTCTTTCAGGGGCTGACCCCGAAGAGACCATTCTCAACGCCTTCAAAGTGTTTGACCCCGAAGGCAAGGGGGTGCTGAAGGCTGATTAGTGAGTGAGGTGGACTTGCGGTTGGGGTGGACTCTGTGGGGTGGACTTGCGGTTCCCTGGCTTACCCTCCCTCATGCCTGGTGCCAATCCCTGCTTTTCTTTCTCTCTCTGTAGCATTCAGGAGATGCTGACCACGCAGGCAGAGAGATTTTCCAAGGATGAGGTAACAGGGCCCTTCAGATACCCCTCACCCAAGGACTCCATCTCCCTCTCTTCTCTAAAACACCCTCACCCCTCACTGTTTTTACTGAGTATTTACTGAGCCCTTGTCTCATTTTGTTCTCTTAATCACCCTATGAGGTAGGGGCTTGCAGTGTGGTCATTTTATGCACAGAGAAACTAAGGTCCAAGTAAAGTCACTTGCATAAAAAGAAAACTCATACAAATGCTGAGGTCTGGATTCAAGCCCAGGTTTTTCTGATTCCAGTCTGCCTTCCTCACGATGCAGAGATCTGGCTAGAGCATCCATTTCCCTCTAGAGCAAGAGTGGTGTGCAGGGTTGCCACGTACTGTTGACTAGGTTGTGTGCTGCACAACTCTCCTGGCTGCTCTTTTTGTGATAGACCTTGTTGCTTGTATATACACTTATTGCAATAGTTTCCTAGCAGATGGCAGTAAAGTGTCTTGTCATCATTTTCTGGCAGGTGGCCGGAATGGGCCTGGAAAAAGGGGTACTTTTGCTCATTCCACAAAGGTTCATATGAGCAACAGCCCTGCCAATATTATTAATAAACTTTAGTGAGTCTACTTTTAATAGCCGCTTGGAGCCACTCAGGTCTGGTTCCACCAAGTTCTACATTTTATTAAAATTTTTATTTAGATTTCTACTCCCAAATTTAAGCAGTTAAAGTAGCCTGCCTTCACCTCCCACCAGTTTGGGGACTTTGGGCTCCTTGACCTCACTGTGCTTCAATTTCCTCATCTGTAAATTGGGACAATAGTAGAACCTACATCATAGGCATTAACATGTGTTAAGTGCTGACACGTGATAAGGGCAGTATAAGTGCCCTTATTACAGGCTAATATGTATTTTTTAAAATAACTAGCCAATACTTCAATTTTTGCAATTTTTGCCAATACTTTTTAAAAATCAAAAATTGCATCATTTAAAAAAAAATCTAGATTTCTCGTTTCCTTCAAGAAGTCAGAGTCTCTCAAAGAATCTGTCCTTGGTGTCCCCGAGGGCATATTAGGCTGCCCTGAGCAGCTGCCTCTTTGTACACTGACTATGAGTCTCCCATTAGCCACAGACGCCACCAGGCCCACCTTGCTCCCCTTGGCACACTTGTGCCTGCCGTCCCTGCAGCCAGAAACACAACTGTGGGCCAGTGTCTGCCAAGGAGAGCGGGCAGGGAGCTGTTGAGGCAAGATTCAGACCCAGAGACAGTCAGGCCCACCCTTCTACCCCGGCCCTGGGGAAACCCAAAACTGGAATAGCCTTCCCGGAGCCCCAGTGGGCCCTACCTAGTGGGTGGGTTGTGGCCTGCCCCAGGAAAGCAGTAACCTTGAGTCCCACAGCTGTCTGCAGCCGCTGGGGTAACACGTCTTGCCAGGCAGGGATCTGCACGTACCCCAAGCCCCTACTGCCTCTGTGCTGGGACCTGCCCTGCAGACAGCCCCCCTTCTTCCTGCCCTCCCATCATCCTCAGCGCCTTGCTCGTTGGTTGCAGGTCGACCAGATGTTTGCCGCCTTCCCACCTGATGTAACCGGCAACCTGGACTACAAGAACCTGGTACACATCATCACCCACGGGGAAGAGAAGGACTGAGGGAGGGGCCCCAAGACCCTGGTCTTATCTCTGGGGAGAGGGAGGTCTCTGCCCTCCCCTTTCCTGGACTGTTGGCTGTGTGGCTGCCTCGGTGTGTCTACCACCAAGTTCTTTGTAGCCTGGGTGGCTTATAGGTATGTGACCACATGGCCTGGAAATCCATCCAGAGGCCGTGCTCAAATAAACAGGAGCTTGTGTGTTTGTTGGTGGTGTTTCTCTGATCAGTTACCTTGAGAAAGGAAGGCAATTTACTGATTCCCAGTGTATGCGCTTGTGATGGCCCGCTGTCATTATTATTGACTCTTAGTCACTTTTTATTTAACATAGACATTCACAGCCACTCAAGACTGTTTCTATACAGAGCCACATTATTCTGGAATGTTAGAGGACCACAGCCCTTCCTCCACAAGCATTTACAGAGCCTAGCTCCGGTGACATCCTTTCCTTGAGGAAAGTGTCTCCCATAGATGCACTTAGATGGACGCCAGGGCAAACTAAGAGGCAAGCACCTTAGGAATGTAGCTCATTTGGCAAAAACAATGACACCTGTTCATTATAAGAAGCTAATTTCTCCTTTCAGATAAAATTGAAGCTCTCTGTACTTCTCCCCAGGCAAATTGCTGATGATTTCTAGCCCTCTCTGGGGTTCAGGACCTGGGCCTGGACATGAGTTCACCTTTGATATGAGGGAGCAAAGTCATTGTTGAAGCTTCAAGTCTATTTTGGCTGCAAGAATCCCAAGTGAAAAGACAAATCGGTTCACATAACTTGGCAGTCCAAGGCCTTTAGGCATGACTACATCCAGGAGCTCAAAGGAGCCAACAGGACTGACAAGGCTTCTCTGTCTTCCCTGCTCAGCTTTCTCTCATGTTGCTCTGCTCTCAGTGGGGGCAGACTAGGTACCAGAGCTCTCAGCGCCCGTCTAGCCCTCAGCAATCCCAGTGCAAAGAGGCGCTTCCCCCTCTTCCAGCTCCACACCAACCCAAGAGCAGAGTCGATGGGGAACCTGACCCCACCCTGAGCAGGCGCATTGCTCTGACAGGCCAACCTGGGTCCCGTGATTAACTCTCATTCAGGGTTTGAAATCAATTTCCTTCTGAACCCCAGGACCTGAGGGAGCAGGGGGGGACCAGACTGGAAAATTCAGCAGGCTTTCTAGAAGACATAGGAGTGGATGTCAACACCCTAAATTTTCAAGAGCATCTCAGGAACCTGGGACAGCATTCAAACGAATGATGTGATGAAGCAAAGAGCCCAAATGGGGCTGGTAGCAAGGGTCACAGAGGGAATGAGGGGTCTGGTGACGAAGGAGGCAGGAACAGGGGTGAGTTCAAGGCTCAGGAAGAACATGGTCCCCTGGAGTCCAGGTCCACCCCTCCGGTGTGACTAAGGCGGTGGGGAGAGGGGACCCCAAGGGGCACAGAGCCGAGACACCACCCCATGATGACCCTCCATGACCTCCACATCCCCCCACCCCAGAACCTGCCACCTGGGGCTCCTGCAGAGGGGCCAGCAGGAGGCAGAGGCGGCCCCAGGGAAGCCCTGGATCAGGTCGCTCAAGTGCAACTTGTTGTTCAGGGAAGGACGGGCACATAGACACAGACACACACACAGGGAAACACACACACACAGGGAGACACTACAGACCTACACACAGCGATACAATGACACAAACAGATCACACAGACACACACGCACGTGCACGCACATGTCTCCGGGAGGCCTGCTCCTGCTGGCAAGAGTTCTGGGGTGTGCACATGACACTTGCTCAGCGTGGGCCCCCTGCTGCCCCTGGGAAAGCGGGGGCTGTGCTGGTTGCCACCTCTTGGTCCCCACTAGTCTTGGTCCCCACTAGTCTTGGGGACCAGTGACCTCACACACTTTTGACCCCTGTGGCCACTTGGTAAACTCCTGCTCCTCCACCCACCCTGGGGGGCTCCCAGCACCCCGGTCTCTCAGGAAGGAGCGTGAAGATGCCCATGGTAGGGAACAAATCATTTATTCTCTCTGTTTATGGTGCAGAGGCAGCCTGTCTGGCTCCGGCAGCCACTCCTTCCCGGGCTCACGCCTCAGGGCATCAGCGTGACCCTCTTCCTGGCCCTCAGGTCGTCGCCCTTCTCAGGACCGCTGTCCACGCGCTGGTCCCGGGGGCGAGAGTCTCTGGCGCTGTAGTTGTTGAGCACCAGCTGCCGGAGGCTGCTGTGGTCCAGGGGCTGGTCCACTGCGCCAGAGACAGGTGCGTGAGGAGCCTGAGGAGCCTGCGGCCACGCCGAGGCTGGGGGCCCCTGCCAAGCACCGGGCCTCTCTGGGAGGCCTCAGCAAGGGTGTCCACATCTGGCTCAGGGTCCCTTCACAGTGTTGGGGGATGAAGTGTCAATGTTCTCGGGGTTCAGGGAGTTGGGGAGAGGCAGACACACTCTCAGGGATGTCCAGACAATAACTGGTTTTGTTTTTTCCCAGATAAGGATGTGAAGTGAGTTTGGTTTAGTGTCAAGGACCAGCCACCACGTGCAGTAGTTCAGGATGCACACTGCACAAGGACACCTGGCAGACACAGGGGAGTGGCGGGGCTGAAATCCAGGCCCTACCGGATGTCAGGCCCTGCGTGGCTGACCTCAAGCCATGTATACACACAAGGGGCAGCGTTCCCTAATTAACCTGCCCAGGGGGTGCCTCTTCTATTTCTCACAGCCCAGCCACAGAGGCTAGTAGTCTACGAACCTGAAGTCCATCAATATTCCCTTGAGCAGGACAGAAGACAGCAGCTCTAAGTCCCTGACCTGTGAGGACAGTTACCAGCAGCCGTGCCCTGCTGGCCTCTTCCTCCAGGAATTCAAAGGGTCAAGGGGTGCAGTGCCATGCTGACCCCAGGCCCAGTTTTCATTCCTGCTAAGCTTCAGCTGCCTCAGCTAAATCACGCAGCGTGTATAATGGTGTGGGCGTGTGTGCGCCGTAGCGGGCCTCTCCCTCTGCCCTTGCCACACCCGCACACTTGAAATGCCTCTGGGAGAAGTGGGCAGCCTGGTAAAATCTGTTTTTTTCTCTGATTACTAGTCACACAAGGTCATTGTCAAATTAATTTAGAAATGCAAAGTTCTATGCAGACACCCCCCAGAGATGCCCACCGTAAGTCAGCCCGTGTCGGCCTTCCTCGCCCTGCCCTCCTCGTCCTCATCTCCCCCTCCCCCACTCTGTCGTATATAGCCCAGCTGTATATCAGGGTTGTGTGTCCTGAGCATTGTAGGAATTTTAGCAGCATCCCTGGCTCCTAGATGCCAGCAGCACCAAAATCTCCCAACAGTGACAACCATTGTCTGAAGTCCCCTGAGGGATAAATCACCCCTGGTTGAGAACCACTGTGTGTGTGTGTGTGTGTACATCGTGTGTGTTCATATTGACCCATCATATTCTTTTTAGTGGCTGCATAGTACTCCGTTGCATGATGAGTAAATGAGAACAAGTTTAGTCCATATCCAATAGACGGGCAAGTCAGTTTCCAGTTTGGGGCTACGGGAACATCCTCCTACTTTCCTAGGCAGACCCTTGAGTATGTTTTTCTTGAACGAAAAATCCCCACAGGTGAGACGGCAGGCTTAAGGATGTAGCCATTTCTCAACGGCCCTCCCTAACTAGGTGGGGCTGAATGTACTCCCACCTTCCAAACCAAAGGCTGGTGCCAGTGCAGGGGAGAGTCACAAGGGGAAAAGGTGCACGACTGATGGGCTGGGGCTGGGTGGCCTGGGAAGCACCTGGCTTGGGTGGGGGGAGCCAAATCCAAACCGCTTCCACCTTGGGACTGAGGTACAAGGGTAGTCTCTGTGGGCCCAGAGACTTAGGGTGGACAAGACTCCAAAGCTTAGGGTGAGAGATGGGACCAGGGACTCTTGTGCGACCATAACCCGACAATTCGTAACTTTTGGACATTTAAGGGTTCACTGTGAACGGCCACAAAATAGTTGTGATTTGTAAAAATATCCAGGATGGCTAAATTCATGATGTGTGACCCACGGAGAAGCGTCCCCAAGCAAACCAAGTCAAGTGGCCACAGCCAAGATAGTGTCCAGGGGATCTGAGGGGTCACGAAGGTCATCAGGAGGGGAAACCGAGGCTCAACACTGCCGGAACCCCACCCAGGCCTGCACTGAGCGTGGGGGAAAGAGGGCTCACCTTCGTCCAGTCTTTCACTGAGAGGGTCAGATCCCAGCACCGGGGGAGTGACCTTGGTGGGCTCTAAAGGCTTGAGGAGGCCAGAGCCACCCCAGAAAGGGTTGATGAAGGCCCGCTCTGTCTCCACGGCCCCCAACCCCTCTATCTCCACGAGCCGCCTGTAGGACTCCAACAGCAGCAAGTCGTTGGTCTTCTTTTCAATGATGGCTGGAAAAAAAACAAGCAGAACCAAGATGGCTGCCAGGAGCTCTGATTCCATCTGTTGGGGGGATGGCGCCCCCTGCGGGAAGGGAAGGGAAGAAACAGGAGTGGGGACACAGGCTCTTGAGCACCTGCAAGGACAAAGGCTTACCCCTGGGGTTACACCATGCCCAGAAAGGGCAAAATTTGGTTCTCAAGAGGCAAAAAATTGGGGCCTATAATGTTTAGAGTACAGATGTCCATATGGGATAGAAACAGCTATTCAATATGTCTACAGTATTAAAATTTTATGAGGGGAGCAATTAGGAACGCAATGTCTAAAAAGGTCCCTGAGAAGATAACACTGAAAAGAAGGTTGAGAAATACATGGTTACAGTTAAAAAATGGGAGCGATGGGCAGGCTGCCTTGAACTACTGATCTTCCGCAGTGCTTTCTGCCTCAGGCCTCTGGGGCTTTGCTCATGCTGTTCCTTCTGCCTAGAATGCCTTTCCCTACACCCCTCCCTGATTATGCCTGACTGGTATTTTAAGATGGGGGTCAGGCCTCACCCCCTGCATGGGTGTCTCCCAGATGTGCCTAGTTGCGGGGTGTTGCCCTTCCCACTGTATTTCTACACCCTGACAGTCACAATGGCATCCTTCATTCCATTGGGCACCTGCCATGCCAGGCACAGTGCAGATGCTGTGGCTGCAGGAGGAAAGGCAGAACAAAACAACAAAGGTACAGCCCCTGCCCTTAGGACGCTCAGAAGCTTCCATGCGAATGGGGAAGGGTGGAGAGCCCAACACATCAACACACGCATCGGTCACCAGCTGCGCATGGTCTGAATGCAGTAACTGCCAGACGTGATCAACTACTTCTAAAATAAACCACACTGCCCATACTCTGCTTCTTCCTGAGAATCAGGGACTGAAAGTATTTGCGTTTCACTTCACAGAGTCAAAGGGTCACTGAGTCACAGTCAGAGCCAGAACTACCCGTACTACAAATTGGGTGAAGGGTTAAGTAGCAGGGAACAACAGTGGGGGGCTGGCTCAGGTGTGGCAGTGAGCAGAGGCCTTGCTGGAGGGACAGCATCGGAACTGAGAGCTGAGGATGAGGAGGAAATGGGGAGGGGGTGGGGTGGGGTGCCAGCAGGAACAGCCTGTGCAAAGGCCCTGAGGTGGGGATGAGTTGGGGGAGGGTTGGGAAAGAGACAGTGTGGCTGGAGGTGGGGAGCAAAGCAGGAGAGAGGGCAGGACAAGGGGAGATGAGAAATGTGAGGCAGAGCTCTGCAGGCCAGGGGAATCCGCTAGACCGCGGGCAGTAACACTGCAGGCCCGTCTGCTGCCCTCTGCAAGGCCAGCTTGGCAGGTAGGGCCTTGACTGGCCTCAGGGAAGCGGGATTCAGGTAGTTTCTATCACCACTAGCTGCTAAGAGTGGCCGGTAATGCCTGCACTGTGTGCACAAAAAAAAATGTGGTTGACGCTTGCAGGGAAAATGGAGTAAGTCGGGCTGTTTTCTCCTTCCTGCCATTAGCCTCTACGGCTGTCACCTGCGGCCTTGCTTCCGCCCAGGTTTCATTGCCCACACCTGATACCGTGTTGGTGCGAAAGGTGCTTGGGAGCGTGAGCACAAGGATACACGCACCTGTGACTATGACACGACCAGTAGCTGAGAGAAGAGAAGCCAGAGAAGTCAGAGAGGGAGCGAGGAGATCACAGGGTCAGGGAGTCTTGGTTGCTGCCTTCCTCCCTCCCGGCCCCCTGCCCACCCCCCGCCTCCCGCCTCCCTGCCTGCTGTTCTGCCTGTGTCCAGTCCCCCGCCCAGCATCTCAGGCCTGTCAAATCTACCTAAGGCTCCAAGATTCCTCATCTGCTTGCCCGAATCCTCCCTGCTCCTGCTTGCCCGTGCCTGGTTGCCGCCCCATGAGGCTAACACTGGCTTCCTTCCTGGCAGTGCGGTCTTCGGGTATGTGCCAGGCTAGAGGTGCCTCCCTGCCCCCCCCCCCAGTCAAGGGCCTGGGCACAGAATCTCTGCTGAGCTTCCCTGGTTGACCACCCCTCATAGGTGTGGTCACAACTCAGTGGAAGGGGCATGGAATTAAGCACAGCCTGGGTGACACCCCCTGGCAGGAACCCTGGAAGCTTCCTCCTGGTTTCCTCCAGAATTCACCCCCCCCCCCCCGTCCCTTCTCCTTTTGCTGAGTTTCCTTTGTATCCTTTGGCGGAAATAAATCATAGCCATAAATTAGACTATGAGCTGAGTCTGCGACTAAGTCACAATCTGGTGGGAGACGGGTGTCTTGGGAAACCCCCAGACACAGATTGTGTCAAACCTCAGGTTTTATTACTGTATTCTGAGCGGACTGGAAGTCGCGCATTCTTATAGCTTACACACGAATTGCTTGCTTTCCAGCATATATGCCTTTTGTTCTTTTTCTTGCTGTAGGATAAGTAAAATGTCAGGCTTTTCTGCCCTCCCACCATTAGGATGGATGAGGGAACCCTGCGGTCCTGAATGCATGCCTGATGGCGGCACCTGGAGTGGGGTGTGGGCGTAGGTAGATGGGATTCACCTGGGCTAAGACTGGACTTATAAGGGCGGCATCACGGGGACGCCAGAAGAGAAAGAACCACGAGAGAAGCAGAGAGAACGCAAGAGAAGGCCCGAGAGCCCAGCAGAAAGAGTGAAGACATGCTGAAGGGCTGGGAGGCCTGCCAGCCTCCAGGCCCCCCAGCACCCCTGCCTGCCGTGTGCCTGGTAAATCCCAAGAAAAACCTGCAAACGCCACTGAGGACTCTGACTCCTCCTTTACCCGGTCTGCTCAGTCACAGAGATCCTGCTCCGTGCCCAGTCCCGCCGCTACACTTGCCTTACGGCATCGGCTAGGACCAGCATGACATTAACCAGGAGCAGTGAGCAAAGCGATCCCTGCCTTGCTCCTGATCTTAGAAGAAAAATAATCAGCTTCTCACCATAAAGTATGACATTAGCTCTAGCTGGCTTTGCAGATGTCCTTCATCAGGTCAAGAAAGTTTCCTTCTAGTTCTAGCGGATTGGGGGCTGTATCATGACTGGATGTTAAATTTCATCGAATATCCTGTGTCTAGATGATTGGACAGTTTCCCCGAAAGAGATAGCGATACTAATCCCCACCCCTACTTGTTTCAGATGATGAAGCTGAAGCAATGAGAGGTTCAGCAAGTCACTGACATTCGCCCAGCATCACTGCTTGGCAACGGTCCAGGCAGGGCGGGTTCACCGTCATTTCTAGCATTTGAAGGAGAATTTTGGGGCCCTTGGTATCATTTTCACAGGTGTTAATGGCAGGAAGGGGAAAAAGGCCAACTTGAGCCCCCCAAGATATGCTCTTTTCTCTGGGCTTTCTCTGGCCTTCTCTCATGGTCTCCCCCGCCGTGGCCATCACTCGCCCTCTGGTAGCCGCGTCCGTCTCTGAGTAATGCTTCCTTACGTCCCTGACCCCTTGGGCCCAGGTGTGCACTTGCACACACACCCACGCTCAGGTGTCCACGGTCAGGCACGCATACCCCGTACCCATGCGCCTTCTACATTAACAAGATCAAGGCCACAGGTGATAGCCACAGAGGCCAATGGTATAAAGGACTGACCAACTTCACTTACCCTACAGTCACACAGCAAGCAAGGGTAGAACCAGGATTTGGACCCCAGTAGGCTGGCTAGAGCACCCACATGCTTCACCACTAGGCTCACTGCCCCCCCCCCCCCCCCCGCCAAAGAACAAGTCCCCTTGCCCGGTCACAGAAAGTTCTGGAAAAAGTTCCTAAGCATCCAGGCCCCCCCGACTCACCAAGGAACTGGGGAAGGTTGGCGTCGGTGACTTTTCCCGTCTCTCCCAACTGCCCCAAGATCTTGGTGGCGTCACAGTCAATCTTCTTGAACAGATTCTCCACTAAGTTCCTGAGATTCTCCAGGGTCTTGTTGATGTCCCTGTAGGTGCGCTCGTATGCATCGGCCTCCTCCGTGACCTGCTTTAGTTTCTCCTGGTGGCAGACCCAGATTCCCACCCAGGTCAGCCTGGCTCAGCCCACCCATGTGGACTCCGTGGGGGTGAGAGTTCGGAGACTGTCTGGGGCCAAGGTCTCCAAGCTGCAGGTTCTCAAACCTCTGGGGGAACGGGTATGAGATCTATTTAATGGACCTCAATCAGCATTAAAAAAAAGAACAGAAAGGAAAGGAGAGAAAGTATTACATGTGATCAGCAGAAATGGCAAATATTGTTTAATGGGAATTTTTTCACTTACATATATGAGTGTGCATCTGTGTATGTACTGGATTACAATATTCCTTAAGGATTAGAGACTTTAACAACTGGCCCATAGGAAAAAGATACTTGACATGGCAGCCACATGCATACAAATGTGGGTGTTTATATGAATGTGTATCAAGAGAACTTAGCCTCAAATCAATACACATGTATTCACGTGCCATCTTGTTCTCTTTTCATTCTGTTCTGATCTCCCCTGGCAATGCCACTGCAGTCTACCCAGGTCACCTCTCACGGTTAAAAGCACAAGGGCGTAGGCCAGTAGCTCTCAAAGTCGGGACCAGCTTTACCAAAATTTGGAGATGCACACTCTTGGGCTCCAGCCTGCACCAGCTAAACCCTGGGGCCTGGGCATGGGCCTGGCATTACAATTTTAGGAGCTTCTGGGGGATTCTGTTCACCATCAAGACTGAGAGTCTTGCATTTGCCAGCGTGGGATCTCAGTTGTGGCTCACGCTGATGTCACCTGGGAGCTTGCAGAGGCGAACCGCCCTGTAAGGACTGGCCCCGCCCCTGAAGCCTCTCCAGGCACTGCCCCAAGGAACGATCCCAAGGGGTTAGTCCTGTCCACAGCCACCACACCAGGCAGCTTCTACTGTCCCAGCTACTAGAATATCCTGTTTCCAGGGCTGCCTTTTCTCCTACGACACAAGAGCTGTCATCCCATTCCAAAGAAGCATGGGCAGCTCACGTAATGAAAAAACAAAGCCTGATGTCATGGTGATAACCTGTGTCCAGGACCCAAAATGCTGCCCCTCATCTTAACTCACCCTCACACCTGCCCCGGCTTCTAGGCGAGGAGCACTAAGGTCAGAGAAGAAAAGTGAACTTGAGTTCCCTGCATGGAGCTGTCTGCCTACCCCAATTATTTAGCAAGCAGGTGGTGGTGATTTCAGATCTTGCTGACTCACAAGATCAACAACCATAATAGCAGCAGCCACGGTTTCTAAGCTCTTGGGGTGTGGTGGGAGGGGCGCAAGCAGACATACACCACGATATGGTTCCATTTTCACAGCCCTATGAAGCGGGCATGAGTATTAGGCCCATTTTACAGCCGTGAAGACCAGGGCTCAGTCACTTTCTCGAAGTCACACAGCTAAGTGGCTTCTTATGCACACAAGCATTTGTTCCCAGGGCCTGGTTGCTCACTGCCTATGCCGACCACCTCCCGAACCCTGCCTGCCACCTCCCGCAGCCAGACAGGGGCTGAGGTGGGTGGTGGGGGAGGGGGGGTGTCCAAGAATGGAGCAGATGGAGGGATGTGACAGCAGGGGTAAGAAAACAGCTGTGAGCCTATGAAGACAATTTCTCGTGCTTGGAGTACAGAGCTGGGGTGCAGGCCAGAGATGTGGGGGTGAGGGGACTCACCAGAGACAGAATGGGGAACAGAACAGGCAGATTGACTGAAATACACTGCCGAGGGGAGCAGTGGGCGAGACAGGAAAAGAAACCCCCAGAACCCACATTAAAGCCAAACACAAAGAGCTGGTGGAAGGACTTTGGGCCCAGGCAGGGGAGGATGTGAGGCTGCAGACTCCCCCGGCTGCCGCTCTTGAGACCTTCAAAACCCAGAGGTGTAGAGCCACACCAGGCCGTCCCAAGGAAGTCTGCACGCTGGGGGGCCCGGAAGGAGGATGTGAGACCCCAGGCGTGTGCGTAGCTAGGGGTGCGTCTCCTGGGCGGGGGCCCTGCTAGGAAGTCTTATCCCTCCTTCCCCAGCACCCGGGAGCAGCTGCTCCCAGCCTGAGCAGCTCAGTGGGCAGTGTGTGCTCTGCTGCCCCCCAGTGGCCCTCTGGAGAAGGGCACCATCATCCCTGCCAGGTGCAGGCCAAGAAGAGAAAAAAGCCAGAAGGGACCAGGGAGGACTTAGGGGCACAGGTCCTGGGCCAGGAGCTACTGGGTTGGGACAGAACGTTGCCGTCATTACATGTGATCAGCAGAAATGGGTCTATGTCTCTGTCAGACACGTGCTATTCATGCTCCCCTTATATCTTAATTACAAAATCCTGATTGTATTGGGGTGGCAATGTGCCAAGTTGAAAGTTCTCTCTCCAGTTCTCCCTTGTAACCATGAGGGATGCCAATGAGAAGAAAACACTGACTGAGGCTTCAGGGAAAGAACTTTTAACCTGGCTGATTCAGTTAGCAGGTCTTTTTTCACCTTCTTCATTTTTCCTGCCTGGAATGTGTATGTGATGGCTGGCCCTGCAGCAGTCACTTGCAACCATGAGGCATTCTTGGACATGTAAGTCACACAGTAAGGATGGAGAGACAGAAGAGCCTGGGTCACTGATGACATCATGAAGACACCCCGTCAGCCCTGATGTGTCCGCCTGATTTATTTCTGTCTTCAGATTTATTTCTTAACAGAGTAAACAAACTTCTGCCCTGCTTAGGCTACTGCTATTTTAGGCCCCTGTTATCAGCAGATGGATACACGCAAATTTTACACAATGTCCCAATTCCATGATGTTGGTCAAGTGACTTTTTCTCTGAAACCATTTCCTCATGTGTCAAGTAGAAAGAGCACAGCACTGACCTCACAGGGCAGCTGGGGGGATTCACTGAGGTTGCACAGGCAAAGCCTTGAGCCCAGTAGTTGGTCAATGGCAATTGCTCAAGAAATGTTTGTAATGACCCTTATCAATTGAGAGCAGGATAAGAGGGAGAGAGAAGGAAAGCCAGAGGGAGAGAGCTGTCTAGAAGGAATATGTTTAGGATCAAATTACAGTCACAAGAGCCTGGTGAGTCTCCTTGAAGTGGGGGAGTCTTTATAATGGATGGAGAGGCCCTAGGGACAAAAATCTGCGCAATAACCATAGCAGAGGCTGCTTGGGACCAAGGGTCAAACCCTGACCCAGCCAGTCACAGGGGGACACTAATACCACCTGAGAACCAACTGAGAGACGCCTGACAGACAAACAGAACAACAGCGGAGATGCCCATGTCCTTCCCTCCCACCCTGGTCTTACCTCCAGTTTTCCCAAGATGGAGTGGCTGTTATCTCTGCTTTCTTTCTGCTGGGATCGCAAGAGGATGATGTCATCCTATTAGGAAAGAACCAGAACGTGAGAAGTGGCTGTGCCTTCTGCCACACCTGCAGGGGTGGATGTGTATTTCAATGATCCTTTTTGAGAAGCACCATCACCCCTAGGCCCCTCTATGACAATGTTTCTTCATGAAATGGAGGGTGAGGACAAAGGAGAGGGTGGCTCATCCTTTCTGTGGAATCATCTAGAACAGGGTTGTCAGCAGGATACACTGCAATGTGGCACCATCCACTATTGGAGCCACTAGCCACATGTGGTTCCTGAGTATATGAAATGGGGTCAAATACTAATTTTCAAATTTAATTTAATTTAATACAGAAGACCAATAGACATGGGGAAAATTGTTCACTGTCACTTCCAATAAGATATTCAGGCTAAACGTCAGTGAGATGCCATCCCACATCCAGAAAATGGCACATATTAAAAAGACCCCCAATGACGAGTGCTGGAGAGGATGTGGAGAAAGGGGAACCCTTTTACACTATTGGTGGGGATGTGAACTGTGCAGCCATTATGGAAAGCCATCTATATTTATCTTAAAAACTAAAAATGGGGCCTCACTGGTGGCACAAGGGGTTAAGATGCAGCCTATGAAGCTGTCTGCGGCCTCTGCAGCACAAGTTCCATCCCCAGCCAGGGGCTGGCTCAGCAGACCTCTCCTGTCTCCCCGCTGCTCCCCTCAGCAGTGTATTTCAGTAGATCCACCTGTTCTGCTCCCCACTCTGCCTCTGGTGAATGCTCTCACCCCCTGCACCTCTGGCCTGTACCCCAGCTCTTGCATGCATAAATAAGGCTTAAAAAATAAAAATAAAATTGCTTAGAAGCTACTGTTTCTGTGGGACTGAATCCCAGAGAGGGGGGCCTTGCCCGTCCTTGGTCAGACTCCTCCTAACGCTGCTGACAGGTGGTGTGACCACGACAGAGGGAAAGACCAAGGTCGCTTGTATTCAGGAACCATTTCTAGGTTGGGTCAGCTTCAGACTGGCGTCCTCATATCCCTCCGCTAGGGCCCGTCCCCATCATCCCAGAGGGACGAGTCAGGGGCTCCCTGCTGGAAAAGGAGAATTCAGGGTCCTGCCCCTCCCCGGGTGCCCGCAGAGCATGTGCCAAGACAGTCCCTGCAATACCAGTGACGGACGCCAGGGGGAGGCGTGAGGCGCTGAACTGTTGGTCCCAAACTCAGTCCCGGCCGCGCGCCCAGGCGGGCCTCGGACCCGAGCAAATCGGAGCAACGTGGGCTGGTTTGCGGGGTTTTAGAGGCTCACACACCCACACACCCCCGCCCCGCGGGAATGTGGGCCACCGTTGTTAGATTCGTTTTCCAAGAGAAACCAAAAACCTTTGTTTTCACGTGGGATAACCTGATTTTTACATATTGGCAACTAATCATTCCAAAATTTGACGGGTGGGGAAGACTCGGCAAAATAGGAATGAGGGTCGGATCCACGCGGGTTAGCCCCTCCGCCCCGTCCCTCTAGGTAGAGCTGAAGCCGGACGCCAGAGTCCTAACTGGTTTCAATGTGTCGCTCTTTTAAACCTGAACCTAAATTTGAGCGGAGGTGCAAACACTGAGGTCTCAGGAACCACTCCAGGCAGCCCCCTCTCCTGCCCCTTCACCCAGGATCGCTCCATTTTCTGTTTTATATCTGGAGTTTCCTTATAACCCGGTTTTCAACAAAAATGTTCTGTAGCTTTTTTTATAGAAGTTTGGAAACATTTGCTCCATCTAAGTGTGCGGGTGGGGAGACCGAGGCCTGGAAAGGGCAGGAGTTTGGGTTGTTCCTCAGACAAGCTGGTCCTAAGGTCAGACACAGGGATTATTCTCAGGGTGAGTGGGAAGGTCAAGGTCAATGTCATTTTTGGAACCAATTCCTGTTAGCTCTGCTGGGGAGGGGGGTGGGGGGCTGCTGGGATGCAAAGGGAATACACCTGTGTCTGCCCACTGGCATCGCCTTCCAGAAGGAAGAAAGGGGGTCATTCAAGCATGCTCCCCACCCCCACCCACCACACACAGAGTCAAGCAGTCTGCATTTGCTCCCAAATCTACCCACCTCCCTCCCACACCCAGCCTTCAGGACATCAAGGGGTTCCTTGTCCTCTGGCTCAGCCAATGGGACACACCAGGGGAGACTGGAGGGTGGAGGAGAGCATTTGGGGTGCTTGCTCACCCCCTTGACAGGTCACTAGTTGGCCCAGAAAAAAGACACACTGGCCACCTTCTCCAGTCCTGATTCCAGAAACTGCTCCCTGCTGCCCCTCACTCATTCCCAGCCCGCTCTTGCTGGTCCTGCACTCTCCCTTTTTACTGGCCTTAGAACTTTCTAAATAGTCTTCAAAAAGTCCCCGCCATTCAGCCATGGGAGACCTGACATCTGCTCCCGCCCTAGTCCATTCAGCCACCCCCGTTTCTGCCTCCCACTTATTAATCTATCACTAACTAGTATCTGTTAATAAAGTTTCTTCAAATCCATACTTTTAAAAACATTTATCATTATTTGTTTTGCGTTATTATTACTTACCACCCTAAGGAACATACCCATGGAATCACAAGTTTGCTGCAAGCTATATTTTTTCCTAATACCTATTAAAATTCACTCATCACTAGCAGAGCAAAATGTTTTCTCCTCTCTTCTCGCTATGTACTCGCTCCTGGTCAGCAGACTCACCCCACGTTCAGGGAACAGTGACACTGTAAAAGGGACAGCTCCCAGCACAGGGAAGAGGAGGTGACATTTGCACAGGGTCAGGGCTTAGGAGTGGTAAAAAGGGAGGGGAGGCAGAGGGGGCAGAGAAGGCTACCACACAAAGGGGTAGATGCGTGGGGGCAGGACTGTGCTGGGGGTGATGGTGGGGCCTGAGCCTGTAGGGGGTCAGGGTTAAGCGAACTCTGAAGGGGCTGGAGGGCCATGCTAAGGTGTTCAGACCCTGTCCTGTGCAGACAGTTCCAAAGGCTCATTGGGTATGTTTGGGGGAGTAAAGAGGCCCAAGAAATTTGGGAAATGATGGTTCCAACAAAGGTCAATGTGTATCTTTGCTGCAGGAATTGTCAGAGCCTTTACTTGTGCATGTATGTCCAGTCTACAAAATGAATTCATCATTTCCCTTGATTCTGTGGTGTTCTGATAAGCAGGGATCAGCAAGCTTTGACGGCAAAGGGCCAGACAGTAGATATTTTTACTGTGCCCTGGGTTATAAAACCTGCTGTGCATTGTCAGTGTCCCTACTGGGGGGGTGAGGGGACATGACCACATACTGATTGAAACAAACTATAATTTCAGAAAGTCTGGGCCTCTCTGGTGGTAGAGGGGTTAAGTCTCAGCTCTATCAGGCTATCACCAGCCACAGCGGCTTGAACTCCATCAGGGAGCTGACCCACAGGGCACAGCAGGCCTCTCCTGTCTCCCCGCTGCTCCCCTCAGCAGTGGATTTCAGTAGATCCACCTGTTCTGCTCCCCACTGTTTCACACACACCCGCCCGCCCGTCTTGCCTACACCCCAGTTCTTCTATGCATAAATAAATAAAAATAAATCTTTAAAAAAATTTTCAGAAAGACTAAAGTGACGGGGCGCTCTGGGAGGACTTCTGGGGGGTGTTCCCCAAATGACTTGACTTTGAGGCCCTTTTTTCAGCACAGCAGCTCAAGGAGTGTCCCAAGGAACCCACTTTGGGAAAGGCTGCTGTGGGAGCAGGTGGGTCCCGAGCCGGGGAGTAAGCGGTGCCCCAACCTGGATCCTCTGGGTCTTCTTGAGCATCATCTCCATGTCGTTGTTCAGCTCCGTGACGTACGTGAACCGAGCAAAGTTCTTCTCCTCCTTGGCGAGAAAATCGCTGATGAGCTGGTTCAGGTTCCCGTTCTCCGACAGCTTCAGCAGCCGCAGGTGCGCCACCTCGTAGCTCTCCAGGCTCTCGCCCTTGTTCCTCTTCCCGTGCTTCACGGCCTTGAGAGCTAGAAAGGGAGCCAGCAGCGTGAGTCTGGAAGGGGAGCCACTCGGATGCTGCCTTGGGGGCAGGGGCAGGGGCAGGGGCAGGGGGCCCCTCCAGGAGCTGGGGCAAGACCTTCACTCCCAGCCCCTTCACCAGTCTCCATGAGGCATTCGCTGCGCCCCGAAGGAGATGCACCTGCTGCCCGGGAGCTTTCCCTGGAGGACTCAGACAAACAGAAATCTTAGTTTCTGTTTGCATCCTTATTTGCTAATTTTGGTGATCTCACTGCGGGGAGACCTGGCACCCTCAGGTGGGAGGGGGAGAGGGAGAGACTGAAGAGGAGCCTGGAACGTGCACCTCCTTCTTTCTTGGCCTGCTCCTCAAACTCTATGCGATCATTCAGCTTGACAAGCAGGAAGGATTTGAGCTTTGACTCGTGGTTGTAGACGCGCTCCAGCTCGCGGATCTCCAGGTTGTACTGAGAGATGTCCTTCTGCTGGCGGTCCTTCATGGCAGCCATCCGAGCCATGGCCTCCAGCCTGGAACACAGAGTCTGGGCCTCTAAAAGACTTGCCTCTTCTCTGACCCTCGCCCAACCAGTTCAGAGATACTTCCTGCCTGGCCAGTGACCGTTATTTCTTTTTATCATGGAAGTTTCTGGGAGTAGAACAACCTTCCTTACATGACTGACAAGAGCTGCAAGTTTAAGATCATCTCCATGAAATGGTCTATCAGCACCACCACCATCACCACCACCATCATCATGATGATCACCACCATCATCATCATGAACATGGTCATTACATCATCATCACCACCACCACCATCATCATAATCATCACCAATACCACCACCACCATCGTCATCACGAACATGGTCATCACATCATCATCATCACCATCACGACCATTATCACCACCGTCTTGTCAGTTACTATGTCCCAGTCACTCCCTCATCTACATATATTATTTAACCCTCACTGCACCCAAAGAGTCCCCACAACAATGTAGTAGTGATGGGGGCAAGATTCAAACGCAGATCTCTCCGATTCCAAACACTGTGCTTCTCACAACTAAGCTAGTGGCCTCTAGCCCCAGCGAGTGTGAAGCCAGGAGATAACCCAGACCAAGAGAGACCCCGGGGGGGTGCCTGGAGGAGATGCTACGACATCGTAGTTTGAACTCAGCTCCATCCCTTCACCATCTAGTGGATCTCAGCTAAGTACCTTTGCATCTTTACACCTCCATGTCCTGGTCTATGAGATGGGGATAGACTCCAAGGGCAGTTGTGAGGGTTGCAATAATACCTAGGGGACCTGGCACCATGCATGCACAGATTCAGTGCTCAGAGCTTTGATGATGGTGATTGAAGGTTTCTCAACACACAAGCACAGAGGACAGGGTGGCCCAGACTGGGAAGCTGACACTCGGGAGAAAGCTAAGCAATACCAGCTAAGTCTCTCCCTTGCCCACCTCTGATCGTAGGCCTGAGCAGATTGCTCAATGGCCAAGTTCATGGTTTTCTTCTGCATCAGCAGGCGCTGGTGGAGCTCCTGGTAGACGTGGTCATAAGCAGCCTTCTCATACCGGAGGTCCTCAATCTCCTTCCGGAGCTTCGCATTCGTGGCCAGCATCTTGTTAAAGTGAGTGGTGACCTGTGGGGAGGACCGTGCCTCAGAGCAGGGCTTACTCCTGGGGCAAGAGACAAGCTTCCAGAAGGCAGCCAGAGGGTTGGAAGTCTTCCACCCACCACCACTTCCCATCCCAGGTCAGAGACAGGGGTTGAAGTGCTGGGTGAGAGCTCGAGCTGGCCACTAACTGGGTAAGTGAATTAAGTCAGATCTTGTTTACCTAGCTTCCGGATTCCGGCAATTCCAAGAGAGAGGAAAAAGACAAATGACACCATGCAGAAGCCATCAGTCAAATCCTAAAGGTGCACTTTCTACAGAACCACTGAGCTGAGCTCCTCGACTTGTTGATGGCATTAAGAGTTGGGGCGGGTTTATGTAGAGCAGGGTTTCTCAAAGTCAGCACTACTGACATTTGGGGCTGGATAATGCTTTGTGGTGGGGATTGTCCCGACTGGGAAGTTCCAGAAGCATCCCTGGTCCCTGTCCACTAGGTGGCAGTAGCACCCAAGCCCCAACCCGCTTGCCACACCAGAAATGTCTCTTTTGGGGACAAAATTGGCCTTAATTGAGAACCACTGTTCTAGATTAAAGAAACTTGAGAACTCACATTAATATGAACTTTGATTGGATCCAGCTTTAAAAGTCATTTGGGGGCGAGCTAGAGAGATGTTAGCACGGGCAATATTAAGAAAATAGTATTCGTTTTATAAGGTGAAATCATGGTCTCATGCTCATGGTTTGAGAGAAAATGTTTAACTTTTAGACAGGCACACGCAAGTATTTATGGGTGAAATGTCACCATAAGATAATTTTGCAACTTACCTTAAAATATCAGGGAAAAGAAGGATGAAACAAATACAGCAAAATGTGAACAATTGTTCAATCTAAGTCACAGGTGTTCATTGTTTTACTCCCTCCTCTTTTTTGTATGCCTTCATAAATGTGTCTTTACAAGCATAAAATCTTTAAAGGTGATGCAAAGTGTAACATAAACAACGAAAAGAAACAATTAAAAAATATGTATTGCTCTAGGGAAGGGGATAGGTTTGATGAGAGATTTTCAAAGCCTGTTCTGCGAAGAGGTGGGTGTCTGCAGGGCTGAGATGGGGAAGGCCTGAGTGGCAAGATTCAAGGACATACCTGCTCTCGGTGTCAACTCAGATTCCCACAAATCTGACAGTGAGCGCCTCCTTAAATTTTGCATCTGGGGCTGTCTTGGCATGCCTTGCCCTAATCCCAGCCCTGAGTTTCTTGTAGGGTGTGTCCCAAGCCACCGCACAGCTGAAGGGAGTCCAGGGGCAGAGCATTCTTATTCTATTTTTGCAACCTCCCCTTACCCTTAGGAAGATATTAGTTATTAGTCATTTGCCTTTCAGGTGAATTTTACTCCAAAGCTACTGACATGCTATCCCTTGTCCTCTGACTCATCGAGAAGATTCTCAGACTCCACTGAGTCGGTGGCAGAGACTCTAAGGTCTTGGGATCCTCTAGGGCCCTGAAATAACCTTTAGAGGTGGCTAATCAACTAAAAGGCACAGCCAGACACAGCAGGGAAGAAGGGGAGAGGGGCCTAGTTTGAGCCGCAAAAATCGGACCTCTCAGAAATGAAGGAGGGGATAATACCATAGACTTTGAGAAAGAAATGAATTATAAAGGAATATGCCAGCTACAACTGTATACCAACAAATCAGGATAACTTAGATGAAATGGACAGATTCCTAGAAAGAAATGATGAAACTGACTCAAGAAGAAATAGAAAATCTGGACAGACCTATGTCCAAAAGGTGGACCGCTACAGGCAAGTCGTCATTAAATTGTGCTTGCATTTATTCATTCAATGAACAGATGAGTGCTGGCACTTACTCTGAGCCTCATGCTGGGCTAGACATTGATTCTTAATCAAGGGGCTTTTCAGCTGCATCAATGTTATTAATAGTGAAGGTCCAAAGCATCACGGAGGTCCCACGGCCCTGCGGGTTCTGAGTGACTCTCGAGGGGACCCAGGACTCTGCGTTGTAACTTGCATGCTATGTATTTGACTGCAAATCACTGGGCACAAATATTAGAAAAACACTGCCCTGCCCTCAAGCCACTTCCAGGTTACTGGGGGAGGCAGACAGTGATAAGAATCAATTAGCTTCAACCATGCCCGTTAAAGCCCAGTGGTCAGGGTTTCGGAGACGCTGAGAACTTTGTGTAGAGATAGGCTTCCCTCCAAATCCATCCACGTTCCCTCTCTCTTGGCTCGGGTGGTGGGAGCTTCCCTTTCACGAGTCAGAATGTGAACGTGGAATGTGTTTGCACCTGCCGGGCATGCCTTCCCCCCTTCTTTTTGCTCATCTAGGAGAACTTCTTCTACCCAACTCTTAGCCCACATCAGACTGAGCTGACCCAGAGAGGAGGGTGTTCCGAGGGAGGCTGTATAACTCAAGTCCGTGTGTCCCATTCTTCTGGCCACAACAATTGGGTCAGGGATGGACAAGTGACCCATGATGGCCCAATGGGGAGCCTCTCAGGGACTTGTGGCTGAACACTTAGGGAAGAGATGCTCCTTTCATACTGGGGAGCACCCAACAATGAAGTCATCCCCACCCAGAGGACAGATGGACATAGAAAGTACCCTAAAGACATGTTTGGAGCACCAGGATCCAGCTAATCCTGAAACCCTAGTCTCCACCCCCCTGAATTTTTCAGTTCTATGATCAATACATTCCCTCTTTCTGCTCAGGAAACACCTTTTTTCTCCTTACCCAGTTATGCATGTCCATGACGAATGTCTCTCAGAGACCCTCACCAACCACGACCAAAGGGCGCACACTCTACCGGAGGCACGCGCAGATCACCATGGGGGAGGAAGATACAGTGAATTCTGCCTGGTGAAGGGTAATTAGTTTAACTGATTCTTGAAAACAAGGAGTTTTTGAGTCATGGAATGAAGATAGGCATTCCAGGAGGGGTGGAGTTTGGGGCAGAGGAGGGGTGGGGACAATCCCATGTGCTAAGGTGCAGAGAGGAAGCAACAGAAAGGCACCTTGGACAACAATGGGCCAACAAGAATGGGTGGACCAGAGTGGGTGAGTGGTGAATTACAAAAGGCTGCCTGGCTGTGTGCATTTTGACCTGCAAAGCCAAAATGTTTCCTCTATGTCCCTCTGCAGAAACAGTTTGCTGTCAGTGTTCTGGATAAGTCAGGCCTGAATATTCACCTCTTGAAATACATATAATTTTAGTATAAATTTCCTTTTTTTCTCCTTTATGTTATAGCTAGGGCATTGATTTGAAAGACTAAGGAGAGGTAAAGGTTTCTATCATCTATGAATTTCATTTTGGGATTGTAAAGGTGTTAAAGGTCACTGGCTGTGTGTTCACTATTAGTGCACCTTGTCCTGAATTGACCAACAAGTGGGTACATTCTGCTACTGGCTCCACACACATCTGCAGAGAACACCTTACATACGAGATTTAAACGGGTTTCCAAAATGTGGATCTGCTTTTGCAATTTCTGGGGGTTATTGGCCTCCTGTATCTTGAGGAAGATCTGTCTTTGGCTCAGAATTTTTTTTTCCATCTGAACAATCTGAAAGAGAGAAAGAGAGAGAGAGAGAGAGAAATAATCCAGCTGTGTTAACAAATTCTGTATGGAGACAAATTCTACTACAGTTGGAGACAAATTCTACTACAGTTCACTAACTCAAGTGTGCTAATCCAAAAAGCACATTGTTCTTTCTTTTCATGTAAATGGAATTTTGATTTCTTTCTTGGATACTGAATTCAATTTAGCCAGGTTGGGCTAAAAGGAGGCAGAGTTTTTGTTTTTTTGTGTTTTTTTTTTTTTTTTTTTTTTGTGGGACCCTCGCCGGCAGCCGGGGAACGAACCGGCGCTGCAGAGGCAGCGGGCAGCCTCACAGCCCAGCGCTCAACCGCTGCGCCACCCGGGGAGGCCCTTTGGGTTTTTTTTTTAATCTCATCTATGCATGTGAATTTCACTCACCTGTGGATACAAATGCCACCTTACCCTCAAGTTCATGGTGTCCACCAGAACTGGCATTGTATCCCGAGGGACCCTCTGTAATCTGTTGGAATTTTTTTTGCACTGCAGTGGTGGTGGTGGAGGGCAGGGTGGGGGCAGGCATCAGCTGCCTTTCGTGGGTAGGTAACGAGAAGCCACACATGCTGTGTGAGATAGTGTCAGACCTCTAAGAATTAGCCCCTGTCCCTTGTGACTTCTCAATGTCCCTCTGGATATGATGCAGTGAAAACCCTTTTAATAATTTTCTGTACCTAGAATCAACCTGTATTTTATATATAAACCCAGGGTGTTTTTCATTCTGTTCTAACAGACACTTAATTATCCACAAATAAATCAGAACATTCCTTGATGTGTCTGAAATGTTTCCAAGAATTTGTCTGCATATGAAAATTTGTCTGCATTTCACCAGCACAACCCAGCCCTGGGGTTGCAGAGTCAAGCCCCAATCAGTCTGCAGGATGGAATCCTCAGTGATTCTGCATATCGAAATTTCAGGCCTCTGATGACATCTTTCATACCAGGGTCTGAAATCTGTGGCCCTCAGTCCTCTCTGGCTCACTGCCTGTGCCAATGCTTTATGCACCATCTCTGGGTACCTTCCTACTGCTATGGCAGTGTGGGGTAGCTGCAATGCAAGCTATGTGACCTGCAAAGCCAAAATGTTTCCTCTATGTCCCTCTGCAGAAACAGTTTGCTGTCAGTGTTCTGGATAAGTCAGGCCAGAATATTCACCTCTTGAAATACATATAATTTTAGTATAAATCAATTTCCTTTTTTCTCCTTTTGTTATAGCTAGGGCATTGATTTGAAAGACTAAGGAGAGGTAAAGGTTTCTATCATCTATGAATTTCATTTTGGGATTGTAAAGGTGTTACAATATTAGGAAAAAAAAATCAAGACATGAAGAGCAAGGATGAGAAGGGGACATTTATGCGCCATTCTATCTGCAGCAAAATGACCCATAATTCGAGAGGTCAGGTTCCCTGGTGGGTGGTTAGTGGAACATGATCATGGAGCCTTCTAGTGGGAGAGGGAGTGCTCAAATGTTCTACATATCTTGATCTTGGATATCGGTGATCTTGGTGTGTGTGTATATATATATATATATATATATATATATATATATATATATGTACAGTAAGTCCTCAAGGTCATCAGTGGGTTCTTGGATACTGCAACTTCAAGCAAAACGATGTATAGCAAAACCAGGCCCTTGAATAACACAGTTTTGTTCAAGGGAGATCAGGATTGATTGATTTTTCCTCCCGTTAATAATAATACAATGTTGAATGAAGTGACATATTCAAGAACCTGCTATATGTAAAAATTCATCAGGTTGCACCCTTAAGGAGTGTGTACTTGACAATGTATTATTAGTAACAGGAAAGAATGAAGGAGAGTGAGTCCTCCCCTGACCCCTGAACTGTCACTAACCCTCCAGTTCTTCAAGGTCCCTACTCACACTCATACCTGGTAAATTGTCCCTTCATTTAACTCTTCTCAAAGTGCCTAACCTAGAGCACAATTGATTTCTGGCCAGGAACCTAACTAATACGGAGGACTGACTATAAACTGGGAAGAGGGCATAGGATAGGGCTCCCCCAGGAAGTCACATTTAACTGGAGACTTCAAAGACAAGCAGCCAGGAGAGTGGAGCATGTGCAAAGGCACTGAGGTGGGAAAAGTCTTATCATATTTGGAAAAAAAAGTCTCCTGTGGCTTCAATAAGAAAAGTTAAGGAGGGAAGGATGTGTGATGAGGCCAAGGCTGGGGGGTAGGCAATGGCTAGATTATACAGGGCCTTTCAAGCCATAGTAAGTGATATAGCCATTCGCACAGACCTCTCCTGCCGCCCGCTGCTCCCCTCAGCAGTGTATTTCGTCAGCCTGCCTGTTCTGTTCCCCACTCTGGCTCTGGTGAATTCTCTCACCCTTCCGCACTTCTGACTGTACCCAGTGCTTGTATAAATAAAATAAATCTTTTTTTAAAAAAAAGATGATACAGCCATTAACACTGTCCAGATGTCTCCAGTTGTTTTGCTTATAGGATCCATGGAAGGTTTGCACTTCCTAGATCCATTTGTGGTTAGAGAGCCTTGCCTATTTGGGACATAGCTATCAGGGTGTCTTTATGGGTTTGTTGGACTATTTTGAGCCAATGATTCATGAGCAGAAGTGATGTGTCACTTCAGGCTGAAACATTCAATTGCCAGTGTTAGACCCTCCAGAACTGGCTTTGTGCAAGACGGTGGACAGGATGAACAGGAGTCCATCAGCCTGGCTCCAGAATGAGAAGATAGAAGAGCCCCTAGCCAGTCCATGGCAGACATATGGCATGAACCAGGAAGAAACTTTTATTGTTTTAAACCACTGAGTTATGGAGGTGTTTTTGTTACTGCAGCATAACCCAGCTTCTGCTGACTGGTAAAAGGATTTGGCGATTTGTTCTAAGTATGATGGGGGGAGGGGTGGTTGTGGCACCAGAGACCACAGTGAGGTAATAGATCCATGGGTCTAGAAGACCAGGAATCATGAGATGGTAGAATCATCAGTGAGGTGGGGGGAAGGAAAGGGGTCAAATTTGGCCTATGGCATCATGGGTACTTCCACCACGCCTTCCCCTTGCTCTGTGTGCTGGTTGACCCTTTAAGAGAAAGACCACACCTTCCCATCCAGGTCTGCCAACAGCATTTTCATGGATTTAATCAGGGCCTCATACTCCTCCTTGGTTTGCATCAGAAAGCGCAATTCCACGTAGTTTTTATCATTCAGATCCAAGTTCCTTGAGGAATTGATGAGACTCAAAAGCAGGGTGAGCTCGTCCTGTTCTTCCTGCAGGGTCTTGATTTCCTTGCTGTGGGAAAAGCAGCCTGTGATTACCCTGGAGTCCTCCAGTCTACCTTGATCCCACCGGACCAAGTGGAAGGGATTTGTCAAAAGTCTTTGGTCTGGGGTCTAAAAGTCAGATCATCTGTGACCCAGTTCCCAGCAGCTTTCACCCCTCCACTTGCCTCGGGTGGTCATTTATTTTCCTAGGGAACAATTTGCAAATATACCTGTCAAAACCCATTACCTAGACATAGTGGGAGCCCCAAGTCCTCTTTTGCCAGCGGCTCACTGGCATCTGTCTGATTTTTCACTTTCTTGCCAGACTTTGCAGCCAATTATCTCTGGTAATGAGAGGCAAACCCATCAGGCAGGATTTTTCAATTTTGTGTCAACACAGAGATGCGCTGTAACCTCTAGCCCCTACCAGTTTCTCTACATGGGGTGCTAATGATTTATTAAATTGCTGGCACAAGTCTCCTCCTTTCTCTCCCTCTGTCTACCCTGGAGGAGAGAGGAGGTGGGGACATGAGCAAACAGGAATTTCAAAAAGGATAGCCCAGGCGACTGCACAACAACTGAACAACGGGAAATGGAACAGAGGCTGGGTTTCTGGCAAATTCTGGGTGTCCGAAACCAGCTGCTCAGTGTGGGGGGTAGACCAGCTCCCTCACTCTTCTTTGGGAAGCTTGGGAAAACGCAGAGGCCCAGGCCCCTACCTGGAACCTAATGAGTCAGAATCTGCTCTGTAACATGATTCTCAAATGACTGATACATTCAAGTTTAGGACAGCAAAATGTTCTAAAACAGAGGTCTGCGTACCCTTTTCCAAAAGTGCCAAAAATTAAATAGTTTAGGCTTTGTAGGCCTGGTGGTTACTGTTGTAAGCACACAACAGAGTGACCATAGGCTTCCTGTCAATGAATAGGCATGGCGGTGTGCCAATAAAACTTTATTTACAAAACAGGCAACCAGCCAGACTTGGCCCAAGGGCCATTGTTTGCTGACCTGGTTTCTTTTTTTTTCTTTTTTTTTTTTTTTTAAGATTTATTTTATTTGGGCCTCCCCGGTGGCACAGCGGTTGAGCGCTGGGTTGCGAAGCTGCCCGCAGCCTCTGCAGCGCCGGTTCGATCCCCAGCTGCTCCCCGGCCACCGCAGGAGGGTCCCACATGGCGCGCAGACCTCTCCTGCCGCCCGCTGCTCCCCTCAGCAGTGTACTTCGGTCCTTCTGCCTGCTCTGCTCCCCGCTCTGGCTCTGGTGAATTCTCTCACCCTCCTGCGCTTCTGACAGTACCCAGTGCATGTATAAACAAACAAACAAACAAACAAATAAATAAATAAAACATGTCTCTATAAAAAAAAAAAGATTTATTTTATTTATACAAGAACCGGGGTACAGGCCAGATGCGCCAGAGGGTGAGAGGATTCACCAGAGACAGAGCAGGTAACAGAACAGGCAGATTGACCGATGTACACTGCTGAGGGGAGCAGCGGGCAAGTCAGGAGAGGTCTGCTCACCATGTGGGTTGCTCCGAGGCCAGCAGGGATCGAACCGGCACTGCAGAGGTTGCGGACAGCTTCACAGCACTGTGCTCAACCACCTGCGCCACCAGGGAGGCCCCTGCTGACCTGGTTTCTAAAGCATGCAGTCGGAAATGCCGTCTACTGCTCTGTCCCATTGCATCCATTTCAATGTGGCTACTGCAATGAAAGACCTAAATATTTAATTGTATTTAATTAATTACAAATGTAAATCACTCTGTGTGTGTGTGTATGTGTGTGTGTGTACAACCAGAGAGTACTCCCAGTTCTAGAGCACCTTGTCTTCTAAGCTTGGCAGCTGGGACACCCCCTCCAACCTCCCCTGCCCCTCTCCAGGGGGTCTTTGTTAGGAAGGAGAGAGAAAAAGGGCACATTGGTCCAGTCAGGCTTCCAGAGGTGATCTTAAAGCAGAAAGGTTTGTCTGTTGTGTAGAGAGGGCTCAGATGGGGTGAAGGAAACTCAAATTCTCAGAGTGGTATAAATGCAGGGTCAGCACTGGGAAAAGGCACCTCCTTCAATAGTGTACCCTAAGCACCTCACCCTTTTTGACCCTTTTTATGTGTGTTTCACTCAAAAAATCTAAAATCTCCATTCTTTAGTTTGCCTCTCTTTCAATTCCATCAGAGTGAAAACAGATGAAATGGATTGGGGTAGGGTAAGGTGATAATAAGATTCAAGAAAAACTGTCAGGTGCATCAGGAAGGAGATTGCCACTGCCTCCTAGCGGCCCACTGTGATCAGGGTCGCCAGGGACAGATGTGCAGGTTGTGCACTGCACAGTCTGAGGGAGCTCCATCTGCTTGGGAAAAGATAACTGATTTGACTTATTGCACTTTGTGTTATTGTCTTATTGTACATCATCCCTCCATAATGGTGATTTTGTTCCAACAGATGTCAGTAAAAAGTCTTGAGAAAGGATGACTTTTTCTAGCTCACATGAAGATCCCATATGAAGCAGCTGTGGCTCTGAGTGAGTTGAATCCATGCAGAGTCTAAAGAACCCCTTCTCCCCATCTGAACTCCACGTCTCATCTAACAGTAAGAGTATCTTTCTAATAATGCGGTTTCTGCCTGTGTAAACATTATCGATATGGCTAAGGAATTACATTCCCTTGGAGAGAAGCTACAAAGCCTGTTTAATGTTTGTATACTCAGTCCCAAGGAACATCTTTCTATTGCTCAAATAAATGATGCAGACTATAATTTCTAGGGCAACCAATTTCAAATGCTCTGTCTTGCAAATTCCATGAAGACACACAAGCAGGAAGTGCCCCTTGGGGTACCCAAAACCCAGTAACTTCTGCTTCTCCAGAAACACCCCATCTCCACTGCCAGCAGCCTGGGATGATAACCCTGGCCACTTGGCCACAGCTGATTGGACCAGGTAGTAGACAGCTGACCCAAGCTGAGACGATCAGATTCTCCCTCTCCTGGGAGTTTGGGATTGGAATAGTCTCTCTCTGTGGCCCTTGGTAGCTCCAGAGTTAGAGATAGCCCCCTCCCAGCCACCATGGTTGAGATCCAGAGAGAGAAGAAAGCCCACATGTAGAAAGAAATGGGAACCAGAAGCAATTTTTCTTATTTGAATCCTGTAGACACTGGTGCCCTGCCCCCTCGGAGTCCCAGAGACACCCCAAATTCAATAATATCCCTCCTGTCCACTGAAATGACCCCAAGGGGGTTCAGCCTTGGGTCCCTGGCCCGGGGTGAGACGGAAGGATCCTTACCAAGGACAGGACAGGACTCCAGGACAGAACTCTGCCGTTTCCGCTGTTTTTATAGGGCTGGTTAACAAGAGGTTGAACAGGCCCGGCAACCGTAGGTCACTCGTGCCATAAATTTCCTTGGCCTGTTGTTTTTATTACTATTTTTTCCCCAGCCCGTGCTCTGTTTTTTACAGCTTACCACGCTGGCTGTTGCAGAAGAGTTACAGACCTTGAGACCAGACTGGTTTAAACTGGAGATGCGGGCACAGAGCCTCCGTGAGATGCTGGCCCAGGGGATGCTCGCCAGCCCTGTGGCCCACAGAGCTGCAGCTGGTGGCTCTCACAACCAGCTACACGAAGGCCCACTCTGGTCAGACAAACAGACTTTAGCCAAGTCCACTCCTGGCCTTCTCAGCCAATAAAGTTTGATTGCTTCATTCTCAACCCCTGGTCCTAAAACCTAGCCTGGCATCTCGGAGAGTCTCTCTCAGGCCCACAGAGGTCTCTCTTTCCCCAAGCCTTCACTAATGACTCAACGCTGACTCCTGTCTGTGGAGCCTCTTTTGATCTTGGCCAGAGGGTCTCAGGACCCCTCTCGGTCCATCCCTCTGATTCCCAGCAGGCAGAGCCGGGGACAGTGGCAGGTGGGCTCCCCATTTAACCGCCTTTGAGGTTGGAGGTGAGATGGCACTAGAGGCCTTTGTACGTTGACAAAGACAAGCCCCTTGACACCAAACCCCAAGTTTGCTCCAGGTTCCCTCAGCGTAAGTCCCCACTGTTACTTACAGCTGGCTGCTGAGCTTCTGCTGGGAGCGGAAGTTAAAGGACTTCCGGCTGTCCACCATCTTCTTGAACTGCTGCCTCAGTTTCCGAAGCTCAGCCTCTGCCAGCTGCTCTTTGGCCTTCTCAGAAAGTTCTGGGTAATATTCGGAGTCTTTTCTCCAGATCTACACGGGGTGAGACAGTGGGGCCACTGAGCCTCGGGTTAGGTGACAAGTTCAAGAGCAGCGAATAGGAGGAGGGGCTGGGGCCAGGCTGGAGGTGGAAGATCATTCCTGGGTGATGTCAACTGTTCATCTGTTACATGGAAAACCGCCCTAGGTCGCCTGAGTGGAGAGGAAGCGGGGCCTCATTACTGCACACTAAAGAGGCAGCCTGCTGTGTGACCTTGGGTGAGTCCCTCAACATCTCTGAACCCCCAGCCTCTCGTCTCTTCGTTGCTGGATTAGAGTAGCCGATGTAAGCACTGGATGGCCCACAGCAGGTGCCTGGCCACGGGAGTTATGACCCACCTTCGGCATTTTGACGGAATCGCGTCTTCCCTCTGTTCACTGTAGCGGGGTGGCCCAAGCCAGCGAGTGCTCCTTTCTCTCTCTGACTGCCCTGTCCGTGAGGGGGAAGGAAGAGAACTTGTGAGCCGCCCCAGTTGGTGGTGCAGGCCGGGTGGTGCCTTCTCCCTTCCCCACCCACTGTTCACTCCCTCCTCCCACGGCTTGGCACCCAGGACCACACACAGATGGCGGCCCCGGGTGTGATGAGAGGCTTCTTTTTAAGCCATGCTTGTCTGAAACCCGTTCCTCTCACGAGTTATTATTAGGAGCCAGGCAGATGGCGCCAACGTGCCAGGTGCCCTCTAGCCCCGTGTTCCCAAAGAAGAGGGACCCAAACGGCGTCAGGTTAAAGGGGTTAAAGCAAAAGGTGCCCGTCTTCAACTGTGGGGGGACACCCTCCCCGTTAAATGGGAGATATTTTTGTTATCTTGTCATCACTCGGGACTTCTCGCTGCCCTGTAGGTATTCACAGGTGGGGATGACAACGTTAATCTTAGGGGCCCCACAGAACTGCGAGATCCTCCTCACACCCCCTACCCACACCCTCTCCAAGGCTTTGGGGAAAAATTCCTAAAGCAAAAACAGTAGCTTTGCCACCCACCAAGGGGTGCTGCAGCACCGCAGTTTGAGGGTTAATTGTGTCAATCACCAGATCTCAGGCCAAATTCTTCCCCAGTCACTTATTCTTTGGGCAAGTTACCTCAGCTCTCTGGGCCTTGGTTTCCTCATCTGGAAACAGGAGACATTCTAGAAGCTACCTCACACACTGAGCATGTAAGGCCCTGAGCTTGGCACATAGGAAGTGTTCAGTTAACAATGGCTGGTACGTGGACTGTTTTGTGTGGGCCGGGGCGAGGGGTCCAGCGTAACGAATGTTTTTGAGGGCTTAGGGTTACCCAGCATTCCTCTCTACCTTGTAACAATAACCTGACTTGTCCATGGGAAGCCACACCCGCCTTCCCTCCTGGTCATTTTTACACGCTGGCAATGACCCCACCAGCCTCAGGATTAGAACTTGTAAATTTGGAAGAGCCAATCGAGTGCTAGATTCCTGGTCAATCTGCATAACCCCAGCCCCCTGGTCTAAGTGATTATTTCAGGGATGGGCACGTAATATTGACTAGTCCAAGCAGATTAATAATGGAATTTAGGTTTACACTTGAACCTAGGTGAGAGAGGTTGGGAGTGGCTGGCTGCCATCTTGCTTTTGCAGGGAGCCTGAAAATAAAGTTAAGACAAAATGGATACTGAATATTAAGGCCATCACTCAAGACCCTGCATATAGCTAAGGCTGAAGATAGCTCTAGGTCACATCCAATTACATTAATCAATATCATCTCTTCAGATGAACTGAGATACGTTTTCTAGAGATGAGTTTTTTGTCGCTAGCAGCCAGATGAGTTCTCATGTCTGAAGTCAATTCATTTAGCACACACTAAGCCCCAGCTGTGACCTAGGCATTCTGGGAAATTCACAGTGGTAAGTCTGCCTTCTAGGTATTAGGAACCCACCCAGGATAACACAGGGGAAAAGACTCCACAAAGGAGGTGACTTTTAATTGGGCTTTGAAGGATGAATAGGAGTTTATCAAGCAGAGAAGAAAATTAGGGAAGAAACTCTGGGTAGAGATAACTTCCTGAGCAAAGGTCGAGAGATAAGTGAATGAAAGGTGTGTTCAGGGGATACTATGTGATCTATGTAGGGGTCAGCACCCAGGGGCAGTGATTGGTGAGGTCTGGGAAAGGCTGGAGATTCCTTTAAAGCAGGTAGGTAATAAGATCAACCTGTAGGAGATCAGTAAACTGCCTCCCCAACAGCCAATCCCCCTTCATGTACCCAGGTCTATATTCTTCACAAATCCAGGAAGGGCCATGTGATGAGTTCTCAGCAGCATGGGCAGAGAGGATGTGTGTGTGTGACTACCAGACCATGACTTTTAAGAAATGGAGATAAATTTTCCATCCTCTCTTCCCCCATCTGAGATCTATGAGAGTTGGAGCTATTGGTGGGCAGAACTACAACACAGGTCCCCCAAATCATCTTAGCATAGGACTAGCACCTAACAGGTGGTCAAATTTATGTAAATCATTCTGTGAATAAGAATTTTCAAGTCTTGGGCCTCCCCGATGGTGCAGCAGTTGAGCGCTGGGCTGTGAAGCTGCCCGCAGCCTCTGCAGCGCCCGTTCGATCCCTGGCCGTTGGGTGAGGGTCCCACATGGTGCAACAGACCTCTCCTGCTGCGCCCGCTGCTCCCCTCAGCAGTGTACTTCGTCAGTCTGCCTGCTCTGCTCCCCACTCTGGCTCTGGTGAATTCTCTCGCCCTCCCGTGCTTCTAACTGTACCCAGTGCTTGTATGTATAAATTAATTAATTAATTAATCTTTAAAAAAAAAAAAAAGAAAAGAATTTTCAAGTCTCAATTTAGCCTGCCCTTGAGTTAACTGGTTGTGTTGTGTATTTGTCCCCAGGAACTGGAGCCTCCTCAGTTCTGATGTGCTTTTTGACACATATTCACACACACTCAGCCAGTCATCCCCCTGGACAAGGGCTTCTCTCCAGCTTCCGGATGCTAACATTGGCCTCTTCCTTTCTGTCCACACCCCCTGGGTTGCCCCCACTCTATTCCACCCCATTCTCATACCTGGGCCTTCGGAAAGCTGCCTCCATCGCTCCTCCAGGGGTTCTGGCCCCTGGGTCCCCACCATCTCTCATTCAGGGGTCTCAACTCCTGGACCACAGTACAGATTCAATCTGCCATCAGTTCTGTTCAGCACACAGTGTGGGTTGTGCACCCGCTCTCCTGCTGCAGGATCCACTCCTCCCTACTGCCTAACTCCTCCCCACATTGTCTGGAACTGCCTGGAACCAGCAGCCATTTGAGTCTGGGAGGAACTCCTGGGAGGAATCTCAAAGTTGACCACTTCCAGGAAGCAGTGTGTGCCTGGGAGGTGCTGAGCAACCCAGAGGCCCAGGTCAGGAAACACCTGGCCTATCTCCCCACTACAGTATCCAAAGTCCTGAGCACAGAGTGTGCGCTCAGCAAATACTGTTCAAAGGAAGGAAGAGCGCTGCCAGGCGGGAACTGTCGCTGCCATCTAGTATTTAATTAGCCAGAGCCGGGCAAGCAGGCTGAATTCTAAGAATCTACCTTGAAAGGAAGAGCCTGACTCAGGGAGGTCTCTGCAGGCTCCTGGGCCAAGCCACTCGGAGATTATAAATGCAGGTCTGAGACGGCTGGAGCCAGGGCTGCACAGCCTGGTGGAGGTTAAACAAATGCCTGGGGCACAGCCAAGCCAGGGTGCAGAAACACACACACACACACAAACACACTTTTTAATTGGGATGGTTACGGGGGAAGGAGGTGGGGCATAAGGATGTCTGACGGACTTTCTTGGAGTTATTTCACACACTCTAATTTATTCAAGTTTAACTAAGGGAGAAACACGAGACTCCAGATTGAAGGCAGTTGAGAACCTGGACGGGCGGGGGTGGGGTGGGCGCCCGACACGCCTTTGCTTTTCTCCAGCAGGGGGCGCTGTGGAGCAGCAGGTGCAGCGGCGCGGAGACTCACCTGGGCGCTCCGGGCGCGCGTCGGTCCTCGCAGGGGGGACCACCTGCCCGCGCTCGCGCCGCGCCGCCCCGGCTCCACGGGCGCGTCCTGGGCGCTCTGGAACGGGCGCCTTTGTGACCCGCACAGACGGGGCGTTCTCCCCGGGACGGCGCGGGCGCGTAAGCGGAGTGAGGGCAGCTGGCGAGAGGAAAGCTTTGGGGGCTGGGCGGGCGCCACACTCGGGGAACCCCTTTCCACTGAGAAACCAACTTCTGGGCGAGAGACTCCGGTCCTCCCCGCAAAGAAAGACACGATTTAAAAGAAAAATAACTTCTCTGGGGTTGAGAGTCTGCCCATCAGTTTTCCTCGGGACCACCCTTCCTTCTGTGAGTGGCCAGGACCCAGTCTGACCCCCAGGGGCTCGGCGGGGCGAGGGCGCTTCCCCGCCCCCCCCTCACCCTCGTGGGTGGTTTAAAGATAAACATTTTTCTTACAAATGGCCCCGAAGCACAAACTGGCCACTTCCTCTGGGACTTGAGCTGAGAAACAGCCGCATGGTCAGGGGAAATGGAGGGGGGGGGGGGTTCTGGGCTAATTTTGAGTCCATGTGATTTGCGCCCTGGCTACCGGCCTCCCGAGTGGGTTCCAGCTCAGCCATACTAAGATCTCCGTCCTCTAACCCCTCAGCTCTGGGAACACGATGAGTTTTCAAGCGCACCCCGTTTCCAGGAAGGGAACGTGCTCCTTGAGGAAGATGTTCTCCCCGGGCTGCGGCAGCCCTGTTGTCACCACGAGGGGAGCTGGCGTGACAGCATCTTGCTTATGGGACCTGGGCCCCAACGAACATTTCTGCAAGGAAACATATGAATATTCATAGCCCGGTGGCTAAATAAAGATGATGAGCCGCTTCACTTCAGGCCTTGGTGATTCACACCAAGTATTTTGGGACGTGTTATCATCCTCATTTTACAGATGAGGAAACTGAGGCTCAGAGAAACGGTGACTTGCAGCAAGTGGTAGAAGCAGGATTTGAACCCCGGTCAGTCTGTCTCTAGAGGCCTATCCTTTAGCAGACCCAGTGAAATCACAACCCCAACCCCAGCAGTTCTTCCAGAAACTGATAGCAACCATCTCTCTGGCATTTAAAGGACCGTCCTAGCTCCCAGCTCCCTACATAGCCCAGTGACTCATACATTTCAAGTGTCAGCCACTGAAGAATGATTAAGTTCAATTAGGTTCAGGATTTGTTAAAAATAGCCTTTCCTCCGAAGAATTTACTCTCCCTGCCTTTATGGGTACAGATCTCAGCAGCCCCCATGCAGAGAAGTGCAAGGTTTTTTAAATTAGAACCTGCCAGAATTGATTCTGCTAAAGGGATCTTCAGCTCCATCAGCGGGGCTTGGAGGGAGTGAGGTGTCAGCTTGCCAGAGCAATGAGCCAGCGCTGAGAGATGCTGGCGCCGCCAGAGGCTGCAGAATGCAGGAGGAAATGGCAGTCAAGCTGCAGAGGGGCGGGCAGAGGCCTTTGACCACAGACCAAGAAGTGGGCTGCACAGGGCTCTGGCTACAAGGAGCTCGGCCTCTCGAATAAACTCGTTAGGACTGGGGGGCCCCCAGCGTCTGTTCCCCCTTCCTTCCGCCATCCTAGTTTGTTCAGATGAGGATCTTCTCCCTTCCAGCCTGGTTTTCACCTCCTGGGTGGAGCTCAGTCACCCTCGCCCATCACAGCCGTCCATCGTCCTGGCCAGCCACTATACCGGGTCCGGGTTGAGCCAGCCTGGGCAGGGCACACAGCCTCAGCCTCCCCTCGCTGCTCCCCCCACCCTGCCCACTGCCTGAGTGAAGTCCCTTAAGGTCCCTTGACCCACCTGAGTTGGATTCCCTTTTCCCCTGGGGTCCGGCGGGTCACAGCCCCTCCCCCACCTCCCCAAGCGAGGGGCCCTCCCAGATTCAGGGCGCCAGTGGCTCTGCCTCCCTGAGAGCACGGGGACCTGCCCGCAGTGAAGTTGGCACTAATTCCACCGGGGAGCGGAGCCCCAGGTGTCTGCGGTGTTGAGAGAGTGAACACCTGGACCCTGCCCCTCCGCCCACGCGCTCCCCGCCTGCCTGCCATGTCCCCCCCTCCGCAGCTGGGGACAGTGGGGTGGGGGGAGCCCGTGGGCGCTGAGCCGGGGAGGGAGGGAGCGGGAAGGGAAGACCACTGCTGGCCTCAGAGCAGCCGGCGGCCATGAGGTGGCCCAGGAGGCAGCAGTGACAACCAACAACTGGGTCCCTAACAGCCTGCGTGCCCCCCCCCCGCCCCTCAGGGCTCCAGGGACAGAGCATGGCGGCCTCCTCTGCAAGGGGAAACTGAAGCTGCAGTGTGGCTGATGCTGCCTTTGTCTCCCCGACACCCCCTCTCTCCTTCCTTCTTCCCTTCATTGGGGATGGCGGGTGACCGGCTGGAAAGGCCACCCTTGACATGAGTCACTGCTGAGCCGGCTCCTGCTGAGGCCTGGAGAGGGGCTGGCCCTGGAGACAGCCGCCACGGAAGATGTTCATCACCCCGGGCTGCCCTGCTGTGAGGGGCCACGCGCCCGTGCCAGGGACATGGCGGGACACGGGGCGGGACACAGGGCAGGATACAAGGCAGGACACAGGGCAGGACACAGGGCGGGACATGGGGCAGGACACGGGCGGGACACAGGGCGGGACATAGGGCAGGACACGGGGCAGGACACAGGGCGGGACACGGGGCTGGACACAGGGCGGGACACGGGGCAGGACACGGGGCAGGACACGGGCAGGACACAGGGCGGGACATGGGCAGGACACCTGAGTGAAGCTTCCTCCTCAGAACTTCCAGCCCAGCCCTGCTGCCAGCTGAAGGCAGTTCAGTGGGTGACTACAATGGTGAAAATAATCAAAACAAGCCCAAAATGGAGTCGTCTGTGCCAGGACCCCACCCCGGCTTAATACCTGTTGCAGCCTCAACCTCTCCCCAAAGCAGAGTCCTACGCCTGGCCTTCCTGGTCAGCCCCAGAGAGGTCATCTGCACACGAGCAGCCCCTGCCTTCCCCCTGAGGGGCCCCTGCACCCCTGGACGGGGGGCCGCGAAGTTCACGAACCATTCAATAAAGCCAATTCCAACTCCGAATTTGTGGGGTTTGGTAACACCATCCGTCGCCACGTGGGACAGAAGAGCCACCCAGCTTCTCACATCAGCCCAGATGTGGGAGAAATAACAAATGGTAGTTTTAAACCACTGCCTTCGTGGCTTCTTGCTGGACCCTGTTGTTGATGCCTGGAGCTGAGTCAGCTTCCTGGGACTGAGGCGGATGCACCACCTTGCTGAGCAGGAAAAAGGAAGAGAGCAAAGGTCTGGGCCCGGATGACCCTGTGGAGTCGACAAACTAAACCTGGACGCTTCCACCTTAAGGCTCTTTGTCATGTCAGATTGAATGAAGTGTCTTATTTCTTAAGCCTCAATTAATCAGTTCTTCTGTTGTGGCTGCCAAACCCACTGACATAATAGATTGGTTGCAAATATGGAGCAAGATGATACTCGAAGGTCACTGGATTAAGACTGTCTTTTTATTCGGAGGCTTTGATATCTCGGGGTTTTGCTGACACTGGAAGGCGCTGCCCCTCCAAGGTCAGCTAATTCCTAGAGAGCTAGAAAGGCTCCTGGGGGTGCACTTTTCATACGACCCCAACCAGCGCCCAGCTGGGGTCCCCCAGGTGGTGGCCCAAATGCTGTGAGGGGGTAGCAGTGTGAGGGAAGGGGACACACAGACGTTGCGGAGGCTTCCTCGCCCCAGGGGCTGTGCCTCCCGGTCTCGGGATCCAGTCTCTTCCACGCTGTGGTTTCCCACATGGGATAACTAATCCTGGGTTGTTCAAAACAGGCCCAACGTGGTGCCTGTGTCTGGGGGTCCGAGGAGCCGGCCATCGCTCATGTAAGGGGCTTATGTTCAGACTGGGGAAGCCAAGTCTCCCAGCCCCAGACTCGGGGCCCTGCCCCAGCACAGTGCAGGGGCCCCTGCGTGGAGAGGGTGACAGTCCCAGGAGAGCCCAGGCCTGCGTGTTCTCTGCCCTCCGGGGGACATTCTATGGGCAGAATTCTGAGCCAGGCCGGGGACACGCGTGGCGTGGCCCAGGCAGCTAGAAGGTGGGAAGCAGGCGCTGAGGCCGGAGGGTAGCGAACAGCCAGGCAGAGGGGTGGGCCGAGGGGCAGGGGCAGTATCTTGGTGAATATTCTAGATGGCTGAGCTCCAGAACTGGCCTCTCCTACCCGGCACCTGCCACCTGGAGTTAGGGGCAGGATCTGCCAGTTAAAAGGGCTGAGTTCATTAAATACCTACCTTTCCTTGTACCCCCACTCCCAGGATTCCAGAATGAGATCAAGAAGAGAGCCCCCCACCACCACAGCGCACAGGGGTGAGGAACTGGGGCTTCTGGAGTCTGATCTACGGGAGTAAAATCTCAGCTTTGCCCCTTACAGCTCTGAGGCCTGAAACAAGTCACTCCCCCTCTCTGAGCCTCAGTCTCTCTTCTGAGAAATGATAGCTACCTGCCTCATGCACACCTCAAAATTGGTGCTGAGGCCAGTGCACGGTAACTGCAGGATAGCTTGCTGGTTATTTTTATTGCATATTATTGTCAAATGTCAAGCAGCGAGTAAGAGGCGCATGCAGGGTCCCAAATCTAAACCCAACCTGCCTGCTCTATTCTGTGACTACAGGGTAGCATCGGATCTTAACTGCATCCTGAGAGACGGCATGAACCTTCCCCGAGGACTGCACCCCAATTTTCTATTTCATTTCTCTGAGGCCCCTTAGGATGTTGTTTTCTGACCACCCACACCAGGGGGCTCAACCTCAAAAGCAGCTTCTCTAAATGCTCCCGGCAAGCCAGGCTGAGGTCAGTAAGTGCAACTTTCATTTTCTGGGTCCCAGGCTTTCTCGAAAATTGTCCTCTCCTCAGAGAGATTTAGATTAATCCCCTTATCCAACAGCTCAGGATCAGGCCAGCCATTAGGCCACCTGCTTCAGTCTGGCCAGAACGGATTACCTGCGGTGACCCCAAAATTCACTCATGCACACCTGTTCCGGAGACATTTGCTGATTAACAGCAGCAGGAGGTTGGGGAGGTGGCGTGTTTTTCACCTTCTGATTTGGACATGGAGGTCAGGCCACGTGATAGAGGGCTGTATTAATTCCTTCCTCACCCCTATTCCCCCAACCCTCCAGCTTCCTCCCTGCCCTGAATTTGCATCATGTGATAGTCCCATCAGATTCCACATAGTTTAATGTCCCAGAAAATTAAAGCCGATCAAGTCAATGGTCAGTGAGTTAGACATTGCAAGCTGCCAGAATGTTCTGAAATTATCCCATTCACGAACATCTGTTGGGTTTTCCTTTCCTCTAGTAAGGGCACCCAGCCCTTGCCACTCCCTGCAGGGGAGCCACGCGGGGGGTGGGGGGGGGGTGGACACGACTTAAGACGTCTCCCAAAGGACAAAATTGTGGAGACTGGCCTGTTTCCTATTTGGCAAATCGGTGGTGGGCAGGTTCGTGGGGGGTTCCGGAATTGGGCTCAACTCCCACTTCTGCCCTGTGCTACCTGTGCGACTTGGGTAAGTGACCTAACCTCTCTGCGCCTGTATTTCCTCCTCCAGGCTGCCTCTGCACAACTTCAGGAGATGCCATTCACATCGGTGCACCAGAGGGCGCCACTTGCACAGACTACCAAGTGAATGCTCACCCTAGGGACCTGTAAAGAGTGACTCTGGCAGAGCTACGTCTCAGAGCTTTGTGGTCAGCGTCGACTACAGCAAGAATGAACACCCAGAAGTCACCCCAGTAGCCTTCCCCGTTTTTACAGAAGGGAACACTGAGATTCCGAGAAGCTAACTGCTATGTCCCAGGTCTCACATTAAGTGAAGGAGTGAGAATTTGAATCCAGTTTCTTTTAATCCAGAACCTACGTGCTCTCTGGCCTGATGTCTCCCGAAAGACCTCCAGTTTGGCTAGCCACACACTTCTTCACAGCCAGTCCACCCCATTCCCCTCAGGACACATCACCAGGAGTTATACCTCTTGTTCAACTATGGTCTCCCCCCTCTCCTCTGCCACCCTGCAGAGCTCCAGGCAGTCCCTTACTTGGTTCTTAGCATCCTCTAGGTCATTTCAGATGCTTCTTCCTTTGTTTCCAGATCCAGACATGGCAAACACTTATTTCTCCCAATCTGATTCCATAGCAGACATTACTAATCAATCCTGGCACATTTCCCCCATCAATCCAGTACCAGCAATCTAGGTGGCCAGCCATTACTGACAGATTCAGGAAATCCATCAAGAGAAAACCACACTTGTTACTCCCTCTGGAGATTGTAGACTTGAGAGCAAAGGTAGAATCTTAATCAAGTCTGCCCCCTCCCTGCTCTAGAATGGCAGTAAGCATCCACTTAATAAGGACTCAAGAATTTTTTCGGGAAGGATGAGTTTGGCTTTCCTTCTCACCAGCAGGTGACCTTAGGCGAGTCCTTTCATCTTTCTAATGTCAAATAGAAAAGGAAGCTAAAAAAAAAAAAAAAATTAAGGGACTCTCCCAAAGTCACACAACTGGTAAAAAAAAAAAAAAAAAAAAAAAAGAACTAAATTATGTCAAACAGAAACAATGAAACTTCCTTCACTGTATGCTATAGGAGGCATGGCTCTATTGAAATTCTTCACACACCACCTGCATATGGTCTGCACTCAATAATGCCAGACTTTTTGATAGAAGAAGGAATTAGCCTTAGCCTTGCATACACTGTTCCAGGGCAGGGATCCTTTCTTGATATAAGAACGTAGAAGGTACAGAAAGCCCAAATATTGGTCACAGACTTGTGAGAATGTACCCTCTGGCATATAGGGGCAGAATAACCCAGTACTTTCTAGAATTCTGGGCCAGACTCAGCAGCTGTGAGACCACATGCTTGAGAAACCAGTTGGCCAGCTAAGAAGCAGAGGTTGGAATGCCAAGCTCAAAGGGTCCCTCTGACATTCTAAGCTGCCTTCTCCTGATGTCCCTGTGGCTCAAAGCAAGTAGGGGGGTGGCATGTTATATAGGGAGTTTCCCAGTCAGCTGTGAGACCTGGACTACCACTCACCTGCTGGGAAGACAGGATCCAGGAGGCTGGGCTCTGGCTCTGAAACGGGTCATGAATTCCTTGGGAACTTACTGTCCACAGTTGCTGGTGGGTGATAGCCACCATGGATCTCAGTCCTGCCTCCCTCCTTCCTTCTGATTTCTAACCTACTGCTTGAAAACATGAACCATGGATTCAAATCCCAGCTCCACCACTTACCAGCTTTGGGCAAGTTGCTTAAACTCTCTGTGCCTCAGTTTTCCCAGCTACAAAATGGAGAGAATAATAGTTCCAACCCTCACAGTGTCATCTCCTAGTCCTTGGCCTTTCCTACAGCCTAGAAGGGAGACCAGCAATAAATGGTTGTATAGTTAATTAATTAATTATCGTTGGGCTAAACACTGTGGCAGACCATGAGTACATTTAAAGGGAGTTCCTGATCTATTCTTGCCAAAAGGCAGGGGACCTGTTTCCCAGGGAAAGTGGAAGTTTGTAATTGTGTCCCTAGTGGTTGGCCCATTTATTGTCTCTTCACCAGAAGGCCTGGATCATATATATTTTATTTACTAATGTTTACCTAGTTTGGGGAGGTACTCAATAATTATGCTTGAGTCAATGGATGAATAAATGAGTTGATATCTGGGGCCAGAAGGATGAATAGGAGTAAACCAAGTGAAAATGTCCAGCACACAGTAGGTGCTCAAAGAATCTTGAAATATAGATGTACTTCCAGGGATGAGTCCACCCATCTTGTCATCAGTTATAAGTTCAAACTCCTTAGCCTACCCTTCATGATCCCTTAAAGTGAGTCCCCAAATTGCTTCAGTTAATCCAGTTACATACTAGTTTGCTGTTTCTCAGTCTCAACATTTCTGACTTTAAAAAAAAAAAATCAGTTTTACTGGCATATAACCCTCACATCTTACAATTCACCCATCTAGAGAGTAGAATTCAGTGCTTTCTACTATGCTGTCTTGTGAGGACATGATGGAGCACATGGCAGCCTTTTTAGCAACATGAGGACAAAGGGAAGAAGGAAATACACTGAAGTTGAGGGGTCATGTTGATGGTGAAAACCTGAGTCGTTGATAACGTCATTGAGCTGTTGAATCACACTGCCCACCCTCCCTCCTCCTGAACTTGACCCCCTCTCAAAACCTCCCAGGACCTGTACTCCAAGATATGACAAAAGGATGTAAAGGGCTAATCAAAAATTGACTCCTTACCCAAAAATGAGTTCATATGTGAGCTATGTGTAATAACACCTTGGGAAAGAAACTGTGAATGCTACAGAGTTATACAATATACCCCCACAATTACAGGGGAGCTGGTTAAGAGCTAAGTAGATGTAGGTCAGAAGCCCAGCTTGGCCACTATGTTTGATATTGAGGTCAGCTCAATAAACAGAAACAGTTTAAAGAAGCAGCAAGCTTGTTTCTCTCCTATGAAGGGTCCAGACCAGGCCTGGTTATGTTGGTCCGCAGTGCCGGGGCCCCAGGGTCCACCCATCCAAAGGCATCTTCATTCAGGGCCCCACCTCTCAATCCCAAATGGCGGCATTTGTATTCCAGACGGCAGGTAAGAGAAGGGACAAGGAAGCAAACACACAGAGAGCACATCTGCCACTTCCTAGAGTTCTCCAGAACGCGAACTTTCTTTCACTATAACTCAGCCAAAAGTCCACACCTCCCCGCAAAGGAGGCTGGGGGATTCCAGGTGGCCATGTTCTCTGCTAAAAATCGGACTCATTTTCCCTTAGACGAGGGGAACTTTGGAATGGATGCTGGAGGATGTGCACGGTCTTTGCCACAGTTTTCCAGGCCTCAATTTCATCTTCTGTGAATAGATCTGCTTCATAAGGTCCTTGTGATAATTAATTAAGATAATGAGTAGAAAGAACCTAGCAAGTTGGCAACACATGTTAGCAATTATGATGATGATTAGAAAACATCCTGATAGCTAGTAAGTGGGAAGAAAAAGAAGTCAATGTTTTCTGTGCCAAACAGGGGCATGTCCCGTTCAAACAGGCTCCTGAGCCAGTACACCTGGGCCACCCCTGATGCTGGGAGCTGCCCAGACCAGAGAACCTGGCTCCGCCGCACCGCCCAGAGAGCAGTCAGAGGTAAACCAGTGTCTCCCTTTGCTCCCAGGAAGCGAGTCCCAGCCCTCAGGAACAAACTGTGCCTCTGAGAGCTCAAAGGCCTTTGCATTAGCTTGCACATTCATTTGCTTCTCCAACTTGTTTTCAGAGGCCAGGACGAGGCAGGCTGGTTCCTGGGCAACAGGGAAGCATCTGAAGATGGTGGGCGGGTCGGGGAGTGGGCACTGCCACTGCCCGCTGAGGAGAACCCTGCCAGGCAGAGCTGAAATCCTGGGCCTTCTCAGAGGGAGTGCAGTGCTCAGACTCTGAGCTTGGACAGAAACTTTTCCCCTTCTTAGAGGGGACAGTTTTTATTCTTTTCGATTTCAAAGTTAGCACATTGTCATGTGTGCCAACAGAACAGCAAGTATCCAGCAGGTCCCGGGTGTACCCTGGAATTCCCCTGGGGGTTCTCATAATTTAGTTTGCATCCGGGGCTCTAGTAAAATGCCAGCGACAGAAGCCAGCCCGAGAAATTCTGAATCTATAGGTCAGGGTGGAAATAGGAATTTCTTCTTTAATGTTTACTTATTTCAAAACAGTGAGAGAAAACATCCTTATAGGGGACTGGGTTTATTGCAAGTGCTTTATAAATAATAGCTAGTCTATCCTTTGCCTAAATATTGTTATTACTCCACTTTACGGATGAGGAAACTGAGGCACAGAGAAGTGAAGTGATTTGCACTGTCTTGCAGCTAGCAAGAAGCAGACGTAGGATTTGAACCCAGGCACCAGGATCAGCAACCAGGCCCCATCTGCCATCTCCTCAACTTCTGCTTGAAGTAACCCTGAGGGCATTTCACTTAGCACCTCTCAGACCTCCGAACACCTACCCCCTTCACATTTTCCTGTAGGTACATAAGGGCATTGGGAAGGAGAGCCAAGGCATTCAGATCAGGGTTACCAGGGGTGTGGGGGGGTGGGGAGGGCACTGGGTGACTGGAGACAGGATGGAGGGAAACTTCAGGAATGCCTTTTAGTGCATTTCTACTTGTTTTTCGGTCAGGTGAATATATTTCCCTCTCAAAAAAATGAATACATTGGACCTCCCTGGTGGCGCAAGGGGTTAAGCACCACACTATGAAGCAATCCGCAGCCTCTGCAGCACGAGTTCGATCCCCAGCCGGCCAGGGAGAAACCCACACGGCGAGGCAGACCTCTCCTGTCTCCCCCGCTGCTCCCCTAGGCAGTATATTTCAGTCAATCTGCCTGTTCTGTTCCCCACTCTGTGGCTGGTGAATCCTCTCACCGCCCCCCCACCCCACCCCCCACATCTCTGGCCTGTACCCCAGCTCTTGTATGCATAAATAAATCTTTTTAAAAAAATGAATACATTGATTCTTGTTTTGATGGGGAAACGACACATAAAGAATACATTTTTGAAGCCCTATAGGGGATGAGACACAGGTTGTCTGTTTCATAGACAGCAGGCAGTCTGGAGAGCTGGGCTCTGAACCACATACCACTGACTTCAAGTTCCAGCTTTGCCGCTAACGTGCTCTGGACCGGTGACTAGAAACTTGAACCTCTGGGACCCTCAGTTTCCTCAGCTGTAAATGGGGCTAATAATAGGGAGTCTGTAATAATAGCCTCCCTCCTAGGTGAGATGTCGCATAGAGGGCCAGCAAAGGGCTGGCCTGTGGAAGCTTGATCAAAGCCTGCTGCATAGACATTTATAAATGGACTGACTCTTGATTTTCCACTTGATGGTTGAGTCTCGAGCCCTTTTCTATATCAGTGTCAGCAGATCTAGACAGGCTGCTGATTCTGCGTGGAATACTTTGGAGTTGTCACTTCAAAAGCAGATTCCTGGACTCCACCCTAAGTGCTGAGTCAGAGCGGAGGGAGGGCAATCTGCATTTCACAAATACCTGCAAGTAATTACACACTGAAGTCTGAGCAGCCAGGACACACCTACCTCAGTCTTTTTCATGGCAGACACACCCTTATTAACCAGGTTCTACTGATGGCTGTTTTCACTTGTTTACATGTATAAATGATGATGTGTGAGCGTCTTTGTAAGTCCGTCACAATATATTCTTGTGACTGTTCATTACCAACAGTGGAATTGCTGGACCATACTTTCTCAAACTTGTTTAGCACACAGTTGCTCCCAAGAGAAATCTTATGCATGTCTTCATTTCATTTCCAATTGAGGTCCATTCACATTTTATTAAGACCCTGAGGCAACTTTCAATGAAAAGATAAAAGAAAGATTGCCAGGCATGAGAAGATTGGGTAGGTAGGTATCTCCTGGCAGCCAAGGCAAAAAGGGAAACAGGATGAATCACATTGCTCACACTTAATGTCCAGTGCTTTCCCCAGTCAAGCAAGGTGGTTACCTCTCCTGAATTTGTACTTACATTTGTAATTTACTGTTATACTTGTCAGATTGTACAAGAACTATTCTTCTATCTCCCCCATTTCACTGAGATTACTTGGTAATTCCTTTAATTCCTCTTTGTAGCACCAACCATTCATTCAACAAACATTTGTAAGGCTCCTACTAAGTGCTATAGCTGTGTTCCAGACAGATCAGCTCCTGCGCTCAGAGAGTTTACAGTCTTCTATTGGGAAGTCAAGTGTTAATAATTGGCACACAGAAGTATAACTATGAACTGAGATGGTGCTAAATAGGAAAGGCCCTGGGACTGAGTGGCAGTTTATAACCGGGGATCTGACCAAATTATGGAAGACTTCCTGGAAGAAGGGGCATTTGAGCTAAGATAGAGGGATGTGTGTTACTGAAGCAAATAGCAGGAAGGGTATTCTCAGCAGTTAGGAGAGGGGCAGCTCCATCATGGGAGGGGAGGAGACTGGAGGTGGAAGAGACAGGTATGGTGGGCTCCAGAGAGAATTTTAGTCCTTATTCTAGTGACAGGGACAGCAAGCAGGTGATGGGATCAGATTAGGAAAGACAATGTTGGCTTCAGTGTGAAGGATGGGATGGAGGTAGTGAGAGTTGTGACCCCTTAGAAATGATAGCAGTACCAAGTTCTCAGGGGAATTTTACCTGGCCATCCCAGGTACCCCCAAAATATGTTTGGAGAAGTGACACTTCCTTGAGCCTAAAATGCTCACATACCAGCCACGCTGTCTCCCCTGTTCCCTGGGGAATACAACATCTGGGTTGTATTTTTTTCCATTGCCATTATTTTCCTCTTCTATTACATATTCATTTGTTCATTGTTTACTTGTCTTGCTGTCTGTCACCCCCTCTAGCAAGTAAGCTGCAGGGAAGAAGGCCATGAATTACTAAAAAACGAGAATGCCAAGGAACTGTTTCAAATTAAAAGGGACAGAAAGAAATGATAGCTGAAAGCATCATGTGGTTCTGGGTTATTTTTTACAAGGAGGGAACAATTAGGGAAATTTGTACTGTGGATTAGATAATAGGGCTGCATCCACACCAACTATCCCGAGTTGATAATTATGATGTAGCTAAGCAAGAGGATTTCCTTGTTCGTAGGTGATAAGCACAGGTAAAGAGGCATGCTTGCAACTTCTCAGATGATTCAGGAAATAATATTATACATGTTTCATACAGAAAGAGAAACGATAGTGCAAGTGTGGCAAAAATCTGTATAAGGGGTATACGTGAATTCTTTGGACTATTCTTTTTTATTTTTTTTATTTTATTGTTTTATATAGAGGCATGTTTTTTATTTATTTATTTGTTTGTTTGTTTTTTGTTTGTTTATACATGCACTGAGTAGAGTCAGAAGCGCAGGAGGGTGAGAGAATTCACCAGAGCCAGAGCGGGGAGCAGAGCAGGCAGAAGGACCGAAGTACACTGCTGAGGGGAGCAGCGGGCGGCAGGAGAGGTCTGCGCGCCATGTGGGACCCTCCTCCGGTGGCCGGGGAGCAGCCGGGGATCGAACTGGCGCCGCAGAGGCCGCGGGCAGCTTCGCAACCCAGCGCTCAACCGCTGCGCCACCAGGGAGGCCCTGGACTATTCTTGCAACTTTTCTGTAAAAGGGAAATTATTTCTGATTTTTGAATGCAAATTCCTGAGTCACACGTCCCCAAAAGCCCAACTCCCTGGACTTTCAGAATTGCCCAGAATCTGCATTTTTGAAAATATTTATTTTATTTTATTTATGCATGGAGGAACTGGGCTATAGGCCAGAGGTGTGGCCGGGGGGGTGGGTGAGAGGACTCCCCAGAGACAGAGTGGGGAGCAGAACAGGCATATCTACTGAAATACACTGCTGAGGGGAGCAGCAGAGAGACATGAGAGGTCTGCTGCGCCTTGTGGGTCACCTCCCCGGCCAGGGATGGAACTCATATCACACTGGCTGCCAATAGCTTCATAGTGCTGAGACTTTACCCCTTGCGCCACCAGGGAAGCCTCAGAATCTGCATTTTTAGCAAGCTCCCCAGGGGACTGTGGCGCTTGGGAAGCCTGGCTGTCATCCCAGCTCTGCAGAAAGCTGGAGCCAGAGGCACAGCCCCTGTGGCTCCCACCTTCCTTCCTGACCCCACTGCTGCAGTAAACAATCAAGGAGGCACTAATGGGGGGATTGCAAGCCCACCCAGGAGAGGTCGCTCCAGATGTTTGCCAAGAACAGAGCTTTCTCCAGCCTCCAGCCTACTTATGATTACATGACTTAAAATACAATTTTCTCAGGATAATCTGCAGGGGGAGGGAACTAGGGCGAAGAAACTGCCAGCAGAGAAGGAGCCAGCCAAGACAGGCTCCGGGGTGCCCTGGAGGACTAGAGGCTCCTGCCTGTGTGTTTCATCGGCGATAATGATGACATCCTTGGCTTTAATCCTCCACAGTCATTTTCATTTGGGGACATTGGCAGCAGCTGTCATTTCTTAACACATGGGAGGCACCGACAATTCAGCCCAGCGTGGGTGTTCAAATAGGCCAGGACTCACCAAGACAGGGCTGCCTCTCATAAGTGGGGCCTCAGAAAAAGTGACTACACCCCAAAAGGCAAGTAGGAGAAAAACATCACAGATATAAGTGCCATACAGCTTAGCCAGAGGCCTGCAAACTGCCTTGACCAGACCCCACCATAAGGAATGTGTGTGCCCACAATCTGGTTCACTCTTACACACACACACGCACACGCACACGCACACACACACAAGAACATGAACTTCTCCATGCTCCTCCCCAGAAAGCTTGTTGCCGCAGCTGCTGAGAGTGCTGTCTGCATGAACCTCTAGCTGTCAACCCCTGGGGCTGAGCCCCTCCCTCACCTGGAGGGAGCCACCATCACACCCCTTTCCCGGGGTGACTGACTGGGGGGATAAAGAGCTGGCCATCTTGGCCCAACTCAGGACAATTGAGAAGACCCATTTGAACAGCTGGCTTGTCTGTGGGGTTAGTCAAGGTTATGGCTGAGACACCATCCAGCTCAAGCTCTCCCCCTGCCCCCTTCTGCTTCCTTCCTCCCTTCCACAACCGCTGATCACAAGGATGCTCCCTAATAAATCCTCAACGCTAAATTCTGTCTCAGGATCTGCTTCCTTGGAGAAACTAAGCTGAGACACACATCATTAAACCAAGAGTTCTGCAAAAACAATACTTACCTTGTGTCGTGTAGCCTCACATTACCCGTGCTATTTCTTTCTTTTTTAATGTTGGTCGTAATCCACTCAATTGATTTCATCTCTCACCCAGCTATGGGTTGGCGAGCACAGGCCTGGACTGTGTCCCTGGAGCATGGGGATGGTCAGTGTGGTCTTTGGGTTGCCCTTGCCTGAATTAACATGAATTAAATAAAAGGAGTAGCTTTTATGTAACAGCAGATTTGGCAGTAGAGTTAGTTCACAAGTCAAAGTCCCAAGTTTTCCCCGTGTTTCTTCTCCATCACCCTTGTTCTGGTCGTGTTTCCTCATCGTCACAAGACAGTTGTCGCTGTACCAGTATGATGCCTCAGGAACACACTGCTCCTGTGGCCTGAACGGGGTCATTAGCAGGAGCCTGGGCTTGCTTGTTGACAGAGGCAGGGGTCTAAGACGAGACATGTCACGGTCCAAACCCAGAAGACACTCGGCGTCACTTCTGCTGCATCCTCTTGGCCAAAGCAAGTCACGTGATCAAGCCCATCTTCAAGGTGGAGAAACAGACATCACATCTCAGTAGGAAAAGCTGCAAAGTCCATTCACTGCAATGATTCACTGCAGGGTTACAGAGACGAAGCACACCCCAGCCAAATGTCCTGTGAGCCCTTGTTCAGATCCAGCTTTGAACAAATCAGCTGTAGAGATATCATTTTTGTGGTCAAGTGGAACAAAGACTAATATTAAGTGATCACCAGGAATTGCTCATTTTAAAATGCAGTAATGGTATTGCGAATTTTTTTAATGTGTTCATGATTAAAAGTAAATACTGATGTATTTGTGGGTGAAATTATATGATGTCTGGGATTTATTTTAAAATATTCTATAAAGAAAGAAGAGGATATGGGGTAGTAGGTGTATAAAAATGGCAAAAACCTGATAGCTACTGATGCTAGGTAATGCATGCTAGGGAATTTGTGTTATTATCCTCATTACATTATGTGTGTGTTTGAAATTTTCCATAATGAGGGATGTTTCAAAATGGTTCATCAGCTTTTTTCCCCCTCAAGTAGTTTCATCAAGTGCAATGAGATGATAATTGGTAGTTAAAAAGCATCAAGGAGAATGTCTAGGTTTTGGTGTTTGCCTTCCTTTAACATCTATCAAATATCTGTCAGTCTCCTTTCATAACAAAGTGAAAGCTGACCTCAGACTCCAGAGCCCTCGACAGAATCAGGATATAGCAAAAATTACATACCATCATTGGATTTTCATTGCATCTACTTTTTTTTACCTTCTCTCTACTGTGTGTCGTTTGGCATTTCTATTTCTGAATGGTGACACAAATAGATTCAGATGATTAAGAGCAAATTGGATTTTTTTCCAGAATAAACTCAATAATGGTGTAGATGGCATATGGTTGTGGTTAAAACTGAGAAGGTGGCTGTATTCATGAAGATTGGCTACCTGCTCATAGAAGCAATTCCAAATCTCAAAGACTTTTTTTTTTTTTGCTCTTTTTTTTTTAAAAAGATTTATTTATTTATGCATACAAGAGCTGGGGTACAGGCCAGAGATGCGAGGGGTGAGGGGATTCACCAGAGACAGAGCAGGGAACGGAACAGGCAGATTGGCCAAAGTACACTGCTAAAGGGAGCAGCGGGCAAGACAGGAGAGTTCTGCTCACCATGTGGGTTGCTCCCTGGCCAGCCGGAATCGAACTCGTGCTGCAGAGGCCGAGGACAGCTTCGTAGTGCGGTGCTTAACCCCTTGCGCCACCAGAGAGGCCCCCCAAATCTCAAAGACTTTAATAACAAAGTGTTATTCAGGGCCCCAGTCTCCTTCCACCTGGTGGTTGTGAAGCTCTCCAGGCCTTGGAGTCCACCACTGACTTTCTGCCTTCAACTGGCAAGCTAGATAAGTGAGGGATCTACAGTGTATGGGGGAGAATTTGGGGAACTAGGCCTGGACATGCACACTTCACTTTAGCCCACATTCTACTGGCTAGAACTTCATCACATGGTCCCACCTAGCTGCAAGGGAGGCTGGAGATGTTGCTACAGTGGCCCTTAAATAAATCTGAGGAAATCCATTCTAGAAGGAGAAGTTTGAATTCCTCGGTGTGGTACTCAAAGGTCTTTATGAACCTGGCTCTGTGAGTCCCACCAGTAAGCCACTGCTGTAGAAGAAAGGATTGACCTCAAGGATTGGAGGGCCCACAATTATGGGCTGGCAGAGAAGTCTATTCAATGAGCTTATCTCAGGATGGCTTCGATCAGCTGTTGAGAATGAGGGCAAGGCCAAACTGGAATCTGGGAGGATCAACTTGGAACCATAAGGACTAAGAGGGCCAATTGGAATCCATGTCCACAGTTCCTCATGTCCTGCAACAACCTTTGGAGCATGAAAAATATGGCTTCAGTTTCATTCCTACCTTCCAAATCTTACACAAAAATATCTCATAACCAGTGATAACCCAGACCCATCAGGGGAAGGTAACTCTGGAAAAGCAGTTTAGCGGGACACAGTGCAGCCACTTCAAGGCCCAGTGGAACACTCTAGCCTTGTACCCCTTCTCTCTGCTCATACCCTCCACACCAGCCACCCCAACCTCTTGCATTTTCTCAACTATACCAATGTGTCCTTACTTTATTGATTCTGTTTCCTCTCCCTGGACTTTTATTTATGTATCATCTTTGGCCAACTCTTCCTCAACTTTCAAGATCTGGTCAAGTGTCACCTCCTCCAGGAAGTCTTCCCTGAAGCCTCCAAACAAAGATGGGGTTGGGCGAGGGGAGCCATACTTACCTCAGAAGTCTGTGCAATATGCCTGCAATCCTTCTTTACAACCCTTGAGCAAAGTTGCCAAATGTACTCAATGCTGAGTGTGCCTGGATTTCTTCTCAAAAATCGTGATGAGGCTGGGTTTCTCATCTGGGTTTGACTCAGGGTGAAACAAGATAGATTTCACAGGCGCAAGAGCCCTGAGTCAGGGAGACACGTGCGGAAGACAGAAGCGAGAGGAAGTAAGATACAGGAACAGGCTGCCCCAGGCCTCTAATTGGGCCAACTCTAAGTTCAACCAGATCCCTCAAGGGGCAGGGTCCACATGTTACACTTGGTGTGGAGGATTGGACTATCATTCTCGATTCTTCACTCCCTTCTTCTGTATGACCCCAAAGGGGAGAAGAGTAAGGCAAAACTATCCCCCTGACCCGTTGATGTTTGATTAGGCCATGTGGGGCGGGGAGGGGCACTGGAATGTGGGCAAAAGAAATGAGCTAGCTCTGAGCCAAGGCATTTAGAACTTTACGTATGTCTGCTCACCCCTTTGTTCTGCTTTTCACCGTGAAAGGAACATGTTGGAGCAGTTGCTGATCTAAGGGGTTGAAAGACGTGAAAGAAACGTGTGACCTGTATTCAGCCAAGCCCACGTGATTCCAGGAGAGCAAGAAAATCAGTGTTTGTTGTTCTTGCTTTTTAATAGCTATACTGATGTAGAAGTCACATACCATAAAATTCACCCATTTAATTAATACATTTCAATGACCTTTTTTTAAAAAAGATGTATTTATGGGGCCTCCCCGGTGGCGCAGCAGTTGAGCGCTGGGTTGCGAAGCTGCCCACAGCCTCTGCGGCGCCGGTTCGATCCCCGGCTGCTCCCCTGCCACAGGAGGAGGGTCCCACATGGCGCGCAGACCTCTCCTGCCGCCCGCTGCTCCCCTCAGCAGTGTACTTCGGTCCTTCTGCCTGCTCTGCTCCCCGCTCTGGCTCTGGTGAATTCTCTCACCCTCCCGCGCTTCTGACTGTACCCAGTGCATGTATCAACAAACAAACAAATAAATAAATAAATGAAAAACATGCCTCTATATAAAAAAAAAAGTCCTGAAAAAAAAAAAAAAGATGTATTTATGCATACAAGAGCTGGGGTGCAGGCCAGAGATGCAGGGGGTGAGGGGATTCACCAGAGACCAAGTGGGGAGGAGAACAGGCAGATCTGCTGAAATCCACTGCTGAGGGGAGCAGCGGGAAGACAGGAGAGGTCTGCTGCACCATGTAGGTCACCTCCCTGGCGGGGGATTGAACTCCTGCTGCAGTGGCTGCGGATAGCTCCACAGTGCTGAGACTTAACCCCTGCACCATCAAGGAGGCCCTCAATGGCCTTTTTCTTTTTTTCAGACTATTCACAGTTGTGCAACCATTGCAATCAACTTTAGAACATTTTCATCATCGCTACAGGAAACCACATGTCCATTGCACTAATCATCTTTCTCCTTTTCCCTGTGTTAATTTGGGAGCAGCTTGTTACGCAGCACCATGGGGCAATAGCTGACATATTAGAATGTGGGTATTACAAATGCTTCCCGTGTGAAGAAGTCCACCATCCAGACTTCTCCTTGGAGAAGTTCATGATAAGAGAGTTTTACTTATGTGCACACATCCACACTGACACCTCACCATGCACAATAATGCACACATGTTCACATTTCCACCTTCGCATGCACAACAAATAGATCACACACTCATGCTCAGACAGATTCACACTCATTTTCACTGATACAGAAATTCATATGCAAACTTACCTGCACACTCTTGCAATTCCACACATCGATGCACACACAGCCAGCAATTTCCCAAACTCCCATCATTCAAATGACTCACCACAGATTTTCCATATCTGCATGGTACAGATGCTCTTATTTCCTTCATTTTTTTTTCTCTCAATGACTCACGTTTTTATTTAAATAGAATTTTTTTTAAGGGACAGTGCTATAAAAAAGATGACCCTCATCTTTCCCATTTTCTCTTGCCCTTTCTTTCCACTATTCCCAGCCCTACCCATTGTAAGTGGGATGGAAGGATTGAGCATCACCATACCCAGGAAGCTGCCCCTGACCAATAGCATATGACCCATGTGGTTGCATTGGACTCCGCTCTGAGACAGGCGAAGCCTGCTTACTCTCGTACTCTACTGTCAGTATTTAGAAATTTCAAATAATTTAATAATTTAGACTGGTCGCCCACAAATTCTGTAGCCTCTCCTGCCCCCAATCACTGAGTGTCACAGCTTCTGTGGGCTTCCTGAACTGGGTTATGAGCTGACACAGTTCACATAGCACAGAACTTGGTGTCCAGGCAGACAGGAGTTCGAATCTCAGCCCCATCTACTTGCTGAATGACCTTGAATCCTCCTGCCTTGACCTCCATAGGACTTAGGTCCAAAGTGCAAATGCAGGTCCATTGGCCACAGGTTTAAGTCTCTGTGGTACAAATCAAGCTTACAAAATTTCAAATAAAATATTTCCTAAGCCTCCTATTTTAACAAATACACCTTCATCAAAACAAAGTGAAAGTGGGCCTCCCCAGTGGCGCAGCGGTTGAGCGCTGGGTTGCGAAGCTGCCCGCAGCTTCTGCAGCACTGGTTCGATCCCTGGCTGCTCCCCGGACACCAGAGGAGGGTCCCCCATGGTGCGCAGACCTCTCCTGCCGCCCGCTGCTCCCCTCAGCAGTGTACTTCGGTCCTTCTGCCTGCTCTGCTCCCCGCTCTGGCTCTGGTGAATTCTCTCACCCTCCTGCGCTTCTGACTGTACCCAGTGCTTGTATAAATAAATCTTTAAAAAAAATTTTAAAAATTAAAAAAAATAAAACAAAGTGAAAGTATATGTGTGAAGATATGGTTTTGTGAGTCTGTAAACTGGCAAAATAGCAAAAGTGACTGAATTAAATTATGACTACTCGTGTCTGAGTGTTATATTGATATGCCAGTGATGTCTAAACATATAACCTTAAAATACTAATAGATGACTATATGTATATCCTATGAAATTTCTTGATTGTGCTTTCACTTTAGCAAAATCACTCATCATGTTGTTATAATCCAGATTTTTACATAATTTGGGTGCTATTGACAGTGATGATTTAGAGATAAAAAACAAAATGGAAAAAGAAACAAAGAAAATGTTTAAAAAGGGAAAAAATGAAATTACATCAAAGTATATGAAATTTGAATGTATCTTCATCAGAAATATAAATTAAAGCAAATGTTAAATTAGCAAGTTATAGTTATATATGTATCCTTTTTAAAATTATTTTTCTCCTAAAGCATTTTATTATTTTTCTGTTAAGATGAAATGATCTATTAAATTCTTTTGAAATCAAAAGATAAAATACCAACGATAAACTTAAAGAAATATTTTAAAATAAAAATTTTAAATGAAGCTATAAATGTTAATTCTTTAATTAAGTCCTACTAAATAGAAAGTCCTCAATGCCATTGATGGTTCTTGGAAATTGTGACTTTAAGCCAAATGATTTATAATGAAACCAGGTTTTTGGATAATGTAGTTTTGTTCAACAACAGCCAGGATTTTTTCTCTCATGAAGTTATAACAAAAATATATTTCATAAAACCCATGCTATTCAAGGGTCTACAGTACTGAAAATAAATCTACTAAACATCCTTGCATTCAATGCCTGGTAATCACTGTAAAGAAATGTATCACACATCATGATATAACATATAGATTTACATATATTCAAATGTAAGAGTAATATTAATCATTTAATATTTCAAAATGTTCCTTGGCTGCTGTGTTAGTTATAGATGGCTGTATACCAAATCACCATAAATTTAGCAGTCTAAAACAAGACTACTTGCAGGGTTTACTACCTTACAATTTCTGTCTCTCATAAGGCTGCAATCAAGATGTCAGCCAGGGCTGGGTCTCATCTGGGACTCAAGTGGGGAAGGGCTGCTTCCATGTTCCTGTGGTGATCAGGACTCAATTCCTGATGACTGGCAGGCTGAAACCTCAGCTCCTGGCTGCTGGCTAGAGGCTGCCCTTTGTTTCTTGCCAAATGGATTTCTCTACGTGGTGGCTTTCCTCATCAAAACCAGAAAAGGAGAATGTCAATAGAAACAGTCTGAAGCAAGACTATTATGCAAGGTAACCATGGACATGAAATCCTGTCACCTTTGCTGTATCTTTCCATTGAAAGCACGTCACAATTGCACCCACCTCCAGGATTGCACAGAAGTGTGAGTGCTTGTAAAGCAAGGGTCATTGGGGGCATTTTAAATCTTCCCCCACAGTTGGCCATTCGAGGCTTTCACAAAGATTGCACCAATGCATGAATACCTCCAGAACCGCACATTGCAGCTCACAGAGAAACCTGCAAGTTCCTTATGCACTTATGCCATCAGAGAGGAAGGCTTTGATGAGTTACTCATTTGTCTTTGTTCCTATCCAAGGGCTCCCAACCCTCAGATTATCTCTGCGCTGGGAGCACGTCCTTCTCCAATGGTGGCAACAGCACAACCCTGGACCGATGCTGCTTTCCAACACAGCTGCTATGTTGAGGTCAACGCCTAACAGGCGGAGACGCTTTCCCCTGGGGCCTGAAGGAGGTAATCAGGAGAGTGGTTGCTGAGGATTACAGGTTGTACTGGGACAGCCCTGAGCAACGGATGCCCCAAGTGTTCTTAAATAAATTCCTTCTCTGTGTGCATATGTTTGTGATATTGGGGGCTGCTTAAGCATCCTCACAATGTGGCAACTGGATTTCCCCCCAAAAGAGGAATCTGAGAGGTAGCCAGTGAGCAAGATGAAAGTCAATTGTCTTTGTGACTGTCTTGGAACTCACATTCTGAGCATTTCTGCAGTATCCTTCTGGTTACACAGGTCAGTCCCACTCAGGGTGGAAGAGCCTTGCACAAGGAACTTATTATGGAAGGCAGCCTCCCCCCACCAAGAATCCCACCATTTGGTGTGCATGCCAAATGTTATCAACTTTCTACATTAAATTGTCTCCTCAAGTGCCCTTATACAGGTGCCTTTTCCTGCCCCCCGCCTACTAAATATCTTTATTATTCTGGGCAGTTCTTTTTCCTTTTCATAGCCCTCTTGACAAAACAAAAGCCTTATGAAAAACCAAACCGATGTGGGTGTGGGCCGATGAGGGTCTGTCTCCCCAGTTCTGCAGTCAGCTCTGCCCTTGCCCTTGTGACCTTGAATGAGGCAATTGCTGTCCCAGTTTCCTGGCCCACATTCTGGCAAAGGCCCCAAGGGAAGAGCAGCAGCTCCTTGGGGACCCCAGCCAAGCTTTTGAAGTTCTGGGAGGAAGGTGTTAGGTAAATAGCAATGCAGCTAACACTGCCTGCCAGCCCTGGGAATGAGGGCATTGGAGTGAAGATGGGAAATGCCCAAGATCCAGCTTCCAGAACACACAGGGACCCCAGATAAGACCACTCTGGATTTGAGGTTGAGCTGCTGGGTGTCCTGGTCACCATTCTGGAAGCCAGCCCCCCACCCTAGGTGACATGCTTCAAATCACCCTCCTGTCTTTTCAGGAGAGGTCTGTCTTCATTCACTCCCCACAGTCTCACCCAAACTTGAGACTTTAAAAAATACCATTGACTTGAGGATGCCTCTGTCTGCTGCCCTGCCTTCCATCCTGAGCTCCAGACCCATATCTGCTAGCAGATATGTCCGCTGATGTCCCCTGGGCACAGCAGACATGCATGTTCAAAGTGGATAATGGGTGATCTCTCCTGATCTCCACTGCACCATCCTTGCTGCTTGACCACCCTCACCAAAACCTACTCCTCCCCATCTCGATAGAGATCATCATCGACCCAGTTGCTGGAGCCAGAAACCAACTCTTCTCTTTCTCCCATCACCCAACTATAATTCACCAGCAGGTTTTGTCCATTCTCCTTTCAAAATGTATCCCCCATCTGCTTTCTTCTTGGTCTCCACGGCTTCCACCCTGCCCAGGTGTCCCCAGGACAGGTGACGGCGGTAGCCTCCTTACTATGTTCCCTGCTTCTTCTCTTGCCAACCCACAGGCTTTTTCCCAAGCAACCTGAGAAAATACAGTCCCCTACTTAAAACCACAAGTCTTGACAAGCCAACAAGCAGCTCTGTGATCTGGTCCTTGCCTAACACTTGAACTTCAGCTCCAATCACTTTCCCTGTATTTGCTGTGGCCACATTGGCAACCTCTCTGTTCCCTAAACACACCAAGTTTGATCCAACCTCAGGGCCTTTGCACGTACTATTTCCTCTGCCTGGAGTCTTCTCCTTCTTACCACCTATTTGTGTAGCTGGCACCTTCCTGCCATTAGGATCTCAGTTCAATGTTTCATTTTAGACCCTCTCCCTACCTCATGTGACCCACCTCATCCTCCCAGTCACTGCCCATTACCTCATCTTATATGTCTCCACGGTTGTTATTGGCCATCTAATTATCTTATTTTTGTTCGTTTGCTTATTTGTTTAGATTGCTTTTCCCAAAAGAATTTCAGCTCCAAAAAAGATGGTCTGGGTCATTGCTCTATCTGCCACCCCTAGACCAGCTGTACCTCACACACAGAAAGCATCTCTCAGATTCACCCAGTCTGCACATAGTGAGGGCTTATGCTTTAATGACTCAGGGAGCCCTGGGGTCCAAGGGAAACTGTCTGGATGCAACAGGTTCAAATTCAGGTTTTCCCATTACCCAGCTGACTTCAGGTTTCCCCATTACTCAGCTGACTTCCCCGGTCAAAATCTATTCGGCAGGATTTTTGTAAGAATTAAACATTAACTTATAAATGCCCACTAGGCTGCCTGGCACATAGTGGGTACTCATTAAAATAAGTACTTTCATTCTGTGACCAAGAGTGGGCCTGTCTGCCAGGCTATGTGGGCACAGGCCTGGGGCTCTGTGGATGCCCCATGTGGGCGGGAATGTGTGTGGGTGAGAAGACCTCAGGCCCACCGCTGACCCACTTGGCCGCAGGAACAAGGGGGAGTAGGCCATCATCAAGCCAGGGCAGCGTCCTGAAATAACAGAATAGGAGCAGCCTCCAGGCCATGGGACGTCGTCTCCATGTACCAGCATCCAACACTCCCCGGGAGGCCAAAGAGCAGGCAGGGACTAAAGACACCTGTGTCTGGGCCAGGTTTGAAAAGGCAAGTTGTTTGTCCACTCAGCAGAAAGCTAGGCAGTTATGGAACAAGAGTGAGTGTGCTCCCTAAGCGCTGCAGGGGCTGTCTCCGCAAGAGGCTGTTGAGTAAGAAAGGACAAAGTCAAAAGGGATTAAGAAGACAAACACGTTAATTTGATAAGTTTATTGCAACACTATTTACAATAGCTAAGATATGGAAACAACCTAACTGCCCCCAAACAGAAGAGTGGCTCAATAAGAGCTGGTGTATTTACACAGTGGAATATTACTCAGCAATCGAGAAAGATAAACTCACGCCATTTGCGGCAACATGGATGGAGCTGGAAGGGGTTGTACTCAGTGAGATAAGCCAGAAAGAAAAAGAAAAATATTGGATGGTCTCACTTATGGGAGAAATATGGGTGAACTGAACAAAGGGTCAGAAAAAAGACAAAAATGGCGGGCAAACTTGAGATCTGAGGCATTCAACAGGGGGACGGGAGGGAGAGAGGGGTCAAAACAGGGGCGGGAAGAGCACAAGGGACTATGGTGACAGGTCACGGGTGATGTGGAGGTGGGAGAATTATGGGGTCTAGACCCGAGGGGAGAAGTCAAATATTGTACAAAAAATGAACAATGATATAAGGAAATAAAAAAGTTTAATTAAAGCTTTAATTATTTAATTTTATTCAATAAAATATTGAATAAAATATTACATCCACTATTAAACAAAAAGAAGGTAAGTTACACGTGTCTGCTCAAGTGCACCGCCACCACTGTGCCTGGGAGGATAGGAGTTGGGGAGGGTGGATTTCTCTGTGGAGAGGAAGCAAGGTGTGGAGTAGAAGGGAAACTTGGCCCTTGTGTCCCTTCACCGCTTTGAACCCCCGGGAGCTTGGATGCCTTACATTTCAAAAATAAATGCTTAACATTTGAAAAGGAAAATTCAGCAGCCATTGGGGACACCTTACCCCCTTCTTTTCCTGGTGGGGGGTGGGTAAAGGCGTGAGGACAACATATTTCATTCAAGATGATCTAGCTAGAGCAAAACTGGTTCTATTTTCTCTCTTGATGTCATTCCTCTGTTTAAATCCCTTCAGTGACACACAGCTGAGCATTTGTGCATAAACTCAAAAGAGGTATTTGTTGAATGAAGGGGTTAATGAATACGTGCGTGAGAACAGGGCACTGACTGATGCATTGATATGGAAATACATCTGTGTTAAGGGGAAGAATATCAAGTCAAGGATGAGTTCATTTTTCAAAAAATAAGATAGTCACATATGCATAAAGTTACATTGCATATTCGCATACCCATGTATTTATCCATATGTATTAACATATACACATACACACACAGGATTATCAGACTGTAAAACTAAATAATACATTGTTTGGTATTTAAACTATTAAGAAAAAGGGAGAGTAATTAAAGGTAGTAATTTCTTGAGGGAAGGAATGGTCTGTGTTGTGGGAAGAGAGGCCCAGGAGGCTTCTGGGTAAGGCAACCACGTATCTTATCACCCAGTTGCCAATCTTTGGGGGCTAGTAGTAATTATGGCAGAAAACAGGTGTAAACCAAAAATGTCCCAGATAGAACAGAACACAGGTTCACACTGCTTTTGAGATCTGATACGGTTCTGTTTCATGGCCTGATTGGAGTGGATATCAGGGTTATTTTATCAGTGCTTTTTAAAGTGGACAAACACATCTTCTAAGTATGATACATTTCATAAGCATTCTTTTCAAGTAATAAGTGAATAAGGTGTGTTCCAGAATCTGTTCAGTTTTTAGTAGCATCTCTGGCATAGATGCAGATGCCAGCTAAATTCAGCAAAAAAGAATTTATTACAGGGAGCACAGCGAGCTCACACAATTACCAGGAAGGTTGGAGAACCAGGTCTGAAAACAGGCACAAACAGAGGAGGCACAGGGCAGGGACACCGGCCAGAGGCCTGCCGGGCCCAGGCTGCCAAGGACACCTGCTCCTCCCCCGAGCCCTGCCCGCTGCGTCTGGAGCTGCTCCTGCTGACCTCGCTGCCCTGCTGTCCCTGGACGCTTGCCGGCATTGCTTCAATCCCAGCCCCTGCAATTTCTCAGGGTCCCTGAGGGTTTGCTGACTCCAGGGTTAAAATCCTTGGTGCGTGCGTCTGAGAGTTCGAGAAGCCCATGAGGAATGCAGCTGAAGTATCTTGCAACCCCTGCTTTATGGGGCTATGCCCTGCCTCCCCTAATGAGAGCCATAATCTGTGGGTGTCCCAGATTCAAGATGGGGACACAAATACTTGAGGCAAGTGGCCGCATCTAATGAAAACAAAGATTGATTCGCTGCCCTGCCCACCCAAATCCCCCTCTGTAGATGTCTCTAGACCAGGTAGGTCCCTGATGGGGCCAGCCAGGGCCACCTGATCCAAAGCTAGACAACCCATTGGCCAGCAGTAACCAGTCAGAGACTCTCAAGCTGAGGTTCCCACACACCCTCAGTTGCCATTTTTCCATGGAAGTCGAGGCTGGAAGAAATTCCCAGCAGTTCTGTTTATTAAGTAGGTGAGTCCAGACAACTTAATATGTCTTTGTTACCTAACAACTTAGCGGACAACAGAGGGGAGAAATTGAAAGAATTGTTTTCTTTATTTCATTCTTAAATAACCACAATTGCTATCCAGGGGGACGTGTGTGCCCGTTGAGCACGGCACAAATTTTCTGAAGCCTGAGCATCAGATTGGACATCACTCATTTCCTGTTTCACACTGACATTCAAGCAGTACTTGCTTTTTACTGCAGTGGCCCCGGAAAACCAAGCTAGCCAAGACATGATGTTGTGGGAAGGAACATGAGCGATCTCATACTGAAACTTGAACCACCTTGAACGACCTTGACTTAGCAGCTCAGCAGGCATCTGAGAGATGGCAACTATCACTACGCTTGCCTTGAATGTGTAAACTATCCCCACAGCACCCCTGTGAGGTTGCTGCAGAGGCTCAGGGTGCCTGGGCTTTGAAAATGCTGCTCTAAAGCATGAACAGAGGCAAAGGCAGCAACTGGTTAACAGTGCAGGAATCAGGGTGGGTTGGGTGTTTTCATGCTAAGCCATGTTGAAAAAGTAATCAAAGAAAACCTGTTTTTTTAAAGATTTATTTATTTATGCACACAAGAGCTGTGGTACAGGCCAGAGATGCAGGGGGTAGAGGATTCACCAGAGACAGAGTGGGGAACAGAACACGCGGATTAACTGAAATACACTGCTGAGGGGAGCAGTGGGGAGACAGGGGAGGTCTGCTGCACCATGTGGGTTGCTCCCTGGCCGGCCGGGAATCGAACTTGTGCTACACAGGCTGCGGACTGCTTCATGGTGCGGTGCTTAACCCTTTGAGCCATCAGGGAGGGCCCCAAAGAAAACCTGTTTGCAGAGGGAAGAGGAAGAATAGAAATATAGACAAGCTAAGAGGCCCCAGAGGAGCAAAATGGAGAGAGCAACAGCCTGATGCTGTGCTGCCCGCGATTAGACCCTGGATGTCCCAGAATCCACATCTGATGTTGAAATCCTGATCTGTTGCTCCACATCAGCCCTGCCCACCATCTTTCCTCCTTTCCAGGAAGAGAGGCAGCTCCAGCCTTCCAAACGCTCAGGCCAAAACTTTGGATCAGCCTCCACTCTCGTTCTCTCACTTCCCACGCCCAGTTCCTTAGCAAATGAATCTGACCACGTCTCCCTATCTCTGTGCTACTGGTCCATCAACACCACTATCGCCAACACCTGACTAGGACTGTGGCCTCCTCACTGATACCCCTGCTTCTCCCTGATCTACTCAGCAGACCAGCAGTCAGAAGGATCCCCCTAAAATGTTAGTTCTGGCCTGTAAACCTTCTGATAGACCTCATCTCACTCAGAAGCAAAGCCCTTAACATGGCCACAAAACCCTCTGACCACATTGCCCATGGCGCTTGCTCTCATTAACTTCATTGTAGCTGCACCAGCCCCCTTGCTGCTCCTCAAATGTGCCATGCACCACCTGCCTCAGGGCCTTTGCACGGCTGCACCCACTGCCCAGAACATTGCCCTGGAGTATCCTCATGGCTCACACACTCATTTCCTTCATCCTTGCTTCCCTTTGCCAAATCACTTGCCAGGGAGGCCTTTCCTTACACCCTTTATAAAACAGAGGCACCCCCTCCTCTCAGTCCTTCCTGTCCCCTCAGCTTGGGGACAGTCACTGAGCTGTAGGGCTTCACGCTGACTCAAATGAGCTCATACAGACACTGAGGGTAAAGTAACTTCTTTGCTTTAAAACTGAACTCCTCAAATTACCCAAATGGGCAACTTGGACCATGCTCCCCACATAACTATGCTTCTTTCCCCTCCTCTGCTCAGAAACTATAAATCACTGGTGTCTAGAACTGCCTGGAAATCCTGAGTTAGACTGCACAGGTAAATCCACATTCCAGGTTCCTGCCGATCCAGTCACAACTGGGAATGTCAGGCCTGGACCCAGTGTTCACTCTGCTCTGCCTGTCCAGTCACTGCTCAGGATTGCAGGGAGTGAGACTGGCCCAAGGAAGATGCTTCTTCAGTCCAGGGGCTGTCAGGGAAATTCAGGGCACAGGCGGTCCAGGCCATGAGCAAGAACACGGCTCAGACCCTGGGTGCCACTGGATACCTAACTTTTCTAGCTTAGAACTGTGGTATGTGGGCCATTTATACTGTTATCCCAGACTGTGCCGACATTCTAGATGGGTTCTAGATGCCAGAACAGGAGTGGGAATGTATTTGGCAAACCCTCACCGTGATGACCCCCTTCAGCCCACGACAGACATCAATAATGGATCCCAGCATTCTTTCTTCCTGAGATGTGGCCTCACAGCTCCATTTCACAAAGCACTCTGGGAAGTGAATTGCCCTCAGGCATGGGGGTGCCAGGGGAGTTCCTACCCTGTTCTAGCACTTTCTTCATGGCCGTCTGCTCTGCACCCCACAGCATTCATCAAAAGCTCTCATTCTTGTCTGAAAACTTTTTTTTTCTCCTGTTAGAAAGAAACCACAGATGCTAAATGTTTGTAGAAAGTAGATAAACACGCTGTCTTTGGCACTTCTCAGAAAGTTCTGGTTCTAGGGAGAAAAGAAAAAAAGAAAGAAAGAATTCATTTGGGGAAGAATTGCTTATATCAAAAACATTTTTTAAAGCCCACTCTTTCCTCTCAGGCGATGTTTTGCACTAAGGCCTAACATTCTGACTCCCAGGGGTTTCTCGGCAGAAGAGAAAATCCTGGCAACGCCTTTGTGTTTGGCGGTTTGTTTTCTTTCTCTTGGTGAATTTGTTTCTTTGCCTTTTTCTTTCCATTTCTCTCCTTTGTCTCTATTCTCTGCTCTGAATGTGTTTCTGTCTGTCTCAGTCTCTTCCTCGGTCACTCTATTGCTCACTGGGTTCCTCGTCCACGCCTATGTGAATCTCTCTCTCGGAAGATGGATGCGTGTGTGTCTGCGTGCCTGTCTCTGTTCTTTGTCTCTTGCCCTCAAATTTTGTCCATTTTTCGCTAAATGAGTCTCTAGCTCCTGTGTCTTTGTTTCTATGTTGTGTCTCTGTGAATTTTTTTCTTTCTTTCAACATCTCATTATCTTTGTCTATTTGCATGTCTGTCTCTCCAGCACCTGCTGTCTGTCTGTCTCTGTCTGTCTGTCTCTGTCTGTGTCTCCAACTGAATGTCTCTGTGTCTCTTTCCTTCTCTGTCTTTGAATCTCTCCCTGTGCCTTTCCCCTCCTCCCTTGGCTCCCAAGACACCACCATTTCTCTTTTTCCCTCCCCCTTTCATCCTCTAGAGCCCTGAGGATGGGCCCAGACAGTGAATCGAAAGTTAATAGTCACCCAGAGGTTTCCAGGTCGCCAGATGCGCAACACATTTCAACAGAACAGCTGGAAAATTTACCCCCCTGCCACGTGATCATCCCCTGCCCGGGTCTCAGCACATTTATGTGAGTGCACACACGGTGCAGCCCACGTTCCGCCTGAGACCATGTGCACGAGTCCCTGTGTCCTCAAGGGCCCCCCCACCCACCCATGTCCCCGCCACGTGCTGTCTGGCACTGCTTAAGCTTCTCCAAGCTACTCCCCACCTGCGCCCTGTGAGCTCCGTGGTGCTTTCATGAGCAATGTGCTGGGAAAGATAAACTAGAATGAGCTAAGACCGTCTAACGGAGCCCTGGAGGCTGCTGCAAAGAAACCCTCCAAGTCAGAGCACCGGTTGTTGTTGGCCCCATTTTACAGATGAAAAAAAATTATAGGCAAACTCCGAAGGTTCTCGTCCAGGGCCCTCAGCAACTGGCGTGCTAAGTGACCAGCATCACCCACTAAGAGAGCAGGAAGAGACCTACAAGTGGGGCGGAGCCACATGGGCAAGTAGACAGCACTCCAGAAGGTGGCCCTGAGTTCAAATCCCACCCCGGGAATTATCCAAGCGCGCACTCCAAAGATGCTGTTGTTGTTCTGTTCACATTAGTGTGAAAGCCAGGCTCAGTTCACACACACTAGTTCATGGCAGGTCCGGCCTAGTTCCCAGTTCTCACACCAGTGAGATGTCACCAAGAGCATTTCCTGCCGCCTTCACCACCAACAATCACACTGACGTTTCCTGGGCCCTTGCTGTGCTCCGGGCGCCATCACAGCAGCCAGACAGCCTCATTTCATCCTCAGAACGGCCCTGTGCTTTAGGGGGCACTATTATCCCGCTTTTATGGATGAAGAAAACTGAGATCCAGAGAGCAAAAGAAACACGCTAGAAAATGTCGGGGCCGCGGTGCAGATGCAGGCGGCTGGCCCCCTAAACTTGCCCAGTTTTCAGTTCAAGGTCTTGGGAGTTTACCTCCAACTCATGGTTCTGTCTCTCTGTCTCTGTCTCTCTCTCTCAACTTTGACTGGCACAAGCAATACATGAATGCCAGTCTCGATGAAAAATTACATTCTTGAAAAAACATTGGGGACATTACTGATGAAACTAACGTCAGCTTTGACGTGGTCCCTCATTCCCACTGTTCACAAGTTGGTGAAAATCCCTCCAGCCTTTCCCTGCGCATTTACATACACTTTACAGCTACTTTGCAGACCCTTCCCTCTGGGCCTTTGAAAACAGCCAGCCCAGGACTGAGAGAGGCAGGTGAGGCTGGGGATGGTGTCACTTTCTGTTTTCCCCAGATCAGTTACCCAGAAATACCCTAAAAGCTCCCAGCTGGTAACCATGGCAAAGGGGCCAGAGATCTGGGTTGTAATCATGTTTATGTGGTTATCCACAGAGACAAAAGCAGAGGAGAGGGGTTACCTCTTCACACGGCAGCCACTCCCCACACGTGACTCTGCGCCCCTGATCTGTGGCTGGTATAAACTGAGTGCAGTCCTGTGAAAGACACCCCGATCTTGAAGCCTTAATGCATGAAAGAAGAGTTTTATTACATGTTGAAGTGATGATAATTTGGATATATTGGGTTCAATGAAATGTTATTAAAACTAACTTCACCTGTTCTTGTCACTAATGTGGCCGCTGGAAAAATTTGAATTCTCTATGGGACTCATATTCTATTTTGAGTGGATAGCATTGTTCTAAATAGTCGCTGAAAACACACACTAGTGCTTTTAATTCACTGGGACCAGGAATATCAGTGCAATGGTATGCCACACTCGTGAGCCAGGCAGCAAGCTGAACACTTTCCTTCTGTCACCTCTCCACCATTCACCAAGCGGCACGAGGTCAGCGCTATTTTCTGACCCCCATCTCACCAAGGAGGAAGCTCAGAGAGGCAAAGTCATCTGCCCAAATCACACAGCCCAGAAGCTGCAGCGTGGTGACCCGGACACATTAACCATGGCTTCACCCTGCACAGTGATGGAACAAGAAGGCTGCTCACGGAGACCTCGTCAATGACCAGGGTGGTCAAAAGAAAGCCTCTGGAAAGTTTGTTGGTGTTGAGGCAAAAGGACAAAGTTCCAGGCCCATCTCATGAACAGCCTTCTCTAACTTGGGGGCAGAGAAGCCAGCAAGACCTCCCCCGTACCCCTTTTTTTGCCCTACTTATAGCAAGGCTCAGCCCATGCTCTGCACTCTTATGAAGCACATATTTAAGGATAGTGGTTTGATTTAATAACCAGTATGGGATGCCTGTAGGCTTGGTAAGGTCTTTCTAGAAACTTGTTCCCCAATATCTGATTCCTTTCTTACTTACTAATAAAGCCTGTTGAAAGCCTTGAGATGGCCATTAGTCCACTTCATTGCAGTGCCACTGTGATGGGCTATGACCAAACCTTCCATGTAAGCGAAATGGTGTTCTAGGAAATGACCTTAAAAGTACAGGACATTTAGGGCCTCCCTGGTGGCGCACAGGGTTAAGTCGCAGCACTATGAAGCTATCCACAGCCACTGCAGCATGAGTTTGATCCCCTGCCAGGGAGCTGACCCACATGACACAGCAGACCTCTCCTGTCTCATGTGCTGCTCCCCTCAGCAGTGTATTTCAGTAGAGCCACCTGTTCTGCTCCCTACTCTGTCTCTGGTGAATCCTCTCACCCCCCCACCCACGCATCTCTGGCCTGTACCCCAGTTCTTGTATGCATAAATAAATAAATCTTAAAAAAAAAGTAAGGGACATTTCCCCTTCATAAGCTCTCCATGGTTGGAATGCAGACATGATGGCAGGTGCTATTGCAGCCATTTTGTATCATGCAAAGGCAGGTGTAGAGCTTCAAGGGTTAATAACTCAAGACCACAAAGCACCACTGAGATATGCTCTGAGGAGTTATCTTAGTGGTTCAGCAAGTGATCCTATGGATTGGAGTCAAGGTCGACCTCAGTCTTCATATGTGGCAAATCAGTTGATGATGCTAATGAATGGGATAAAATAATAATAAAGAAGTGTTCTTGCAAAGCTAAAACAAGACACAGGGCCTCCCTCTCCTGTGGCAAAAGGGGCTGAGACGCAACCTATGAAGCTATCCACAGCCACTGCAGCACAAGTTCGATTCCCGGCCAGGGAGCTGCCCACACGGCGAAGCAGACCTCTCCTGACTCTCCCGCTGCTCCCCTCAGCAGTGTATTTTCAGTCAGTCTGCCTGTTCTGTTCCCCACTCCGTCTCTGGTGAATCCTCTCACCCCCCGCACCTCTGGCCTGTACCCCAGTTCTTGTATGCATAAATAAATAAATAAATCTTAAAAAAAAAAAAACAAGACACAGTTCTTAATGCTGCCTGCCCTCACAGAAGTGCACAAGATATGCTTAACTATTATTATTATCATTATCATTATTATTATCATCATTATCATTTTCTCTTGCTCTGTTTGACTGGCCTGGCTGGTCTTCTAGGCCACCTGCTCCTGATATGCCTTCCCCAGGTGCCCAAGGGGAACTGAAAGCAGCAACGGCTCATTCCATTCTGCCCAGATGGTACAAGACCCTGCAGAAGGAGCTTTCAAAAGCTCTGATGTTTCACAAATGAAGTCAAATCTATCCCGTTACCCAGACTCCAAAGCTCTTGTGACTGAATGTGACTTTTTGAGGGGTCTTCCTTGGGGAGGGTGGGGCTATGTTTTAAGTGCAGATGGGAGAGAGGTAAATATTTGTGACCCAGAGGGCAGACACGGGAGAGTGTGGTGTTGTTCCCAGTTGTTATCTCCTTCCCCCTTTCCTGGTAAAGGGCTGAACCGTCCCTGCCCCCGTGGAATTGGCCATGGGATGTGGTTTGGGGAATAGGAGGTGAGCAGGAAGGACACAGATCACATGCTAGCAAGAGCTTGAAGAGACACAGGTGGGGCTCCTCCCGCCTTCTTGCACTTTCCCCTGCCACAAGAACGGACTCGTCCTACAGGGCCCAGATGGGAAAGGCCTGTGAAGCAGGCCGGGCAGAAACACAGTTGCGGTCACAGCTGTCAACAAGAGCAAGACACCTACGTGTCCCAGGCCCTGAAATGAGGGTTGTTTGTTATGCAGCAAAGCCAGTGTACCCATCCACCCCACGCTCCTGCGAAAGGCGGAGGCCTGTAGAGAAGGCAAACCTTGGCTCAAGCCCCAGTTCCGCCAAGGGGCTGATGCCCGGTGACCCTGAGCCAACCACCTCGCGTCCTGCCCTCCTTTGTGAAATGGGGACGATAACAGGGCGGAAACCTGACAGGGTCAGAATTAGATTAGATGTTCATAAAGGGCTGGGGGTTGAGCTCCTCTCTGTTACGAGAAGAGAGCAAAGTCTGAGGTGCAGCATTTTCTCTTCAGAGAAGGATCGATTCAGCTGATGTTGCAGATCCCAGGCCTGCTGAGGCCTGATCCTAGGCCTCCTCAGACCCAGAGGGTAACCCCTCTGAAGTAGGCTCTGGCCAGGTACTGTTAAATAACCTGATGCAAACACATGCAAAAGTAGCCTGACACGAATCCACCACAGCCTCCCAAGTGGCCTGCAACTCTGCCTTCCCCTTCCCAAACTCCAGCCTGTGACAAACACCCTCCCCCACCAAAAACCCACAAGACAGAAAACCCACAGCTTGAAGTGCTCTGACGTGAACTCTGAGAATTCTCGAGTGACAAATTCATTGTGCTGATCTTCACAAGAGATGTCCTTCCTGTTAGGCTGCTTGGAAAAAGAAATGGGACCACTCTTTAGAGGGTGCCTGCTCTTGGCCAGACTGGATGACCTTGAACTTGCAGGCAAGTCTGAGTGATGTGGCAGAGGCCCGTGAAGAGCCCCATGCACGTATGACTTCATGCAGTGGGCATCCTCTGCACGCTTCACCTGCACATGGAGGCTGGCCTGGCCTGGTCCTGTTTAGGTGACGTGCAGGTTTCTCTCAGTGCTTTTTTTTTTTTTTTTAAAGATTTATTTATTTATGCATACAAGAACTGGGGTGTAGGCCAGAGGTGTGGGGAGTGAGAGGATTCACCAGAAACAGAGTGGGGGGCAGAATAGGCGGACTGACTGAGACACATTGCTGAGGGGGGCAGCAGGTGATACAGGAGAGGTCTGCTGCACCATGTGGGTCAACTCCCTGGCTGGCTGGGGATCTAACTTGTGCTGCAGTGTCTAGCAATAGCTTGATAGTACTGTCTTTAACCCCTGCACCACCAGGGAGGCCTTCAGTGCTTGTTTTGTTTACAAGTACAGGCAATGCTGGTATTTACCTGTCGGGTTAGGACTTTAGAGTCTGACTTAATCTGAGTTTCCACCAACACAGTCTCAGAGACAAGGATTCTGCTGCAAACTGATTATCAGATAAGGGATTCCAGGAAATCTAGAAGGAAGGGAATAGGGCAGGGATATTGGGAAGGAAGGGAGTTAATAAGAGGGTATCTTCCTGGGCCTCCCTGGTGGTGCAAGGGGTTAAGTACCACACTATGAAGCAATCCACAGCCTCTGAAGCACAAGTTCAATCCCTTGCCGGCCAAGGAGCAACCCACATGGCGCAGCAGACCTCTCCTGTCTCGCCCACTGCTCCCCTCAGCTGTGTGTTTAGTCATTCTGCCTGTTCTGTTCCCCACTCTGTCTCTGGTGAATCCTCTCACCCCCCCCCCGCATCTCTGGCCTCTACCCCAGCTCTTGTATGCATAAATAAATAAATTTTTTTTTAAAAAAAGGGTATCTTCTATGGAGCAAATGACCACTATGGGCAGCTGGGGCTCACTTCTGTTGGGGTGGTGGGTTCTGGGGGCCACAAAGAACATGACTCAGAGTTGTCCCATCTGAGGAGGGAGCTGGGGTATTGATCCACCAACTCCTCTCAGTCCCCCATTGAGGGATGCTCCCAGGGGACTCGCTAGCGCTTCTCATTGGCCCCCACACATGCCAAACAAGCCCTGGTGGACACAGCCAAGTTCAGGGGCTGGAAGGTGCTTGGTTGCAAAATATAAGGAGTTTCTCACTCACTCTTGGGGATGTGCAAGTGCAGGGTGAGAGGTCTGAACCCCCAGAGCATTGGAACAAAAAGGTGGGGTGCTTACAGGTTGGGGGGGGCTGGCAACATCTGCTACAGGCTCTGTGGCCAGGTTGCCAGGGTACACATCCCAGTTGAGTCACTCAACGGCTACTTAACTTCTCTGTGACTCAGCTTCCACATCTGTAAACTGGAATAATTATAGCACTTACTTGAGAGGACTATTTGTGAGGATTATACAGGATGATTCACATGAAACATTTAAACAAAGCTGGGCACAAAATAAGCCTCCCCTGAGTGTTAGCTCTGATGACTTTGCAACGAAGTGCATAACCCACTGACCGGGATGGAGTTTCTGGAGATTAAGGCAGCAAGATCACCTGATAGCTAAGAAGAGGGCTTTGGAGTCAGGCAGGTGAGCGTTTTCAAGTACTCCGTGGGCCACTGAACCTCTCTGGGCCTCAGGTCCCTGATAGTTGAAGTCATTATTATTTAATAAGATTCTTTACCAGAAATTTTAAAAATTTTAATTAAAAAATTTTAAATAAGTGAAAGGATGCATACCAGCAGCTTTTCCCAGCACCCTGCTTGAAGCCAAGTGTGCAAGCCATCTTAGCGCTGGTTGTGACACACTCAGTTTCCCATCAAGAGCTGGCAGTTGCCACTGTGTTGGAACAGCCAGGAAGACATAACTCACTCAGCAATATTGACCACACACACCTGCAAGTCACAAAAGGCTAAAATGGGAAGTGAGGGTCATTAACAAGAAGTGTTTGCACTCTGCCCTGACCTACTTGGCAGCCTGGAATTCTTTCAACCCTCTCTCAACGGAATCACACACTCACCACCCCCCTCAATTTGTTCCTTCCTAGAGTGGGCAGAACAAACTTTCCAGCAGCCTGGAGATGGTAAGCAAATGCAAAAGAAGGCAGAGGGAAAAGCTGGGCAAACTGGGTCTCTGATGATTTTGTGGCTCTTCCACCCACACAAGCCCTGAGCTGTGTGCCCATGAACTTGTCCAATGTGAGAGAAAAACAAACCAAGTGTGCCAGAGTTTCTCTTATTCACAGTAAATAGGTGTAGCCATTCTTTCTTGTATATATATATATATATATATATATATATATATATATATATATATGGCCTAGGGGGGAAGGGTGTTAATCTGGGGGTGGCCAAGGAAAGTTCTCAAGTCTTGCAAAGAGGAAGCTGAGTCCTGCAGGGCCTGTAGTCCCTGTCCCCCCTCCCCTGGAGTCCAGTCTTCCTCTTCTCTCTGTCACTTGACAGAGGTCTCCAGCCCCAACTCCCACCTCCCTACTCCCCTGTCCCCCTGGAAATAAAAAAAATAAAAATAAAAAAAGGAAAAAACCGGGAAGCAGAGAGAGATTCTGCCTGAGGTTGGAGAGGCCAAGGAGTGGGCTGCTGTGACCTTGGCTTGGCCTTCACCCCTCCGCTCTGCCCTAACCTCACAGGGTCAGGTTCTGCTCAGTCCACCTGCCCATATTCCTGACAGGCCCATTAATTAAGCAGCTGGGCCTTTATATTCTAACTGATGCTCTTTTATTTGGCAGGAGACACCAGGCCAGAAATGCTGAACAATTTTCAAAAATATTTTATGAGTCATCAAGGATAGCTGGGTTAGAATTTTGGAAAAAGGAGGTCAATCACTCCCTTCAGATTCGGTTGTCATTTCCTAACCCCCTATTCTGTTTCCACACCCTCTACACCCCCATCTTTTCACTCTTCCTCAAAATAACAACACTCTGATTTTCCTCACGAGATCCCCTCCCCCCAACCAATGGTTCATTTATTCTCAATTAGAGCAACTCCATTTCCGTGGCCCATGATGCTCATGTGACTCAGGCTTGGCCAATTAGAACCTCACATGCCTCTGACCTCAGGGATTGCCAACTCAGCTGAACCCCTGAGAGTCAGGCCCAGGATTTTTGTTTCCTTACATGGAGAAGAGTTGGCCACTTTCTCTGCGGGTCTTGGAGTTGTGAGGTTGGGAGCTGCTGGCAGCCATCTTTCTATCCACAGGGCAGTGTCTGATCGAGAGAGTGGGGTTAGTACAAAGGGAGGCTGAATTGAGTGATGGGAGGACAGACACAGGGCAATCAGCCCTGAAGACATCATTGGAGCTCCTGGATCAAGCCATACCTGCATGTGCTTATTTTTATTTTGCATCCACTTTTCACTCATATAAACAGTTAACTATTTTCTTTAAGCCATTTGGAGTTGGGTTTTCAGGTTCTTACAAATAAAGTCTTCGTTTCTTTCCCCATTCCTCAGAGCTTTCTTAGTCAGCTTGTTTATTAAATGACTGCCCACCCACTGCTCTATAGGAGCAGTCATTTTTATCTTTTGGGGGGCAATATGAGGTTTCTGCTTTGCCTAATGACATAGTCTCAGAACCCAGAATAGTGCTTAGCACACAGCTTATGCCTGATAAATATTTTCCAAATAGAAAAAAAAGAGTCCCATGTAGTCCTGAGTAGGGGCTATCACCTATATAACCTTATTTGAATCTTACCCCCATTTGGTGGGCAAAAAAACTGAGGCTGATAAGTTTAATGTGTCCGGGCCTAATTGACAGAAGATCTAATATTTGCATTGTAACCTCTGGTTCCAAGTCCATTGCTCGGATGTTCTATTGCACCAAAGGCCCCTTGATCATTCTGAGGACAGCATCGTAACCATGACAACTGTCATCTACTGAACTCTTGCTGCTACCAAACAAATTCTTGGCCCTCTGCACGAATCACAGAGAATCTATCCCCACTCCCCATGAAGCTGGTGCTGCTGTTATCCAAATTTACAGAGAAAGAAACTGGGGTTCATAAATGGGATTAGTGCTCTTAAATGAGACCCCACAGAACTCCCCCACCCCTCCTACCAGGCGAGAAAACAGAAAGGAGATGGCCATCTATAACGTGAACCAGGAAGCAGGATCTCACCAGGCTCCCAAAATGCCAACACCTTGCTCTTGAATTTTCCAGCCTCCAGCACTGTGAGGAAAACATGTTTGTCATTTTTTTTAAGATTTATTTTTATTTATGCATACAAGAACTATGATGTAGGCCAGAGGTGTGGGGGGTGGTGGGGGTGAGGATTCACCAGAGACAGAGTGGGGGGCAGAACAGGTGGATTGACTGAAATACACTGCTGAGGGGAGCCGTGGGTGAGAAGGAGAGGTCTGGTGCACCATGTGGCTTTCTCCTGGCTGAGGATCAAACTCATGCAGCAGTGGCTTGATTGCACTGAAACTTTAACCCCTGTGTCACCAGGGAGGCCCCATGTCTGTCATTTTTTAAGCCACTTAGTCTACAGTATTTTTGTTATACCAAATGGACTAAGGTGTACTACTCATCAGAATATTAAATTAAAAACCAGTAATTTAAAAGTTAAAAATGCCAGGTATTCCAAAGGCCAGTGTATTCCAAACTTCTTTATAATGTTTGCCATCTCCTTATAACCTCTGGGCTAGTCCATATTAAATAATCAACTGGCAATCAACTGGCAATTAAAAAAAAAAGATATATTTATTTATGCATACAAGAGCTGGGGTATGGGTGCGGAGATGTGAGAGGATTCACCAGCGACAGAGTGGGGAGCAGAACTGGCAGATCTACTGAAATACACTGATGAGGGGAACAGCGGGGAGACAGGAGAGGTCTGCTGCGCCATGTGGGTCAGCTCCCTGGCCAGGGATAGAACTTGTGCTGCAGTGGCTGGTGATAGCTTGGTAGCGCTGACTTTAACCCCTGTGTCACTGGGAAGCCCGGACCGGACCCCTATTCTAAATTATGCCACACTCAAATTCGTTGGTGTGGGTTTTTATTGCCTTATAAAAGAAGCATCTCCTTGTAATAAAAAACCCACAGCAATCTGAAAAGTTCAAATTCCATGCAGTTCAGGAGGAAGCAGACTCTTGGGGTACAAAATCTCTATCAACTTTCTGAAGGCAATAAGCCAGGAGGGTGTCCCCAGTGAGGGTCAGGCGGATGGTGAGTGACCAGGCTCAGGTTTTGCACTCTGATCCGGAGGTACATCTTCCTGTGAGTTTTGGGGGTGGGGGTGGAATTAGGTATGAGTTTATCTTTTTCACCTTTCTACATTTTCCAAATACTTAACTTGCTTGCATTAGTTTGTTAGGGCTGCCATAGCAAAGTATCACAGACTGGGGGTTCAAACAACAGAAATTAATTTTCTCACAGTAGTGGAGGCCTGAAGTCCAAGGTCAATGTGTCAGGTGGTTGGTTTCTTCCCTCATATCTCCTTCGACTTGTAAGATGGCTGTTTCTCCCGATTGTCCCTCTGTGCATGTCCATGTCCCACTTGCCTCTCAGTAAGGTTGAGGCCGCCTCTCAGTCATGTTGGATGAGGCTACCCTGATGACCTCATTTGACCTTAATTGCCTCCTTAAAGTCCCTGTGTCCAAATACAGCCACATCGAAGGACTGGGGGTTAGGGCTTCAATACATGGCTGGGGAGGACATAATTCAGCCCATAACACATAGATGGATTGCATTACCTAAAAATAAACAGCACAGGGGCCTCCCTGGTGGCACAGGGGGTGAAGTCTCAGCACTGTGAAACTATCTGCAGCCACTGTGTCATGAGTTTGATCCCCAGCCAGGGAGCTACCCACATGGCACAGCAGACCTCTCCTGTCTCCCTGCTGCTCCCCTCAGCAGTGTATTTCAGTAGATCCACCTGTTCTGCTCCCCACTCTGTCTCTGGTAAGAATCCTCTCACCCTCCCACACCTCTGGCCTACACCCCTGCTTATCTATGCATAAAAAATAAAAATAAATCCTTTAAAAATAAATAAATCTTTTTAAAAAATAAAAATAAATAGCAGATTGGTAAACATTTTTTTAATAGCCACTAGTAATCACAGCCAAGATTTTTTTTAAGATTTATTTATTTATGCATACAAGAATGGGGTTATAGGCCAGAGGTGCAGGGAGTGAGAGAATTCACCAGAGACAGAGTGGGGAACAGAATAGGCAGATTGACTGAAACACACTGCTGAAGGGAGGAGTGGGCAAGTCAGGAGAGGTCTGCTGTGCCATGTGGGTAGCTCCCTGGCCGAGGATTGAACTCATGCTGCAGAGGCGATGGTCAGCTTCATAGGTTGCGTCTTAAACCCTTGTGCCACCAGGGAGGCCCCCACAGCCAAGATTTTAACCAGACATTTTTATTATGTAAGTGAAGTGTGTCCAAAGCTTTCAAAACTCAAACAGCACAGAAGGGTGGCAAAGGGGATAGAGATAGTCCCCCCACTCAGCCTCGCTCCCTCTCTTGGCAGTGCTCACATATCCTTCCAGAAATAGGCTACACTTCAGCAAGGGCATTGAATAGTGTTGTACTTTTTATTTTACACAAACAGGTTATATTTTATGTGCTGCTCTACAGCCTGCCTTTCTACACTGAACAGTAAATAAATCATTGTACATTTTCAAGGTAGTGCATCTATCTTGCCCCCCAAACTCCTTCTCCACACCTGCTTCCAAAGAGCCCAACTTGCCAAAGGGTTACCTGGAGGCAAATCTCAGCTATCATCATTCCGGCCATCAATATTTCAGTAGCCATCCCTGACTTGTTCTTATGTTTAAACATGACCACAAAACAAACAAATACAATCCAGAGAAGGGCGGGGGAGATGAAGGGAGCTGATATTTCTTTAAGTTATTTGCTTTCCTTTGATGAAGTTGCGAAGCTAATTGGGACTGAGGAAAATAAAGTCAATAGAGTTATTTGCCCCCAATCATCAACACAAAGGTTCTCTCAAGACTCAAGTGTCTTGAGACTGCAAAGCAGTGAAGCCACACTGGCCCAGGGGCTGCTTCTTGCCCTGCAGTGATGGACCCTCTGAGGGCCAGACAGAGGCCTGCCCTGCCCCAGGGGATGTCCACAGACAGCCCTTGCTCCTCACCACCCCCCGGCCTCCGGCCTCCGTCAGGCTGGGGATGAGAGCTAAGTTCAGATGCACACCTCCCCCAAGCCGAGAGCCGTGCTCAGCATTTCCCTGATCTTTCCTCGAATCCCACCCCAACCACTATTGCCCACACCTGACAACTATAATATTAATAGCTTCAAATTGACAAACTTTTCTGGAGCACCTTGTATGTGCTAAGCCTGGGAGTGCAGCAGCGGTCCAGGCAGAGAAAAATCCCTGTCAAAACAAAGGCAAAACATAGACAAAGACGGAAAGCAAGGGCAGGTGTAAGAGGGACCTAGAGAAAAATGGAGCAAGGTAAGGGGCGAGAGCATGGAGGAAGGGCGGGCTGGGGACCCTATTTTAGATGGTCCTGGCAGGTCTGTCTGACGGGGTGACTGTAGAGAGGAGACTCAGTGGGGAGCGACAGCCATGCTCAGGGAAGAGCATTTCTGTCCAAGTAATAACCCTGAGACACGAGCACGCCTGGGAGGTCTGGGGCCCAGCAAGTTGCCGGAGTGGCCGCAGTGGCATTGGGGCCAGGGGTCTGAGGCTGGAGAGGGCAGGCAGGGAAGGCCCTGGTGTCAGAGGGGGCGTTTCCCCTCCTGAGAGCCTTGACGTTACACTGGTAGCAGGGGCTGCCCACAGTGAGAACATTTACACCATGAAAAGGGGCAAACACTATAATTACGGGTTTTTGTTGTTTTTTTCTTGGAGAGTGATTTTATCGGCATCCCCTGTTCTGAGGCCACAGTCAGGAATTTGGATTTTGTTCTAAGTGTGACAGGAAGCCTTTGCGGCTTCGGAGCAGAGTGACCTGATCAGATTTCTACTCCTAAGAGCCAGCTCCTGCCTTCCCCTGCAGAAGCGAGAGCAGGCAGGCGGGAGCAGAGAGAGGCAGTCTTCTTGGTCGTCAGTCCGGAGGTGACGGCGGCTTGGACACAAGAGGCCTGGACGTGGGTGTGTTTGTGTTTGCTGGTGGGCGGGAAATGTGGAGCATGAGTGGAAGACACATCCGTTGTGATATTCTAAGGTTCACCGTGACCTTCTGGGTTCTGGTTTTCTATGTCCACTTAACAAAGCACCCTGAACCTGGTGGCTTAGAACAATCACAATCATTTCCCTCGCTTACAAATCTGTGATTTGTGGGGACTCTGGAGACAGCTCACCCCGGCTCTGTGTGGCATCAGCTGGGGGGGGGGGGAAGGGTCCCTGTGGTGCTGGAGTCATCTGAGAACTCCCCCCTCGAGTGTCCGGTGGTTGACACTGGCCCATAACTGGAACCTCACCAGGGGCTGTGGCCAGAACACCCCCTCGGGCCTCTGCATGCAGCCTCCACTTCACCCCAGCACTGAGGCAGGATTCTGAGAAGCCAGAGAAAGAATGAGAGAAAAAGGAGAAAGAGAGAGCCAGGCGGTGGCTGCAGAGGCCTCCCTGACACCCACCAGCTGGGCCTCCACTCCGGCCAGATACGCTCTTTCTCCTTCCAGCTTTATCGACAGAGAGTGTACGGAAGGTGAACTTGCGTATGTGGAAATGATGAACACTGTTAGGGCTGTGAACGCCTCCGTCCCTAGTGCGATTGTGATTTTGTGTGTTCTAGATGGACTCCCTTAACACCTTTCAAGCACAGAACACGGTGTTGTTAACTACAGTCGCCGTGCTGGCACCAGATCCCCAGATTTTACTTCTCTTATAGCTGGGAGTCGGTACTTTTGTCCTGCATCTCCTCACTCCTCATCCCTAGCTTCCCCCACTCCCACCCCCCAATCCCCAGCCCTGGGTTAGTCTTTTTTAGATTTGGCAGAAGAGTAAGAACATACAGCACTTTTGTTTCTCTGACTTATTTCCGGTCAGGAGAGAATGGGATGGTGTCTCTTGAGACCTGGTAGCCTCGGCAGTCACATTGTCACTTCCACTGTGGTCATGGTGCCATCCAGACTCAAGGGAAGGGAACCTCGGTGCCAACTCTTCATAAGGAGTGGTACGTTCTGGAAGAACCAGTGGGGCTGGAAAGACTGTCATGGCCAATTTTAGAAAATACAATCTGCCACCTTGTTTCAGGCACCACACTAAGCCTCTCCCTGCTGTTCCACTCACTGTACCTATTTCACAGATGGTGAGAATGAGGCTCAAAAGGGCGCAGCCACTAGGGGCAGAGCTGGGGTGGGGCTCCAAGTAGCAGGCAAGCACTGGCCAAGCAGATGGAAGTGGCAGGGGAGGGCCCCTGGAGGGAAATGGGAGAGGGAGGCCCGCCTGTGCCTGACAGCTCCGTGTTCACCCACAGCCCTCCTGGCCTTGCCCGGGGTCAGCTGTGGTTTCCAATCCAGTCGAAGGCTGCAGTTTTACCCCAACTTCAGGAGGATGAGATGAGGTTTGAACACTCCTAGGTAGAAAAGACAATTTGCTCCAAGGCAGGTCCTGGGAGCCTGGCTTGGCTTGGCTTGGCCTGGTTGAGGGTGGGAGGGTGGATGCAAATCTGGATAGTCTCAGCCAGTTGGGTGGTAGCTATTGACCGGGCAGGTAGGAGGGCTGGTGGAAAGCTCTTATTCTAGAAACCAGCAACGTGTGGGATCAAAGGATCCCTCAGATCCTTAGCAAGGGAGCTAGAGGCAGACATCCCCGGCCACACCAGCAGAGAGCCGCAGAAGGCTGGCTAGGCTGAGCCAGCAGCCCCTTTATTGCGATCGATATTTCCTGGGGAAAAAGGCCAGGTCAGCACAGAAACCACCATGGTCTCTGGGGACCACTGGTTTCTCTGCCCAGGGGCTGATCATCAGCATTTGCTGTGGGCAGCATCCGGTGGTTTTCCAGAATGTTGGCGAGGGAGTGTTGACTTGGGAGTTTGACACCAGAAAAAAATGGCCAGAATAATATGAAGGGGAACAGAAGGAGGATGTCAAGAATATACTGGGATTGTTTTAGCGGTTCCCTTTTTCTTTTCTTAAAACTGCCTCAATTGTATATTTGCTGTTAATAAGCCATCTCAGGTATAAAAATGATAACCCCCAACCAGGAACAACCTAAAGGCCTGTCAATGGGTAAATGGAAAAATCTGTTCTCATCTCTCCATACCGTGGACACTATGCAGAAATAAGAAGGGCTGGACTGCTCACACACACAGCATGTATGAATCTTAAAAACACAAGATTGAGGGAAAGAACCCAGACCCAAAGAGAGCCCAGCACATGTCCCATTTGTCGAAAACTCTAGAAGAGATCAAGCTAATCTATCATGGCAGAAAATAAGTCAGTGGTGGCCTGGGATTGGGGTTTTGGGGGTGGAGGGACATTGACTTCAAAAGAGCATGAAGAAACTCTTTGGTGTGATGGGAATGTTCTCGGTCTTACTATCGTGGTGGTTTCCTAGGGTTACTCACAGGCTAGAACGAATTGATTGAACTGTGCACTTAACATGGGCGTGTTTACAGTCTGTAAGTTGTACCTCAATCTAGTCGATTTTTAAAATTATATATTATATATTAAACTCCCAACCAACCATCTTCCAATTTAGGAAACTAAACATTAGAAAGAAAATTGCATCCTCTTGGCCCCTCCCTAACCGCTTCCTTTCTCCTTTCCTCCGAAATTTGATGTCTCATAAATGTGCCTTATAAATGTGTCTTTATGTGTCACCACACAGGGAGCACTTTAGCAAGTATATGCCTTTCTCGGGGGCCATTATATTTTTACGATGGGGTGTATATTCCTTAACTAGTGGTTTTCAAATTGCCAGGTGCCACCCTTTACTAGATTGTAAAATCAATTTAGAAGGTCACCACCTGCATTTTAAAAATAAGGGTAGGACAGGATGGGATAGGACAGAGTAAGATAGGGTCAGATGAAAAATCATCGGAGAATAGCAGGTGGAGTAAGCATTGTCTGGTAAAACTTTCATCTCTGTGTGTACATGAACTGGGTTGGGATATAAGACAGCTTTCTTTAGCATACTAGAAACCCCAAAACATTGAAAAACACTGCCCTAAATAACTAGATATAGGTAGGTAGGTGGGTAGGTAGGTGGGTATGTAGGTAGGTAGATATTGTTTTACAGTGTTGTGTTAATAGTACTTACAGCCCTAATGCTTTCCCAGCTGGCTTTGCTCATTTGATATTAGCCTGTACCCATGTTTGATAAGTTCAGTGACTCTGGGCTGATGCATGTCCTTGACTTCTTTCATCCCCATAACCACATAAAAATGCGAGTTGTTTTTCCATCCTCCCATTACAGGATTTTTTTTCTTCTTTTGCTAAATGGCACGTTTAGCGAGTAACTGTCAGTTCCTATTGCCACCATTTCATATTAGGAAGGACATTTTAATATGAATTATATCAGAAAATCCTACTCTCGGAAGTAATGACTATCATTTAGATTGAATAAATCTGGCTTCATGAAAATGCATCCATTTGCACTTGGGGGGTTAAGGCTGTTGTTTTCTTCCTTGCTGATTGTTAGTTTGCTTATAAGGTTGTAAACTGGTGGAAACATAATCAGCTAGCCCACAATCCCAGGCTGGCTACCACTGGGGAGGGGAAATGAATAAAAGAAAAAGGAGTCTCAGCTACATTTCATTTCCTTCTGTCACATAAAAAGAGGTCAATGTAAAATATGGCCAAATATTAACATTTGTTAACTCGGGAGGACAATTCTGCTCTAAGCTTTATATAGTTCATTTTATCACCAGCCTATACTTCGCTCACAGTTTTAAATAGTTCATTAAAAAAATTTCAACATCAACCAGGGTTAGAAAAATTTTAATTCAGGTGAACGTATGACAAACACCATATGAGTTCACTCCTATGTGGTATATAGAGAAAACAAACTTATCTGTTTGTACTAAATAAATCAAAAGTAAACATGTTGACTAAAAGACCAGTTATCAGCAGAGGATAGCAGAGGTGAATAAATCAGGAAAAGGAGGACAAGGGTTTGTGAAGGATACTACTGGATGTTTAGTTGTGAACTTAATGTAGTACACGCATGTGTTGATTCTCAATGAGACACACCCGAAAAATATGTATTAACATGCAATGTGACTTCAATAAAAAACGAAAATTTTAACATATACTACATTTCATCAAGTGGCTACTTTTATGTTACATGAATTTCATCTTAATTCAAAAAGGAGTGGGAGGCGCTTGTGTCTCCCCAGAACATGCAATTAAACAAGAAGACAAGACTACAAGGAAGAATATAAGAACAGAAGATTGCAAGAACTCGCAAAGCGCACAGCATGAGCCCCTCTGAAACCATCATTGCTCAAAGTGTCTCTGAGCATTTTAGGGAGAGGCAGGGCTGGACACTGTGTGCACAGTTCACCTACCAAGTCAATTTAGTGACTTGGTAAGATCACACAATGAGTCATGTGTGGACTCTGCACTCAGTTTTACCAGTCTGTGAGTCCAAGTTCTCCCCATGCAGCTGCTTCTGTTGGGCAGTAGAATAACCCTTCACATTCACACAATCTTTTTTTCTCCGCATGATTTCCTATCACTTCTGCCTTCAGGCTCACCATAGCCTCTGACGTCAGAAAAATCTGGGTTCAAATCCAGGCTCTGTCAGTTCTTACCTGTGTGTCTTTGAGCAAAAACCTAGCCTCTCTGAGCCTTGGCTTCTCCATCTATAAAATGAGACTAATGCCCTTCCTAATGTATTAAGTGGAAATACAGTTGGAAGATAAAGTTAAGTGAATGCCTGGTACTTGGTAAATTCTGAATAAATAACAGTATTAGTAGTCAAAGAAGCTACTCTGGGTTAAGAGTAACAGAACAAAGTAATTCCAAAGTCATCTTGTCACAGGCCCCAAGTGCTCCAAAGCAGTGGTTCTCAACGAGGCGAGAAAGGTAATTTTTAACTCCCCAGAAGACACTTGGTAATGTCTAGAGACATTTTTAAAGGTCATGATTAAGGAGTGGGTGCTACTGGCATGTGGTGGGTGGGGAGCTCAGCAACCCACACACACAGGACATACACAGCCCGCATTTTGATCAGGCCCCAAAGGCTCATATAGCGTGGAGGTTGAGGGACCCTGCTCTAAAGTGAGCCTCCTTTTTCGAGATTTCACTTGCAATGACAGCACAATCTACTCTCTAGATACAGGGATGATCTCTGCTTCCTCCACCATGGACTGAGTCATTTTGTGACACTAAGAAACATTTACTTAGCAAGGCAATACGAATTCCTCTGTTGGATAAATCCAGATGGAAGTGTATTTGGGGTCATTTCAAAGAGAGACACATCCTCTGACATCAACCAGACTCCAGCAGGACCAAGGTTGGATCAAGAGTTTTTTTTTCAATCATTAAATATTTATATATATATATATATATATATATTTTTTCATCATTGTTCATTTTTGTACAATGTATGCTTGTATGCTTTCTCCTCTCAGGTGTAGTCCCCATAAAATTCCCACCACCAATTCACCAATGAACCATTACCATAGTCCCTTGTGTTCTTCTTGCCCCTGTTTTGATTCCTCTACCTCCCCAATTCTTACAAAATGTCTCTGATTTATAGTTGCCTGCTAATTTTTTTTTTAATGTCCACCGTGGATTTTTTTTTTTTTACTGTGGATCAAGGGATTTTTGAAAGACCCCACTGCTCTCCCTTCTCTGAGACAGTTTCTAAGAACACTCTGAAGAATCTGTCCTCCCTGACCATGAGCACAGAGACTGGCTCACAACAAGCATGTAGTAAGTGCTAACCACGATGACAGTCGCCACTGTCATCATCATCACAGTCCCACCAAGGGCAAGGGATGCTCCACCCTCACAAGAGCCTTTTGAAATGGGTGATACACCCCCATTTTGCAGGTGAGAACACTGAGGCTCGGAAGAGTGAAGCCGCGTTTTCATCAGCCCCTCCCTGATCTCACTGCTTCTGTTCCTGCCCACCTTACAGACACCAACCGGAGCTCTAAAAAAATGAAATCATTATTTTGAAGAAGTTCATCTCTGGATAACAATAATGTTATGTGATATTGTACGGTCTTAATTTTTTTTTTTTAATGATTTCAGTGTCTTGAAAAATTAAGAGCATGGCCATGGTTGTGGGAGGTTAATGTTAAGGGGAAAAGGGTGAAAGGTTAGTGGGAACTCTTTGTAATTTCTCAGTGAATCTAAAATTATTTCAAAAGAAAAAACCTATTTCAAAACAAGACAGATCCTGTTACTCCTCTGCTTAAAACCTTCCAGTGATTTCCCATGAGGCTTAGAATAAAATCTAAATGTCTTCCTGTGGTCGGCATTTCTTCACGCTCCCCTCCTAACATCTGGCCCAACGCATTATGATCCGGCCACTCTGGCCTTCTTTCTATTCCTCCAACACTGGAAGGCTGTTCCTGCCTCAGGGCCTTTGCACTTACTGTTACCTCTGTTGGGAACACCCTTCTGTGTAGTTCTTTTTCTAGTTCTTCAGATCTTGACTCATGTCAATTCCTCAGTCCTCTGGTCACATGACCCAATTCTCCTCTGGTCACATGACCCCTTCTAATTCTCCCATACTTAACCTCTCTCTGAAAATATCTTCTTTGATTGGTTTCTCTGTTCCTGTCTGTCTCCTCCATGAAAATGGATAGTTCATGGAAGCTGCAACCTATTTTTCTCTGCTCATTGCTGTGTCCCCAGGTTCTCATCCAGAGTAGGACTCAATAAACATTCATCAAAAACAACACCGGTGGCTGCTGGGAGTATTACAGGACACTGAAATAAAACTGTGGACTTTGTCAAAGGCCTTTCACACTTATTCTTTCCTGAGGTTCCCTACTTTGTCCAGGACGCTGGCCATCCAGACAGGTTCATACCGGCTGACTAACCTCATTAACATTTCTTGGACTCATTTAACAATAACCCTAATGTTCATTAAATGGGGGGGAGAGAAGGGGTCAGGTTCATTCTCGATCTACTAGAACAGAAATACTAATTGCTGACCTGGGGCCAAATACACTTTGTTGGCCTCACATGGTGTTTTAGGAGAATTTGAGTTCATGACTAACATCCAAAAATTAGAACATTTCACATGAAAATTCATATGCCCAAATTCTTCTGAGAACTCAGAGATCTGGCCATAGAAGCCCATAGTTTCTCCATTGCCCCAGGTGTGTGTTCCAGGCAATAGCTACCCCCTTAGGCAGGGCATAAGTTCCCCCATCCACCAGAGCCCCATCCATCTGGCTTCATCTTTCATGTTTTCAGCCTCGACCCTTGAGAAACTAGGTTCTCCTCAAAACCTAAAATATCCTTAGAAATATTACTGGCTAGCCACAGGCCTTCTTCAAATAGTAGGTGGCAGCTCATTATACAGAACAGATAACAGTAACCATAGTTGATGTTGCTTGAAGGCTTACTGTGCCCTCTGGTTCTGCTTTTACTGACTTGCAGAGTTGGGGACCAGAGTCCTATCAGCTCCCCAACATCTTCAGCTGCCCCTTAAGAAATCTCTGTAGATCCAGGAAAGTCAGTTCAAAAAAGTACCTTTTCGTCCACTCTCCTCATTTCACAGATAGGTAAACTGTCTCCTAGACAGTACCTCCTCTGGCAGATGTGTGTCTGCTGGTCTTTTGGGGGGGGTGCGGGGGGGGACACTCATGTTCACAATGTCAGGAAAGGACGGTAGAACAGTTCTTCCCTTTGAGAGCTGTGTGCTGATTTCTGCAGCAAGGCAGGCTTCTCTCAGGCTTGGAGCCAGTTAGTTCACTTCGATGTGTGCCAGCAAAACTGGACTCTGGAGGGGAGTTGCCCAGCGGAGACCGTGGACAGAGGCCCTCCCCAGGCCCCGGTCCAGTCTAAAGTCCTTCTTGGTCTCTGATGACACCGACAGATTGCAGCACACCGCTATCCTGTATGTGGGAAACGCTGGCCCTCTTACTGTGGGGGAGACACTTATTGATCTTTTCTCTGGGCTCCACATTTGTTATGTGCCAGGCTTTGTGCTGGGTGCTGGGGGTTCCAATGGGGGTTTCTGGAATATGAACAAGGGTTTAGGTTCCCACTGTCCTGAGCTCCAGCCTTGGGTCTATAACCTGCTGTGTGACCTTCAGCAGACAAACTAACCTCTCTGTGTCCCTTTCTTCATCTGTAGAATAGGCGTGACAGGGATGGCATATAAGTCCTGGGGTTGTCTGGGGATTCAGAGAGACAGGTTTTGGCACTCCTAAAGGAAATGGACACAGTGTCTGGCTCTCCACTGTACTTATCAGAAACTGACATTTTTCTTTCTTTGTTTATTGTCTTCTGACTTACTCAGACTCTGCATGAGAGAAGGGCCTTGTCTGTCATGCTCTCCCCTGCTTCCCCACCTAGAACAATGCCTGGCACGGAGTAGGTGCTCCCTAAATATTTGTCTGCTGAATGAAACGCTGTCTTTCATAGTGCTGCTCTAATTGCCTTTGTGATGGTGCCCTCTGCCCCGGAGGAGCCCAAAGTCTCATGGACTCTGGCGAAATCCTCCCTGACCCTGCACTGTGTGCAACAGCGCTGGGAAGCAACTCCCAGTGTCACCCACGGGGTTGACAAACAACGTTCACGTGTCTGCGGGAAGACAGCTACGGCCCGGGAGAGGGGGTTGGCGATTGAGCAGAGTAGATTGGGCAGCCGAGCCCAGCGACGGGTGCCCTGCATCCCAAGGCCCTCCCTCCGCACCCCTTGCCCCCCAGGAGCCGCGCAAGCAGCAAGGGGGCGCATGCAAGGAGTCGGGGCTGCTCGGCCACCCCGGCACGGGGAGGAGATGCTTCCGAGGATGGATGCCCGGGTGGCCCAATCATCGGGATGACCTTTGAGGTTGATAATTCGTGTATCCTGCTGCCTTGAGAAACGAAATTCCTGGGGGTGGAGGGGAGGGAAAAAGCTCTGCTAAGTGTAGAGAAAACAGATAAATGAGAAGGTCTGAAGATGTGCTTGCTGAGCGCGCACTGCACCTCCAAAGCCAGCTAACGGCGGGCCCGTGAGAGGGCCTCCTGGGGGGGGGGGGGCACTTAAGGAAGCTGGAAGCCAAGGCTTTCTCCCCAGGGGTCTGCAGAATCCAGGCCCGGCTCGCACTGCCTGCCTCTGAGACTCGCTCTTCTCTTCCCGCCTCGAGCTCCAACGCGCGAAATCTGCAAATTCTCTTTATCTGCTGCACGCACTCTGCCTCCCTCGTTCAGACCAGAAGCGGGGACCGTCCCGGCGATTACACAACTTACCGAGTTCAGGAAGAATAATGCAAATATGGGGATGGATTTTTTTTTTTTTTGAGGATTAAATTTTTTTCCCAAATGTAAAAGTTACAGACGCGCAAATAAAAGTATCCACAGTTCTGTTAGGGGGAAAAGGATGTCCCAAAGCAAATTCCATCTAGGCTTTGTGGACTCCACCCCCACCCCAGGTCAAAGCCAAAGACACTGGGAACTCCAAATCCCATCACCACCAAAGGGACGGTGGCTGGGACCTGAGGGTGGGGTTCAGCAGCCAGGTGGATACAAAAGGCAGACACGTGGGCTTTGGGGGTCTCTCCATTTTTGGGCTCTCCGCCAGCTCGCAGCGTCCGGCCAGCTCTGAGAGTGACTTTGGGTTTCCAGGTCGTCGGATCGGGTAGGACGCATTAAAGACTTTATTTCCCTATTTTCTCCCTGAGTTGTACATTTTCCTTATTTCTTTTTCTCTTGTAAATAAACCTTTTATTAACCCTTTTGCGTGTGTCTGTAGTAGAGTATTCATAAGTCCCTTTAAAGCGCGCGGGTGAGGACCCCCAGCCAGGAACCCGTTTAATATCGGGGTTGCCCTATAACAGTTCCACTACTCAGAAGGATAACTGTAACCTCTCTGATTTAACTGGAGGAGATATTCTTCATTAGTCACCAAATACACCCTTCCCTTCCCCAAGTCCCAGCGAATGTGGATCCAAACTGCGAGTGAGGACCCACAGCCAGGCAACCCGTTCAATATCGGGGCGGCCCTATAACAAACCTACTTCTCTTTATTCTTCTTCCTCCACCTCCACCCCGGGTTAATTATCTTAAAGGGTAAATTCCAGAAACTCTGAATTCCGACGGAGGGCTCCAGGTCTGCAGACTTCCGGCCTCAATGAGCAGACTCTGGCGGAGACCGCACCCCTCGGGGCACTGAGCCGCACTGGCCCCGGGATCCCCAACTCCCGCGTGCAACTTTGCAACTCCAGCTCCCGCCACGGGGCCTACTTGCTCGGCCCGTTTGGCGGAAGGATCCCGCGCTCCGTCGCTCTACGTTCAACCGTCTCCGCCCCCTTCCGCGCTCTGGCCCCGCCCCCGCCGCGCGTCCTGCAGCCGGAAAGAAGTCCCGGCGGGCCGCTGCACTTCCCCGCGCGCATCCCTGCGCCGCCCGAGCCTGGCTAAGCAGGCGGCGGCCATTTTGTTCTTCTCGTGGTTCCAGTGGGGAGAGAAGGAGGAAGCCGGGAGCGGGGCGGTTGGGGGGGTTCCGCCGCGGCTGCTGCCACCGCCGCCACCACCGCCTCTGTGCTCGTGGCGTGGGGAAGGAGGTGTGAGTCCCGGGCGCGAGCCGGCGGCGGCGCCGCTGCGGGAGGGTCGGCGGCGGGACGGCGATGGCGGATATAGATAAGCTCAACATCGACAGCATCATCCAACGGCTGCTGGAAGGTGAAGGGGCGACGGGCGGCCGCGGGGCCGGCGGGGAGGGGGCCCGCGGGCCGGCGCGGGCTGCAGGGCCGGGGGAGGGAGCCCCCGAGTCGGCCCGCGGGGCCGGGCTGCCGCCGCGGGAAGGCCGGCGGGTCCCCCTCGGCCGGCCGCGGACCCGGGCCGGCCCATTCATTGCGGGACGGGGCGGCCGCCGCCGGCCCAGGAATTTGAAAACTCCGCTCCCCACCCCCACGCTTCCGGCCCCTTCCCCCGCGCCCCCAAACCCAGCCGTCTTGGGAGCGGAGGAGAGAAGAGGGGGACCCCCCCGTTCCGCCCTGCAGGACGGCGTGTGCCGCACTTTCTGGCGCTCGCCCCCTCGGGGGGCAGTTCGGCCGCGGGCGGGGGTGCTGCGCTGGGTTGGGGACCCCTCTCTGGCTCGTCGTCCTCGTGGGGCTGGAGTCAGGGCGCCCGGTTCTTTTCACTCAGTGACAAAGGTTCATATCTTAGAGGGATATGGGGACCCATGTCCTCCTGCCCCCCCGTATTCTAATGCCCTAATCTTGAGGTCTTCCCGCTTTTTCTGAGCCGGTCTGTGCCCCGAAACCAGCGGCTGCGAGGGGTCGTTGCCTCCCTGCGTGGCTGTCAGCGCCGGGTTCATCTAGTAGCTGCACGCGGGAATAGTGGGCGCTTCCCGGCTGTCGGGCTTTTTTTGTTTTTGAGCACTTTACCCAGACTTGGTAATTCTCCCGTCAGCCTTGCGAGGTAGGTGCTATTTTTTTTTTTTTTTCCAGAAGAAACCCAGACATAGGTGAAGTCACTTGACCAAGGTCACACAGTCGGGTTTCAGACCCAGCGGCCGGGAGCTGAGCTCGTGGGCCGAGGGGTACCCGGGAGTTAGGCAAAGGTTAAAATAAAGCTGCGGTTTTGTTGACCCGGGACTCGCGGGGTGCCCGGCAGTTGATTGAGAGGGAAGAGGGTGATGCTGAGTTTCGCGTTTTAGCGCTGAAGTAAACTGCCCCCGGGCCCCCTGCTGTTACCCTCCTGTCGGGAGCTGGGGAAGAATTCACGAGCATTTCTTGTTTTGGCTGCGAGATAGTGTAGATTTGGCTGATTTTAGCTGCTTTCTGCCTTTATACTGTCACTGTCCTTAAATATTTTGCTATAAATGGAGTCCATCGTATGAACAGTTCGTTAGCTCTTGGTAGAAAGCCGATCTTTTGAATTAAGTCAGTAAAACGAAACTTAGGAAAATTCTTTAACCTTTGCCGTTTTCCCCTTTCGTACTTTTCTTAAAAGAAAAACCCACTGAATTAGGTGTAAGGCCCCTGAAATGATCTTGAAATGTCACTGCCTTTGTGGGTGAAAACCTTGTCCTGTATTCAATACCTACCCTTTATTTCGAGAACCATACTTTGCGCACTTGGTTAACACAGTTGTTTGATTTATATGCGGCACCAGGCCATCAAGAACCGTGTGATTAGGAGGAACTCTTTATTTTAAGTCTTTAATTGCTCTGTATCTGTGCAGAGTTATGACTAAATGAGGGTGGACTTTATTTCACTGAGAAAACAAGAAAACTTGGAATGTAGATCAAACTCAGTACAATTTTAAGATAATTTAAATTTTGTTAACTTAAGTTCTGTGCACCCCATAATTCACATAACAAAATTGTTCATTTTAACCTTTTTTAAAATTATGCTAAGAGATTTGCCCTGGTAAACTTGGGTCATCTAAAACATGACCAGTCATATCTTAATGGTTCCTCTTTACATGTTGTGTTGTACTGGAAAACCAGGTTTTTCATACTTCCCATTAAAAATAATAAAATAAAGCTGTGCATTTTAATGTCACTGGAATAGGTTAACTGTGCAGTAGACTTAGATTCTCATTTATGTTAAATTGAAAGATATACTTGTGTTTGTGTATCTCCAAGTTAGAAGACACTAATACATTTTGCAGTCTTTTTGTAATGCCCCAAAAACCTTTTTCCCTAAAAATTTTAATGGAGATTTACATAGTATATTTGAAAATGGAGGGAATAGGAGTTTAGAGTTTTTTCACACATTCAGAATTATCTGTCTTTGCCTAGGATTGTACTAGCTAGCAGAGAAGTGACTCAGTAATAGTAGTAAAGAGGCAACTCAAAAGTAAAACCTTACTTAAGAAAACCAGCACGTTGGTTTAGCCCTAGTCACTGTGCGGCTTTGCAGTTCTTTACTGCTTTAACCTGAATTGGAAGCTTTTTAACCAAGCTCTGCCTTGCTGATGATAGATCTTTAAAATTGTTACTTCTTAATATAACTCATGATCAACTCCTTACATGATCAACTCCTAACCATACGGTAAAACCTGGGGGACTTACAGAAAATAAGCCTCCTGTTGATTGGGTCTGAAACGCCTACCTTGTTGGAGAACAGTGAAATATGGGGCAGAGTCCTATTTTGTGAGCAGCCTCACTCACGGATTTGTAATCCTCTAGCACTTTGCTCCCACAGCAGTCAGTTGTAACTTATTCCATGTAACTGATTTGCAGAAAGCATCTTTGCTTTAAAGATGGCCATTGTTAAACTGCCAGACGGTGCCAACTCTGCATGATTGCCCGGCTTGCTTTAGTGGTTGAGCTCCGACCTCTGCCCTGTCCCTCAGAAAGCATCTACGAATTTAATCTTCTGATGTATAAGGGTTCAGCTAAAGACAGTGGAAACTCTAAAATTAAGAAACCCACAAATTTAGCTTTCTGGCATAATACCAAGCATGTTTGTGTTCTGATGTTAAAAGAAAAGGCAGCAATCCCAGCTCCTGAAGAAAAGGAGCAACACCAACACGGCACACAGAAATCTTAAAATGCTGACCAAAGAAAACAAAAGCACTCTTTCCTGATGCGATCCCAGCAATTAGGTTGTCCTTACGCATCGCATAATGCTAACAATTAGAGGCTTTTTTTTTTTCTGAGAGCAGTGACCATAGCGCATTGTGTTGATAGAGAATTACTAACTTTTATTCTCCTTAAGTATTCTGTTGTGAGCCCCTTTTGTCCCCTTGTTCTCCCCTCCCCCTCCAGCTTATCAGTTCTGCAGAGGCATCCTCTTATGGGTGAGCTGGGAAAGCTCTGCTGGAGGGAGATAGGACTCGCAGCCCGCACCAGTCCTCAGCCACAGCATGGAAAGGATTGGTCTCCTCTTGCGGGCAGTGCGCCTCCTTGTTTGGCAGTGGCGGGGGTGCGGTAGTGAACCCTGACGGGATGGTGTGTCTATGGCTCAGTTGTACTTGGGGAGTGTTAGTCACAGGAGCAAACCCCAGGCGCTGTCATCCAAGAGACTGGGGAAATGGAGGCTGTGCGAGCTCGTGCGGCCTGTTTGCAGAAGAGGTCGGTGCATTGGCTTTTGTCTTTGAAAGCACAGTCCTGTAACAAACTTCGACCTGTTCTGGGAACCTTGGGCCAGGTAGTCCTGCATGACAAGGTGCCGGTTACTGAGCCTGAAGCAGGGAAATGACCATTTACGTAATTGACAGTCAAAGCTGTCGGTAGACCTTAAGGATTGAAATGTAAAAAAAATAGTACTCTGATGGGATAGCTTTTGTAGATGAGGAAACTGGAACGTCTTATTCGAAAGCAGTGAGAAGAGATTCCATCTCTTAAGAGTTCTCAGAATTCTGGGATGAATTTGGATGTTTCAGGCTCAGACTCCTGTAGCCAAAGAGTGCGAGAACAGTTGGTTTACTTAGGGGTTTTAATGATTTGTTTGAAATCTCCAATTCCTCCGCTGTAGGGTTTGTTCCTACTCCTCTACCAGGGAGTAGGTGTCACTGATAGTAAGGCTTAGGACAGTGAATTCATAAAATGTAGGCTTAGGACAGTGAATTCATAAAATGTAGGATCAGATGCAGATAGTCTATCGTCACGGGTTGTTAGATTGTGGGAAGGTTAAATACTTTTCAATAAATGGGCTTCACTCTGAGTGTGGAAAACTCAAGGTACTTGACTATGAACAAGTGGGAGTTTCCATCTGTCTCCTGCCTGCCTGTCTGGAGAGAATTGGTGTCACCTTTAAATGCCCCAAGTATAATGTCAGCAGTGAGGAAAGACAGGATGGGAGGTTGTGGAGGAAGGAGGGGGAAATAAGATTATCAGAAAATGGAAATCTTACTGCTGTTGGTGACACTGATAAAACCAAATTATCTGGATATTTTTGTGGGTTTTTTTTTTTTTTTTAAGAAGAGCTGGGAAATTGTGTTTTTGTAAATATTCACTGGTTTTTGTTTTAGCTAGAGGTCTTATTTTCCTAAATCTAGCGAATATTATGAGGTTATTCTGTCACTGACGTGACATATTGGTGTATTAAGATTACCATTGACTTTAAAGGGATTATCTTAACCTGTTGGTGTGTTTTTTATACTGGCTGTGCTATTCTTAGGCTCTAAAACCTCACTATAATTCAGCTGGGACTTTGTGTGTGTGCTGCTTCAATTTTACCCTTTAACAATTAAGAGGCCTTTCACTAAGGGTTGAAAAGTGCTGTTTTTGTTCCTCAGAAATAATCTCAATTTCCTTCTGTAAATTTTCATCTCTGCTTTGCTTGTTGCCGGGCTGTTAGAAAAGCTAATGTTGCTTGTGGAGAAAAAGCTCAGCAGTCATCACTAACATTCTTTCTAGTTTTTATCCATTTATTTTTGATAAAATTGCTTGAAGTATTTATCATGTGCTCACGTTAGTGATTTGCCAGGTAAATAGATAAGTTTCTACAGAATGGCCTTTCTCATAGAAGCCAGATAAAAATTCTATCTTTCTAGCCAGATAAAGAAGAACTTGCTCAGAAGCCCGGTATGTGGCCTAAGTCCATGTTATAACGTGTTGATTGCCGCCCTGCATGTGCTCACGGTGCCTCCTGACTGTCCTGTGTGATGCCTGGTTTTGTGAGGAACACTCCGTCTTGAATTCTTGTTGGAATATTTTGGATTCCGTTGGCAATTGTTAAAATAATTTGGTATTTACTATTTGAAGAACTACTACTTAGGAAGTAAACGGGAGGCCACAACCATTGAGTTTCCCACTTGGGGTCTCCTTTTTGTGCCTGTTTCTTCTGTTGTGCTAGAGTGCGGTGAGGGAGGTCAGTACTGACGTTTAGTGGGCAGGGCTGCACTGTTGATCATTTTCTTCAGAGCTGCTAGTGATAAAATAGAGCTCTTCAAGCCTTTGTCTTTTTAATGGCAGTGAAGATGTTATCCTTGAGAGGAACTTCTAGTTTTATCATCTGTATGGAGTTTCTCCACAGTGTAACACTTAGAGCATTTGTAACAATCAGCAGTTATCTAGTTCGCCTTTTTTCTGTTTTCCGTGAGAAAAAGGGCAAAAATCTTGACCATCCTGTTGCCAGAGTATCTTCAGCATCCAGCATATAGTCTGGCACATAGTAGGTGCTCAGCATCTACTTTGTGGACTGTTTGAACCATGGTAAATAAGTATTGATAATCTTAAACAGATTGCTTAATTAAGTTTTTTTTTAAAGATTTATTTATTTATGCATACAAGAACTGGGGTACAGGCCAGAGGTGTGGGGGTGAGAGGATTCACCAGAGACAGACTGGGGAGCAGAACAGGCAGAAAGACCCAAGTACACTGCTGAGGGGAGTAGCAGGCGGCAGGAGAGGTCTGCACGCCATGTGGGACCCTTGCTGGTGGCCGGGGATCGAACCAGCGCTGCAGAGGCTGTGGGCAGCTTCGCAGCCCAGCCCTCAACCGCTGCACCACCGGGGAGGCCCTTAATTTTAAGTTCTTAATGCGTCCCATTTGTAAGGTTCATTTTATATCCCATGTCAGATTTTTCTTAGAGAACAGCGACTGTGTATTGGGGTTTTCATAGTATGTTCTATAAAAATGCCTTTGCTTTGGAAAATCAGTGAACAGATTCTTAATTGGCAGAGGGTGGTATGATGGAAGCATCGCTAGAGTCAGAGTCCATGACCTGGTTTTCTCCTTTCAAGCTCTGTAACCGTGGACCAGTCGCTGAACTCTTATCCCTGCCTGTAAGTACAGACTTGAAGACAGCGCTTAACTCCATAGGATTAAATGGCCAGAAAAGCCCCTTAGCACAGTACTCAGTATGGGATAAGTGCTCAGTAAATGTTAGCTGCTAGTCTTTCCCTTGCCCTGCACTGAAAATAGTGAATAGATTTTTTTATGCTGTGGTTGTTTTTAAGAAATATCTAAGTCCATGCATTCATTTGGACTGTGAGAACCTATTTCGAAATCTTGATCTTTTAATTGTTAAACAAGTTACCTTTAACTTGAAGTTTAAGAGTAATCCTAAGTGTTCACAACTAGAGTAATAACCCAGTAAAGTCTTACAGGAAAATGACACCATTGCCTTTTTATTTTAAAACATAAAGTTTCTTCTTTGCTGATCATAAGTGTGTAGTATGGGGCGCATGTTTAATCCTGATGGCACAAGTCAGTATGTAGAGATTTATCCAGACTTCTTCATTCATGCAACAAATTTTGAACACCTGCTATGTACTGGCCCAGGATGTGTATACTACAAGACCACTCTGGTCCTGGGGTTTGCATTCTGTGGGGGTCTAGATAAGTAGTGGACCTGAACCAACAATTACAATACAGAGCAGGGTGTGCACAGTGGCTAGTGGCCAGGTGTCAAGAAATCATAAAGCAGGCTTGTGAAATGAGAAATGGATAGGGGGGGACTTTCAGGGTGAAGTGATACCCAAGCAGAACCTTAGAGGATGAGCAGTAGTTGTCGCTGGGTGGAAGATGGTTTGGGCAGAGTTTTGATTTTTATTTTATTCCTAGAGCAATTCATAGGGAATTTAAGACGCTTTAAGACCATGTTGTTTTTAATGAGCACTGTTCTTCAGATACGAAATAGTCTTTATCTGTTCCAGAAAACTTAGTTATTCTTCAGTCATTTATTTTTAAACTGGTAGTGTTGTTTTTGACTAATCTCTGAACACTACCACTCAGGACAAAATAAGAAAACTATAGCTCCCATAGACTTTGAAAGGAGGTATATTGGGAAACCTCCAAAATCAGCAAAATGTCTATTAGCGACATTGACTTAATCCGATGGCCTTGCTTCACTAGGGTGGCCTGCTTTCCATCTGGGTGTGAGTCCTGAAAGGCTTAATGGGAGCTACTCATTCACAAGTGGGGCGCTAGATGCTGGTTGAAACCAGAAGCTTCCAGGAGGCACTCCTAGCCAAAAATAAAATTTCCTGCTAGGCATTCTGCCCATGATTTGGGCTTCACTTGTGAAATCACTAATGATTGGAATTTTCTGGCCAGTGAAGCCAGGATCCCACCATCTTTCCATCAGGAGTGTTTCGCGTTCTCTCGACTATGTTTGTGTCTATAAAGGGGCAGGTTACTCAGATCCTTCCATAAGTCAATTTTTTGTTGCTCAATTACTGTTCTATTAAATGTGGGTCCATTCCATATCTTCTCTCACAGATTGTCATTAGTATGCTTTCCCTTTAAATACCTTGACCCATTGCATAATTGATCAGAAAGAGACTGGTGGTCTTTTTCACTTGCATATTTGGGGCTCCTGGCTCCTAGTGCAACCTCTCAACTGTGTCTCCTCACCATGTGCTTCGAGTTTGACCTTTCCTCCTGTCATCCTTTTTATCGTTGGAAAAAATGACATCCCTGTACACAGTGCTCCATTTCCACCCAAAACTCACTTCTTGCGGGAATTCAGGGTTTCAGTAACCAAGCTAAAGGATAGGCTGTGCCTGGAGAGTATTTCTCAAAACTGAACATAGTCTTTTTCAGTGGAAAAAAAATTCTCAGCAGACATCAGGTTTTTTACTTGTAATTTTTATTACTTTATACTCTTAGCTATTTACAGAACAGGCTTAAAAACAAACCCATTAAATCTGTTGTTCAGCTTTATGCCAGGTGATGTATAATTTACAAAGTCTCCAAAGATGATAAAATTTTTAAATTAACAACATTGATTTAGTCTTAATGGATTTTGTGGTTTTGCTAAAACTGAACCACTTGGTACTGGGTTTAATGGTGGAGAGCTGTAGTCTTAAGTTCTAAATTCAGTCCTGTGTTTTTACTTCAGTTCTGATTCAGAGAATATCTCCTTTCATAATTTGTACAAAAGTATTAAGACTTTGACTGCAGGCTGAGGACAGTCAGGCCCCTATCAGCCAGCTCTTGTAAGGAAGCAGTTTGGATTTCCCAGTTTAGTGACCGGGTGGCTACATAACTGCAAAATTAAGGTGATTGTAGCAACTCAGTGATATTTAATATGTATTTAATGTCTGTCTGACTCTGTTACATCTGGAAACAAAACATGACGGTCTTCATTTCCTGCTCCTACTTACCTGGTGATAAACTGTCACCAAGCCTGAGGGGTGCCGGAGTTCAGGGCCTACTGCTGTGCTTTGCCAGGTTTCTCTCTCCTTGTATTTTGTCTGTTCCAGTTATTCCTCTTTTCTCAGCAGAGCTGACGTCCGTCGCCTGCGCAGGCGTGGTGTGCTCACTCGCACAGGCCGAGGCATGGCACAGCATGTTGCATGAGCCTGCAGGTTGTTCTCATGAAATGGAAACACTGAAGTTTTTTCATTGATAAATCAGGAGCCTAAAAGAAGATACAGGGCTCCTGAGAAACACTGATCCCAGGAGGGTTCTGAGCATTTCTTACCTCACAGTTTAAAAACAAGGAATTTTTAGAACCGCCTTAGTAGCATCTCCATCTCTAAATGTTTCCTGCTCACAGAAACAAATTCATTGATGAGGCTGGAGAAGTGAAGAAGTTGGTGTGGGTGGGTGCAGAGCTGAGGTCCAGAGCTGCGCCTTGGAAAGTGAGGTGTCAGCTGTGGTGAAAGGAAACCTTTTCTGACAGCCTTCATGCCAAACAGGATGACCTGTGTTCAGGATGCTTTAAAGAAGTCTTAACTTGGTATAGGAAATGCAACTAAATAATCTCTGAAATCCTGTGTGAGATTTTAAGATTCTAATTAGGTATTAAAATCATGTTCTCTTAAGTATTCTGATAAAACCAGCTAATGAGCTACTTAAACTCTGTTTTTGCCCCCTTTTATCTGAAGTTTGCCTTTTTGGATATTTTTAATCTTTATGTTAAAGTGTGTTCTGATAGCAGTTGACTAATGGGGTTTTCTCACCTACAGTGAGAGGGTCCAAACCTGGTAAGAATGTCCAGCTTCAGGAGAATGAAATCAGAGGACTGTGCTTAAAGTCCCGAGAGATCTTTCTCAGTCAGCCTATCCTACTAGAACTTGAAGCACCACTCAAAATATGTGGTAAGTTTTGACGCACTTCAATTTATCTTTGATTACTTGATTCTCTGAGGCCAGGATATATAGTCAACAAATTTACCATGGATTCATGAACAGCCTAGAACTATTGAAAAATCAGTTCACTAATTAGAGTTTTACAATAAATCCTACTAATGGGCTTCATTTATTTACATGTGCTTTTAAGTTTTCTAAAAATTACTTTGTTAAAGAAATTGCAAAAGAAAGGGAAGTAAAACAGAGCTAAGAAAAGATCTGAGTAATGTGGTTATATAGGGATTTTAAGTTTAAAGCAACACTAGTTGTGTTTAAAGTAGTACTTGATGTCTTTTTGTTATTCTACTGTTTTTATGATAGATGCCGATAAACTGTAAAAACTAAACTTTAAATAATGGTATATTCTTGCATATTTTTGACTACATTGATAAAGCTTGTATGACTTTTTAAAGTAAAAGGCATTATCTAGCCAGGGATAACTTGAAGCAGAATGTGTTGGCAGATAGCGTGTGTGCACCTTTGTCCCCCGGGGCAGGCCTTGCTAGAGGTGAGCAGTTCTGCTGACGCAGAACTTGTGGCAGAGCTGTTGGAGATCTGATACTCAACAGCCAGCTGAAAGGAAAACCATGTTACTTGGCAAGAAAGCCTGGATGGACATTGATAGTCCTGTCTGCTAAAATAAATTCTTATTTTTTTATTATTAATTTATTATTTTTATTATTTAATAAAAATTTCGTTTTTATTAAGCTCAATTACACGAAATATGATGCAAAATTGAACATTAGTGTTAGCAGTCAGTGCCTTTGTAGAGGCGGATGCCCTGGTGCGAAGATCTGAAGGATGTCTTTCCAGAGCTTTGCTAGTGGGGCTGTGAGTAGGAAGTCATCATGTAACACTTTTTTGTTGGTTTTTGCCTCTAGGTGATATCCATGGACAATACTACGATTTGCTTCGACTTTTTGAGTACGGTGGTTTCCCACCAGAAAGCAACTACCTATTTCTTGGGGACTATGTGGACAGGGGGAAGCAGTCGCTGGAGACTATATGCCTCTTACTGGCTTACAAAATCAAATATCCCGAGAATTTTTTTCTTCTCAGAGGAAACCATGAATGTGCCAGCATCAATAGAATTTATGGATTTTATGATGAATGTAAGTACTTTCTTCATTTAAGGAAGAGTTAAATTGAGGTGCTTGGTCATAAACTGAACTGTCAGATCTCATGTTAGAATTTGTGGGAGTTTAGATGCAGTGTTAGAATCTCAGGTTTCTGTTTCATTAACCTATTTTTTGCCTCAGTTTTTTCTTAGGGTAGAAGAGTAGTACTCACTGTAGTGCAATATACCCTGATTCTCTCATGTGATGGCCAGATTAGAAATGATGATCACAGTAGTGGTTTCTTTAAGATAATAGTGAACATTCACAGACACCTTCATTCTTAGTACAACTCTTGAGAACTTGTGTAAATAGCTTTAACACCTTTGTTTAGATACCACTTTCCATAAAATTCATCTGTTCATCAGTTCAGTGATTTTTTTAATTACCTTTAAAAGTTGTGCAGCCATCACCACTGCCCCAGGCAAACATTCCTCTACTTTGTGTCTTTAGATTTGCCTTATCTAGACATTTCATGTGGCTGGACTCTTGCAATACACAAGTAATTCATTTTAAAAGTTTGTAATGGAGGTTCTTTTAACTTGCATATATTTTGCCACCATTTTGGATTGTTGCTTTGAGTGTGTGCTGTAAGCTGATAATTGACAGAAAAAATAATCTTAAAAGCCTTGAAAATCAGATTTGGTAGAGATTTTTGTATTAAGCAACTATAACATGCAAAGAAAGAGGTTTTGAATCCTTATCTCCACCCTGTTGTGCTCATCATTTCTACCAGAAGAGAGTTCAGGCTGGAAGAAGGGTGGCCCAGGAACTTGGGATAATGACACTTGCCAGTATGACTTATAGGGACATTTATATTGTCACTGCCGTCTCCCTGAAACTGTAGTCATAACCTGTGATCTGTCAGGGTGGGGCATTTTTCCATCTTGATTTCACAAAATGTGTTCAGCTGGCTAATTTGTTAGGAAGTGCACTGCTAGAGGAGTTAGTGCATACCCATCCCTCCTCCTGCCCACCTCCCTCTCCTTCAACTAGATAGATGTTGGTCTGTGGCCCTTAAGACCTGGCTGTCAAGATGCAGTGGGAACTGACTGGGTCAGCTGAATCTGTGGCGAGAAAGATATTTGCTGTTGACAGTGAGTCTGTCAAAGAAGTACTGAATACTAAAGCAGATACTACTCTACTCTTTGGATAGTGATATGAGGCAGGGGGTATTGTAATTATTGTGTTTTGGGTATTTATTACCAGTGCCACTTTTTGGAACAGGTTAAGAAAGGGCTCTTTTTCCATAGCTTTAGCTTAGTGAACATAGTGGTGTTTCCACTGCTGAGGCTCAAATCCAAGTGATCCCTTTGTGGAGACGTCCATGTTAATGTGAAGGTGTTGGCTATGTCCGTTTTGGTTTATGTTTAATGCAGAGGGATTTAAAAATGATTGAGAAGTCTTAATGTTGGTTAGTATCGGTTTTGACTTATTGGGTCATCAGGACACTTACTTTACCTAATACTCTGCCTCTCCCTCGCCATCGGGCAGCTGTCATTTCCCACTCATGCTATTTCTGGGCATAAAAGTGCCCTTGACAGAGGTACCTTTCAGCTGATGGTTTTGCAGACTTTAAAGAAAAAAATTTTAATTTTATTAAAATTTGAAACAACCTCTTTAGTGATAAGTTCTTTCCCAAGCATGACAGCCACTTTCTGTACTACCATTTCTTCTTTCTCTTTTTCAACTTTATGACTGAAAGTCCTGGAAAAGCTGAGGTGTCTGTTGTATATAGGTGAATGTTTATTATCCTTTTCTTATGTCAGAGCTGTATGAACTGTGGTAATAGGAAACTGCACAGGGGGTTCTGACTCAGATTCTCAGGATTTGAAAGCTTGAAAACAATCTTGACAGTTGTCCAGGCCAACCCTTTCTGGAGTTCGAGCTTCCTGGTGATCTGAGGTGGCCTTAGGGAGGAAATGTAGAGAGAAGAGAAGCCGGGGCCCAGGGCATGGTTAAGATTTAAACTCAAGGACAACAGAAAGAAAAATCCTAACTTTTTGATGGAGGAGCCAACATAGCTAGCAAAGAAGTTGCAGGGGAAGCTCAAGTGTGTTGCCTGACAATAGAATCAACACATAAAGCCATTTGAGGAACGAAGTAGATTTGTCAGCACTCGCAAAATCCAAGGGGGGGGGACCCTTGGAGGATCGTTCCAAGACAGGCTTCAACAGAAAATGGAAATAAACCCAAATCACTTATGTAAGTGGGGGCTAAGACCCACCCTTGTTCTTGTATTATTAATATCACCATAATTAGAAATTTGAGGTGGTAATTATACTCAGATTTCCCTTCAACCTTTTATAGAGAGACTTCCAGAACGCTCCAGTAAAAATATATGTGGGACAGAGGGAATTACTGAGCTCCAAAGAAACGCAAGCCCGGGTGAGCCATGAGGAGTTACACCTAATCATACAGAAACCATAAATTGATAGGAGAAAAGACAGCAGTCCTCTACGTAGGGAAACATCCAGTGTGTGTGGAAATTACATCATATTGCAGGTCCTATGCAGATCCCCTACCAAGATGATGGCCATGGAGTAGAAGCTGTTGGTCTGGGAAGCCTGCTGTGTTGGTGGATCTCTAGCTCTCGAAGGAGAGGTTCAGCTGTAAACCTTCATATGTCCCCCCGGGTAGGAAGAAGATGAGACTAAGGACGGACACATGGTTTAGGAATAAGGTGCTTTGATCTTCAGTTGGAGGGTACAGGTGCAGAGGCACTCCAACAATTCATTGTCCTCAACCAGTTCACACAGATTGGTACTTTGACGTTTGGAGTTTTTAATTCAGAACCTAATCTTTCTGGGGAAAGAATGCCTTAAAGGCATGCTTCTGTCTAAATAGCTCTGGGATTCCGGGAAACATGGTGGGCGAGGGTAGCATCACCACCCTGTGCATCATTCCAAGCACAGGATTAGAAGCAGAGCACCTGCAGTGGGCAGCTGCAGCCCTGGAGTCCCTGTGCCACCTCCTGGAGTGGGGTGGGGCTGGGACTTACCCAGCACATGTGCTCATTCTGAGGGTGGTGGGAGATGCCAGTGTTGACTCTTAGAGGCTCCCTCAGAAGGAAAATGGTGGTGGTGGTAGTATGGCAAATGTGTAAGTTGTTCATAACTGCCTTTTAGAAATCGGAGCTACCGGTGGGTTGATAGTGGCCAAAACAGACTATTTCGGACAGAGTTGACACCAGCAGACAGATTTTGGGGTTTAATGGTGACCCTTAATCGTCACATTTGGAGTTCTGATCATAGACATCTATGGAGTGTGTGTGCATATGAGAATGCAAATTGTTGCTTGTAGGTCAAACATCTCCAAGTATCTGTCTCCCTAAACACTCTGCAGAGGATTTTTAATAAAGCATAATTTATGACATAACTCAGAGGCTATCAGAACCTTGCTTTGGGGGAAATCGTCCTGAGAGAATGGACCTACAGGACACAAGTTTTTTACCCATCCCGAAATGTTCACAGGTAAAAGAAGATACAACATTAAACTGTGGAAAACCTTCACAGACTGCTTTAACTGTTTGCCGATAGCAGCCATCGTGGATGAGAAGATATTCTGCTGCCACGGAGGTATGGGGCAGGGTTTAGATTCTGATTGGACATTTGCCAGTTACTGGGATGACGTCCTGTTGGGGAAGCACACTGTTGATTTGTTACAGGGGGTTCTAGGCACCGTTAACGGCTTGCTTGGAAAAGAGCCAAAAGTATTTTTAAGTATAAGTGGAGCAGTTAATGTGCTATACCGTAGAGCCTCTAGAATGCTGACAATGTGAATAGACTTTTTCCTTGGTCTGTTTGATCCTCTCCTTTTGGAAAATGTTTTGACTTTGAGTTTTAAAATGATTGCTTTTCTCTGTGTTTGTGCTTTGTATGACGTAGTTATGTAGTAATTGCAAAGAGGATTTTCTTCACCTGTGGTCAGAAATTGGACAACCATCACAGAGCCAGCACAATATATTTTAATAAAGGCCGTTGTCCTAACTTTCCTGTATTTAAGTGGGTTTTGATAGAGTTGGACATGTGATTTGAAACTCAGATGAGAAGTAGCTCCACTCTGAGCTGACCTGTGATAGATAGGTGGGCTTGCACAGCACAGGTTTCCTGGAAGGCTGCATCACGCCTGAGGTTCTGCATCTTCCATGCCCGGTCATTACAAATAGCAAAAAAATTTAGAATATACTTTGTTATTTTCATCAGCTGGGGAGGTATCCAGGGGAATGCAGTCATTTTTTTAAAGTAACTGGTTTTGGGCCTCCCTGGTGGCGGCACAAGGGGTTAATAAGCACAGCACTATGAAGCCATCAGCAGCCTCTGTCTGCAGCACGAGTTCTATCCCCGGCTGGCCAAGGAGCTGCCCACATGGCATGGCGCTGCGGACCTCTCCTGTCTCAACACTGCTCCCCTCAGCAGTGTATTTCAGTCAGTCTGCCTGTTCTGTTCCCCATTCTGTCTCTGGTGAATCCTCTCACCCCCCACACCCCTGGCCTGTACCCCAGTTCTTGTATGCACAAAATCTTTTTTTAAAAAAAAAAAAAAGTAAAGTAACTGGATTTTAATTTAACAGGGTTCTGTATGTTTAGGGCAACTGTGCATGCTGTTTAAACATTCTGTGCCTGTAATAAATTCCAGTGCTTACTCAATTGAATTTAAAATCTAAACCACTAGGTAAATAAAACAACCACCCGTGGCTTTTAATTTATAGCTGGTGTCAGAGTCACTGAGTTTCTCTGTAGACAAATGGAAATAACATCCTTTTTTAAGGTCCCGGTTTTCCTCATTTAATAGGTTTATCACCAGATCTTCAGTCTATGGAGCAGATTCGGCGAATTATGCGACCAACTGATGTACCAGATCAAGGTCTTCTTTGTGATCTTTTGTGGTCTGACCCCGATAAAGATGTCTTAGGCTGGGGTGAAAATGACAGAGGAGTGTCCTTCACATTTGGTGCAGAAGTGGTTGCAAAATTTCTCCATAAGCATGATTTGGATCTTATATGTAGAGCCCATCAGGTATTGATTTTGAATTTTACATGTACACTTAAGAGCATGTGTGTGAGCACAGATTCTCCTTGTTGATTTTGGTGGGTAGGTATTGCCTACAGGGTGTCAGGCTCAGCGGGAGAGTGAAGAGTGGCGTGACGCATCTAATATCTGCACCTATTTATACTGAACACATTTTTCTCCAAGGTGGTTGAAGATGGATATGAGTTTTTTGCAAAGAGACAGTTGGTCACTCTGTTTTCTGCACCCAATTACTGTGGCGAGTTTGACAATGCCGGCGCCATGATGAGTGTGGACGAGACCCTGATGTGCTCTTTTCAGGTGCGCAGGTTTGCCCAGTGGCACCTTTTGCTATCTCCATTTTAAGTGCTTAAAAAAAAAAAGAAATTACTTCTTTTCCTCTACTGTTCATTTATGTTGAGTGGGTGAAGTTTTATTTCCCCCTAAGCAGTGTTGTCCTGGTTCAGTAATGTATGGCTCCCTTTCAAAAGGAAAAAAAAAATTACTGTGGAATCTTTCCCTTGGTGTTAAGTTTAACTTTTTCATTTATTTAAATAGGTTTTAAAAAAACCTCTCTTGCTTTATTAACTCTTACTACAAATCTGAAATTATAATGTCAGTATAACTTCCAGCTAAAATTAGATCACTGCCTGCTTGTGGAAACAGTACTGACTGCCACGTGCCCGGTGTGCTGTGTGATTACCCCATGCTCCCAGCACTTTTCTCTAATTTCTACAGAATCTCTCTTGATAGAACATGATGTCATCTGGCCTTCACTCAGCACAAAAGCATCATTTGCACATAAAGTCTGCTTCAGTCCTTTTCTTAATTACTGTGGTTAAAGTCTATGCCTTCAAGCCAGCCCTGTCATAAACTTAAATGCAGCTACTGAAGTCAGGTGACAGCTATCAGTTTAAATTGATTAAAACTTTTGGGGGGGGCCAACTGTTGGGGAGAACTCGCATATCCCAGGGATTGCTGGCATCTCCCCTAGAGGGTTGAGAGACATGACTCTGAGGAACTTTGCCCCTGCATCAGAAAAGATAGTACAATGTATTGTGATGTCAGAAAATTGTCATTGTTGTTTAGACAAAAAGTAATTTGTCCGGATAATGTGCTTATTGCCAAAACGTTTGTCAGCTTAGTTTGTATTAATTTGTGGGACTTTCACAGTTGCTAATGAAGTTCTGAACCATCACAAATCTTTCTGAAAAAAGATTTGAATGTAGCTTTAGGAAATTTCCAAAAGACCTGGGGTTGAGTGTAATTCCTAAAATGCAATGCTTTTTGAATCTTTGCAGATTTTAAAGCCTGCAGAGAAAAAGAAGCCGAATGCCACAAGACCCGTAACACCTCCAAGGGGTATGATCACAAAGCAAGCAAAGAAATAGATGTCACTTTGACACTGTTTAGTTGGGACTTGTAACATATAGTATATAACCTCCTTTTTAAGACTGGAATGTGTATTGGTCAGCTTGCTCAATAGTGTGTTTGTGGGGCCCCCCCTTTCCATTTTTGACTTAATGAATGGCATTTGCTGGTTATAACAGCAAATGAAGGACTCCACTCTCAAGAAACAAAATGTTTTGTTTTTCAATCCTCTATTCCTTTTGCAAACAACTTTTATGATGGTGTTAAAGCTGTATGCCCCAGGACAGTTTAACCTGTCGAAGGGGTAAGTGTACAATTGATTTTTTTTTAATTCATTACAACCCATGAATAATGTAAATGCTCATTTTCTCTAGGATATAAAGAGAGCCCTAGGGTGCTCAATCTGTACATGTTATTATCATAAAATGCATATTGTTGATACAAACCACTGTGAACTTTTTTTTTTTTTTTTTTTAATTTTGTTTCAAAGGGATTGCTCTTTTCTCACTGTCTGGTCATGTACAAACTAGTTTTTCAACATTAGGAGTAACCTTCAACCTTGCCAGCATCACTGGTATGATGTATATTTAATTAAAGCACAGTTGCCCTACCTATACTCAAAATGACAATTAAAGCCATTATTTTAAATGTTTGTGACTCTTTCCTAAAGCCAAAGTTTCTGTTGAAATCATGTGTTGACAAACCCCGAGTACAGGTGGCAGGGCATGTGCCCAGTGCTGCCTTTGGGGATTCAAAAACAGGTTTTTCATTTTGAATAGCGATTAGTAACATAGTGACTATTTAAGCTATTAATAATTAAAGTTAATAACATTTTGTACAATTTCCATATAGTCTATTCATTAAGTAATCTTTTTACAGTTACATCAGGCCTGAACCCGTCCATTCAGAAAGCTTCAAATTATAGAAACAATACTGTTCTATACGAGTGACCGATTATGCTTTCTTTGGCCTACATTCTTTATTCTGCGGTGAAGTTGAGGCTTATTACTCAAAACAAAGGAACTATAACTTGCTATCCATCAGTTTTTACAGAACTCACAGTATCTATGACTTTTTTAAACTAAGATCTGTTAAAAAGAAATCTGTTTTCAACAGATGACCGTGTACAATACCATGTGGTGAAAACGAATTCAGACTTATTAAATGACAAACTTGTTAAATCTTCTCAGTGTCTATTTATCAGCACAATACATACAGGAGAACTGTCGATGGCATAGTGAATAGATTTTAATGAATAAATGCTCTGGAAACCACAGCTTCAATTTGGATTTGTCTTCCTTCAGTAGCCCCTTCCCCAAAGACGGGCTGTCCTGTGGATGGCCCATGTCCTTTGCCTCCTCACAGGCAGCGCGGAGCTGCTGAGTGCGGTGCGCTGGAGCCCTCTCCCTGCCTTGGGAGGTGTGACGCTTGAGAGCTGTGGCTTCCTCTGGAGCCATAGTTTTCTTTTTGTCTAGGTCGGTTGAACTTGGTAAAATTCAAGAGCTACTTCTTTTGTGTTGACTTGGCCCGTGGTTTTCAAGTGCAGGTCTCAATGCTTCCTGCTTCCTGGGGCACGTAGTATTGGGGGTCTGTCGTTTGCCACAAGTGTGTCCAATGCACGTTGATTTCTCACACTACATTAAAAGTGGGCAAAAAGCAGTTTCTTCTGTCAAAAACTGATTACCCTTAGTTAGGAGAAGACCTAGTGAGAAGCTCTTCTCACTGGACAGCAGCATGTGGAAGAAAGCCAAGGAGCCCCAGTGGCTGGCCCCCCAACACTAATGAGTGCTGTTCTGAGGCATTGGCTGTGTGTCTGGCCCCGTGTGCCCTTAGTCAATGAGCGGGGTTGGCCCTCATGACCTTGTGCTTGCTGGTCCATTCTGTGATAAATCCAAACTCTGCATTTTCTTGTCCTATTATTGCCCAGAACTCTTTGACTACAGGAAGAAAGAATGAGTAATAGATTGCATCAAAGGCAAATTTCATGTATCTTTATGCCCTAGATCTTACCAGTCGTGTATCTTCCAGGATTTCAAATATCCTCTGAAGCTGTAAACACTGCCACTCTACATAGAGTGGCTTAGAATCCTTTCAACAAGAACATAGATGGCACAGGTTAGCTGCAGAACAAGGTTTTTAGGATATGAGGTCCTAGAGACTCTCATGATTTGAAACTAGTATGTGACTGAAGACCTCCAGGCTTTGCCTCAAAACCCCAGTCTGCATGAACCATATGCTCTCGCGTGTCCCTCAGCTCCATGTGCAGTTGAGGTCACCTCTGCCTTGATAGGCTGGTGGTGGCACTTGGTCCAAGAACTGGCCCTTCTAGCTGTGGGACTTGAATAACTAAATGCTGAGCCGGTGTCCCTAGCTATAGAGGAAGAACGATACCTGCCTCGAGAATCTTGAGAAACCTGCAGTGTGCTCAGAAGAACCTTTGACTCGGAATAGTGTGCAGTAAATACTCACCATTTGTGCCTTGGAATTCGTGCCAGTTTCCTGTGTTGAGGTGATCTCAGTTGCCTTATAAGCACCAGCCTTTGATTTGTACCTGCAGGGAGCTCAGCATTTCTGAGTACTAAGTGCAGGCAGACCGCATGGAGACCATTTCAGCAGATACAAAAGAAATAACTAGGAAACAAGGTAGTTGCAGTTAAACCAGTGTAATATTTTGAGTTCTGGTTTTAAGTGATTGGTTTTAAAGGTGTCCCATCTCACAAGATGGGATCACAAGATGACTGCATCATCACCAAACCAGAAAAGCATGTGATGCCCTCACAGAGCTGTGAAGAGCTGTCAGCTGAAACCCGCCCTGGTGGTCAAAGGCTTGTGCAAGGCCTGCCCACATCTAGCTGCAGTGGAAGCACAGACACTGCAGTAGTCCTGGTTCTCGAAGCACCTGGATGGAAAACCAGAACCTCTCACGTAACACACGAACTATAGGTCATGGAGGCAGGAACGGTTGCGTGCTCAGCACAGCAGAGCACAGGATGACACGGACAGAGAGGAAATCACCGAAGTTTCCCAAAGTTGGGACCACGATGGGTGGTTAAATGAAGAAGTTCTGTTTGTGGGAAGGGAAGACCCTAGTTCAGCTTGTAAATTGAGGCAGAGTAGGCAGCATGATCCCCGAGCTGGGAGGAAGTACATGCAAGCTGAGGTTGACCTTGGCGCTCCAGGGACAGGGCATGTGATGGGGCCAGCGCAGGCGAGGGCGCCACAGCACGAGGGCAAAGGAGAAATGCTAGCGCATATTTGGGCATATAGGAGGCATCAGGTAACGGTTCCTTCAAAGGATGTTTTCAAGGTTTTGAGAGGATTCTTGTATTGAGGGTAACACTGGTCTACAGCAGTATGATTCAGAGCTACAGGTTCACAGCTCTTAGGTGTGTACACCACCAGCATGTACCGCCAGGGCACCCTGGGCTTCCACCAACACAGGCGTCCAGTTCTCTGCCCATTCTTTACACTTCTTAAGGAAGGAAACCCAGAGTTCATTCAGCTTTGCAAATCGGCTGGCTCAGGCTATAGGGATGGTGTGCTCATTTTTTTAAGGTGCACCTACTAGCCCAGACCAGAGGACTAGGACACCCTCCTGCTCCCGGCAGGCTGTGGTGTCCTTGCCTATCAAACAGAGAGCTAAAGTATGAAACCCACCGCAGGTCCCACCACTTGGTTTATACAAAATCAGCATTCACTAAACATAGGATGCCCAAAAATACTCCTAAGAATTATATCAAACAGTAACACAAAGGAACTTTATGTTACATTAAAAAAACTTGATCCAGGGCCTCCCTGGTGGCGCAAGGGTGCATGTGTGAGCTTCAGGGAAAGAGTGAAAAGGAAGTTTCCCAATGTTGGCACCGTCAATGCCGTCATCCTTTGGCATGACTGACAGGCTGCACCTGCCCGGTGCCCTCTGCATGATGGTGTGATCACAGCGGTCTCTGCTTCCACCTGAGGAGCACGTTCCCTTCAGGAGCTGGAGCTGGTGTGGCATGAGGATTTATTGCAGCTACTGAACAAATGCAAAGACAGGTAAGCATTGCAGTTGAGAATGGTGTATATAGCGTGTCAGTTATTTGAGTATAAATGTATGTTACAGGATTTAAGTGAATCACTATTGAGAACTCTCTTATCAAAAAAGTTAAAACTAGGAAAGTTAGCCATTCTTCGAGAAAGAAATTGTCCCTAGATATGTTCACAAAGAATTTCATACTCTGACTTAACTAAAGTTTACAGTAATTTTAAAATACAGGACTTGCAAAATAATGGATATTTTTCAGCGTGGCAGCGGTTTTAGGTACTGCTAAAAATATTCAGAAAGCATCCTGTACAAAGCTGGAGATGAGACTTAAGATCAGATCATTGTCATCAACCAGGCTTTTTAAGTCTAGGATTACGGAAGACCTAAGTCCTGATCTTACTGTTAAGACACAGCACTCATTTGGGGGGGCAGGTCAAGCCAACAGACAGCTCTGGCAGCCAACCTCAAGGAGGGCAGCTACCCAGCACTGCAAATGTGCAGGTGCCACAGAGCTGCTAAGCCAGTGATGGTGCTCAGAAAGTATCCTTCCTGCCTAATGTCAACCTCTGGAAAATTGTAATAATTGAATTAGCATTTTCATGCTAATAATTGACGTGTAAGACTTAGATTTATTTGGATAGATTTCAAATCCATCCTTCTGTCCCAAACCACCAGTACTTGGCTGTGCCGAAATATTGAATTTTAGCAAATCATTCAGCCAAGATGTGTATTTGATGCAACTGTAAAGAAAATCCTAAGGAGCTCATTTAAAAATGTGTATTCTTTTTTCCTTCTAGCCACCCAATTAGCACAGTATCAAATAACGTGTCTCCCAGAGAGGACCGGCCCACACACCAGTTGTTCAGGGCTGGTGAGCGAGAACAGTAACCAGTCATTATGTTCTGGGACAAACTGACTGCTTGACCTTTCCAGCAAACCCTGACAAGTTAGGTAGGTGTGGCAAGAGCGTGGGTGGGATGAAGATGTTCTTACTGAGGTTGTCAGAAAGTTCAGGTGCCATCTGCAAGAGATGTGCTCCTTCGGCTTCCCGAGCCTTCAGAGAATTCAAATTCTATACCTGTTACTGAAATGAAATCACTTCTTTCCAAGTCTTGATCGCCCACCCAGAAGCACCCGGTATCTTCTTGTGTGGTCCTAACCCTTGGGTTAAGGGGTAGTTGGCTGTGGCTTCCTAAACTCAGTGCCCCATTCTGGAGGCTGCTCAGTGCATAGGTGAGAGGCGCGCGGATCCAGCCTGGAGCAGAGTCGGCTGGAATGTGCTTACCAGTTGACTTCAGGTCTGTCCCTCATTCCCTACTGTTCTAGAGTCACTGAGGCATGGAGGCCCAGAGAGGGAGAAAGCTGAGTGCCTTTAGATTTGCTGCAGCACAGTTTGCTTAGTGGGTGTGCATTTTGGTCACCACGGATGTTGCGTTTTTACGAGACGATGGTCATAATCCATAACCTTGCTCACATCAACACCATTTCACTCAAAACTTCCGCCTCTCTTAGTGCGTTAATACAATCAGAGTTGAGAGAGGTGATCTGTATTCTCTCCCTAACTCAGAAAGCAAGAGTTCCTCTAAGACTCTGCTATTCAAACTTTCTCATGGGTGGACCCTTCAAACAAAGTCACAGCACAAGCATCATATGTAAAATGAATCAGAACAGTTGTTAGGAGAGGCTGGAGCGGCCTGTTGCACTCTGTAGAGACCTGTGTCCAGACCAGCATCTGTAAGATGGCGGCACAACCTTCTGCCTGTGCCTCCTCAGACTGACAGCACGTTGTCAGATCCACCCGACAAGCTAAGAAATTCCCTCTGAGTACCCTCCAGGTAGAAAGTCAAGCAACCACTTCCAGGGGTGTTTATCGGCGTTCCCATTCTTAGCCTCGCATTACAGGCCAGGTAGACAGGGATGCACTGAGATCTGAACAGCACACCCTTTAGGAGACCAGGGTTTTCCAGCAACACATTTTTTGTTTCTTGAGTGTGTGAGAGAGAGAGAAAGAGAGAGAGAGAGATGTATTTCAATATGTGTATAGGTCAAGGTGTATTACCACTTTGTGTTACGTATTTGATATGCTGTATATTTTTAGTGTCTCTTTTTGATCAAATATCGTACAGAAAAATTATATGTGTGTATATACATATGTTTATATATGTGTTTTTATATATACATGTATATATATAAACACATATCCACTACCCGGGTTAGTTAGGAAATCAAATATTACCAGCATCTTCGGAGGCCCCTGGGGATACCTCCCCAGTGACACACACCCTCCAGAGGTGACAGCCCTCCTTGAATTGGAGATTAATAACTTCCTTGCTTTTCTTAGTTGTGTGTGTCTGAACAGTTCATTATTAAATTTTGCCAATTTTTTTAGCTTTATGCAAAGAAAGTTAAATTGTGTTTTCTTCTGTGAATGGTTTCTTCCAATAATGTTTTTGAAATTACCATGTTGACATACGGCTTAGTGGAGGGACTGCCCTCCTTCCTTGCCTTTCCCCCCTGCGTTTTCTGTTTGAAGTTATATTCTTCATGACTGTTCTTTCAGTGGCTTCTCTGGCCATTTTAATTTGCAGGATCAGTGTCAGGCATTTACTCTGTTTTTCTTCCTGTTCTCTCCCCTTGGGTTCTAAGAGGAGCGTTGGGCTTCATTCTCCCCCCATTAACATCTCTGTTTTTCCATCTCTGTCCCTCTGATTTGCATTCTCAACAGTTTCTTTATCTTCTAGTTTACTGATTCTCCTCAAATGTGGTTTTTAATCACTGTATCTTTATTTCATGTTCTGACTTTTTTTTTTCCAAAATCTGCTTGGTCGTTTTATTTTTAAAGACATTTATTTATGCATACAAGAGCTGGGGTACAGGCCAGAGATGCGGGGGGTGAGAGGATTCACCAGAGACAGAGTGGGGAGCAGAACAGGCAGACTGACGGAAATGCACTGCTGAGGGGAGCAGCGGGGAGACAGGAGAGGTCTGCCACGCCATGTGGGTTGCTCCCTGGCTGGGGATCGAACTGGCGCTGCAGAGGCTGCGGATTGCTACATAATGGTTGCTTAACCCCTTATGCCACCAGGGAGGTCTGCTTGGTCATTCTTCCCCTGCCAATCTTTCTCCGTTTATGTCTTATTTCTCTGAACAGAATAAACATGGTTGTATTTTGTTGTTTTTTTCCCCTTGTGTGCTGTGATTTTTTTGATAGGGAGCTAACCATTTCCAGGAGATCCTCTGTGGCCTAGATTGAAGTTGATTTCCTCCAGAAAAGGTTAGGGCTTTAAACAGGATTAACAACAGAGGATACTTAAATTCATTACTTCATATTTGCACATCATACAGGTACCGTGAAATTAGGCTGAAAAGCTGCACGTCCTGGTTGTGAATTCTCAGGAGAGAGCTTTTTATTTCCCTCATCCAGTACTAGAGCCAAGGCAGGCAAGTTTCTTTGCCACCCTTCAGCATGGCAGAGTTATTTCTTTATTTTTATACCTTAATACCCAGCTGTGAGAGTCCCTACAAAATTAAGCAAGGTCATAAAATGTTTGACCCACAAAATTGGCAGCTTCATAGCCAACTCCTACTGTGCGTGGGTCCAACAGCAGCCTGCCCAGGATGTCTGGAGAGTAGTGGAAACCCAAGCGGGAGTCTCCAGGGCTTTGTGGAAACCTCGATGGCAAAACCACCACCCCACACGCCTGCCTCGCAACTTCCAGTTCTACTTCAAGGCCCCCTTTGTCTGGGGGTCAGTCTGCTAATCCTCGTCATGCTAACCCTGGGACTTATTTTTTGAAAGCACAGTTTTCATATTTCATTTAACATCTTTGCTGTCTTATTCAGGAGGGGCTTTCGAGGTCTTTCTCCGTACTTCCTTCACTCCAAGGCTCTCAACCCGTTTCTAATTCAATAGTTGATCTAATTTAGTTGATTCCTTTGCGTTTTATTGCTGTTTTATGAATTCAAGCACACCTTCGCTTAAACCCAGAGACGCCAGACAGCCTGTCAGATGTCTCTCTAATAATTTTCATCCTTTGATCCTGGATTCCACTTTCAAATGGGAATTATTCTTTACCTTAAATTGTTTGACGTTACCAGCTGCAAATCCTTTCAAGATCAGTTTGATGTAGAGAATAGTCTACAGGTAACTATCACTACTGTTATCTTAAAGACTCCTATTGAATTGCTATCCAGTTTTTCTCCTGTAAAATCTCACGACATCACTTGGAGTCCACCCCAGGGAGCGAGGCTGCCGTGGTGGAAAGCTCTCCGTGGACTCTCAGAGACGGAGGAAATGCAGTGTGGAGACCAGGCTGCAAGGGCTCCTCAGAGTCACTCCCTGATCCACTTTCTGGCCTCTGGTTATTGATCTGGGTCTGTGGGCTCCCTGAGCTCCATGCAGTATGTTTCTGCGAGTGCATTTGCGAATCTAAGGAAAGGATTTGCAGCTTCATCAAGTTTGCATAATGAGAGGGGCCAGGGGAGGTTTGAAAGGAGTGTGAAGCCTGAGACTCCATTTGGCATGAAGCTAGTGGTCCTTCTCGTAATTGCTACCCCAATTCTAAAGAGGGTTTCTAAAATACTAAGATAAATTCTCAAGCCTAGAATTTAATTATCTTGGTTTTTTTTTAGTCTAGTGTTTTTAAATGGTATTTATGCACTCTTGTTAGTAATTATCTCACGGCTTCTCAGCCAAGATTAACAGAGATCCCATCGGTAATAACTTCAGTATTTATGTTGTTTATATCTGTGTTCATGAATAAAACAGCAGAATCATACATCTTCCAGCCAGAAGAGAACTTTCTGAGTTGTTAGTGGTTTCTCAACAATATAAATGGGTGAGATTCAATTTAAACTCCTTACTCCATTAGGAGTCATTTCTTAAAATGAAATAAGAGAACTCAAAATCATGAGATTTTCTACAAATCTTGCTGCTCAAAGTAGTTCTTGCCTATTTCTGTAATGAGTTTGCTTATACATGTGGCCTCGAGGCACTTCCTCGAGCTGCCAAGTCTACAGAACCCCACAAAGGCTCCAGGCACTTCCTCCAGGGCTGTGCTGGGCAATGGTTAGAACCTGGGCTCCCCTGCGCAGGGCCGGAGGGCATCCTCGCTGCCATTTCCGGTTGTGTGGCCTCGGGCAAGCCATTTAACCTGTTTCCCTTGGATGAAACAGCAATGGTAGCATCCAGGTCAGGAGTTGCTGTGAATCAGTTGATACAGAGAAGGGCCTGACACCCAGGCCCATGGTAGCCAAGGAATAAATAGGAAGCGTTGTTATTGTTGTTCGACTATTTCCTGCCACCAAATCCAAGTAGTGTTAAACAATAGGTGTAAAACAGGTAAAATAAACACACACACCCCCTCTATCCCCTCCCATCATCATATAGTCGTTAACCAAAAATGAAGTTACTTTGCAAAAAGCACTGTAGGAAATTCTGTTGTGCAGAGATCCATACTTTCTACCAGTGACACGAGCCACCCAGCGCCAGCATGTCAGATCTTACTGCACATTTTTATTTACCACAAATACTATGGAAACATTGTGTTCACCCTCCCTCCTTGTGGCCGACTTCCATAACATTCCCACATCAGTACTTCATAGAGCTACTTCATTTTATTCTTTCAACTCAGCCCTGATTCTAATTTTTCAAAAAGCTTGTTAAAAGAACATCCTTCCTCCCTTTGTTGAAAATAGAGAAGTGTGAACTCAGGGCTACAATAGAAAAATGGGGGAAAAATCTGACATGAGCAGACACAGGGACCGACCTTACGTCAACAGAGCTGACAGTGTTTACTGGGACCATTTCTGTCTCACAAGCGTGCCTTCCGAGCCCCGGTTCCCCAAGTGCAGGCTGAAGGAGGCCCACACATGGGAAGTGATCTTACCAGGCCCCAGCACCACTTTGTGACTGTGACAGACAGAAGCAGCAGGGCCCCACCCTGAACCTGAGTGGGAGAGCCAGGCCCAAGAGCACAGGATCTGCGGGGCGCTGCCCCCTCCCAGTGACCACTCCTACCAACCCCAGCGCCTGGGCCAGCAGGTTGGGGTTTTCACAATGGATGTAGTAGAGGGCGGCCATGCATGCAATTAAGAGTCATTTTTTTTCCCCTGAAGATAGAGAAGGCTAGACCGGGAAAGAGCTTCCGAAACAGCAACACACCAATTCTCTGTAGTAGTGAGAAGTCAGCCCTTTTTTCCTTACATGCTAATTTGTAGCAGTTTCTACATCTTGATTTAAGTAAGTCTATTAGTCGCTAATAAGTCCTGTATCTTCATAATGTGTGATGTGGCTGCCTGATTCTCAGACCTGCCCAGAACCCTTTCAGAGCTCTGCAAGGCCTTCAGGCTGCCAGTGCTGGAGGCTGTCCTGCCACCAAACCGGTCTGGTCAAGGGACAGATGACCTTTATGATTTAGGTCAGTCTGAATTTCGTTTTCTGTCATTTGTGGCCCAAATGGGTTCTGGGTTTTCCATCAGCATATTGAGCACCGCTTCTGCTACCAAGCATCAGCGGTTGGGCCTCCCTGGTGGCGCAGGGGATTAAGCACAGCACTGTGGGGCTGTCCGCAGCCACTGCAGCCTGAGTTTGGTCCCCCTGCTGGCCAGGGAGGTGACCCACATGGCACGGCAGACCTCTCCTGTCTCACCCGCTGCTCCCCTCAGCAGTGTATTTCAGTAGATCTGCCTGCCTGTTCTGCTCCCTCTGTCTCTGGTGAATCCTCTCACCCTCCACACCTCTGGCCTGTACCCCAGTTCTTGTACGCATAAATAAACAAATCTTAAAAAAAAAAAAAAAAAACAAATACCAGCAGTGGTGCCTCCAAGTGCCTGGACCTTTGTGTTTCCCTGGAGAACCCTTCACCTTTGGTTCCCACACCTTCCAGCTGCAGATTGCGTGGATTTTATGAGAGAATCGTTTAATGTGCTTATTTCCCCCTGCTTCCTTCTCCAACAGCTACAGTTAACCACCAGCGTTGGGGAGAACCCTGCGTGGATAGGAAGGCTGAGCACCTTCCAGCAACGTTGCTTTTGTCAGCCCTCCAGAGGTGCGGCAGCAGCCTGAGTGCAGAGGAGAAACAGAGTTGCTGTTCAGAGCCCAAGAAAAGCCCCAGCCAAGTCTTAGGTGATTGACGCCCATGTTCTGTCTGGTAAAATCCTAGGCCTCGCCCCGTGCTGGCCCAAACACCCACCCAGCCCCACCCCACACTGTGTGCCAGGCTGAGCCCTGTCCCAGCTTCAGCTCGTTCAGTCCTGCACTACAAGTCCCAGCGAGGGAGCTGATCCTTGTTTCACTGGTGAATGAGGAAACTGAGGCACAGCTTATGGTTACTAAGGCAAACTGTGTAATTAAAAATGAAAGCGTGTCATGTGAACAGATGTTACATATTTTACTGGGGTTGCAAAAGGCTGACACCTCATTAGTACCTGTCTCCACTCAGGGCAGGCTCACTGGCTGCAGCTACTCTGCAGCAGGGCCTGGAAGAGGGGACTCAGAGGCAGAGATAAACAGAAGAGAGGGGTGAATAAGGAGGTGACCCCAGACAGCCTGGTAGGGGGTTGGGAGACTTTCCTGAGAACTTGCAGCAGAGACCTGAGCTTGAGGAGCCAAGCCAGGTGGCCCCAGAGGGCAGAACATGCAGCAGGTGCACCAGCCCCCAGAGTCAGAGAACACAGATGGGCCCAGGAGGTGCAAGGCCTCTGGCCGCACTCAACACTTTAGCCCCAAGACCGTGAGAACCAGTGATAGTGCTGGAGCTCAGACTCAGAAGAAGTTACTTCATTCCTTAACCTGGCGGTGAGGCAGTGGGTTTTGTTTGTTTGCTTGTTTTTAAAGATTTATTTATTTATGCATACAAGAGCTGGGGTACAGGCCAGAGGTGTGGGGGGTGAAAGTATTCACCAGAGACAGAGTGGGGAACTGAACAGGCAGACTGACTGAAATACACTGCTGAGGGGAGCAGCGGGTGAGTCAGGAGAGGTCTGCTGTGCCATGTGGGTTGCTTCCTGGCCAGCCGGGGATAGAACTCGTGCTGCAGAGTCTGCGGATTGCCTCATAGTGCAGTGCCCAGCCCCTTGTGCCACCAGGGAGGCCCTTGTTTGGTTTTTTATTGTTTTCTGAATTTTTTTTTTTTTTTTTGTATCTCTGCTGTATTTCTTAATGGAGAGGCAATCTTAAAGAAATGACTCTCCATTCCAAGTGAAGAGCAGGTTTGAGGAAGACAGAGTAAAAGTGGAGAGACTGTCGGGTGAGACGTGGCCCAGGGAGGTGGCAGTGAAGACTGCCACCAGGAGGGAGGGACACAGCCTTGGGTGAGTCTCTCCACTGTGGAGTGCAGGTGTGAGTGGGTACGGGCCATCTGCTGGCCCTCCGTGTCTCTCATGGGCCTGTTTGGGTCACCTGCCCACCTCTCAGCCAGAAGAGGTCCCTGAACCCCACCTGACAGGTGAATTAGTTGCTACTGGGAAGTGGATGCTGTGACCAAGAGAAAGTGAGACGGGTGCCAAACAGCAGCCAAAACCCGACAATCGTCCAAGTGGGCCTGGGGGTGCATGTTGGAAACAGCGGCAGAAGCACTAACCCAACTACAGAGCACCAGGTCACCTTCAAAAGCAGAGGCAAGCATGGCACTGCAGGGGCCCAGTGGCTCCAGCTGCTCACAGAGTTGTCAGGAGGCCACCCAGGGCTGCCCACCCGGGCTCTGCCCTTCTCAGACCAGGTGCAGGGCAGCTGTCCTGGTCCTGGCCTTGCGTCCAGACCTTAAGGAGAGGAAGGAGCGAGCCTGGCTCCCCCAGAGCACTGCAAGGAAGGGGCACTGCCATGGGGCCTTTCAGATGGCCCCAGGTCTCCCTGTCCAGAGCACTGGGTCCCAGGCCCTTTCCTGACACAGGCAACGGCGGGGGGGGGGGGGGGGGGGCGAGAGTGTTTTAGACTAATCTCCTGGGTGGAGAGAAGTTGGGGAGTCTGCTGCTGGCCCATCGTGGGACCCGTCTTGTGGAACCTTCTCCAGCTGGTCAGGAGCTTCCACCACGTTGTCAAGAGTAGTTCCCATGAGTAACCAGCAGGTGGAACAAGGCCATGCTGCTAAACCTTTCGAGGTTCTGCTTGACACCATGAGAGTCAGAAAATATTTCTTCCCCCTTTTCCCAGCCACGGGTCTTGTACAGACAGGGACGTTCCAGAGAGCTAGAGAAGCCGCAGGCAGGGAGGAGGCTGTCAGCGTCCTGAGTTCGGAGTTCGGAGCACAGCGGCTGCCCCAGCTCTGCTGCTGCCAGCCGTGCTGCCTGGAGCCAACTCGCGAGGCTCAGTCTCATCTGTGAGCAAGTCCTTACATCCCCGGGCCAGGCTATGGTGGGGGTTCTGCAGCTGGCCGACCACCCCCTCTAGCTCCTGTCCTGTCTCTGCTCTCTCTTCTTGCGGGAGTGGTTTCTGGGCCTTTTCTCCCCCGTGCCATCTCTGCACTCGTCAGCCCAACATTGACTCCGCCCTCCTGCTGGAAACTGTCCTCCCGCACCTGGGACTCACCCGCCTCGGGCTTTCCTTCTGCCTCCCAGTCCCTGTCTGCTTGCAGCCTCTTCCTCACCAGCTTCTCCCCCAGCTGTGTCTGGGCCCCTTTGTCTACCCCGCAAGAGGGGTCTTCGCCGGGCCCCTTGGTTTTCAGTACCAGCCTTGCCCCGATGGCCCCTAAAAGGAAACTCCCTGTTTTTTCCTACACCCAACACATACGTTTCAGCAAATGTGTGGGTTTTCCACGTGAAGCAATTCTGACACCAACTGACACAGGCGAAGGGCCTCGTGGGCTGTCCCCGTGCTTCTGCCGCCCGGCCGCGTGACAGGGCGCCCCGCCCCGCTCAGGCCACGGGGCTCCAGACCACGGGGAGGCTGCGACCTCCAGCCAGGCTGATGGTGAAGACCCAACGCGGGACAGCCGGACGGAGAGGAGCAGGGCCAGGCATGTGGGGTGGCCTGCAGGGTTCCCACGCCCTCTCCACATACCCCACCCTGCCAGCACCCCCCAAGGTCACCCACCCAGAACTCCGAACTGCTTCAGTCAGGGGTTTTAGTGGGGACTTCATGACATAAGCATGTTAATTCGCTGACCATCAAGGCGCTCAGCTTCCAGCCCCTCACCCTCTTGGGAGGTGCAGGGGGGGGGGGGGGTGCTGAAAACGCTAACCTGCTCTCACGTGGTTGTTCCCCTGAAACAGCCCCCACACGAGGGGCTTTCCAAAAGTCACGTCATTTGAACACACCCAGGTGTGCTTGAGGGGCTGCTCTCACTTCCACCCCTCCTGACCCCTGCAGGAGCCGAGGACCGAGTGTGACAGAAGATGCTCCTGTCTCTCTGTTCACTTAGGAAATGGGGTGCAGACCAAAATACTGGTTCTTACATCAAAACATCGCTCCCTAAACCTCCCCACCAAGTTCCAGCCCCAGGCCCTACTACGCACATGACCCCTCACTTGCACAGTTCAAGCCCAACCCCATCAAAGCTACTCTGGTGCCCCCCATCCCCGTGTCTGTGGGGCCAGGTGTCCTCAGGTGCTCCCCTCTGCCTCCCCTCCCCGGCCAGCTCACCCACAAGCCGTCTGCTCTTCTGTCCCCCAAGCAGGTCCGGCATCCACACCTGTTCTTCCTCCCCTGTCCCCAACATACCAGTGCAAGCCTCATCAGCTCAGCCCACAAGCCCGGCTTGGCCCCCGTGTGGCCCAGTCTCGCCCCAGCGCCAGTCACACTTGTGAGGTCAAACTTGATCAGCGGATGAAAGGAGGAACAAGGTGGGGTCCTTGCCTGGGCGGGTTGTGCGGCTGAGAGAGGAACGCGGGACGCCCACCACCGGCCCCTCCTGGACACCCCCCACCACCGCCCGCCCCGACATGAGCGGCCTGGGCAGAGAGCAGAGCATGGGCGCTTAGAACCCCGAGAGGCAGGAAGGGGAGCCACTGCTTCCTGGGCACAGACTTTTTGAGATGATGAAACAGGCCTTAAACTGAATGGGGTGAAGGCTGTGCATGAAAAATAACAAAACACCACCAGTTGTGCATCTTATAATGGTTAAGATGGGAAAGCTTGTGTTTCCTGCATTATCACACACACACACACTCACACACACACACACAGAGTCAAACTGACCCTCCCCCTCTTGAAACTTCCACACCTTCTGCACTTTACATGAACTCCAGGCCTTCCTGTCAACCCCTGCCCCGTCTGTGACCTACTGCTCCCCACCCCTCCCCCTCCCACCATGTTTCAGTGATGCTGGCTCATTTTGGTGTCTCCCCTGGCCAAATTCTTTCCCACCTCAGGCCCTTTGCACATACTGTTTCCTCTGCTTACAAGGTTTTCGCCAGTCTCCACAGCCAGCTCTGCCCCAGCTCTCACCTCCTCCCAGAGGCTTCCCTGGGCCCAGGTTTATCTCAACCCTGGCACTAGCGTTCTCTGCCATAGCACCCTGACGGTTCTTTCCCAGTAGCAGGCTTTGTGTGCCCCCCTAGCCGACCAAAGAGAGTAAGTTCAGCAAGAGGAGGTAGGGTCCTCACTCACCTCTGCATTCTCAGCACCTGGCACATAGGTGGCATTCAAAGACTTTGTGAATTAGTGCAAGCTCACCCAGCCAGAAGGATCCCAGGTGTCCTTGACGCCTATTCCTGTGTCCTTTCCAGATTCTCTCGAATTCCCACGGAGCAAAAGTTTGAGCTGAGTAGCAGAGCAGGTCAGAGTTAGCCGTAACCTCTTCACACAGCTACTTACCACGCAGAGCTATCCAAGCCTGTGAAGACCCTGACGCGGCCATCGCTGCTGTCCATGAGTCGTCTCTGCTGGGGAAGGAGACTCTGGACCCGGGCTGGGAAACCCAGTGCCCGCAGCCTGGTGAAGGCCTCTTCTGTGACTCTCTCTTATCTCTCCGCTTCACATGCTCTCCCAGAGCCTGCGTCTAGCTTTTGCCCAGGGAAGAGGAAGTGGTCAACAGTAGCAGCTGAAACACTGCCCCGGGGAACCAAAAGCAGCAGAGGCAGCCCCTTCTCTCCCCACTGGGTAAAACCAGATCTGGCCACTGCTCTGGCCCAGTGCCAGCTGGTTGGGGGCACAAGCAACCCAGACAGCTTGCTCAAAATGCTCCCCCTCCTTCAGCAGGGGGGACCCTCAGGAAGCCCGCTGGGGAAACCCGGGACATGACTGACACCTACCCTAGAGGGAAGAGGGCCTGACTGCTTGGGACGCCCTTGAGCCAGAGAAGTGGGCTGGCATTGCCCGGGCCCGAGAGCTAGTGCTTCCTACAGAGCAGAAGTGTCTGGTCTTTTTGGTGACATGGGTCCTCGCCTCAGAGTCATGTTTTAAATGCACACAAATAGAATGTGTTGCATTACAAAGGACACCAGTTATCTTAAAATGCGGGCATCGAATTATTTTTTAAGTTGGGATCAAGTAACCTAGGATGTTAACCTTCTAGAACTAATAGCTGGTTTAATAACTACTGTGGTTTCGAAGCAGCGGCGGGCATAGGTTGTGAGCTGAGCTAACCACTATGACTGCGTGGTGACTTGAACATCTGTGACTTTGATTGATGACAATGTCGTGAGTACAACTGGGACTTGCTTCCTATGCTCATAATTGAAAGAAATGCTAAAATTCAATTGGAGGCTAATGGAAATGAAGGTGTCACTTCCCCCCCCCACACACACACACATTGCGGGGCCTCTTGGATGCTTTCTGTGAACCACAGGTGACTCCGCCCTAAGGATTAAGGACCTCAGCTCCAGAAAGGGCCAGTCACACCCCTGGTGTCCAATGTGGGGTTTCTTAAATTTTCTAGATAGTCACATTGATTACAGGTGAGAGTTCTTCTCTTTTCAATCTTTGACTTCAAAGATTCAATGCTCTTGTCCTTTGTCCTGGGTTACTGTATTATCTGGGCTCTTCAGTGCAACGTCGAACAGAAGGAGGACGGTCGGTACCCTTGTCTTCCTAGACACGATACTCATTTATTAATTTTTTTTAAGATTATTTATTTATTTATACAAGCAATGGGCATAGTCAGAAGCGCGGGAGGGTGAGAGAATTCACCAGAGCCAGAGCGGGGAACAGAACAGCCAGACTGACAAAGTACACTGCTGAGGGGAGCAGCGGGCGGCAGGAGAGGTCTGCGCGCCATGTGGGACCCTCGCCAGTGGCCAGGGATCGAACCGGTGCTGCAGAGGCTGCAGGCAGCTTCACAACCCAGCGCTCAACCGCTGCGCCAACAGGGGAGGCCCTCATTTATTAATTAATGCCACAGGAGCGCCTCCCTGGTGGCACAGGGGGTTAAGCACAGCACTATGAAGCTATCCGCAGCCTCTGCAGCACGAGTTCCATCCCTGCCTTGCCAGGGAGATAACCCGCATGGTGCAGCAGACCTCTCCTGACTCGCGTGCTGCTCCCCTCAGCAGTGTATTTCGTCAGTCTGCCTGTTCTGCTCCCCAGTCTGTCTCTGGTGAATCCTCTCACCTCCCTCACCTCTGGCCTGTACCCCGGTTCTTGTATGCATAAATAAGTAAATCTTTAAAATAAATAATTTATGCCATAGGAATGTAAGGCACCTACTGTGTGCTAGAACATGCTGGGGAGAAAGATGAAGTACAACTAGGTTTCTTCCTGTCTGCTGAGTAGTACCAAAGGGATTTCGGTGCAAATAGCACCACCGAGGACATCAGTGTTCCCCAGCTGGCCAGCCTGCTCCCTTAGCGCCTTGATTCCTGGAAGCACGGAGGTGGGTCCCTGCCATGGCCCCAGTCTCCAGGACATGGGAAGGCTGGCAGCTGCCGGCTTCCCCAGGACTACTGCAGCATGGAGCAAAGGGGCAGCATAGGGGGGACAAAGTGTGACCCCCAGCCTGAGTCAGCCCGAGCCCAGCCAAGGGCAGGGCTAGCATTTTGCCTTAGTAGATCCACTGAGACCCCACCTGTCTCTGCTAAGCTCATAACTACAGGCAGGAGCCCCTGTAACAACTAACAGAAAGAGGGTTCCAGCTTGGAGGGGGGCAGTTAGGTGAGGGGGTATCTGATGCCAGTTCCCTCTTCCAGCCTCAGGGAGTGAACTCAGAGGAGAGGCTATCAAGAATAGCTCATGCACCTTCCCCACTGTAAAGCTGGTTGTCTAGGGACATTTTTAATAAAATATAAGGCTGACATTTAGACGGACCAGCATAGGCCTTAGGGACCGGAATGGAGCCGTTGTAATAACAGCCTGTGACTGAGAAGTCGGATCAGCCAGAGATGCTTTTGAAGAAAGCCTGCTACGCAACAGGAGGTGGGAGACAGGTGGGAAGAACAGACGCAGCGGAATGGGTAGGCACAGTACTGCCCCCCATGGGCACCTCCTAGTCCCCAGCACCTGTGAGCATGCCCCCTGCATGGCCGCGGTAGGGAGCTAAGGAAAGCAGGTCGCCTCTGGGAGCTAGAAAGGCAAGGAACGGTCCCTCCTGCAGCCCCTCCACTCCGCTGCAGCTTCCAGAAGGAACGTGGTCTTTGATTCTTTTTTAATTGATTCATCTGTCATTTCATGCAAAATTAGGTGATACAAATATAAACATGTAAGACCTCAGACCCATTTGGTAGACATGACAAAATAGCTCTGCAGAGATGGACAACACAAGCCAGGCGAGCCTGGTATAGAGTTTGCGACCTGATTAGGAAGACATAGGACTTTTAAAAAAGATTTATTTATTTATGCATACAAGAACTGGGGTACAGGCCAGAGGTGCGGGGTGGAGAAGGGGGGGTGAGAGGATTCACCAGAGACAGAGTGGGGAGCAGAACAGGCAGATTGACTGAAATACACTGCTGAGGGGAGCAGCGGGGAGACAGGAGAGGTCTGCCGCGCCATGTGGGTAGCTCCCTGGCCAGCTGGGGATCAAACACGTGCCGTGGTGGCTGCTAATAGCTTCATAGTACTGCAACCTAACCCCTTGCGCCACCTGACACATAGGGTTTAAAAAAAAAATTGGTCCTTTTTTTTCTTTTTCCCACTTAATCTCATACTTCAATTAAACTCATTCTTTGACAAAGTGATGGAAGGAGCAGTGGTTCATAACATGCGATAAATTCCAGGGGCAGGGCACTATGTTTCAGCACGCGTGCCCCCTGCAGTAGGATCACCATCACATGTCCAGCTGCCCGGACCACAGCCCGCGCCGTCACCCAGCTTCACGAATTCCCCGATTTCCCCATTCCTTGCCTCCTCCTCCTGGCAACACCAGCCTGTTCTCTGTACCCAAGAGTTTGTTTCTGTTTTGTGTTGTTTGTTCATTTGTGCTTTTTTTTACCTCCCACGAGTACAATCATAGGGTGTTTGTCTCTGTCTGTCTCACTTATTTTAGATCACATCCTCAAGGCCCACCCGCAAGGTTTCCATCGCTGTGATAGTGGCGTGACATGACGTTGTCTCGAGGCCACATCGTCACCCTTCATCCCCGTGGCTGTGCTGTCTGCCGTGGGCCCCGGGGGGCAGAGAGCTTCCCTCTCCTCCACGCAGATGACCAGAAGTCCTTCCCGGAGTCACCGGGTTGTATCCAGCACCTTGATCTTGGTCCTGTGAGACCGACCCCACCTCTGACCTCCAGCGAGCAGACAACACGTTGGCTCAGCGCTGGGCTGGCGCCTGCTCCGCGCGGGCCTGGGAGGCAGAACTCCAGGGAGCTGAGCTTTCTCCCGCCCCAGCCCTGGCAGAGGCCGCGGGCCGGTTTCTCTCCGTGGAAGCTGGAGACCGGGGCCTCTGGGGAAGGCGGGCACGCGCGCTCCCACGGGCAGGGCTGCCCGGGCAGGGGTGCGCCTGAGCCGGAGCTGGCCGGGCCTGGCGCGCAGCCCCCGACAGGGAGACTCACCCCTGTTCCCCGACCAGCCCTGGAGCGGGCGCCGCGCTCGACCCCCAGCCTCAGTGCCCATCCCGGGGCGTCCCGCCCGCCGTCCAGCGCCCGGCAGGGAGGCTGGCAAGGCCGCTCGGGGTCCCCCGAAGTAACCCCGAGTCTGGGCCTGGGGGCGGCCGAGGCAGGCGCCCTCCCGGGGCGGGTGGGGGGTGGGTCCGCCCCTGCATCCAGCGGGAGGAAGGAAGTGGCTCCCTCCTCCCACCCTTCCCGGGCCCGCCGGGCCAGCGCCCCGTGACGCGCGGTCGGCTCCCCCGGGCGGGGCCGCTGTCGTCTGCGGGGCGCGGGGGGCCCGCGGGGCGGGAGAGGGGCCGGGGGCGCCGGGCACCCGCGGGGCGGCGGGCGGGGGAGCCGCAGGGGCCGGGGGCGGGGCGGGCGGGGGAGCCGGGGCGCGGGGGCAGGGCGGGGGGGCCGCAGGGGGCGGGGGCGGGGGCGGGCGGGCCGGGGGGCGGGGCAGGGGCGGCCGCGGGGCGCCAGTTGCTGCGGTGGCCGCGGGCGGGCGGGTGCAGGTAAGTTCTCCGTCCCGGGCGCCCCGCTCCCCGCTCCCCAGCCCGCGCCCTCGGAGGAGGACGGACCCCACCCCCGGTTGGGCCGCCGCCCCCGGTTCTAGCCACGCAGCGGGCTGTGCCTGCTCGGGACCCCCTGCCTGCCCTGGGGGTGCTGGGGGGTGTCAGGCATGGCGCCTGGCCTCGGAGATCTCCCCTTCGTATCGGGAGTGTTAACATTTGAGCTGCCCTTTGGCGCGGAGGGCTCCCCGGGGCCGGGTGCCTTCACTGCCGCGGGCGCCCTTGCAGCAGCCGCAGGTGAGGCAGGTTCCCTCATTGTCTCCCTCACAGGTGGAGAAACCAAGACTCAGAGAGACCAAGCCAGGGGCCTCGGGGCTCACAGCCAAAGGAAGCAGAGCCAGAAGCACACCCAGGTCTGCGTGAGTCCCTAAATCGTTTCCATCCCTCCTCACCCCCCCCCCCCCCCCCCGGGAAACTGCCGTAGAGGAGGCGGGCAGGGGGTGGGGGGCAGTCAAGGCACCGCCTGCATCCCAGGAGAGGCTGCAAAGAACACCTCTGGTCACTGCAGGAAGACCCCCCAAGGCAGCAAAGCCCACACCTGCAAACACTTTAAACACGCACCTCTTGGGTGCCCAGGGACAAGAACCATTTATCCCACCAGATTAAACTCTGGGACCCGGGGTGGGGGGAGCAGTGCAAGCCCCGGGAACTCCTTGGGGCTTTTTACCCAGCACCTCCCCTGGAGACAAGGGCTCCTGTGGGCTAACCACAGACCTCACCTCTCTGTGCCTCAGTTTCTTTGTCCCATGCGTTGAGCATGGAACCTGCCTTCCAAGCTTGCTGAGATTAAGTGAGACGGCTGATGTAAAGTTTAGTCCAGTGCCCGGCCCCGGGTTACTACCTGGCTGTGCCCGTCTACACCATGCCATCACTTTGGAGTCCCCAGAAGCCAGGGCAGGTCTCTGCCCCGGGCACCTTTAAGCTCAGTGGTTAGAGCTGTCAGAGAGCTGCAGTGTTTCCGGAGAGCCCCGCTGGCAGCTGGGAGCTTCTTGAGTAAGACCAAGTCTGGAGGTGCAACTTCTCCCCCTTCAGCTCCTGGGGTAAAGCTGGTAGCGCGGGGTTTTGAAAACCTCTGAGCTGAAGCTTGCACAATTCCAGAACTGCTCTGCAGCCCCCGAGCCCTTCCCCACCTCTGGTTTAGCAAGAAGGAGGGAACACAGCGTATTCTCGCTCCCGACCTACTCCTCTCGGGGCCCCTCAGACCTGACACCTGGGGGCTGTCCCCACAGCTAGCCCACAAGTTCTCCTCCTGGCAGACTGTGATTGTGGCCCCCACTCTGCACCCCAACATCCAGGCCACCACCATCTCGTCATCGTCTTTGCCACCACCCTTGACACCCAAATCCTCAGCATCATCTACCAACCCTTCTGCATACTCTGACCCTGGGGGATTCTGACTCAACTGCCACCATCCTGTGCATCCTCAGCAGCCACACGAGCCCCCTGTTCTTTCTTGGACACGCTGCTCCCTCAGGGTCTGTGCAGACGCTCTTCCTTCTCCCAGGAATGCTGTTCCCGGTGATATTGTGACTTAGCTTCCTGCAATTGAGGGACAGCTGTAAATGTCACCTACTCAGAAGCCCCACCTAACCCTCCCACCCGAGGAAGACTCGTCGCCTGCCTCCACTGCATTGCTTTTTCCTTCTTTCCTGGGCTTAGCCCAGCTGAGGTTACCTTGCTTGTATTTCCTTCATTCCTCATTTGTGTCCTGTTAGATACCAGCCCTGACCTTTTTCTCGCCTCTTCACTTTGAGTTCCCCAGAACCCAGCATGGGGCCTGGCCCGTAAAGTCCAGATGGCTTTGCACAGTTGCCAGCAGACTGGGCAACCTGCAGAGTTCTACTTTCTCCACGTTGCTTAATAGCACCAAGAGAACAGGCCTGCATTTCTACAGACCTCAGAACTGCCTTTCCTCCTGACAGCCTGCTGCCTGCATAGTATCTGTTCCAGGTATTAGCCATCATATCCAACTTAGCTTTATTTTTTTTTAAAGATTATTTATTTTTATACAAGAGCGGGGGTACAGGCCAGAGGCGCGGGAGGGTGAGAGGATTCACCACAGACAGAGCGGAGAACAGAACAGGCAGACTGAAGAAGTACACTGCTGAGGGGAGCAGTGGGCGAGGCAGGAGAGGTCTGCCGCGCCATGTGGGACCCTCCCCGGCCGGCTGGGATCGAACCCGCATTGCGGAGGTTGCAGACAGCCTCACAGCACAGCACTCAACCCACTGTACCACCGGGGAGGCCCCAACTTAGCTTTAAACATTGTTATTCAAGCTGAACTTTTTTGGCAATCAAATTATGTGAGATGTAGTTCCCAAATGAATGTGTTCAATGTGAAGATAGCATTGTGAAGCCACATGCCACTTATCCAGGTGACTAGCGAAATTATCCCTGGTGAGGAATGAGGTTTGCCTGCAGCCCCGCCAGCATCAGGATTTTTCATTTTTATTTGTTTTGTCTGTTTTCATGGGGAGGTCATGGTAGGTTTACGTATTCTGTAGCTTGAGAGAAATGAAGCTGGGTGTTGTTCTGTGTTTGGGCTACTTCTGTTTCCTGTCTTGTGAAGGAAGGAACTGTCCCGGGCACCTTAATTCTTCCCTTCACCTTCTCTTGTGATGGTTCCAGTTGAGTCCACGAGAGAACAGGGTGAGGTCCCCTAGGGAGCTGAGCTCTGGGGGTTGCAGAAGCTGCTGCCACTCAACCAGCAAGAAGCTCTCTGAGAGGCCCTGACATGCCCTGCCTGGTGCAGTGGGGAGAGAAAGTGTTCTTTTGTTTAAGTTTCTGTGAATGTTTTTTTCTAAAGTGGTGATTTTTTTTTTTTTTTTTGTTATGAAAGAACATACCGTGTGCAGGGTCACTCACTAGAACATGATGAAGTCAGTCAAGGAATACATTTGATCTAGAATGAACTGACCCACTCCTGGGATACTTCCTGAGTCTCCCATGGCCGCTGTGACAAATGACCACCGGCTTACTATCTTACAGCCCTCCAGGTCAGAAATCAAAAATCAGCCTCAGTGGGCCGACTCCAAGGTGTGGAGGGGCCGCTTTGCTCCTGGAGGCCCCAGGGGACGGATCTGTTCCCTTGCCTTTCTCGCCTTCCAGAGGCTGCCCACATTCCTGGGAACAGGACCCCTCTTCTTTGCCAAAGCCGGCAGCACAACCTCTTCACACCTCTCTGCCTCCAACCTCTGCTTTCCGGTTGCATCTTATCTCCAACTCTCCTGCTTTATTTCTAAAGACCCTTCTGATCACATTGGCGCCACCTGGAAAACCTCCTGTCTTGTGAGCCTTCATTTAATCGCATTGCAATCGCTTTTCTAATATATTCACAAGTTCTGGAGATTAGGGTGGCCCATCTTAGGGGGCCATCATTCACCCTGCCACCCGTAAAGGGAAGTAAGCACCTGAGCTGTGTAAGGGCTCAGGTTTGTCTGAGAAAACGAATGTGTCTGTGTTGGGGAAGGCACAGGATACCCTGGAGACCATGTGAGACGCCAGGAAGAGCAGGTGCTTCTGGGAAGAACAGGGGTCGAAAAGAGACTGACTTGCCACAGCACATTTTTTTGTGTTACTTAAATATTTACTACATGCGCTCACATTAGGTCACTCACATTGCAAATAATTTTTTTTTTTTTTATAAATTTTATTGTTATATTCCCCATACAATTGCAGCCCCCCATTCTGACCCCAATCCCTCCCCTCCCGCCCCCGCCCCCCTAAAAGTGTCTCTGGTTCATAGTTTTTTGTTGATTTTGATTTTCACTTTCTTATAGTTATTCATTTTCCTGGTCCCTTACATTGCAAATAATTTTCAAGAAGTAACACCATCAATATAAAAGTTCAGACCTTCTGGAAGCGAAGAGAAGGGAAACGCTCACGCACCTGTAGATCACTCTCTTTTCCCCAGCGACAACCACTGTGAAGCTTTTGGCTTCCAGTCATAGACTTTAAAAAAAAAAATGCGTATGCAGGTTTTTCACCTGGGTGGGCTGAGGAAGACACACTCAGCCAGAACGAGGTTTGGCTCGCCGTGTGGCTGCGCCTTTCCACATACACGTGTGAAGACTTTCCTCACCTCTCCAGGCTCAGACGTACCTTCGCTGACGTAGCCAGACCCTGTTGGTCCACCTTCAGATTCTCGCTGTTTTGCCAACACTAATGTATGTTTTTTAACTGGAGTGAAATCTGCATAACATAAAATGAACCATTATAAAGTGAACAGTTCCGTGGCATTTTGTACATTCCTGATGTCACCCACCTACTCTGCTAGGGCCAGAACATTTCCGTCCCCCCAAAAGGAAACCCTCACTCTCCCTGGCCACTGGTGATCTGCTCGCTCTCTGCCGAGATTTGCATATTCGGCTATTAGACATCAACGGAAGGCGTCACATCGACTTCCTTCGCCACGTCTTGAGGCTCATCCATGGTGTGGCATGGATCAGTGGTCCGTCCTGGCTGTGGCCGGGTAGTATGTAGTAGTATGTAGTATGTAGTATGTAGCTTATGCGAGGCTCGGCACAGGCACGGGGCGTTGGCGTGCTGGTGTTTGAGTTTGAGTGCCTCTTTGCAGTTTTTTGGTCTGTATCCTGCATACGCTTCAAGCTTCGTCTTCTTTTCAGACACTAAGTTAAAAATGATTTGTGGGGAGGTGCAACAGGGCACACGTTCAGGTGCGTGAGACCCTGACAGCAGATCTGGACTTGTGTTTTCTTGTTTTCCAGATCCAGAGACACCGGGAAAATGGCCACCTCGGACGGAAAGGTAAAGTGATCCTGGTGGGCTCTCCCTCCGAAGCGCTTCTGGTCCTGAGAAGGGAATTCTGTTTGGCGTTATTAACGGGATAGAGGGAAAACACCTGTTGTGTATATGGGGTGGGGGGGTTAAAGCCCCACAGGTGAAAACGCAGGAGTTTAGCAGCCTCAGGGTGCTGGCTTGAAGCAGCCCATTCCGATCCCAGCTCTGAGGCCTTCCCTCGCTGAGCCCGCGTCTCCTTCTCTGGGAAGTGGAGCAGCAGGCCGTTGACCACCTCGCTCCTGATGCATTGTCAGCAGGAGGGTATGTTGTCCTCCGACCCATCTTCTCGGAACGCGGGGCTGGCCCCCGGCTGTCAGGGGCTTTGCCTGGCCATGCGTTCTGCAGATACAGACACTCGGGTGCACAGAGTGAAGATGGTGCTCAGGCCTGCGCTGGTGGGGTGGGCCCACCTGGGACTCTCCTGGCCTGACTCCAAGGGAGAGCTTGACCCCTTGAGCGGGATAGATGAGCTCCGTCCTTGAGATCTGGGGGCAGGCTTGTTGGGGTTGGGAGGACCTCGAAAAGATGTTTGTCGAGGTGATGGGGGCAGAGTTGGAGAAGCAAATGTGGGCGGTGATGGGATGGGAGGACGGTGCTGGAATCTGTGTTTCACCCGTTGGCTGCCCCCGTCCCCGTGAGGGTGACAAGGTGGGAGGAGGGCATGGCTGTGGCATGTGGGGGGTGTCACCCGCTCTGACTTCAGACATGGTGACATAGGGGCAGTTTGTGGGGGCCAGAGGAGTAATAGTGACTCAGCCAAGGAAGCCTCGGAGAACTCCTTGAGGGGGGCTGCTGTCATCACACAGATACAAGGCGCTGACCCTGCGTGTTGGGAGCTGAGGAAGTTGGGACCAGAACCACTTGTAGCAAATAAGCCTCTGCTGACTGGAAGACATTGTTCCTTTTCATTGTCCAGCTCTCCTAGTTTCTAGAGGAAACCGCCGTCTGGGCAAGATTAGCTTTGTTACCAGCAGACCTGGGTGGCAGCGTGCAGCCAGGGCCGAGGGCCGCTGCTTACAGGGAGAGCAGGGCCTGCCTCCAGGGGCCTCGCCCCAGCGGGGCAGGAAAGGGGTGCCCGGGTCTCTTTGTACCATCCCTTCCCCAGCTGAAGTGTGGCTAAGACACGGGGTCCGGGGGTCGGGGCAGTGGCCCGGGGCTGCCTGTGCACCTGACTTAAGTTCCCAGTCGGCGTGGCTGCTGTCAGACTTGGGACAGGACCTCCGCCTCCAGGGAGGCGCCCGGGAGGCAGACGGGGCTCATCTTCCCCATCCCTGCGTCTTTCAGACTCAGGCGATTGGTGAGCCTTGAATCCGTCAGTGGCGCCATCCACCTTTTAAGCAATGAAGTCAAGGAGGCTAAAGAGGCAGGCGTGCGTGCGGCAGGGTCTTCGGAGGCGCGCTCGCGTCAGTGCCTGCGGAGAGGCGGGGTGTAAAGTGTGCTTTGCATTGAGGACCGCGGGCCTCTCGCCCCACCCCGCACTGACCCCCAGTAAGCCAGGTCCTGGGTGCTGTTCAGAGGAGGAGGGGGCTCTGGGCCCGGCAGCTGGGTGGGGACCCCAGTTCTGCTCCTTACTGTGGGACCTGGCCTCTCTGTTCCCCGTTTCCTCCCGTGTAAATGGACATGATTCGGTCCCCCCCTCATGGACGTGTCGCTGTTTTAGGGTGCTGTGCACAGAGCTTGAAAAGTAGCAGGTGTTCTGGGGATAGTTAGAATCAACGGGGCTTCCGCTGCCTCGCCCCAGCTCCACCATCCTTTTGCCGTCTGCAGACTCATCTTGTCGAGACGGGGGATCGTGGCCCCACAGGAGAAGGAGCTGAGGGTCGGAGGGACAGCTGGGGGCAGGGGAGGGGACAACTGCACTGCCGGGGGCTCCTCAGTGCACAAGCAGGTCCCCCTGCCCCAGGCTGGTCAGCCGACACTGTGGTTGTTTTCATGAACCTCAAACTTCCTCCCCACCCTAGAGAAGGAAAAGCTGCCACGCTTATTTAAAGACTTCCCTGATTTTAAAAATAGGCATTCCTCAGAACATAAATCCCCAGGGGGCGCGTGGGGGCTGGCACTGGGGCAGGTGAGCTTGCTGCTGGGGGTCCTCCTGCCTCCCCGCAAGGGGAGGTTTGCTCGAGGGTCATTCTACCCTCCAGGTGTGTTTAACAGGAACCTGCTCGCAGGTATTGAGGAGACCAGGTGGGCAGGAACCCACCTGGCCTCTGCCCTCATGGTGGCGACAGACTCAAACCATCACAATGCAGGAGGCCCTGACCCCATCGGAGAGGGGTGTGGGCCTGAGCACCCAGGGCAGTGCCCGGCCAGCTCCCTGGCTCTGGGATGCTTGAGGGAGACCTTTGGTGGAGGAAAAGGAGAAGAAGATGGGTGACAAGGCAAAAGAAGGTGGACATTCCAGACCACATGTGCAAAGGTCCTGTGGTTAAGGAACCGGTGGAGAATGGAGGGCTGGATGGAGGCCGTGTATGTGGATGGAGCAGAGTGACAGGCAAGGTCAGCCCGGCAGCCCGAGGCCCCAGTGTGCACGATCGAGGAGGCCTTCTGGAAGGCACTGGGTCTTTCTCCATAAGAACAGTAAGAAGCCGAGGAAGACTTTTAAATAAGGGAGTGTGTCAGAGGTCCCCAAGGTCCCTCCAGGTTAAGGGACTCCCTAAGAGTTTTCATAGGCCTGGGCACACAGATCCCTTTTTTTATAGCAAAAGGATATAAATTAAAATCAGCATAGAAAAAGGCACATGAGTTCAAGTCTGGAGATTCCACGCATGAGCTCCCAGAGCCTCCCCAGGGAAGCTCTATTTCTGTAGCCAGGGGTGGTGACCTGCTGAGATGCGGGGCCCAAGGTTTTTACTAGGCCTGGTCTTTACTAGGCTGGATTGTAGGCACTGTCTGCATGGCTCTCACAAAACTCCAGACTCCCTGACAGAGAACAGGTGTTCAGCACAACCCACGCTGTTTATACAAATGATCTAGGCAGAGGGAGCTGGTCCTATCAGATGTGCTGGGAGCCCTCCCCAAATCCAAGACCGCACATGCCTGCCAAGGAGCAAGCAGGCCTTTTCTGCACAGAGAGTGACATGGTTGTGTTTTGAGGCGTGCGCTCTGGCTGCTGGCAGAGACTGCAGGAGGGACGGGAGCAGCAAGTAGCTGGTGCACACACCCACCCCACACACACCCGGTGAGAGTGCAGGCTGGGCCCCAGCTGCAAGGGAGAAGTGGGTGGGTCATTTATATTTTAACATGAATGCACTGGGCTTAGTGATGGGTGGGCTCAGGGGGAGGGGATATGGGGATTCTCTGACCCTGCCTTGGTGAGTTCAAAGACCCTGAACCAAACCAAGAGACTCAGTGTGAGTCTTACAGACTGTCCAGTGATGGGGAGGTAACCATGTTGCAGGGCCTCAGTTCCCCATTTGGTAGGGCACGGAAGATGGCATCTCAGAACCTTGATGCCACCTCTTACAATATGACCCTTGTTGCTTTCCCCAAAATCAGCTTCTCTGCCACTTCCCCGCCCTTGTCATCAGAGTGTCTTGAAAAGAACAAAGCTGGCGGGCTTGAGTTCATAGGCTGGCCCAGCACTTGTGTGTCTTGGTTTTTTAAGAACTGCACGTTAACAAGTTCTCTGTAAGAAATTAAACAGGCATCTATTAGGCTGAACCACATGGCACTGTCAAATTCTACCAGTCTTGACTTATAAAAATAGTGGGTTTTTTTTTAAAGTCTTATATTTCTGGAAAGTTGTCTTGAATTACATCTTCTGCTGTTTGTTCTGTTCCATTGCTCTGGCTTGTTTGCTTAGGGATTCCAGTTATTTAAAATTCTTTCTTACCTTTTCCCTCCAAATACTTCATCCTCCACACCGTTCTCTGTGGGCTGGATCTCCCTCAAGAAAAGGCAGTTTCTTATGGTCAAACCTAATAGAATAAACATTTCCCCTTTTAGACTTCTCCCCCAAATACAACAATTTGATTTGAGGTGTTGGTTTTGTCTGGTTTTAACAAAAATGGAATTATAGAATACATTCTGGCCATCATATGTTGGTTTTCACTTAGATGTAGTTCACACAGATCAAGGACACCTTTCTGTGTCAGAGGTAAGCAGGCCTCCTGCTTCTTAACAGCTGTAGAGTAGTCCACAGTACAGCTCTACCGTAGGGTATCTGCTGATGGACTCTGAGGCTGTGTCCATAAGGACTTCAGTGAATGTCCGTGTGCTCCTGTGTGATTCCCTTCTCAGATAAATAACAGGGATGGTTTAAATTTTGATAAAATTTGGTTGAAGCCTGCCCCCCACTTTGGCCCCATGCCTGGTACTTTGGAGCAACTCAAATATTTTTTCAAAAGATGAAAAAAACTGCCTCATCACCCTCCTAAAAAGGGCCCACCCATTTACAACCCACCAGGTAGCATACAGGTGACCCACCAGGTAGCATACAGGTGACCCTTTCCCTAGGCCTCTGTCAGTTGGCTACAGTGTACCTTTAGGCAAGTTGTCTCACCTTCCCATACCTCAGTTTCCCCTTCTGCCCTCTTGTTTCTTAGGATTGTGACAGCATCGAGTGAGAGCCAGAGGGGACAAGGAGGCTTGCATGCTGTGAACAAAAAGAAGCAGTTGGGGTTAGAGCAGCTGGAGTTGGCTGCAGACAGAGGCTCTGGCCATGTGGTTTTGTGGCCTCTGAAGGAGCCAGGACAGATATGTGGCCATGAAAAGGAAGGGAGAGAAAACACAAAGTCTGTGGGCTGCCCCTCAGAGGTTGCTCAGGCACCTGCTTCTATATTAGCTTCCTGGGGCGCCATACCAGATGACCACAACCCAGGTGGCTAAAACAACAGAAATTTTCTCAGTAGTGAAGGCCTGAAATCTAAAATCAAGGCATGGGCAGGCTGGTTCCTTCTGGAGACTCTGGGAATCGATCTGTCCCAGGCTTCACCCAGCTTCTGGCAGAGGCTGCCATCACTGGTGTCCTTGGCTTGTGCATGCATCTGTGCCTCCATCTTCACACTCTGCTCCTCTTAGAAGGACACCAGTTTCATCTCAAGAACTTTCATTAATTACATCTGCAAGGATCCATATTGCAAGTAAGGGAGTCTGCTGAGTTTTTTTTTTTTTTTTTTCCTGTTCCTTTTTCTGTGATTGTTGGATGAGCTGAAATAAGGGCTTTCCCTCCTAGATGGCAGCTTCAGAGTCTGCAGAAATAGAAATGCACAAGAACATTTTTGTCCATCTCTTCAAGGTCTGTTTTTGTTGTTTCTCCCCCTCTGTCCCAGAGAGCAGCTTTTCTGGTGTAGTATCTCTTGTGTAAAAGAGAAGTAGTCACTATGTGCACCTTTCAAGGGGTAGCGCCTGCAGTTTTGTTGCTGTTAAATCCACTTATTAACTATTCATTGAGCTCCTTCCGCCCTGCGACTGAGGGAGAGTCTCTGCAGACCGGTGCAGGAAGCACAATGGGGAAACAGAGGAAGGCAGTTAAGGAAAGCCTCCCGGGGGAGCACTAGCTCTGGATGTGTGACACCTGAAGGAGAGCTGGGGTGACACAGAGAAGGGCATTCCAGCCAGTGGAAACAGACTATGCAAAGTCCTGTGAGCAAGAGTGAGCATAGTTCATTCTAGAACCAAAGGCATTAGGTGTGACCGAGGTGACACCCAGGGCCTGCGGAAACCAAGGCAGTTGTGAAGGTGGAGGGTGACAAAGGGGGGGGCGGGTCCTGTGATTCTTGGCTTGGGCAGCAGGGTCAACAAGACACCGTTGCCAAAGAGGCACCTGGAAGGAGAATGGATATGGGGGAAGCTAAATTAATTGTGACTTGCAGGCTACCAGACATCCGGGTGGATGTCTTTGTTTTGCCCCCAGTAGTGTTAAGAACACACGTGACCTCCAAAGAGGCAGAGTCATCCTGGGCCAGAGCAAAGTCAAGACAGAGGTCTCCAGGAGCCCAGAGGCATGGGGGCAGGAAAATGGCCCAGGAGGCTGAAAAGACCCGAGTTGGGAGAGAAATCAGGAAATGAAACCATCAGCCAGACTCAGTCAGCAGTGAGCGAGGACGCTGTACAGTCACGCAAGTGGGAACCACCGTCGTGAGCACTGATTCGAAAAGGTGACCCCGGAGAAGCTAGTGTGAGGTTGTAGAACAGGGGGTTACTGCGGGGGTTGTCTGATCAGGGGCTCTACTGGTCAAGATTCTCGGGATTGCCAGGGACAGAAGCAGCTCAGTGTAACTAAAGCCACATCGGGGTTGCAGAGGCAGGAGACGGGATTGTGATGCAGTCGGAGGAGTGGAGATGAGCGGAGGCGTGCAGAGCCCGAGTGGGAGAGAGCACAGATCACTTTAAAGCGTATTATCGTGTAATAATAATACTAGTAGTGCTTGCGGGGGGCTCTCGGCGCCCCCAGGTGATGCTGGGAGTAACTCTGAGTCAGTCCTTCCATCCCCCGGCAGAGTGGCGAGCCTGAGAGGAGCAGCCAGGGTGGGTGGTGAAGTAGCTGAGGCCCGCGGCATTTCTGTCATCAGCGCTATCTTTGTCCTGTTCTGGAACTTCTCTGCTTCTGGCATGACAGATTTTTGACTTAAAACCAGAGTTTTCTGCTCTGGTGGGTACCACAAATATTTCATCCCAAATTACTGAAAGTTGCTTCTTGACTGGTCGCAGGGTTTCAGAAAGAAAAGTTTCCTCTTCTATGAAATGCAATTGTGGTTTTTGCAAAGCCTGCGCCCCGGTGCTCCCACCATGCTGAGCCTGAGCACAGGCTTGCAGCCCCCAGGTGAGGTGCTTGAGGGGGAATCATGGCCAGTAGTTTCAGGTCAGCCGCAGGCCCTGGGGACCCATCATTGGAGGATCCATCCCAGGACAGGCCTAACGGGTGGGTGCAAGGGTCCCAGTGCCCTCTGACTTGATGGGCCTCTGCTCTCCGTCACAAGAGACCCTGGGAACACAGACCCTTTCTCCAGGAAGCTCAGATGCAGGTAAGGAGGGCGGCAAAATAGATAGGCAGCACGATAGATAAACACATGAAAAATTTTCTGATTAAAAGCTGTTAAGGATTCTCAAAGGAGGGCCTCCCTGGTGGCGCAGGTGCTTGAGCACAGTGCTGTGAGGCCGTCCGCAGCCTCTCTAGTGAGGGTTCAATCCCAGCCGGCAGGCAAGAATCCCACATAGCGCAGCAGACCTCTTCTGTCTCGCCCGCTGCTCCCCTCAGCAGTGTATTTCCTCAGTCTGCCTGTTCTGTTCCCCACTCTGTCTCTGGTGGGCCCTCTCACCCTCCTGCACATCTGGCCTATACTCTGGTTCTTGTATAAAAATAAATACATCTTAAAAAAAAAAAAGAATTCTCAAGGGAAAAGTGAAACAAGAGGTTCTAAAATTGAGGAGTTTGATTTAGATGTTAGAGGTGGCAGGGCCTCTCCAAGAAAGCGACATTTCCCTGAGTTTTAAAGGATGAGGACAAGGGAACCAAGCTCAGAGTAGGGAGAACATTCCAGGTTGAGGGAAAGTCCACTGGCAGCTCGGAGGGGGTGCGAGGGAGGGACAGAAGGGTGTCCTGTGTGGCTGGACCGTGGTAAGCAGGTTGTGGGGAAGGAGAGGAGGCCAACCCCACAGGGTCAAGTGCATCATGTGAGGGGGTGTGGTCAGAGGTTAGCCCGCTCAGACGCTGGGTGGAGAATGCCCTGGAAGATTCCTAGTGGAAGAAGAGAGATCTTCAAGGAAGCTAATGCAGCCTCCCTGAGTGAGCAGATGAAAGCTTGGTCTCGGGTGGAGGTGGGAAAAGCAGTAGACAGGGCAGGCAGGGAAAAAGCCGACAGGCCCCGGGGCTGTGGATGCAGAAAGGAGCAGAGGATGTGCAGCGCTTGTCAGCTCTCCCAGGGCCTCTCGGCTTCTTCGGTCAGGAGCGCCCCAGGTACCTGAACAATATGGAAGACCGGGCAAGGGAGGCAGCCTGGAGTCTAGACCCTTGGATTCCTGAAAGGGGATTTTGGAGCACCTGTACACACACCTGTCACTCATAACCTCCCCCACAGTCTGAGAAGTACCAAGGACTTCAGGGCCCCTAAAAAGAAAATACTGGGGTTCAGGAGCAGCTTGTGAATGAGGTGGTACCCTTTGACTAAATTTGGAGCTTGGAGACACAAGACACCATAGAGCAGAGGAAAGGACAGTAGAGTCGGGGACCCATTAAAGAAACTGAGCCTTTCCCCAAGTACATGGCTGCCGGCCTCCTGAGCTGGAGCAAACCCTCCTGTCTCCAAAAGTGGTGGGGAGTCAAATTAGGTTATGACTTTTGGCTCCACTAACCTTTCCTGTGCTCATGAGACCCATTAAGTAAAAAATCTGAGCATGCACCAAATTGCTTTATTTTACTTGGGAAAATGTAAAAATACAAAAGAATAAAAATATTATCAGGTATTTATATAATCATCATCCTGAATTGACAGCTATTAGCATTTTTGTCATATTCCCCTCAAATCTTTTTGTAATTTAAAAAGATGTTCAGATACTCTTCAAGTACTTCTTGATTTCCCCCACTTTTGCTCCCTGAGGCAACCACTCTCATGAATTTGCTGTTGTCTTCTAGTCCTTTCCTTTACATGTTTGTCCTCCCTGGTGTTCGTTGAGCTTCCTGGAGTGACATGTTTATATCTTCCCCATCAAATTTGGAAAACTTTTCATTGTTTGTCCAAATTTTTTTCTGCTCTAATCTCTCATTTCAGTATGGAATTCTCGGCATATGTTATCTTAGGACACTTAATATTGTCCCTGAGGCCCTGGTTTTTTCTTTGAGTATTGTGTTTGCTTTTTTCTAGCCTTTCTTTCTCTCCATGCTTCCACCGACTATTTTTTGTTGCTTTGTTTTTAAGTTCACTGGTCTTTCCCTTCTGTAGAATCTAATCAGCTGTTAAACACCTCCAGTGATTTTTTTTTTCATTTCGCTTATGTATTTTTCACTTCTAGAATATTCATTTGGGATCCTTTTATATAGTTTCCATGGAGGTTCTCTGTTCATTCCCTCATTAAATTCATGTTTTCCTTGGAGTCCTTTGATATTTTTATAATGGCTATTTTCAAGATGTTTTATTTTATTTATTTATTTATTTATTTATTTATTTATTTATTGCCAAAGACTGTCCATTTTGAATGGGCTATAATTTCTCTACTGGTTGTAGGCCATATTTTCTGCTTCTTTATGTGTCCAGTAATTTTTTATTGGATGCTAGCCATTGTGAATGCCATGTCGTTAAGAGTATTTTGTTGTCTCACCTAGTAGAGTATTGCTTTTCATTCCATTAAGCAGTTTATTTACTTGGGGATCATCTTGATTTTTTTTTTTTTTTTTTGTGGGACCCTCGCCAGCTGTCGGGGAATGAACCGGTGCTGCAGAGGCTGCGGGCAGCCTTACAGCCCAGCGCTCAACCACTCTGCCACCAGGGGAGGCCCCATCTTGATTGTTTTAATTAATTTATGCATACAAGAACTGGGGTGTAGGCCAGAGGTGCAGAGGAGATTGTTGAGGGGCCGGTGTTTGAGAGAATTCACCAGAGACAGAGTGGAGAGTAGAACAGGTGGAATGACTGAAATACACTGCTGAAGGAAGCAGTGGGCAAGTCAGGAGAGGTCTGCTGGGCCCTGTGGGTCAGCTCCCTGGCTAGGGATCCATCTTGTGCTACAGTGGCTGCGGATAGCTTCATAGTGCTGAGACTTAACCCCTTGCACCACCAGAGAGGCCCTTGAGGCTTATTTTTAAGCCTATTTTTAAGTTCGAATGGGTCTCAAGTAGTCCATACTCTAGGGCTAGATTAGTCCCAAGCATGATGTTTCATGGCTTTTCTGGAATTCCTACTGAATGTTGAGGGTATTCAATGTAATCTCTCTGTTCTTTCTGTTGAGAACTCATATATCTCCAAACATAGCTCGTGTAACCTCTGCAGTTGGTCATCCATTTAGAACTCACACAAAGCCCATTTTTTTGCCCAGAAAGCAGAAAATCAGGGTGATTGTGTGACTCATCTCATTTTTATACATTCCAATGGCAGTATAGGATATATATATATTTTGCATATATCTTAAAATATTTACGTAAGTGGTTTTGTTCATATTCTTTCATATCTTCCCTTTATACTCAATCTGTTTTATTTTTAATTTTTATTTTACGGGGGATACATTTTTGCTCTTCCCTATGTGCTTAAGTTCCACTCACCTCCACCAAACCACCCATGCCACGGGCTCTACCACCCTTCCTCCTGTTCCCTGTGGTAACCATTATGTCCTTTCACTGAGTTCAAGATTTATTCCTACTGTATCTATCATCAGTACTATATTCAAATATTTAAGTATTTTTGAGGATCTATTAGGCACAGGGTACTGGGTCTACAGTTGCATAGATGAGAAAAATCCCACTCTCATGGAGCCTAGAGTCTGGTGGGAGGCAGATAATAAACAGATAAACAAGTACATATATAATGTCAGACAGCAATAGATGCAAAAAAGAAAAATGAAGCAGAGTAAGGGGATTCAGTTGACTCAGGGAAGGTGACCAGATATGGTCTCAGAAGTCGTGTTTGAGCAGAATCCTGACCCAAGTGACTGTGTGAATGATGCAGGGGAATGTCAGGGGAAAGAAGATACCAGAAAGAGAGAATAAGTATGCTGTAAAACTAATTCAGGGTCTTAAGAAAAGACATGACAGGCTCTCATTTAATGTTTTAGAAAGTTCTTTTTGGATACTATTTGGAGAATAGATATTTGGAAGAGGCTGGGAGGCTGCTGCAGTAATCCAGGCAAGAGATGCCAAGAAATGATTGGCTTGGAAATTACAATGGAGATAAAAGAAGTAGTCTTACTTGGAATATATTTCAAAGGTAGAGCCAAGAAAATCTACATTTAGGCAAATATTGCATGCAAGAGAAAGAAGGATCAAGAAAGATGCCAAAGTTAATGGCCTAAGGAATGTCATGAATTGAGATGGGGAAGTGTTTGAAGAAAGGAGTGATAGAGACATAGTTCACTCATTTTAACTGCTATATTGTATTCCATTATGAGTAGAGAAGATCCACTGTCTCCCAGCATTAGGGTGAACGTTCAGAGTGAACATTCTTTAACATGTCACTAATTTGACCAAATGTAAATGAGTTTCTCTTTGAAGACTATCTAGGGATGGAATCACTTGATCATAAGAGAGACACAACTTCAACTTGACAGAACAATGCCAGTTTATTTTCCAAAATGGTGGTGTATCTATTCCTATAATCAGTGTAAAAGAGATGCCATTGCTTCACACCTTCATCAGCATTTGCTATTATAGACTATGAAAAAACCTTGTCAGTCTGAATGAAAAGGTGTGTGATTGTTACTTCAAGTTGCATTTTCCTGAGTACTGTTGAGGTCGAGTATATTGGCCATTTGAGTTTCCTCTTACAAGACCTGCCTTTTAATATCCATTACCTAGTTTTCCATGGAGTTGTCTTTTTTGAGGGAGTAGAGATACAGATTTCTTTATATATTCTGGAGACTAAATTTTTGTCTGTTAAATACATTGCAAATATTTACTTCAAGTCTGTGGTGTGCCTTAACTTCATAGGGTTGTGTATGTGTGTTATGTGTAATATAAAAACATAGTTTTGATAAGTCAAATGCATTCATTATTTTGTGTATTGTAATTTTTTTTTATTAAAGATTTATTTTTATTTATTTATATAAGCACTGGGTACAGTCAGAAGCACGGGGGTGAGAGAATTCACCAGAGCCAGAGCAGGGAGCGGAGCAGGCAGAAAGACCAAAGCACACTGCTGAGGGGAGCAGCGGGCGGTAGGAGAGGTCTGTGTGCCATGTGGGACCCTCCTCTGGTGGCCGGGGAGCAGCCGGGGATCGAACCAGCGCTGCAGAGGCTGCAGACAGCTTCGCAACCCAGCGCTCAACCGCTGCACCACCGGGGAGGCCCTATTGTGACTTATTGAAGCAATCTTTTCCTATATCCTAACATCATCAAGATTCTTGCCTATATTTTGTCCTAAGAGTTTTACTTTTTTCTATGCATTTATGTATTTATGTTACTATATCTGAAAGATCTATTCCATGTGTGGTGTGAGGTAGGGATGTCCCCCCACCCCGCATTGGGAAAGCCAGTTGTCTAACCTCTCCAGCCTTTCCCACTGAGCTGGGACTGCCAACACCAGCTTTCCATGGGGACCTGGGTCTATTTGGGCTCTCTTTTCCTGTTCTACTGATTATTTCCTCTATTCTGGTCCTCATACCCAAAAGTTTTCATTATTGAACTTTATAAAGAAATGGATAGGGCCTCCCCTGGTGGCGCAGGCGGTTGAGCGCCACACTGTGAAGCTGTCCGCAGCCTCTGCAGTGCCGGTTCAATCCTGGCCAGCTGGCGAGGGTCCCACATGGTGCGGCAGACCTCTCCTGTCTCGCCCACTGCTCCCGTCAGCAGTGTATTTCAGTCAGTCTGCCTGTTCTGTTCCCCACTCTGTCTCTGGTGAATCCTTTCATCCTCCCGCGCATCTGGCCTGTACCCCAGTTCTTGTATAAATAAATAAATAAATAAATAAATAAAAGAAATGGGTATATGGTAGGATGAGTTGATTATTTGCTTTTTGCTTTAGTCTTCTGTGTCTTCAAACTGTCCATGTATTTAAAATGGCACTCAGGGAACTTAGGAAAGATCCATTTGCCACTCACCTTTCAGTAACTGATCTGTCACATGAAGTCCCCAAAAGGAGCTATTCTGGAGACGATACTGCAAATAAACCCCCCCCCCAACCAAAATAAACCAGTTCCTCCCTGGAAACAGAGAGAAGTGCTTGCTTCTCCCATCACTGATTTTGTTCTGGGGTAAAATAGGAAAAAAAAAAGTTTTATTTTGGCCTTCACTCTTCTGTGACACTCTGGGTACTTTTACTTTTGACTTCCCCCCTCCCCCACCTGCCAGCGCTCACCTTGGGTTTTCAGGTTGTGATGTCTCTGAACCGTGGGCCCGTCTTCCGGTTCTCACACGTGGGCCTGTAGTGGGTATTTTGTGACTGGGCTGCAGTACCAATTCCGTTGGTTACTGCCAACCAGACCACAGTGACAGGTCTGCTGGGGTCTGGGGTTTCCTGTTGCCTCACAGGCCCTAGGACCCTGGATTCCAAAAATAAAAGCACAAGAAACCACCGTGACCCGGCAGTCTCCAGCTTGCTCGGTGCCCTGAGCACTAAGACTGCCTCCGCCCCTGTGGCCCGGCCCAGCGGGGGGCCCTGCTCCCCACCAGAGCAGCGTGGGGTCGGAGTGGGCCAGACGGGCTGGGCTGGCCGCCCTGCCTGAGCGCTGGCCGTCTGTCCCCTCCCCTTCAGGCTGTCACCCGCCGGCCCAGGGTGGCTCCTGCTGAGAGGATGAGCAAGTTCTTGAAGCACTTCACTGTCGTTGGAGATGACTACCACTCCTGGAACATCAACTACAAGAAATGGGAGAACGAAGAGGAGGAGGAGGAGGAGGAGCAGCCATCACCCATGCCCGCCTCTGGCGAGGAGGGCAGGGCCCCCGACCCAGCTGCCACCCCCGTGCCGGCTCCCAGGCCCCTCCTTGACTTCAGGACCACGCTGAGGAAGCTCTTCAGCTCCCACCGGTTTCAGGTAGGTGGGCAGAAGCCCGAGATGCCGGGGTGGGGCAGGCATTCAGCTGAGAGTCACATGGCGGGTGGGGCTGTCCCTGCACCGGCTCGCTCACTGGGCACATGTCTGTCCAGCACCGACCATGTGCCAGGCACCCCGTGTAGAGCCCTGCATCAGAGCCTCTGTCATCAGAGGTCAAATAAATCACAATCCAAACACCAATGAAATGGCCGCCTGATAAATGATGTACAGAATGTGGTGTGTCCACACCGAGCCTTAAAAGGGAATGAGGCCCTGCCCCTGGCTGGGTGGTGGAGGGACCTTGGCAGCATGAAGGAGCAGGTATCACGTGTGGGTCCATGGATACCGAGTGTCCAGCGTAGGTGAATCCCTGGAGACAGGAAGCAGCTTGGTGGTTACCACACACGGGAGGGAGGGAAGAATCTGGAGAGTGACCGCCTAATGGACATGGGTTTCCCTTTGGGGTGATAAAGTGTTCTGGAACTAGATGGGGGGGGCAGTGTCGTGAATGTGCTTCCTGCCACCAAACTTTCTGCCAATTTTAAAATGGTTCAATGGTAAATTTTATGTTATGCAAATTTCCTCACTCACCCATAGGCGTATACACAAAGAAAGTAAAGGGTAAAGTGAGGCGGAAAAAAGATCCATGTGTTTGTTCAGCCAACACCGAGTGTCTGCCTGGAGCTGCCCAAGGCCAGGCGGGACCGTGCTGTGGGCTTCAGGCTCCTCTTTCCTGGAGTGATGCCAAAAAGATCTGCTTGGCTTAACCCACTGCCAGCCTCCAGGTGTGTCTGTGGGGAGACCCTGGGAGGATGACGTGGCTTCAGAGAAAAGCAGAGAGTGGAACTTTCTTCCTTTCACTGTTCTTTCTTTTCTTTAGAGTAAGGGCAACAGTTTTATTCAGAGATGCCACTCTCTGCAAGGTTCATCTGTCATGAAATCTTACAATGTTGAAGGACAAGTCCAGGCTTGGAGTCCTTCTGAGAGGGCAGGCAGGTGTCTGGGAGCAAGTTCCAAGGCCCAGGAGAACGCAGGAAGCCCAGGACATGAGGGAAGCGCACAGCATCCCCTCATCAGCCCAGTTCCCAAGTGGAATCATGTGGAGCCATTTGGGGGGGGCTCTGCTGCAAGTGACATTTTCTACCGAAATAAACCAGTTCCTCCTGGAAGCAGAGGGAAGCAGCCCTTGCCTCTGCCATCACTGACTTTGTTCCAGGGTAAAATAGGAAAAAAAATATTTTGGTCGTTTATTCATTCTCTGGTGGCTTCGAGAAGCAGAGCAAGCCTAGCAGGCCAGCCCTCCCTCAGCTCCGCTCTTCCCCGCGGCTGTGACATGAAAGGAAACGTGGTATTAAGTTGTTGAGGTTGAAATCCCAAACCCTCAATTTCAGGAGCAGAAGGAAGAAACCAGCTTCCTTCCAGCTGCAAGGGGAGCCCTGGACCCCCCTCAAGGAGGACCCCCTCTTCTGACTGGGTCACGTGGCTCGGGAGGCCCTTCTGAGCCCTCCCCCACCCCAAGGGACGTCTACTGGGGAAAAAAGAAAATGCTAGTAAAATAAGTAGAGGAATTTATTCCTTCACTCAACAATGGCTTCGTAGTAGCTACAGCGTGGACAAGGCCCAGGAGAACGCAGGAGGCCCAGGACACGAGGGAAGCGCACAGCATCCCCTCATCAGCCCAGTTCCAAGTAGAATCACGTGGAGCCATTTGTGGGGGGCGCTGCTGCAAGTGACATTTTCTACCAAAATAAACCAGTTCCTCCTGGAAGCAGAGGGAAGCAGCCCTTGCCTCTCCCATCACTGACTTTGTTCCAGGGGTGAACAGGCCCTCAAAGAGGATCTGTGGTTCTTGGTGGATACTGGGCCTCCCAGCAGCCAGATGCTGCTACAGGGGGGCAGGGAAACAGAGGGGCCCTAAAGAACCGGGGATTGGAAGTTGGAGGAGGTGGCATTTCACCTGACACCTGCAGGCTGGGCATGAGAGACCTGTGTGGATGGAGAGGAAGGAATTTTCCAGGTGCAGGGCCCAAGGTTGAATTGAGAGGGCGCCTGTGTAGCAGGTGGAGGGATTGCTTGGCAAGAGAGAAGGCCCTGGAAGGTTCTGAGTGTGTGTGTGTGCAGTGGTGGGCGGCGGGGGAGGTATGTGACCAGATTTGTAGGGTTGGAAGCAGGAAGGCCGTATTGGAGCAGGTGCTGCTGGTTCAGAGCCGTTGAGTTTTGCCAGTGAATCAGCATACCAGAAGATTCTGGAATCCCTTTCTTGGATGCAGTCTCCACCTGTTCCTGTGGTTGGAGGCAGCCAGAGTGTCGAGATCTACAGTTACTGCTGTCATCTCTTACAGAGGGTGGCCCAGCCCAGGAGAGAGAATGTGGGGTGTGTCAGTCTCTGCGGGAGCCATGGACGGACTGGGGTGCTGCGCTAGGGAGGACAGTGTAGAGGTCCAGGGACCTTCCTTCTGTTACCTGCTCACAGGCTGGGCCTCTGTGCTTTTCACGCACAACTTCCTGCAGCACTCCCGTTGTTGCTCCAGGGTAGAGAATGCCCTGGGGGGCAACCAGCTTGGGATTAGTGTCCAGGCCCGGCAGTACTGCGAGGTGTGTGTGGTCCAGGCTAACAGGCTGCTGGGAGCTGGCCCAGGGCCTGCACTCTGCACCACTCTGTGCTGCCAGCTCAGGATTTGGAATTAACGAAGTTTCCCTGAATTCTCTGCATTTTCCCTGGTGACATGACTCCCCTTAGAAATAGTTCTGCCTTGATTCAGGGCCGTGGAGATTAATGTTCATAGAGGTGAGGGTTGGGGCTGGGCCTCATGGTTTTGTGACCTTGGATCTTGCCTTTTTCCTTTTTTCAGTGAGATTCACATAAAAGAGTTAATCATTTTATTTTATTACTTTTTACATTTTAAAAGGACGGGTTTATTAGGCAAAGGAGAAAGAAAAAGAGAGGCACAGTCACCTGCACAGTCACAGGCAGGCAGGAGGACTCTAGAGTTACTCGTTTTAAAGTGATTTATCAATCAGTGGCATTTATTGGCACATGCACAATGTGGTGTGGCCATCAGCACGGTCTGGTTCCAGAACATTCCATCCCCCCAGAAGGAGATCCTGTGCCCATTACAAAATAATTCCCCCGCCCTCCTCCCTGCCCCCAACAGCCACTAATCTATTTTCTGTCTCCAGATTTGCCTATTCTGGACTTTTCCTATAACGGCCCCAGACAATCTGGGGGCTTCAGTGACTGGCTTCGGTCACAGCCTCATATCTTCTGGGTTCGTCCACATGGCAGCAGGTGCCGGCACTTCGCTCCTTTTTATGGCTGAAATATTTGGTTTGTGTTTAATATCCCTGTGTCTTGGGTTCAAACCAGAGGAGTGCTCAGACCCCTGTAGCTCGCAAAACTGAGGGTGAAGAAAAAACCCACCAGACTGTTGAACCTTCATTAAGCTGCTGAATTTGGAGACATGGAAAAACTTCATCACAAAGCAGTTCACCATGTGTTTCACAGCAGCCCACATCAAGTCCTCTAATTACCGATATAATTAGTCACAAGTTGAAGTGGTCAGAAGGCTTAATAGTTCCTTCTTACATCGACCTGAACTTGTTTAATTTCAACTTAAAACACCAAGATAATGGCAGGTGACTTTTCAGAGGTCAAATCTGTCTCCCTGAGCACATGACAGGCAAGGCCCTGGGAAGCAGGGGGTGGTCCGGATGGCCAAGGTAGAGAGGGCTCACATAGTGTCCTTTGGGGTTCCTCCCATTGCCACCACTCCCATCACCCCAACTCAGCCCCCCGGTCTCCAAAGGCCATTCCCTCCCTCCCCCCACCCCCCACCCCCCGCCATCAGTGCCCTTGCTGTTGTCACCACCTGTCATCTCACCACCGCCCCCTCGCCCTCCATGAGATTACCCACCCTGCCACCAGGCCCCAGTGTCCTGCTTCCAGCTCGTCTTTCCCATGGCAGTGTGAGGTGCTTTGGAAACCCAGGACCACACCTCCTTCCGCCCCAGCATGCATGTGGCGGTTGGGGCAGGTACTTCAGGTTTCTGAACAGAAGCTGGTTTTGTTCACAGTCGACATCAATGAGACCCAAGTTCTGCGGTAGCCAGTCCCTGCAGGTCCTTCCACGACTCATCGCTGAGGCTGGATTTTTTGTTGAGCATCTGTCCTGGGCTTACTCTGGGAAGAACAATCCCCAGAAAAATTCAAACTTCTAGAAACTTATTTTCTGTCATCTTGGAATTAGTAGTTTGGTTTAAGAGATGCTAGGAAATGGTGAATGGATAGGAAAAGGCAAGCTATGGGGGCCTGCCTGGTGGTACAAGGGGCTAAGTCTCAGCACTATGAAGCTGTTCGCAGCCTCTGCAGCATGAGTTCAATCCCCAGCCAGGGGCTGACCCATGTAGGATGTAGCAGACCTCTCCTGTCTCCCCCTGCTCCCCTTAGCAGTGTATTTCAGGCCTGCTCTGTTCCCCACTCTGTCTCTGGTGAATCCTCTCACCCCCACACCTCTGGCCTGCACCCCAGTTCTTGCATGCATTAAATAAAAATTTTTTTTTTTAAAAACTAGCTGTGACTGAGCTTCAGGACTTGAGCCATTCAGAGGCCTCAGGAGGGCAACACTGCCAGAATTGACAGGCTGGAGGGGGCTTCTGTCCAGGGAGCTGGCCCCCTCTGCCCTCCTGAGGGTGGGGCAGTGGCTTCCCAGCTTTGGCACCTTGACCCAGTGATCTCAACTGCCAAACCAGTCCTAACGTTGAAAGGTCTGGCTGAGGCCTGATTCTTGCTCCTTCTCTTGGTCTGCAGGTGATCATCATTTGCCTGGTGGTTCTGGATGCCCTCCTGGTGCTCGCTGAGCTCATCCTGGACCTGAAGATCATCCAGCCCGACGAGAATAAGTACGCCGTCCAGGTAGGTGCCAGCAGCCGCTGCGTGCTTTATTAACAGTTCCCGTTACTGGCACTGAGGATGGCAGAGTCAGGCAGGTGGCACCCCCTTGGGTCTCGTCTTCCTTTCCAAACTATCAATGAGGCTTTACTACCAGCAGCCATCCTCATTTCCCAGGACTGGGGCACCTCCCCGACTCGAGAGGGAGGCTCTGACCGGAGGGTGACACTTTCCCCACGCCCAGAAGCAGGAGAGCCAGGCTCCTGCACCCTCCTGATGTGGGCCCTCTGCTGTGGCCAGCTGGGGACCTTGCCCCTCCTTTACCCCCTGATGCACAGTAACTGAGCCATGCAGCCATTTGCCTGAGAGCTGGGGACCCACCTCAAAGGGCCCCTGGGGCCCATCCTCACCCCTTTCCTAAAAAGGCAATTGATAATGCATCAGCGTCCTTCCAAGTGCTGTTAAAGGGTGAGAAGAAAACATTCAACCTCCTGTCCTGCATCGCCCCTGCCCAGGCAGCCTGACATTCGCAGCTGTGGCCGGCCCGCGGCTGCCCGTCTCGTGCCTCTGTTTTTCTCGACTTTGTATTATGAAAAATGGAAACACACATTTGGCTATATTTGCTGCACCCACAAACACCCATATATTTTTGTCTATTTAAGAGAAATCCCTAAATACTTCATCATGTTGAAGATCTTTCTCCTCCAGAACCAGGATTGCATTCTCATATCTTAAGAAATTATCGATGATTCATAATAACCAGTTTGTACTGTACCTTCTTCGTTTGTCCCAATAATGTCTTTTTTTTAAAAGATTTATTTATTTATGCATACAAGCGCTGAGGTAGAGGCCAGAGGTACCGGGGATGAGAGGATTCACCAGAGACAGAGTGGGGAACAGAACAGGCAGACTGACTGAAACACACTGCTGAGGGGAGCAGCGGGTGAGACAGGAGGGGTCTGCTGCAACATGTGGGTTGCTCCCTGGCCCACCGGGGATCGAACCCATGCTGCAGAGGCTGCGGACAGCTTCATAGTGCTGTGCTTAATCCCTTGCGCCACCAGGGAGCTCCCTGTACCAATAATGTCTTTGTAGTCCTTGATGGTTGCCTGAGTCGGTGAATACCCAGGGGGCTACAAATTGGTGATTTCTTTCCCTCTTTCCTTTGCGTCTAGTGGTTGATATTCTTTTTATAAGAGACTTTCCTTTCTTTCCTCTATGTGCGCTTGTGTGTACGTAGCACTATGGACTTGGGAAGGTTTTTGTGTTCAGCGTATTTCACCATAATCATTCCTTTCAGTGCTCAGATTGTCCTGCTGTGGTCACTGTGAGTCTCTTCAGTCTCCACAGTCTTTGAGCATTTCCTTGCTTTCTGGCCCACCATGTCCCCTCCCAGTGCCCTTTCCCTGCCCCAGAACGGAAATGGCTACTTTAGTTAAGACTAGTACTTATAGGGCCTCCCTGGTGGCGCAAGGGGTTAAGTACCACACTGTGAAGCAATCCCCAGCCTCTGCAGCATGAGTTCAAACCCCCAGCTGGCCAGGGAGCAACACATATGGTGCAGCAGACCTCTCCTGTCTCGCCTGCTGCACCCTTCAGCAGTGTATTTTGTCAGTCTGCCTGTTATGTTCCCCACTCTGTCTCTGGTGAATCCTCTCACCCTCTGCACATCTGGCCTGTACCCCAGTTCTTGTATGCATTAATAAATAAATCTTTAAAAAAAAAAGACTAGTACTTATAGATTAAGATGTGGGCACTCTCTCCATTTACCTCTGCCTGGATGATGATTTTTAATACAGTCAGCCTTGGTCTTTTTAACAGTTGCATAGTGTTCCACATGGAGGTACCATCATGCATTTGACAAGTGCCTTCTGACGGGTATTTCTATCTACAAACACTGTGAAGAGTGCTTGGTTCTGCATACAGTGCTGCCACCGATCACCTTCAAGGTGTCTTTGGGCCCGTGTGAGCTTAGCTGTAGGGTGTATCCCTAGGCGTGGACCCTCACACGCCTGGTGAATAATCCTGCCACTTCAGATGTGGCCATGGCCCTTCAAAGAGCAGAGCAGACCCTTGTCAGCGGCGCTCCCAGCTGTATGCCCAGCCGAGAACAGCGACGGGTACCAGTGGGGGTGTGAGATGGGTGAGCGGACAGGTGCCCTCAAGGCAGCTTGTCTGTGCAGCCTGCCACAGCACATGACGAGCAGCATGTGATGAGCCTGGCTCTTCCCTCCCATGGCCTGTTGTCCCCTTCAGGTATTCCACTACTTGAGCATTGTCATCTTGACCTTTTTCATGATGGAGATTTTCTTCAAAATATTTGTCTTCCGCCTGGAGTTCTTCCACCACAAGTTTGAAATCCTGGATGCCATCGTGGTGGTGGTGTCTTTTGTCCTCGACATTGTCCTCCTGTTCCGGAAGCATGAGTTTGAGGCTCTTGGCCTGTTGATTCTGCTCCGGCTGTGGCGGGTGGCCCGGATCATCAATGGTACGTCCCTGCACTCCCAGGTTGGGGAGGGGTAGGGGGAGGACAGAAGGGGCAGAGAGGCGGCGGTCATGCTTTTTCTTTTGGAGCAGAGAGAACAGTGGTCTGACCCACTATCTGTGTGGTCTGGCCCACTATCTATGTGGCTACCAGCCGACATGGAGTCACATGCTCTGCAAGGCTTTATGTTCTCCTTGAGGCCACACTTCTGTGATTATTGAGAGGTTTGTGGAGAGGGTTGACTGATCCCTGATTAGTCCCTCCCAGCTTGGCCCTCAAAGTGCCTTTGCTTTTAAATTTGTGTTCCCTGAAGTGTGCCCCCTTGGAAGGGGCACCATCCGGAAGGGGTGCAGATAGGCTGAGAAATGAAATGCTGGGCACTAGTCCTGCCCTTGGAGAAGGTCACGGCATGCCTTAGTGTGTTAAAAGCTCCAAGAACTTCAAGAGTTTTCCAAGTTGATCATTTGACACTTCTTTGTGGGAAATAACAGCTGTTAACATGCTATGCTGGGGACTGTGGCTCTGGAGCACATTTGGGGAAATGCTGCCTCGCCATACTCTGGGTAAACCTGTTCCTCACGCACGCCCTGCTGTGCAGGACCTGTGTGTAGGCTGATGTCAGGGGCCCGCTGCCTGGCTCATTGTTCTGCTGGCAGAGAACGTGTCCGAGTTGCCCACGTCTGTCTGCAGGCTGCTGCATCAGTCACCTTCAAATCTGGTTTTATTAAATGGAGAGTGATGCAGAGGTCTGGGGGTATCTTTCGGAGCGCTCTCAGGTGCTTCAGGACTCCCTAGACTGGGGGCCAGAACCACAGGCGCTGTGGGTTGTTATAAGGAAGGCCCATCCTGAGGCCCAGACCACCTCTTCCCTGTGCCCCAGACAGCAGTAACCTGGCAGGTGAGGAGCATGTCTGCTAGGATGCAGGACTGTGTGGGCCCTACCTGCAGGGTGTCAGGCCCAGATTGGAGATGGTGATTAAAATCAAGCTCATTAAGAACATTCTCTGCTGTCACTGTTGAAGATGCTTCCGCTAATTGCTTCATTAATAGAACAGAAAACGACTCTGTGCACAGGTTATGCACAGGGGAGGTAGGCGAGCTAGGACTGATGATGACTCATCAACACCCATTTACTCCTGCCTCTCACCTCTGTGAGGTTGGCTTTTACAGGGGCAACAGAGGGTGAGTTAGCTATTTTCCTTGTCTAAATAGAGCACAGGACTGGCAATGCCTGTTACTCTTCCTCTCAACGTCAGTAGCATGACATGAAGGCTGAGGAGGTGCTCAGGGGCTGCTGCCCCAGGCACCAGGGCTGGGCACCAAGTCCAGACATGGTCTCTTCCTGGGAAGGGGCCAGAGCATCCCCGGCTACAGCACGCATCGCCTTTTGAGGCATCATCCCCTCTGGTGTGGCTTTTGGGAACCATCCATGAGGCTGATGACCTATTAGCACCTGGCAGCCAAATTGGCCACGGCTGGGGAGGCAGTCAGGGCAGCGACCGTCTCAGCCTCTTGTGTGAGCTCGTCTGGCCCAGCACTCCCGCGGCCTCTGTGTCCACATCTGCTAAGCAGCGTTACCTCTTGAGCAAGCTGCGTGTTGAGGAGCTCACCGCTCATCTGGCCCGTTGTTATTTTTAAGAATTTCCCAGCCCATACCAGAGAAAAGTACCTCACAGCTGAGTACCGCGTCGCTCAGAAATGGAAAATCTGACCCTCCGAGCACCGATGCCTTTAAGCAGTGACCTTTCATCTTGTCTGGCTCCCCAGCTCTTCCAACTTAGGAGGAAGAGAGGGGGATTATTTTTCAAGTGATTAAATCACAAACCAATATCACTGGGACCCTCAATTATTTTTCAGGGATAATTATCTCTGTTAAGACACGTTCCGAACGGCAACTGTTGAGGTTAAAACAGATAAATATGCAACTGGCCGCCAAGATCCAACACCTGGAGTTCAGCTGCACGGAGAAGGTAAGAGGCGACGCTTGGGAACACGCTCCGGGCCGCTCTGCGTGCCTCGGCCCCCTGCCGCTCAGCCCGCAGCGCTGTCCTTGTCGTCGGGCTGAGGCTGTCCCCTCAGATTCAGCTTGGGCCTCCTGGCTACACCAGCAGCCTCTCCCCTCGGCCCCGGGACCCCCGCTGCCTGAAGAGTCTCCCTCAGCTGTGTCCTGGGGCTCCCGGAATGATCATCACGTGCCCGGGGAGGCTCACAAGGTAAATTCAGGTATCTGTCTGCTTTTGTAATAACAGGAACAAGAAATTGAAAGACTTAACAAGCTGTTGAGACAGCATGGACTTCTCGGTGACGTGAACTAGACCCGGAGCTGCAGAGCCTTGTGCCCGTGGCAGCGAGACCGCGGTCCTCCTGCGCGGCCGGGGGAGAGGGCTGGCTGCGCCTCTGCCTCCCTCCCGGCCTCTTCCCTGACAGGAAGCGCGCTGGGAACCGCGAGCTGGTCCAGCCTGGCCCCGCCCCACGCCGTGTAACAAATGTATCATAAACTCTAAACTCTATTTTCTCATGTTAAAACATTTTACTCTTGCTTGAAGATGAACAGGAAAACTGGACAGATATCAGTTGTATATAAAATGTCATTTCATCTGTAATTTGCAAATTTTGCGTGTGCATTGAGGAGCCAGTGCATTCCTGAAACACACAAGAAAAAAGTTGCCAGCCCATTCTAGAGAAGTCTTTCATATTGCAGAACTGTTCTAAACAGCTTCTCAGTTTCCCCCAGGAAGGTTGTTCTCAGTTTCCCAGGCCTCTCCTCTGCCTCAGCCAGCAGAGCTGGCTCCACCTAGCTCTGCCACCTGACAGCATTTTTCTCAATTACTGTACAATTAATGTATAAAATAAACTCTCGCCTTCCCTCGGGCCCTCCCACTATATTCTTTCCAGCTTCAGCTGCTCTGCGGCATCGCAGCCCGGCCCACTAGTTGGAAAGTGAGCTCCAGCGCCTGGCACAGAAATGGCAATTAGAGCGGGACCCACTGTAATTAACACGACACTGGGGAAGCGCCCCTCACGAGGGCCTATCCATGTGTGATTTTGTGCGATATCTTGCTATTCTTGTACTCATTTCAGAAAATCCTGAAAAGAAAACCTGAACTAAAAACATTATTTTTTGAGTACCTTGCATTAAAGCGGGGAATGAGGAGACTGGATACACTTCAAGACCAGCCCCTTTCCTGCCCCTGTCACGTCACCATGAGACGCCACATACAGCCCAGGCATCGAGGGCGCTGCATGACCAGGACCAGATGCTGCCCCTTCTACGTCAAATCAAGTAGAAGAACATTTCTCAAAGGACAACGGGGAGGAGGGAGGGGAGGTGTACTGTCAGGGGGCTACCTCTTCCGGTGATATCTCCAGGGGCCCCGGGGCTACACTCGCACTCCCTTCTAGAGACATAGCACCAGGGACTTACCTCAAACAAACGGGAAGAAGAAGTTAAAGGGCAGCTTGGCGTTGATGGTCGGCCGAGCTCTGAAGCCGGGCTCCGCAGGCGCAGACACATCCGTAAAAGTAACCGCCGTGGAAATAAGAACCATCCTCTCCTTTCCTGAGTCGGTCTGAAACAAGGTCATTGGCACAGGGTCGCAGAAGCCAGATCAGCTTTCATTCTCCTCGACCACTGCCACCCTGTGAAGCCCATCAGCTCCTCTGCCATTAACTCGCATGAGAGAGATGGTTTTTACCCTGTTTTCCTACTGCGTCACTAGCAACCACAACTCAGTTTTCCCAAGGATTTGAAAGATCAGATCTAAACGAGAATGTTCATGTGAATAAAACCATTGTCAGGGAGATTTTTTCCTCTGAAGATAATGACTGCTAACTTTTTGAAAGAATCCAGATTGTTTATCTTTTAATTCTCTTTCACAACATAATAAATTTTACCTGTCACACCTGAGTTTTATCTGGACTTGTATCTCAGCCTATTCCTTTAAACCAGAGTTAGACCTCACCTCAGGCAATGAGGATGAAATCAGATTCGCAGTCACGTTCACGATCTTAGCCTGTGGGTTCAGTAAGGACCCATATTTAGTCCACTTCACCTCTATCACCAAAGCCACTGGGAGCTGGCAGTAACCCTGCAAAATGAAATGCCATTAATCAATTTGAAAATTACACAATCGCAAGTCAAACTTAAGCTGCAGTTCAGAGTTTTAATTATAAAATGTTTTACTTATTACAAAATGTTCTGAACAAGAGAATGAATAGACTCTAGAAGTTTGGATAAAAACAGCTTAGACAAAGCACATAGTTTCAAGTAGTCAAGGCTCCAAAAATATTTTAACACCTAAAGCCTCATTTTCCATCCCCTCCTGTTTCTAAAGGGGGTCAGCATGACCTTGCACACCCAGCTGTGCCAGCTTCAGGGGCGTAACGGCACTGACTTCATCTAGTTTACATCTAGCTCGAGCTACTTCAGGAGGGGAACTGGAGCTGGATGGGGGGAGAGAGAGAAGATGGTATAGACAGACGGAAATTAAACCTGCCTGCATGCCATGTGAAAATGCACCGAGGAGAAAAGGGCATTTCAGTGCTCTCTTTTCACTTGCGCCTTCATCGGGGGCAGTGGAGCTGTTGTTACATGGGGTGTAGAGTCTGAAAGTCCTCAAAGATGCTGTCCTAGCAGAGAGCTCTGGCAGAGGGCAACGCAACTGAGTTCAGGTTGGATGCTGTGGGAGCTGAGTCCAACGCCCGCCCAGGACCTTGGTTTGGTTGTCCCCAAGGGCAGAAAGGGCAAGTGGACGCTCAGTCTCTTGGGTAACCGCAGTGGTGAGTTTCTTAGCATGTCTCAGGTTGGCAGACGTGCTAACTGCTTCAGCTACTGCACTATCGGTCAGTGGGTCTTGTTCTACTTTTGTGTATGTTTGAAATTTTCCCACAATATCAAACATGCACAGTACATCTCTTCAGGACGTGAAGAGCTAGCAGGCCTGCTAAATTTAATGCCTGCCAAATGGCACTGATGGAATCTCTGTTGAGAAATTTGCAGGTTGAAAATCCCTGAGACTCTCCAGGTATCAGGAGAAGGTACAATACGCAGCTGGTGTGACCTGAGCTTGGCAGATGCTCTCAAGGCCAACTTCTCCCTGGATTTCCTGGAAGGTGGGTTCAGAACCCACCCCAGGCTCTCTGAGCTCCCTGGACCAGCACAGAGGCTGGCAACGCTCATGTTCTCACCGCCATCTCTCCTCCCAGCCTATGTTTTTCCTTTCTGAGGGGCAAGTAATAACAGGATGTCTTAACTCATGTCCGAGAAGCCAGAAGCAATCTCCCTGGTTCACTGAGACTTAGCAACTGAGCAGCAGGGGCTGAGTAATCATGGGTCTCTGCTGGGGACTCTGTGGGGAGGGCAGGATCAGAGCTAGTGAGCTAGTCTTCACCCCCATTATCCCCGGCTATAAATATGCTAAGCAGATAATGAGAGGCCTGAAGAACTGTGACAAGAAAAAGCCGGGCAATTAAAGGATAAGCTGGAGCGCACGCCTCCAGCGAAGGGGGCCGGCCCACACTCTGACGGCTAAGACAAAAGAAGAAGGTGGGCAGAAGAATCACATGGGATCAGGAACCTATTTGTAGGATGTCAACTTCATTCAACTCTTGGGAACTTTAGAATTGAAAGCTCTCACATGTGGGCTGCCTTTCCAGACCAGGGAACAAGGGAGCAGCGGCTGTGTGGAAGGGAGGGCGCCTCAGTTTTTTGGAGACAGTCTTCACACTTGTTTATCAGATCACAGGGCCTAGAGGCCTGGCGTCTCACCCACAGTGACAGTAGTGACGGCGGTCACCTTGATGGAGTGACCACGCAGCACGAGCCTCGATGGGGGTGACTGTGACTGTCAGTCCCATTTCATAGATGAGGAAAGAGACAAGCCCATAAAAATCCCCAGGGAAGGCTAACAGTGCTAATAAGAGGCAAAGCCAGCAGTCAGGATCCTGGCCTGGTGCAAGGCAAAGCTGGAGCTCCTGGCCACAGCCACCACCTCCCGGAAAGGCTCCTCCCCCAGCTGCCTCGATCTCCCCACTGGGAGGAGGCGCTCCTGCGGGGAGGAGAGGCCAGCATCTCCTCCCCATTTACCTTCACGTTGGATGTCTGGGTGACGAAGTGGACAGGCACCCAGTCCAGCACATCCTGAGCCCGGGTATTTCCAAAAGGGGCCACATAATCTGGGAAGCCCTGGCCCCTCAGCAGGCTTTTCATCTTCTGTTCTACCAATCGGCACGTGACAGCTCTGGTCAGCCTTTGGGACGGAAAAGAGGTCACTCATGTGAAGCTACTGTTCAGAGCAGCAGTTTTTACAGGCCCAATGCCTCCCAGGCTCACTCTAGTTTCTTTTCCCTCACTCTCCAAAAAGGGCATCTAGAAGGAGCCAAAAATATGTCTAAATGTGAAATTTTGGTTGTCCAGGGAGGTGCATTCAAAACAGTATTTTTCCTGAACTGATCCATCGAAAGGCTCTGTGCCCAAAGGCCAGAAGACAGCCCTGCTCCCCCAGAGCACAGTGGCCCTCAGAGAGGCCCGACAGTAAAGCATCACGTTTGTTTATTTCTCAAACATACTAGAGCAGGGACCTAGCCCTGCTGACATCCGGGGGCCCCATGTTCCATGGAACCCCCTTTGAGAATGACGGTCAGAATGTTGTCAACGGCGAATACTATCTAAGCGCCAGGGTGACAAGACCACCCCGAGGATGTGCTGGTTGAGGAGTCAGCAGGTAGTGGGGAACAGGATGGAGGGGAAACAGCAAGCCTTCACCTTCCACAGGGGGACGTCAATAAATAAGTCATAAAACCAAGAATTCAAGAAGTAGAATTGTATGTTGGTTATTTCAAGATTTGGGGAAATCTTCCAGACAATCAGCTGTGAGAGTTGAAAGTGATGGCTCCCAGGGTGGGGAAGGGAGGGCAGCACGGCCCGTCTTTATACCAAATCATGCAAAGCTCCCGACACTGTCCATGCCGTCCAGGCCTGGTCTACAAAGACCCACTGAAAACATCCCCTTCAGGGCTCTCTCACCGGCCTGCGTGCTATGTGTGTTAAAATTCAGAAATAGAAGAAAGAATTATATTATACCAGGAGATCCTATCAGGAGAATTATATCAGGAGAAATATTCTTGCTGTGAACTCAAGTGCTGTGGCGCCTTAAGAACAGGACATACAAAGCCTAGGGATTTCCACTCTCCCGTATCTGATAAGAAAGATGGCTGTCATTGTATCCCTCTGAATTAGGACAAATAGTACACTGCTGATGAGAATAAAAATTAGAAGACAAGAAGTGACATGATAAGTATTGTTACTACTGCTACCATCCACTAGTAAAGAAAGAGAAGAAGCTGCCTGTGATTTTCCTCGCACCCCTTAGCTGATGCGGAGGTTGTTGGGGGCGGGGAATGCCAAGGAGAGCAGGGGTGCTTTGCTTCCTAGTGGGAACAAACAATGTACTCTTACCTTAGTGTACAGCCAGACTGCGTATCGTAACCAAATAATACTGGGGTCCGGATCCCCTCCACTGCTAAGCAGTCTTGCTCAGTTGTGCTACGAAGAATAGTAAGTTGTCCGTATCTATTCGTGGTCTGAATAATCCCAGACATTCATGGGAAGTTAAGGGACAACCACCTGGTGGAGAACAGCCTGATTCTCAGGAGACAGTGTGACAAGTGTGGCACGAGACAGGAGTGTGATTCCCAAGATCCCTTTCTCTGGGCCTCTGGGATTTTGACACTAATTTCCCAGGAGAGGACAAAACACAGTTATAATTATTTTCCTTGATCCTCAGAAGAAAAATCCTCAACACTAGCCGTTCCAATTTTCAAAACCAGTAACTTTGTTTAGGAATCTCTAAGTGTGAAATTAAATACATCTAGTGTCTGTCAACTTTTCCATCTTCAATTTTCATTTTAAAACACTGACATTTCCCAGGCCATGTTCTTTCACCCCCAGCTGCCAGTCTCCACACAGCCCGACTTGCGATGCCATTAGCCCCCGGCCCCCCTCCCCTCCCCTCATCCACGCAGAGGAAGCTCGGGCTCAGACTGCTGCCTCCAGCCCACGACAGCCCACGGAACCCTCAGCAGCCGCAAAGCGTGGCCCACACACCCCGGCAAAGAAGTGAGCTTCTCTACAGAACCAGAAAGGATATCCCTTGTGAGGCCGAAATCCAGCTACTAAGGGGAGCCCCAGCACATACCCCGGGTTCCCGCTGAGAGGGGCTGGCGTGGTGTTGTGCTGGAAGACAGTGCGGACACGGCCCGTCAGTCGTGTTCATAAATGGCAGGGAGAATGGAAATGCTTTTCACAATAAAACTTGGGATCACCAATAAAAGAATTTCTCCCCCTACTCAGAGCTATAAATATCCCCGCGGAGTGTAGGAGTACATCCTACCAAAAGAACAAGCTCACGCAGAAACCATCCATCCCCAAGCGGGAAAAGGCCCAAGGACGCCGCTCGTTCCCCGCCGAGCCCCGCGTGCTCCAGGCAAGCCCTGTGCTCAGTGAGAGCTTTACATGTAATACTGAGACATCACATTGCTGAGACATCACAGTTATTCTTGGCCATTACCTACCTGCACACAATTGAGCAAACTTACTTGAAAAAAATGAATCTCAAACTTCTGCTGAAGCGGGAGCGCCGCGCTGCTCACTGCCCCCAGGAGGAGAGAGAGGCCTGCTGCCGCGACCTCCCCCGCCGCTGTGTATGTGAGGCTGTACTTCGCCTGGAAACAAAAGGAAGCTCCGAATACACCTGTCCTCATCACGCCTCTGCATTAGAAAACTCAGAATGCCCCCAGGAGGCAAGGCGCTGCGCTTCTCCAACTTGCCGAAGCTTTTCGCTCCTGTCCAGTGGGGTTCCGGGAGGCCGCTCAGCCTCACGCCAGCTGGCAGACGTCGTGTGAGCCTCTGTGCCTGACTACATGGGTGCAAAGTGGGATGGAGTCTTGGAGTGGAGTTGTCCTAGCGCTAAACGTGATGGAACAAAACAATAGCAACCACAAAGGTTGACTTTTTTGGTATGTCGCTAGGTTTGTGGAGAAAAATCACCCGTGATTATTTCTGAGACAAAGAAGTGTCCTCTGATAAGACAGCATAAAGGCAAGCACAAGGCCAGGTCCAGCGAGGCAACACCACAGAATGGACCAGAGCCCTCTCTGGGGTATACAGGTGCCCTTTTAATCTGCCATAAAGAGCCCAGGGCTTTCCAAGCCAGACAGGGACCTACCTCCAGAACCACGTTTGTGCAGATTTTATCATCTCCGGCCTCCACAAGAGCCTGGTGCAGCACCCCAGGGGCTTGCAGCCGGGTGAGCGTTTTATTTAGAGACTGAACGACAACCGACTGCACGGCAATAGGGACCTGCAAAGCAAAGAGGACTGGGTCACTGAAGGCTACAGCAGAAGTGAAAGGGTTAAAATAACAAAAAAATTGAAACAAACCTCCACGATATGCTGCCAGTAGGGAAAAGCATGCTACACAGTAATATATGTTTGCAAAAATAGAGTTGCTGTAGAAATCATATACACATCCACACGAAAAATTCCTGAGAAAGAGATCACCAACACGCTGAACGATTCCTAAGCCAAACACTAAAAACCCAATGGCCGTCAACTGATGAATGGACAAAACGTGGCCTGGCCATCCAAAATTTACTCTTCATCCATGAGAGAGAACAATGCATGACACGTGCCCCAAATGCACGAGATCTGAAAACAACCGATGAAGAAGCCAGATATATGCAGCACGGCGAGGAGATGTCAGGTCAGGGAAACCCATCAAGGCAGAAAGCAGCTTAGTGGCTGCCAGGGGCAGATGGAGAGGGTTGACAGATGAAGAGTGAAGCTTTCTTCTGGAGCACTGAAAATGTTTGGAACTAGGTAACAGCGATGGTTGCCCAACTTAGTGAATCTGCTTAACTCGATGGAGTTGCATACTTGAGACAGTGTGTCTTACACGTTGGGGCTTCTCTGTCTCACACACACAGGGTGGTGGCATCATGGGTAGAAGAAAACAGACACAGACAAAACTTTTAAGCAGAATCAAGAAGCCCTGGTTAGCCCAGTGCTATTCGGGAATACTTTTCATTTACGATCCCGCCAGCAGTGACAAAAGCACAGGCAATTCTTGAAATGGCTTGAAACTCTCGAGAACAAGCCTCTTCGGACCATCCCATAAAGCATGTGCTCTAAGTGTCAGCTCTTAGAAACCGCTGTTCAGGAAGGAACCGACTTGTTTCTGTTGATTTGAACTTCGTCCTCAGTCACGTACCAAGCTGCTCCTCATTCAAGATCACTAAGCACTTAAGCCGTCATTTTATAAATGTTCTTATGTGTCTGCTCCAAAGACCTGCCACCGTCCTCACAAGTCACAGCACTCTCAGGAAGGGCATGATGAGGTTTGGAAGCAGAGATGAGCCATCACGCGACAGTGGCCAAAGGGCAACACCAGTCACCCCAAGGCCCATGGTGCCACAGCCCACGAGTGGGGCTCAGGGTTATGTAGGCGTCCCATGCTTCCAATTAATTTGCTCCTAAGTTTAACTCATCAAAAGACAACCCTGAACATACTGATCCCTGACTCAGCAATGGTTCTAGATTCCAAGAAGTGCACGCCATTCCCTGCCGGCCTCTGATGGAGCCATCCACGTGGCATGTGGGTGTGGTTGGCAGAAACCAAAGCTCCAGTTTAAACAAGTGGAAAGCCTGATGCACTAGTGTTAGTGATAACAAACCGCCCCATCTATCAACAGCCATTGGAAGAGGCAGAAGAACGTAATGGTAAGGCTGTTCTGGTCCATCGAGCCCCACCCCCACAGGCTCCCAGGAAAGAACTAAAGCACATTTACAATGAAACTTTAGGGCGAGGACCTGATCTTCATTGATGGGTCAACACATATTAACAATGATTCCAGGCATCATACCTGGCTTTGCTTAGTGGGGAAAAGGACTTAATTTTTAGATTCCTGACTCTAACAGACCTTAGAAGTTGTTTTTTTAAAAAATGTCAGTCTCCGCTGTTGGCTGATATGCCTGTCCCTGAGAACCCAAGCTTTGTGTCACACAGACCTTTGCGGGAGGCTTGGTCTGCTACTTCCTGGGTGCATGGCCCCAGGGTGCAAAAAAAGAAGTGGGTGGAGCCTTTAATAACTCAAGACCTGGCAAAGTAGACCTAGCCCACTCTGCTGAGTGGCTGAGAAGGGGTCTGGCCCCGAGAATGAGGCCTTCTCTGATATGACTGCCAAGTGACCCTGGCTCCTGACCACTGCCAGACAGAGTCCCTCAGCTGGGGGCAGCAAGGTCTCAACAGAACCTACTGGAAGCTCCAGCCGTGAAACTACACGGATCTGGATGTTCACTGGACAGAGGGCATCCCGGGAACCCCCAGCTCTCCTGACAAGATCAAGAAGCTGTCAAGGACGCCCTAAAAGCACAGAAGCTACACATACTTGTCAGTCAGGACAGCTATGATTTAAACACGAAAACATACAGACACCGAAGTGAAGGGAAGTGGAAAATCTGAAGTGTGATTAAAAGAGGCTCCTCTGCGAAGGTGTCCCTATTTCATTTCTGCTTTTTGGCATATGTTTTTGTTATTGGCAGAAAGGTACACTCCCAGTCACAAGTGTGTTCATTTCAAAGGGCTTGGACATAAGAGTATTATAAACTATCGTACTTTCATTAAGAAATACTCTTACCTCTGCTGTTGAATTAGGCACCTAGACAAAACAAAACAAAACAAACATTTCATTAAGTACAGCAAGAAGCAGCATTTTTACTGCTTTTTTCCAGATCCGGGTTAAAGGAAGGATTCATCTCATTAAAGATTTCACAAAGAGAAAACAGAATTTCCTTAATCAAGATTTGCCATCTCCCTATATTTGTGTATGACGTAATCAGAGATACGTTCCTTTCCTTCAGCCTGGAAGCCCAAGAGACCAGCCCAACAACACCAGGGTCCGGGAGCCTCTGTGCTTCCGGCAAATTACTCAGGATTTCCCACAATGACAGCACCGTGGCAAGACCGGGCTCCTATCCTCTAGTCATTCTCCTTGCGCCTGTCCCCACCGCAAGTAGGACGTGGCTTGCCCAGGTGATGTCTGCAGCCTCCTAATGGGTCAAGCCCCCTCAGTGGCAAGTGCCTGCATCCCTTTTTGAAGGTCTCCCCTCTCTTTAATTTCCATTCCCCTCCCCCAGTCACAACAGTGGCAGCAGGGGGCTCTGGAAGCTGGTGAACAGACATGGATGGGGAGGCCTGTGCCCAAAGAGAACCGTGCCCACCCGTCAGGGGACCTGCTTCCAGGACAAGTGGAGAAGGCAGCTATGCTGGAAGAATGCTTGGCCAAGAGGGTGACTTGGGAGAAGGCAGGGAAAGGGAAGGGGGGTGAAAAAGGTTCAACTTGATTCTGAAAACTGAAGCCCAGATGAACACTGGTGCCAGGAACCATCTACTCTCCCTCCGCCCCACACCCACAAAATCAGGTGTGGGGCCTGTTACAATAATCACATGTTTTTTGATCATTGAGAAGCCTCCATGCACCCCTCCGTGTCACTGCCCAGTGGGCCCATGGACCTTGGACCTTGCTCGTTCATTCCCTTCAGGCTTCATCCTGCAACCAGAGACAGGGCCTTGCCACCCCTGTGACCCCTCTCCCTCCTCCAGCAACTCCATCTCCTCTCCTTTCCTACTTGCCTATTTGATGCGCCAACAAGAAAATGGATTTTCTCTTCTTTTCTGGTCTGGTCTTCAGAGAAATATCTTTTTGGTGCTAATACAACTGTTTCTATCACAGACATTACGATGTCTTTTAATTTGGACCTCCCTGGTGGCGCAAGGGTTTAAGCACCACTATGAAGCAGTTCGCAGCTTCTGCAGCACGAGTTTGATCCCCAGCTGGCCAGGGAGCAACCCACATGGCGAAGCAGACCACTCCTATCTCGCCCGCTGCTCCCCTCAGCAGTGTACTTTGGTCAGTCTGCCTGTTCTGCTCCCCACTCTGTCTCTGGGGGGGTCCTCTCACCCCCTGTATCTCTGGCCTGTACCCCAACTCTTGTATGCATAAATAAATCTTTTTTAAAAATGTCTTTTAAAATTATTTTAGTTATTAAAGATTTTTTTTTTATTTAGGAGACAGACATTATCAGTTACCATCAGAATAAATGAAAGCAAAATATGAGCAAACCCTATAAAAATAAAAATTATTTTTAAGTGATTAGCTCAATAACCGGTATTAATATGATAAAGAACTGGAGAAGAGAAATTTAAACTTGAGTGTCAATCATGTAGTGAAATTATTCTTACTTGATATATTTTAAAAGGGTACAAAGAAAGGAAAATATACCTAATGAATCAGTTCCACTTCAAAATCATGCTTACCCTCAAAATTTTAGGGCTGCTATAATAAGCCATGCTCAGGGCATCAATGTCTTCACATTGCTCCAAACGTATCCTTCTGGTGCACTTAACAGCTTGGTTCACCAGAAATGCTGGAAAGCATAACATTCCCCAAAAGAAACAATATCAGGAAAGAAAAAAATTTTCAGCTGTTTGGTGGTAACAAAAAAACTGTAATCCAGGTAAAATTGTAAAATTAGCTGTGACAGATACAAAACATACTTAAAATAGGTTTTAAAAACTTTTTCCAGTAGGTGGTAATGGTCACAAAATTCAGACCCCAAAGCACAAGGTATTGAGTGAAGTCTCTCTCAACCCTTGTCCCCCGGCCCCCAGCAACCACTGGGTCCCTTCCCCAGAAACAATCAGCATGAAGTTTCTAGTATCTTTGTGGAAATATTTTATGCAAATAAAAGCTTGTGCATATGTATTTTTGTATTTCTTTCCCCTTCTACAAACAAATGCCCTTTTTTTTTTTTTTTTTTTTCCCACTGAACAATGTATCCTAGACTTCAGGGCATGAAAAGTTTCCTCCTTTTCTTCAGGATATGCAGTATTCTATTGTAGACATGCCAAAATTTACTCATCCAGCTCCCCATTAATGGGCACTTCAGTGGTCTCTTGCTGTGCTGTCACTATGCTGTGATGTACTATTTTGCAAGTGGGCCAGCGTTTCTGTAGGACCAACTCCTAGCATTAGAAGAGCTGGGTCAGGAAGGCCTTAGTCAATGGACAGTTCATCTACAACAAAGGACCCAAGAGTGCACAATGGAAAAGGAAAGTCTCTTCAACAAACGGTGTTGGGAAACTGGAGAGCCACATGCAAAAGAATGAAACTAGGCCACTCTTCCACACCCTACCCCACACCCTACACAAAGTTAATTCAAAATGGACTGAAGACTTGGATATAAGACTAAAAACATAAAATACATAGAAGAAAACATAGGCAACCCCCTGTGCCACTGGCATGACTGGCTTCAGTGATGTCACTGGGGACTCAACTACAATGGCAAGGGGGAAAAAAAGCAAAAGATAAATAAATAAATGGGACTACCTCAAACTAAACAGTTTCTTCAGAGCAAAGGAAATTCTCATTAAAATGAAAGGATGGGGCCTCCCCGGTGGCACAGCGGTTGAGCGCTGGGTTGCGAAGTTTCCCGCAGCGTCTGCGGCGCCGGTTCGATCCCCGGCTGCTCCCCGGCCACCGGAGGAGGGTCCCACATGGCGCGCAGACCTCTCCTGCCGCCCGCTGCTCCCCTCAGCAGTGTGCTTCGGTCCTTCTGCCTGCTCTGCTCCCCGCTCTGGCTCTGGTGAATTCTCTCACCCTCCCGTGCTTCTGACTGTACCCAGTGCATGTATAAACAAAAAAAACAAACAAACAAATAAATAAATAAATAAGCATGCCTCTATAAAAAAAATAATAAAATAAAAAAAAATAAAATGAAAGGATGCCGTATTGAGTGGAAGAAAATGTCTGCACATCATACATCTAATCAGGGGCTAATATCCAAGCTCCAACTCAACAAGAAAACAACCTAATCAAAAGAATGGGCAGAAAATCTAAATGGACACTTTCCCAAAGAAGACAGATGGCCAATAGGCAATTGAAAAAAATGTTCATCATCGCTAATCATCAGAGAGACACAAAGCAAAGCCATGAGATAACACCTCCCAGAAGGGAGACTGGCCATATTACAAAGACCAGAGACAATAAGTGCTGGCAGAGTGGGAGAAAAGGAATCCTCACACTCACTGTTGGTGGAACAGTAAACTGGTCTAGGTCTGATGGAAAACAGGATGAGGTTTCTCAAAATATTAAAAATGTAACTACCCCATGAACCAGCAATTCCACTCTGAAGAAACAACAACATTCCCATGTTTTTTACATTACATTAGCCAAGCTGTGGAACAACCTAAGTCCGCAACAACAGACAAGCAGATAAAGAAGGTGTGAAGTGGACACACAGTGGAATAGGACTCAGCTATACAAAAAAAGATGAAATCTCAATTACCTGAGTAGACCTTCAGGGGCTTATGTTAAGCAAAATAAACCAGAAGGAGAAAGCCAAACACAGGGTGATTTTACTCATATGCATAATATAAAGAAACAACACAAAGGAACAGACAAAATTAAGCAAAACCAACCCCAGAAACCTGACTGCAGAACTGAGGTTGCCAGAGACCGAGGAGGACAGGGCCTAATGCACTGTGGTGGAGGGTCATGGGTGCTTTGGAGGTAGGCTTTGGGTGGTAACGTACATTTGAAGAGGTATTACTCAGAACCTTTGAAGTGCTGTAAACCAGAGTTACCTTAAAAATCGATATTAAAGTTTAAAGAAGACATTCACTTATAATTCTGACATACTGCTGAGTGGTTCATCACAGAGACTACCAATTTACAGTCCCACCAGTGATGTAAGTGAGGGCCTACCTCCCCACAGCCTTACGTTCTCAAGCTTTGCCAATCCAGTAGACGAGAATGCATCTCAATTTGCTCTTAATGCCCACAGTTCCTACTGGGGAACTGTGTTAAGTTCCAGGTTAAGTGTCCTCTCAACAGAATATGGTTTCCATTGCCTATCAAATGAGGCTTCATTAAGCCATGTGCTATCATCGTTACTTGGCTAGTGTCTTCAGAAGAGGCTGATTTAAGGCTTGGAGAACTGTGGCTTCCACTGCCAAGAAGGCTTCTCCCTGGACTTAACAGCGCCCCTAAGAGGAAAAGCAGGACTTGGGTAGGCCACTGTCGGGGCTGCATCCCTGCTCCCCACATTGTTTCTCGGCTTCCACATCTCCAAAGTGGAGATAAAAACCCTCCCTTAGAGATCACAGTGAAGAGTTAAAGGACAAACACAAGTCAGTGCTAACACAGCCCACAGCCTGAGAGATGTTAGCCCCTGACAAATGGTAGCTCCAGGGAGGAAAATCCTTCCAATTGGAAGCCTTCACCAATTGAGGGGGCTGGCCACAGGCAGTGAGTTCCCTATCACTGCCAGTGCTCAAGCACCACAGTACACTAGAAAAGATTCAGCACTGGGTGCAAAAGTGAACCACATAACCTGCGAGGCCCTTTGCCATTCTAAGGGTGTTTCTAGGGATGAAGTCTGTTTATTGTGACTTCTATAAATTTAAAGTCAGAACAAACTGTTTTCAAGAGAAAGAAAAATGCCCACTTTCTTGGGCCTCCCTAGTGGCGCAGGCAGTTGAGCGCAGCACTGTGAAGCTGTCCGCAGCCTCTGCAGCACAGGTTTGATCCCAGCAGGGGAGATACCCACATGGCATGGCAGACCTCTCCTGTCATGCCCGCTACTTCCCTCAGCAGTGTATTTCAGTCAATCTTCCTGTTCTGCTCCCCGCTTTGTCTCTGGTGAATCCTCTCACCCTCCTGCACATCTGGCCTGCACCCTAGTTCTTGTATGCATGAATATATAAATCTTTAAAAAAAAAAAAAAAAAGGAAAAGAAAAGAGCCCACTCTCTTACCTGCGGGGTTATCATCAGTGCATAAAGATGACGTTAGGGGAGAAGGAAACCTCAAAAATGAATGTGATGTCTGCAGACGTGCCCCGTACTGTAAGGAGAGTGAGCAACCACTGTTAAGGCGTAGGAAGGCGTCCACTCAGCAAACATTTGCTGGATATGGACTATGTGCAGGCAGCACTGCTGCCATCCGGAACTCAGCGATGAACTCCATCTGGCCACCCACCCTTTTCTCTGAAGGGGTGTGTGTGTGTGTGTGTGTGCGCATTGTAGTACATGGCAGCCTTCTTTATTAAAGACTTCTTCGGGACCAGTAGATGAGAAACCGACAGACGTGCCTATCTCTGCAGACAGCTGGGGTATTGGAGAGGGATTTTCCACTTACAAAAATTATTTAAATGATGGATAGAGTATGCATGAAAATCCTAACATTGATATGCCTTCTTTCCCCAAAAATTTCCCATGAAATTTTCCCCCATTATTCAAAACAAAATCTATAGCTATTGGGCATACAGTTTTTATTATTATTATTATTATTATTACTATTATTTAAAAGTTTATCCAAATGCCTCAGTGCCATAAGGGTTTGGGGAAACACGTTCTCCCTTTCACTAGAACTGGGAGTGTAAACACCTGCAATCTTTCTAGAGGCCAATCTGGTATCAATGTTTTGAATTTCCATTCGTTTTGACCAAGGTAACTCATTTGTGGGAACATGTCCTAAGGATTTAATCAGACAGAGATCTGTGGGCCTATAAGGATGTTAATCGTGGATTATTTCTAACAGCAAAAACCAGAACGAACGTCTGGTAGTAGTGGAATGTCAGTAACAGATGGTGACAATGTCCACAGGGGGACATGGCGCTCTCCAAAAATCTAACTCCACCCCGCAGCTCTGGCTAAGTACTGTCCTACAGGGACCTAAGTCTTCTCTCCAGCGAAGCGGGAACGGACATGGCCCCAGGGCTGTGTGCATGACGCTGGGAGTACAGAAAATGATCAAGAAACGGTAGCTTTATCCTGACGTGGGAATATGCCCAAGATTTACCACTGAATAAAAAAGGTTACAGATCAGGTGGCTAACAAAAAAATCATATCTTTGTGCAATACTGTATTTTTATAGCTGCTTTTAAAAATCAGGAATATGGGCCTCCCCGCTGGCGCAGCGGTTGAGCACTGGGTTGCGAAGCTGCCCGTGGCCTCTGCGGCGCCGGTTCGATCCCCGGCTGCTCCCCGGCCATCGGAGGAGGTCCCACATGGCGCGCAGACCTCCCCTGCCGCCCGCTGCTCCCCTCAGCAGTGTACCTCGGTCCTTCTGCCTGCTCTGCTCCCCGCTCTGGCTCTGGTGAATTCTCTCACCCTCCCGCACTTCTGACTGTACCCAGTGCTTGTATAAATAAATAAATAAATAAATATTAATCTTAAAAAATATATATATAAAAAAAATTTTTTTTAATAAATAAATAAAAATCAGGAATATACACCAGACTGTGAAGAGGGCCTGCCTCTCCATTTTTCCTTACGGACCCTATTGAAAGTTGTAACTTTTAAAACCAGTTCATGTGCTTTCATGCTTCTTTTTAAAAGATGCTTGTGAAAAACTTGAAGTTTATTCTAAGCTGATGGATATCACATTTTAAAATTTACTAATGAATACGTATAAAATGCCACACATGCCCCCAAAGTCTGTAAAGCTAATCAACAAATACAACTTGGAGAGGAAGAACAAGCATGCAGCCGGCCACTCCATGTTCCCAGCGGCTTGCCTTGAGCATTTTGTTGCATCTTTTTAAGTGTAAAAGAGCAAATAATTTGGCAGAAACAAATGCAAGCTTACCATGGGATGAATGACTTTTAAACCTCACGTTAGAATTCAGCTACTTAGTTTTAATGCTTATGATCTCTGAGTTACAGGCATGAACATTAATTTTTTTGTCAGTAGTATGAATTCTATGTCTCAGTGTTGCTGGAAATACTGAAAAATTGACAAGGACAAGTAGCTGGGGATGTAGGACAAGCAGAGTGGATTTAATCAGATTCCTGACCCACCTCATATTTAGCAGCATTTGGAGAGTCCGGTATGTTCGGGAAAGAATCATCTGCTTCTGCATTTGATGAAAAACCATCTGATGCTTTTATCAACTTATCAAAATTGTTTTCATCAGGCACTTCTGGATTAATAAAGGATAATGCAGGTTTATCTGTTTTCAGAAAAGGTATTTTAAATTAATAAACATAGAATGTCTATCATATATAACACATATTTGAAAGTAGTATACTTTCAGTTAGTACTTGTTCATATTAAATAAACAGAACTTGGCCTCTAACAGTGTAGAAACCATGCTTCCTACAGCCCACAGGTAAACAGCACAATAGAAGTCAATGCCAATCTTTCTCCAGCCCACGGACTGAGGGTCTGCAGCATGAGCCCCTGAGGGGAAGCTTTCTCCAGATGGCTATGGAAGGAAAGATCCCATCCTACCCTCACACAGCCACTCCACAGCCGGGGAGGACAGCATGCTGTGATGGAGGAGGGAGGAGGGCCAAGCAGGTATGCACACTGGCTGGCATCCTGGCAGAGACTGCGACAATGACTGAGTGGGCATAATTTGGGCTACAAATCACAGAGCATTCTCCTAAGTTTTCAATTGCAAGAGAACAAGCCCCAAATGTAAAGATATTCTGAAAAGATGATGAAATTTGATCAATAAAGCCACACACATATCTCTGATCTTGGAGAGCTTGCTAACATTTTGTACTTTGGATGTAGTCACCTATTCGAGCCATTTGCTCAGATAAAAATAAAGATCCTGTTTTCATGCAAATATTCTTAGTAAAAATAAAAGAGAAAAAAGGAAATTGAAACCAAAGTTAACCTGATTCTCCACCATTATACCAGGAGGAAATAAAAAACCCATACACGCCTAAATAAATCTAAGTTCCTAGGCATGTCTACACCATGACCACCTTTGAAAAAGAGCATGAGATTTCAAAAGACAACGACATAAGCACAGTTACTTTTAAAGAAAATGTGCATCCCCAGAAGTCGACCAAGTGACTGGCAGTTGCCTATGAAATGCTCTAAGATTCAACTTAGTTAAACCATAGAATGATTACTTTCAATCTCACTGAATGGAACATTTTTCCATAAAGGAACTTGCCAAAGAAATATTTTTCAGAGTTTCTCATTTATTACCATCAAATACTTACAGTTTGTAATGTGAATGCAAAAAATAGATGGATTGATCTGGTCAACAAGTTTAAATATCCTTTGAGGTGGGTTTGCTGTAAAATTCAATGAATAGATGGCTGCTTTTTGACTACAAAACTGACTGTCACCCCTGAAAATTGAGAAAATAACAAAGTAGAAAGTTTTGAGGCATATGCACACAATCTTAGCAAGATTATTTTAAAACTGTCAGATGCTTGTACCGTACTATGTTAACAACGACATAGAAGATATTTATGAAGGTGTGATGTTAGAATTGAATCATTTTTATTTAGTTTATTCAGTGTCAAAATGTTTGATATTTGAAACTTTTTCCTCTATTAGGGAAAAATTAAGACAAGTAAAATAACCTTGAAGGAAATCTTGTCAAGTAGAGAATACAGATCAGGGTACAGTTTTGTTTTTTTTTTTAATTTTTTTTTTTAATAGAGGCATGCTTTATTTATTTGTTTGCTGGTTTGTTTGTTTTTCTTGTTTATATATGCACTGGGTACAGTCAGAAGTGCGGGAGGGTGAGAGAATTCACCAGAGCCAGAGCGGGGAGCAGAGCAGGCAGAAGGACCGAAGTACACTGCTGAGGGGAGTGGTGGGCGGCAGGAGAGGTCTGCACGCCATGTGGGATCCTCCTCCGGTGGCCGGGGAGCAGCCGGGGATCGAACCGGCGCCGCAGAGGCCGCGGGCAGCCTCGCAACCCAGCGCTCAACCGCTGCGCCACCGGGGAGGCCCCAGATCAGGGTACAGTTTTGATGAACCTTGTAAATTCTGACAGAATCAATTATATAAATTTTTGCAGAACTTCAGACTGTTTCTAGTTACGCAGAATGGATCCAAAATTCCTTATCTTTAGAATAAAGCTGTCTTCAAAGGTTGGTTAAAAGGAGAAAAGAGGACGTTGGGTAGAAGTTCCGGGGCTCAGAACTTTTGGTTAAGTCTTCAATCCCAGATTTGACAAACCCTAATCAAACTGCTTGCTGAGGGCCCTTTCACACATAATATATATTGTTCACTATTTTCCATGTCACTGTATCCCAACTTACTAATTTTTTTTTCCAACTTATTAATTTTTTAAATCAATCTTCTACTGTTGGTTTGGGTTGTTTCTAATTTTCCTGAGTTAAACGCAACACTATAATGACATACATCTTTAGGAATGTCTCCAGTTATTTCCTTAGGCCATATTCTCTGAATGGAATTGCTGGGTTAAAAGGCAGGTCCGAGGTTTAAGGCTTTTGGAACAGCCTCCTACCAGGCTGTCCTCCAGGAAGGCAAGCGGCATCCTCACCAACACTATAATTAACTGCCGATTAACTCTGGCCAAGATTGGTATCATCATTCAATTCTAAAACTCTGCCAATTTCATGGGCAAAAATCTGTTATCTCATTGTCTTAATTTGAATTTTCTCATTTGCTAGTGCAATTAAACATTTTTCCATGTGGTTATTGCTTACTGGTATTTCCTCTTCAGTAAGCTCCTTATTTATATCGGCTGACCATTTCTTGTTAATTAGTATGTTTGTCTTCTTGATATGTGAGAACCCATGTTTTTAAGAATCTCCTTTGAGTGTCACTGTTGCAAATGTTTTTTTCCAGTTTGTTACAATTTTAATTTTCCAGTCATATGTTTTGTTCAACAGTGGTAGAGTTGAAAAATTGCAACAGGATCAGATGGCCTATGAACCTTAAAATACTTACTGTGTGGCCCTTTATAGAAAAATCGTGCTGACCTTCATTCTAAATAGCCCATATGTAAAACAGTCCACATGTAGAAAGACTTTCCAGATATACAAAAATGTGTTCCATTTAACAATTGGAAAAAGCAAACAACCTAATTAATAAACAGGCAGCAGATCTGAATAAGCAGTCCACCAAAGAGCATACCCAGAAGATTGATACATGGAAAAATGTTTATCGTTGCTTTTAATGCGATAACATCTCACACCCCTGAGAATGGTACATATTAAAAAGAATCCCAACAAGTGCTGGAGAGAATGCAAAGAAAGAGGAATCCTAATTACACTGTTGGTGGAAATATAAACTGGTACAGTCATTTGGAAAGCCATCTGGATTTATCTTTATTTTTTTAAGATTTATTTATTTATGCATACAAGAACTGGGGTACAGGCCAGAGGTGTGGGAGTGAGAGGATTCACCAGAGACAAGAGTGGGGAGCAAAACAGGGGGATCCACTGAAATACACTGCTGAGGGGAGCAGCGGGGAGACAGGAGAGGTCTGCTACACCATGTAGGTCAGCTCCCTGGCAGGGGATCAAACTCATGCTGCAGAGGCTACTGATAGCTTCACTGTGCTGTGCTTAACCCCTTGTGCCACCACAGAGGCCCTGGATTTATCTTTAAAAACAAAAAATGGAAATACCATAGGACTCAGCAATCCCATTGTTGGGCATCTCTCCAAAGAACATGAAACCATCAATTCAAAAACCTGTACGCTCTACAATGTTCACTGCAGCATTATTTACAATAGTTAGACACATGGAAATAGCCTAAGTGCCCACTGATAAAGAACTGGAGCAAGAAGATGTGGTCTATGCACACTATGGGTAATATTCAGCCACAAGGAAGACAAAATGCTGCCATTTACAGCAATATGGAACAAGTTTGAGAGAATTATATGCGATAAAGCAAGTCAGAATGACAAAGGCAAATAATGGCAGCAGACAATTGGACAAAAATATTTATAAAAGCTAGTGAACAATAATGAACAAAGTGAGATTCTGAGGCTAAAAGGGAGGGGGTGAAAGGGCTGTGGTGGGGAAAAGATAAAACAATAAAACAAAAGTATTGGTTAATTCAAAAAAATAACATTCTCAACAACGAGTTCAAGAATAAGGAACCTCATCCGCAGGCTCCTGGTACTTACTAAGGCAGAATGATTTTCAAACAAGGCTGAGCTACAAAGCAGTGCACGCAGCCTATTATATTATAGCCTGTAATACCCTATTCTCTGAGCATTTTTACATAAGAAGGAGATTCTAACTTCCCAGTGGTCAGTAAAATAGTTTCTCATGGGAAAACCACATTGTACTTCCAAAGAACATTCAAGCTATTAAGTATCAATTGCTTCAACTCAATAAGTCTGAATTTAAATCAGCTATCTCCAAATAAGTGCTTCTATTTTTCCAAAAAGCTTTGAATCTTAATTACTAGAAACAGATCATTCAGAGGAGATTATTCCTTCACCTTGTGATCCACTGACAATGCCATTTTCCATTATTCTGCTTTACAATGTGAACTGTGGGGATCCCTATTAATTTACATACCAGAAAATCATAAACAAAGCCTCCCTATTTAATTTTTTGTTACAAGTTCTATATCCCTAACAAAAGCTATAAAAGTAAACTGCACTTTCACCCTCACTATCCATGAGACTAACTCGCTGATATCAAAATGTGACACAATACCTGTTTACAGAGCAGAGTGAAATGTAATGCAAGCTCTGAACACAGATTTCATTATACTCTTCATCAAAACCGCGTTTGTCATAAACTTACGTGACAACTGGAACTGAGCAGGCAGAAAAGACACTGAAGTCGCTGGCGCTGCAGTCAGGATCACAACAGCAGTTGACATCACACTGTGCTGGAGACAAGTCACAGACACACAGAGCAGCAACTACAGAAACAAGCAGGGGTCATGGTCAGCAGGTAGTGACTGTCCCCTGTCACAGCAATGTACCAAAAACCCATTCCATGCAAAAGGTCCATTTTATTTTTCCTACTGCACTTTGGGGAAAATGTGCGAAATGAAAATGAGTGGGTTTGAACACCCCTCAATCCCAGATTCTCTACAGCAGCTAAGCATGGCTCACTTGGAGAGTTGTTTGTGTTCTACCTACAAGGACTGACGGGGTGAGCTGGCTATGGACTAGACATAAGAGTTTGTGAGATCGTTCCAGTTGATGCTAATAATTAAAACAGGCTTAAGTGCAAGCACACTAAATCACCTCTCCGGCCTTAAGATCCACTGTTTTAATATTGCCCAGACCCAGACCCTTTCTCTGCAGATTCTGACACAGGGGAAGGGCCCCCTGAGGCCACAAAGAACCGAGGTTCTCAAGCTTGGTCCCCCTCCTAGGGCGTAAACATCAATTTTGATGTTGAACCCATCTTCATGTGTTATTTGGCAAGATACAAACTGGTTAAGGTGGGGATTACATGGGATTCGTGGGCTCCATAGTGGCCCAAACATTGAGTTTTTAGGGGTACAACCTCTGCAGCCCGTTCATCGTGGTGTTAACCTGCTACCGTTGGCTCAGAGGAGTGAGCTAGAGGCCACTCTGGGACTCTCAGAGTCTTGAGTTCTTACTGGGTTGATGAAGATTCTGTGTGCAAATTCTGAGGTTACCCTCAGATCCATTCCATAAAGCCATCAGGAGAAATCCTGACACCCAGGGGATCACCAAACCAGCCCCCACACACAGTGGAGCTGTGAGGGCCCACACTCTCCAGCCCCACTGTGACTGCTAATAAGAAACGTCTGTAAAATGCTTACCTAATACACAACTTAGATTTCAAAAATCTCAAGCTAATTCTGGTAGAGTCCATACAATATTCTTATTTATATGTCTGAGTTACTTCACTGAACTGTAGCTCAAAAAAAGTACAGTTAACATACTCTAGAAAAGTATAAGGAAATGGGAATGACTTTTTGAATAAATACTAAATTCTTACCATGGGATACAGAAGTTTCCCCCGTAAGTTCAACACTTCTCTCGAGCCAAGGGCTACTCTATGAACTTAGTAAAATGATAACACAACTCGGAACACACCAATATAAGAAAAAAGAAAAAAAAAAAACAAAACAGTGTACAGGCTCCCTGCCATGTGTTTTTAAAATTACGATCCTGATCTGTTTTTCAAAGCTTAAAACTTTTGTAGGTAACTATAAGACTACTAAGGAAAAAGCTGTAGCTTTTAATAACTCCACTTGAATGAAAAGGTCTCGCTCTGGGATGAGTATACTTAATCAACCTGCAAGTGTGGGCTAAGAACTCGAAGGGTCTAGGCAGCAGTCAGCTGCTCTTTCCACCTCTTCGTATGTACATGCCTGGCTTGTGGCCAGGGTACTCATGAACACATCTCAGATTCAGGATGAAAGGTATGACTCTTCTCTTCCACCTGTAACCCAGGCCACAAATGTCTGACCATTCCTCCATGCTTAGTCAGCCCGCTGCTCCAGCAGGTACCAAGGGTGACCTAAAATCAGGCAAATAACTCACCTACCTGAAAATGAGAATAACTCAATCATAGGGTTGTTATGAGAATTAACTGAGATATGCCACAGTGCCTATCAGACAGTAAGCAGTTAGGAAATGCCAGTGCTGTTTGTTATCACTGTTTTCACTGTTTGTTATCACTGTTTTCACAGGTCTAAAGAGGGCCCCTTCAAAATATGAAGATAAGAGCAAATACATCCCCCATATTAGAAAAACAGTCCTGACCAACCACGTGCCCTAATAATGATGTTTCAAGAACAGCTTCATTTGGGGGAGAAAGTGCATTAACAGATAAATACTTACATAGACGAGAAACAATCAGATCCAAAAACCTTCGGGAATTTCAGGCATTGAGTAGTTTGTTGTATGTTTCAATTAATCACTGATTTAACCTTCCTACTCATTCATTAAGTTTCAGTATAAAACTTTTGATTACATATATTGAAATAACAAATATATTTTTGTGTATGTTTTCTTACAAATGACTCATAATTTATAAAGAAATTATAATCTTTTTAAAAGATTTATTTATTTATTTAAGCACTGGGTACAGTCAGAAGCGCAGAAGGGTGAGAGAATTCACCAGAGCCAGAGCGGGGAGCAGAGCAGGCAGAAGGACCGAAGTACACTACTGAGGGGAGCAGCGGGCGGCAGGAGAGGTCTGCGCGCCATGTGGGACCCTCCTCCGGCGGCCGGGGAGCAGCCGGGGATCGAACCGGCGCTGCAGAGGCTGCGGGCAGCTTCGCAACCCAGAGCTCAACCGCTGCGCCACCAGGGAGGCCCAAGAAATTATAATTTTTTTAGAAGAAATATTGGCTCAGTAACTGAAGTCCTAGAGTTAAGGTTGTCGGTCAGCGATGAGTTTTCTATTTATTAATTCTAAGCCTTACTCAACTTAAGATCTTACTCTCTTAAGTGAGGGAAAATACTTCATACCTGTTGAGGTCACACAGCATAAAAATTTTTTTTGAGATCACAAACTCTTGAGAAACTATTTGTGTCTATGAACCCTCATCCTGGAAAAATGAATAAATACAAAATCGTGCCTTCAGTCTCAGAGTCACAGACATCCCTGAAGTCATCCAAATTAAATTAGGTTGTAAAAGATTCGCTGAATGTGTAACTCCAGTAGTAAGAGCACTTTCTGGGAAATATGTTGATTATCTCTAATGATGAATACTAAGAAGTGGGCATAACCCCTGTACCCCAGAACTTCCCACCTCCCACTCTGCACAGGAGGAATTCTGGGTGTTAATGATCTAAGTAAACAATGGCTTTGACCTAGTCACATTTAATAAGCTAGGCTTCTGGCGTCTCTTTTGAAAAGGCCAATGCATCCTAAGCGTTTAATTCCCATATCTGTACAAAGTTTTGATGTAATTTCGACTCGGGATGCAAAGCTGCAAGGATTCCTCCATTATTACCTTTGGCATTAATGCTATTTAGGCCAACTGCAAGGACGTTCACAGACTGATCCCACTTACGCCTCGACTTTCTCATCTGCAGAAGGGAATAAGAACGCCTGCCTCCCAGGGCCGCAGAGAGGGTGAAAATGCCTTTGCAACTAATGCCTCCGTGTTCAGCAAACGTTAACTATCATTATTATTTATCCTCGCCGCGCCACCCTCCAGGTTGGATTCCTGTGGACCCCCGGGCGTTGGCACTTGGTACCCACCGTCCGTGACCGGGGTGGGCCTGGGGCCGGAGGAAGGTTTGGGAGTCTCGGGGGCCCCCGGGGGCGCAGACGACAAGGAGGGTCGTGGAGTCATCGGGACCGCCTCCGTAGAGCTCGGGCCCTCCGTCGTCACCGCCGGAGTGGCCCCGGCCCGGGCGCTCACAGAGGCCCAGCAATCCAGGAGCACCAGCAGCAGCGGCGGGACGCCTCGGGGTCCCATGGTCCAGCCCAACCCCGCGCGGCCGGCGGCAGGGACCGCGCGTTGCCTAGCAACCACGGCGGCCGGCCGCGGGGCATTACGGGAAAAGGCCGCGAGGCCGCGCGAGAGCGCAAGGGCGGAAGGCGGGGCCTGGGCGTGACGCTCCGCGGAGGGCGGGCGGGGGGCGGGGCGAAGCCAGGGACGGGGCGGGGCAAGTGCCGAATGGGAGGAGCCTGCGCGTCCCACCTGTGCGTTCCCTGCGGGGCGGGGCCCTGGCTTTAAAGGGTGGCTTTGTAGGTACCATCCCAGGGCGTTTCGGCTCAGTAAGTCTAGGGCTGGGCTCAGGAATCAGTATTTTTGACAAATGCCCTGACGCAGCGGCTTGAGGACAGGTACTTGGAAACCGCCCTCCTGGAGTTGCTAGTGGGGTGCTTGGGCGGAGCCCCAAGATAGCGTCCTGGTCCCAGCTTTTCTCCATCCCGCGCCCCAGTTTGTCTTAGACTCGTGGGAGATGGTCTCCAGGTAATTTCTGTTCACTGTGTTGTGATAAAGGGGCAAGTGGACTTTGCATAACTTTAAAGACAGAAAACATGGACAGAAATTAAATAGAATGATTTGTAAGTCTTGAAAAGGAAAAACAAGGCAAATCTCGGGAACTCTCCAAAATGGCCTGGTCTTGGGGAAACCCTTCCATTCTAAACTAGCTTATTTAGGGCGGTGTTGGCTATATCTTCGACACTTAATCTGTTTACAACTCAACAAGTCGATGCCAGAATACTAAACATATCATGGCATTTATTCAAAAAATGCACACCCGTTCAGAAGTGTCAAGCAGTATCTATACACCTACTTTATTACATTTATATAGCAGAGTTAAATCGTCAGTGACACCTTTAGCACCTTCCTGTGTCATTCCAGAGAAATTGCATAAAAATATAATTGTATCAAATCTGTAATACCGATATTTCAATTTTTTGTGTGCAAAGGATTAAAGTCTGACTGAAATTCTGGGCCACTTTTAATAACTGATATGAAGCTTCCTATTTATTAAAAAACAAAACAAAAAAAAAAACCCACCACTGTATTTTCCAAACCTTTATCTCATAATTTCTAAATCCAGTAATAGCATTGTTGTTTTTTTTAACCTTTTTATTTCCAGGTCTCTATTTCCTTTTCTATTCCTTAATGTGAATCACTTTGTTCAATTTTGTTTTGAAATTTTGGGTTGTTGGATTAAATTTTGATAAAGTGCCTTCGGCTCTAACATTTTTGTTTTATGGTTAATGTGACCTCTGAGGTCCTTTTCAAGTGTGATAGCCCAGGTTTGGAATCCTGTGACATGGTTTGGGAAATGATCCCACCACCCCTTTTTGTTCAATCTTGTAGTAGATAGCCCAAAAATGAACTGTATGACGTCTTACAATGTCAACAAGAGGGTACCATTAACTCGGATCAACTTTGCAAACCTTGGAAACACTGCAATTTTTCATTCCACAGATGACATAATTCTCCCAGCCATTTTTTTTTTTCATCTTTCAACCTAGAGGATTCTTTCTTCCCTGGCCTTGGCAAGTTACCTCATTAGAATGGAAGGACACAAAAAGGGACTGAGATATATTTCCATATCTTGTTCCGAACTGCAGCATTTGGGTTGTACGTGAATGTTTGTGATTAAAACTGCCCATCTGTTTCTCTAGGATTAGCAGCATTCTCAATTCCTTATACTCTGTGCCAATGTTGGGAGGAATCAATACAATTCAACGTTTTGGAATTCTGCACTTGGAGGCTGCCGCATCTAAGGAGTCTGAAAAAACAAAGACAGAAGTAGCTAGTTGGAGGAAAAAGAAACAACTGAGGATGACTTTCCAAGATAGTGTTAACCACTCTGTCTTGGTCTTTGGTGGTTTGGGGTGAATTGGTTATTACTGTGGTTGTTATTTTTATTACTAACATCATGACTGCTAATCTGTCTAAAATTAGGTATTTATTTTTTCTTATGGCTAAGTATATCCATCTTTACTCACCTGAACCCTTTATCTTACAAAGAGGGACACAGAATCATCAAGCTCTATAAAGAGATTGCTGAGAACCACAGTGAGATCCAGGCTGGGTAAGAACTGACTGCAGTCCTGATTGTAGTGAGAAATCTAGGGATGGATTTCTAAATCAACACTCCAAAGAAAATAATCCTCAACTCCTCTCCACCTCCCATTCCCCACCAGCCTACTCAGTCACCAGGTACTGTTCTCATTCTTTAAATGTTTCCTGAAGCATTATGGAGGCGGAAGGGCTCTCTGAGCAGACCTTACATTCTTGAAAGGTCTCAAATTGACATGTTGACCTTTTCTGAAAATGAAATAGTAAATGTGGTCACAGACATACACTGACAGTAATGAAATAAGAATTCCTGGCTTACTATACAACTTAAAATTTGCATCGTGTTACCACACCATACTGCAGTTTGAATAAACAAGTTGGCTTTTTAGGAATCATTTTTGTTTGTACTAATATCAGATTGAAACATTCCAATTACAATAAAAAGGATGAGAAAGAACACTGCTATGCAGATGTTGACATTTTTTTTTTAAAGTGATTTTATTTATTTATTTGCTTGTTTGTTTTTGTTTATACAAGCACTGGGTACAGTCAGAAAGCGCGGGAGGGTGAGAGAATTCACCAGAGCCAGAGCGGGGAGCAGAGCAGGCAGAAGGACCGAAGTACACTGCTGAGGGGAGCAGCGGGCGGCAGGGGAGGTCTGCGCGCCATGTGGGACCCTCGCCCAGTGGCCAGGGATCAAACCAGCGCTGCAGAGGCCGCGGGCAGCTTCACAACCCAGCGCTCAACCGCCGCGCCACCGGGGAGGCCCCCAGATGTTGACATTTTGCTGCATTTGTTCTCCATTTCTTTTTAGTCAGGTTCATTGAAGGATAATTTATATAGAGTATATGTTTTTTGGTGCACAGTTTTTTATATGCACATAGCCACACATTTCTTGATATACAGGTTTTTCTTTTTTTTAATGACTTATTTATTTTTATTTTTCCATAGAAGAACTGGGGTGTAGCCAGAGGTGCATGGTGGGGGGGGGGGGTGAGAGGAGTCACCAGAGACAGAGTGGGTAGCAGAACTGGTGGATTTAATGAAATACACTGCTGAGGGGAATAGTGGGCGAGAAAAGAGAGGCCAGCTCCACCATGTGGGTCAGCTCCCTGGCAGAGAATCAAACTCAAACCATAGCAGTGAGAGCGCTGACTTAACCCCTAGGCCCCTATACAGGTTTTTCTTATGATTCCATGTAAATAAAGGTTTGGGCACAGTATTATGAGTTTTAAACAAAACATACAATCGTGTCATCACAATCACAGTCAAGGCACAGAACAAAGTTACCACCCCAGAAAGTACCCTCCTGCCCTTTATAGTCAACTCCTCCCACCATCTCTGCCCCTAAAGACAGTGATTTTTTAACTAGTTCTGGCCTTGATCTCTAAGCCTATGATAGGCCTAGCTTCTTTCACTTAACTCAGTGCCTTTGAGATTCATTCAGGTTGTATCAACAGTCAATTCCTTTTACAATTATTATGACTGTGGCAAACAACTAGTAACATTAAACATACCATGTTAATCATTTTTAAGTGCATAGTTCAGTAGCATTGTTTTCACGCTGTTGTAGGACAGATCTCTAGAACTTTTTCATCTTAATCTTTATTTTTTTAAAGATTTAGTATTTATACAAGAACTGGGGTACAGTCAGAGGCACGGGAGGGTGAGAGAATTCACCAGAGACAGAGTGGGGAGCAGAACAGGCAGATGGACCAAATACACTGCTGAGGGGAGCAGTGGGCGAGGCAGGAGAGGTCTGCCTCGCCAACTTTTTCATCTTAAAATAGTGACACATACCCACTAAGCAATAATACCTCCCTCTCCCCAGTCCTTAGTAGTCACCCTTCTATCTTCTGTTTCTGATTAACTATTTAGATATTTCATGAGTGGAGTCACATGGTATTTGTCCTTTAGTGACTGGTTTATTTCACTTAACATAATGTCCTCAAGGTTCACGTGATAAGATTCCTTCCTTTATATGGCTGCCTAATACTCCATTGTGTGTATACATCCTATTTTCTTTATCCATTCATCTGCTGATAGACCCAGATTGCTTTCACCTTTTTTGCCCTTGTGAGTGATGCTGCCAGGAACATGAGTGTGCAAATTGCTCTTCACAGACCCTGCTTTGAAATTTTGGAGATACATACTAGAAATGGGATTTCTGGATCATATCATGTATGATTCTATTTTAAGCTATTTAGGAAGCTCCAGACTGTTTCCCATAATGGCTACACCATTTTTACATTCCCATCAACAGTGCACAAGAGATCCAGCTTCTGCACATCTTCACCAACACTTGTTATTGTCTGTTCTTTTGATAGTGGCCATCTTGGTGGGTATGAAGTTTCGATTTGCATTTTACTAGTGATTAGTGATAGTGAGCATCTTCTGCTTATTGGCCATTTTTTTATCTTCTTTGGAGAAATGTCTATTCAAATTCTTTGCCCATTTTTCTAGTTGGGATTCTTTTTGGTGGTGTTCCTGAGTAGAAGTTCCTTATGTATTCTGGATAAGCTATATGAATTTCAGTTATTTTCCGCTGTTCCATAGGTTGCCTTATCACTCTGCTGATTGTTTCCTTTGACACACAGAAGTTTTAAAGTTTGATAGAACCCTTTTGTTGTCTGTGCATTTTGGTTCATATCCAAGAACTCACTGCCAAAGCCAATGTCCTGACACTTTCCTCCCAAGTTTTTTTTCTAGGACCTTAACAGATTTAGGTCTTTATCCATTTTGAGTTAATTTTTGTATGTGGCATAAGGGAACGGTCCAGCTTTATTCCTTTGCTGTGTTTATCTGGTTTTCCCAGCACCATTTGTTAAAGAGACTGTCCTTTCCCCTAGTGTGTCAGCTTTGCACCCTTGTCAAAAATCATGTGGCCATTTATGCAAAATCATGTGACTATATATGCAAGGTTTGTTATATTTCACAAGTTTATTCCATTCTATTGCTTATGAATATTTCATAATGTTAATACATGATTTCTTCATCTGTTTACCAGTTGAAGTAATTTGGGTATCTCCAGGTTTTGACAATTACACATAAAGTCAGCATCAACAGTCACATGCAGGCTTTGTGTGAACACACAGCTTCATTTCAAATCTCATGTCCACGAATGAGATATGGTGGATATATGCTGAATTTTATAAGAAACTGCCCAACTTTTTTCTGCACATTTTATCCATTTTGCTTTCCTACCAGCCACACACGAAACAAAGTTCAGTTGTTTGCATGCTTATGAGAAATGGCCGTGCTCAGTTTTATTTTCATTTTCATTTTCAGCTATTCTAATGACAATGTGGTGGGAGCTTGTGGTGGTTTTATTAGTTGGCTTTTGATCAATCTAATCACCTTGTAATGGCACATTTACCTTGCACTTTAATCTTGGGGGTACCAAAAGCATTTTAAGTGAAAAATCATTCATTTTTCTGTAAACAAGTCACCTCAAAAAAATGGAAGTGAGCAGCCCGCTTGCTCCCAGCAAGAGGCACTGCCCTTTCCTCCCTCACTTCTGTTTCTGTGGTGGTGTCATAAACATGTTTTCACCGTGTCCTCGAGAACTGTAGGTAGTTCCGCTTTTAGTCACCCAGTATTGGCAGCCTGGCAGTGAATTCTTCTTGAGGCCCAAACCTGCTTCATTCAGCCCTGTCACCGGTCAAGCATTTTTGTGACATCTGGTTTCAAAGCATATAAGGTTTGTTAATCCAGATTTCTTGGAAGGAATGTGAACACAGAAAAGCACACACAAAGGAGGGTAAGCCTAGGTCAAAAGCATCAACCTCACAGCTTAAAACATGTCTGCTGGTGGCGCAGGCAGTTGAGCCCTGCACTGTGAAGCTGTCCGCAGCCTCTGCAGTGCAGGTTCAATCCTGGCCGGCCGGCGAGAATCCCACCAGCGTGGCAGACCTCTCCTGTCTTGCCCACTGCTCCCCTCAGCAGCGTATTTCATCAGTCTGCCTATTCTGTTCCCCACTCTGTCTCTGGTGAATCCTCTCACCCTCCTGCACCTCTGGCCTGCACCCCAGCACTTGCATATATAAAAAATAAATCTTAAAAAATTGTCTCCTGGGTCACAATTCGAGCCCTTGGCCTGATACAGTTAGGAAGACAGTGAAAAACCTGGAATGTCCTGGAAACTTCAGAATTAGTATTGTAGCCATTGTTATGGAAATTCTGGGTGGAATGGACCCTCATCCAAACCTCCAAAGTCCGAAAGTCTCTACATTATTGTCAATGTATTGGAGCTTAGGGGTAGATGACCCAAGGAGAAAAGATGAAATTTATCTTGTTCTGTTGGGACAGAGACTCAAACTGATACTTCCTTTTATTTATTTTTTTTAAGATAATTTCTAAATTCCTTAAAACATACAATGAAAGTTCTTTCTCTCTGAAGCCATCTACAGGTTCTTCCTCAGAAGGAAGCTATGAAATTATGATATATTTTAACTTCTGTCCTTACCCCAGGAGAATCAGCCAAAATGCTGTCCCTTAACATATTTCCTACAGGAAACAAGCAACTGGTAATTTTAAGAGTTTCTGGGGAGGAAGTAGAAAGGAGTCACTCATCAGTGAATGGTACAGGCATTACTTTTCCATTAAAAGTTATTTTTCAGGGCCTTCCTGGTGGTGCAAGGGGTTAAGCACAGCACTATGAAGCTATCTACAGCCTCTGCAGCACGAGTTCGATCCCCAGCCAGGGAGCTGACCCACATGGCGCAGCAGACCTCTCCTGACTCGCCCGCTGCTCCCCTCAGCAGTGTATTTCAGTCAGTCTGCCTGTTCTGCTCCCCACTCTGTCTCTGGTGAATCCCCTCACCCTCCACACCTCTGGTCTGTATCCCAGTTCTTGTATGAATAAATAAAATAAATGATTTTAAAAAAGTTATTTTTCAACTGTAATCACCATTTTAAAATTATCATTGAGACATTTTACATACTTTTCCTTCCCCTAAGTCGTTGTGATCGTGGCTGACACTTAGAGCACATCTCAATTTGGACAGACATTTCCAGAGCTCAGTAACCACAAGTGGCCAACGGGTCCTCTGCTGGACAGTGCAGGCCTAGATCCACTGATTCATTGGAGCTGTGAATGGTCATAGTTTGCAGCTATCACTCTTCATCTATTAATTGAATGGTGACAATGAAACAGATTTATCCCAGATTAGTCTTTTTTCAAAATTTGTCTGCCTCCTGGATGGGATCAGAACAGAAAGAGAAACTTCTGCATCAATTATTTGTTTGCCCAGAGGACAATTGGTATGGTAAAGCCTCGATAAATACTTGGAGTTTTCATTTATTTACCAAGTTTCAGAATAATTAGTTGGTTCCTTAGCATTCTGGAAAAGTGCCTGGTGAGAAGGGTTTTTTAAGTGCCATTATAAACCTAAGGCTTTAAATTTATTTGATAAGTTTCAATTTACTGCCTTTTTTTAAAAGATTGATTTATTTATGCACATAAGAACTGGGGTACAGGCCAGAGGTGTGGGGGGCGGGTGTGTGAGAGGATTCACCAGAGACAGAGTGGGGAACAAAACAGGCAGATTGACTGAAATACAATGCTGAGGGGAGCAGCAGGTAAGTCAAGTGTGCTGTTCCATATGGGTAGCTCTCTGGCCAGGGATTGAACTTGTGCTGCAGTGGCTGTGGATAGCTTCACAGGTTGCATCTTAACCCCTTGCACCACCAGGGAGGCCCGATTTACTGCCTTTTAAAAAAATCTTTATTTATGCTCACCTCGTCCAATGTTTGGCCAATTGGAGTTTTTTCACATTGATTCATGAGACCTTTAAATATAATCCTAGCAATTTTTTAAAACAGCATCCTTGATGTCTGGTGTGGAAAAAAAAAAAAAAAAACGATTCCATGATCACCTCCTATATTTCTTACCTGGACTCAACCATTTCTCCTAGGAGTCCTATTCCCTTTCATTGGAAAGGATATCGGAGACCACAATCTGGGCACTACAGATAATCTTTGCTCCTAGTTTACTGATGAAATTCAAGATGTCCCATTCAATTTGAATTTTGGGCAATTTTTTTTAGTGTAAGTCTCAATGTGTGGGGCAAGTTACACTAAAACATTTCTTTTGCTTATCTGACATTCAGATTTAACTGGATAACCTCTATTTTTAGTTGCAAAATCTGACAGATACTTAGTTATTTCTAGGATGTTTTAGTGGCTAGAACTAAGAAATATGTATTCTTTAAAAGTAAAGTCTACTACCCTGAGACTGGCAATTAAAAATCAGGATGATAGTAGTTTACTTAACTATGTTGATCTTATATATGTATCTCCTTTCTCCCAAACCATAAATATTGATGTTCAACAACTCCCACACATTTATTTGCTTTATCCTAAAATACACATTTACCATAGTGCTAAATCCCAGAATAACAATACCAATTCCACTAGCAAATGTGATTATTAAAACAAAAATTAACCATATGGGGCCTCCCCGGTGGCACAGCGGATGAACGTTGGGTTGCGAAGCTGCCCACTGCCTCTGCAGCGCCGGTTCGATCCCCAGCTGCTCCCCGGCTGATCCCTGGCCACCGGAGGAGGGTCCCACATGGCGCGCAGACCTCTCCTGCCACCTGCTGCTCCCCTCAGCAGTGTACTTCGGTCCTTCTGCCTGTTCTGCTCCCCGCTCTGGCTCTGGTGAATTCTCTCACCCTCCCGCGCTTCTGACTGTACCCAGTGCTTGTATCAATAAATAAAAATAAATCTTTAAAAAAAATTAGCCATATGCTTTCATTGAATTCCTCTGCTGTTAGTAACAGCCCTACCTCCACTCTTTTCTCTGACTTTTATGTCTAAACCACCTGGAGTTGGTTGCTTCAACTTCTCTGAAGAATAAACATCTAATCTCCTGCAGGGATTGAGGTACGGAGTCATAGGAGAGGCATTTGGTGTTAACAACTCTTAGTGTTTCATTAATGTTTCATTAATGATCTGCTTTGGGCCCCACCTACTCAAAGGTACAGGGATCTTGGGCTGCTGCTCCTTTGTGGGCACCCATGTACTTGCTACACCCTTCTCCTCCTGCAAGTTCTAGGGTTTCTCCACTGAGTTAAATCATCCATCCACTTCTGTCTTAAGGATCTGACAACTCTACACAGCAATAATCTTCTCTTCCATCCTCTGGGATTATACAGTTTTGATTATTTGTGTAGCAGTTCAGTAGTGTTTCAGGAGCAAGAAGAGATGGCTGCGTGGGTACAGTCTGCCAAGCATCTATTTCATTTTCAAGCATCCTCCACCTCAGATAGAGAGAGACAGGATAGCGGGATGATTGAAAGGACACGTTCTGGTATCAAGTGTTTGGGTTCAAATCACTATTCTGCCACTTGCTAGCTACGTAACCTCCATCATGTCTTCTGTTCTCAGACTCCTCATTTATAAAATGGGGATGCCCATCATCAAATTGTGTGTGTGGCATGGCACTGGGTGCTTAAGAAACATGGCAAAGGCTGAAAATGCTATTAAAGAAAGGGTGCAGGATACCTTAGTTAGAAATAACAAAAAGATATTCTGTCTAAAGTTAAAAGAGAAAAATTAATTCCCTTAAGCTGTTTTCCTGAGGGCTGTGCTGTTCAGACTCTTGCAGTTTTACTTTTTTCCGGCAGGTGGCAGCCTTTGTCACCAAAACTTTGTTCCTCACTTGGAACTGACCCTGAGAAGGAGGGGGAAAAAACCCTCTGTTCTTTCCTGGTTCCTTACTGAGCACCAACTTTGTGCCAGGGGAGTAGCAGTGCTCAATCCTACAGTCTCTGAATTTACAATTTGCAACAGCTCTGGAATGTAGTTCAAATAAATTGAGAGGGCCTCCCCAGAAAACCTCCAGGCGAAGGTACTACTGTAGTATGGGACGCAAGCTCCGGCCAGAGTCCTCACCCTAAGCAAAAATGATGCTGCAAAAGACATTACTTAAGGGCAAACTCTTTTTCAAGTCTGTTTGCAATTTAAAGCAGGTTTTCACAAACTATACTCTTACAGAAAAGGATAGGGAGGCCTGGGGCTTTGAGATTGTCTCCAATGCAGAAGGGGGTATTGGGTGTTAGCGTGAGGTGAAAGGAGGGATATAAGATGTAGGATTTATAGGCCAGCAATAGTAGCTCTCAAAATATTTCCCAATTTTTAAGTGAAACAGCTCCTTTTTAAGAAAGATCATGCAAAATTTGGTAACAAGACCAAGAGAGGGTGGCGTAGTTCTTTTATGTCACCTAGGACACTGTTTAACAGCCACACCCAATGAATCATTCTCCAGCAGGGGTCGGTCCAGATAATATTATCTGTAAAGGTCCAGATAGTAAATAGTTTGGTCTTTCAGGCTATTTGCTGTCAACCATTCGACTGTGTCGTCCCAGGACTCTGACACAGTAGAACAAGAGCCACCTTAGACCATGTGTAAACACATGGATGTGGTCACGTTCCCAGTAAAACTTTATTGTAAACACAAACAGCAGGGCTGATTAGGTCCACTGGCCATAAGGGTAGGCGGGGAGTTATAACTTTGCCCAGCTATTCCCTATTGAATAAAGGCTCAAATTTTTGTCCTTTAGAATAAGTTTTGATTTCTCTCTTTTCAGTGCCAAAGAGAACCCAAAAGTTGACAGCTTTTATTACCCCATGGAGATTAACCAGTTTTTTAATCTCACCAAGTTTCCTACTTCCTCAAATATGTGCTTCCTCAAAACACTCTCTGAACCTTCTTGCTTTACCATCCTGTTATTTCCTCTTTAACAGGTTGAACAAATTTTTGATGTGCTCATTTTGTCTTTGAATGAGTCATGTTTTAACTTAGGACATTGTTGCTGGTTATGCTTTTGTTGTTTAGCACCCACTCCCATACCCATGGTTTCCTTAATTACCTCTTCGTATATCTGCTGGACACTTGGATTTTCTTATCTGACTGTGACTTGTCAAAAGATAAAGTGAGGCATATGAAAAATTTTAAACATTTATTTGAGCAACAATCAATTCAAATCTGGCAGAGTCTACTGGAAGTGGTAAGGAGGGCTTCCCTGACAGGAGCTGGGACAAGATTATTACAGAGAAGACAAGAAAGAAAGCAAGGAAATGATTTTGATTGGCGAGAGCTTAAATGGCTGCCTTGGGATAGCCTCAGTGGCTGTTCCTGAAGGATTGTCGTTGGGTTTCTATTTCTTTTTTTAAAAAAGATTTATTTATTTATGCATACAAGAACTGGGGTGTAAGCCAGAGTTGCAGGGGGTGAGGGGATTCACCAGAGAGTGGGGAGCAGAACAGGCAGATCTATTGAAATACACTGCTGAGGGGAGCAGCAGGCAGACAGGAGATGTCTGCTGCACCATGTGGGTAGCTCCCTGGCTGAGGATGGAACTCATGCTGCAGTGGCTGCGCATAACTTCATGGTGCTGTGCTCAACCCCCTGTGCCACCAGAGAGGCCCCCGGTTTCCATTTCTTAACCTTGAGGCATTTATAGGCTTAGGTTTTGGTTTATTTACAGAGACTGTTAAGACATTCAATCATCTCAAGTCTATTGGTATTTTTTAAAAAATATGTTTCCTTCTTTTTTCTTTCCTATCAAGTTGTTTATTTTTCTTTATTAACATGAAGGTGTTCTTTATATACTTTGGATACTAATCCTTTCTTGGCTTTCTGCATTATAAATACCTTCTCCCGGCTGTGGCTTATCTATGTATTTTTTAATGCTGTCTTTTGTTGTGCAAATGATCTAGCCTGAAAAATTAATTGTGGTAAAATATGCATACCATTTCAAACACCATGTTTAAGTGTATGGTTCAGTGACACTAGGTGAATCCACACTGTTGTACAACCATCACCACAATCCATCTCCACAACTCTTCATCTTGCCAAACTGAAGCCTGGACACATTAAACAGTAACTCCCTCTTCCCTCCACCCTCCAGCCTCTGGCAACCACCATCTTACTTTCTATCTCTGAATTTGACTCAGCCTGAACCACTAAGTATCTCATGTAAGCACAATCATAAAGTCTTTGTTTTTTGGTGTCTATCACATTTCACTTAGTATTGTGTCTGCAAGATTCATTTACATTGTAGCATGTGTCAGAGTTTCCTTTTTTTAGGCTGAATAGTATTCCACTGCATGAACACTGCACACTTTGTTTATAAATTCATCAAAGGACACTTGGGTTGTTTCTACCTTTAGGCTACTGTGAATAATGTTCTATGACAATGGGTGTGCAAATATCTTTTCTGGTAGCATGACAGAAGCATATTAAAAAAAAAAAAACAACCTAGTTCCTCCTTGACTTCCTGAGCAAACCTGTTTCCCAGAGACAAAGGCACAAAGCTTAATTACTGCTGTCTTAGCTTTGGGGTTTCAATAGCTTTCTCTATCTCAATCCACAAAGAAACATATCTCTTAGATTATAAGGATCTTGTTTTGTTTTTTGTTGTTTTTTTTTGGTTTTGTTTTCATTAATAAAATATACTTTCATGGGTAAAGTCAGAATGAAGCCTCCTCAAATCTAAAGTCATAGGTGAGGCTTATGCAATTAACAAATCAGAGCCAACCTGGGATTCAGGAGCAGGGTGAACCCTACAAGTATGTACAAGTTGAATGGAATCAGGAGGCCAGTCCCTCCAGGAGTCCTTTCCTCTCTCAGCTCTGAACCCCCTAAAGAAAACAGGTTTGGGGCTGCTAACTTGGAGGCATCCACCTACCCTGTGTTCACACTGTAAAAAGGCTACGATCTCGAAAGGTCCCTCTGTCAACACTGTAGAATTTAGCTGTGTTTGCTCTTTCGAGTCCAACCAAAACCTTTGCTTAAAGATGTAAAACAAAAAGCAAAACTTCTACCCACAAAGGCTACACATTTGTAAGCTAAAGCTCTGCCCTCTTTAAGGGGAACATTTCCTGGGACAGAAAGGTTTTTCCCCCAATAATCTAATCCCTGTCCCAGCCACCTGTGGAGGTCAAAGCTGTGCTCGCTTGGGTAGGGTCAAGGCCAGCCCCAGAGGCCCTTGGACCCAAGCTCCTGCCAGTTAAAATCTTGCTGAACAACTGTAGCTGTCATCAACTGCCCAGGTCAAGAATCCACTTGACTCACAACTACTTTTAAGCCTAGAGCCCTGAGGGCACCAGACACTTGCTCTCCAGTGGTGTGATGTTAGCCTCCAAATACAAGTCCTGGCGCCTGCCCCTCAAAGCTTCTAAAGAGAAAATGGACATGTTGGTGGTGGTGGGGTGATCATCAGTGACCCCCTCTCAGACTTCTCAATTCTAAACCCACTGAGAAGCAGTTATGGGAGCTCACAAGATGTAGAAAACACTGCCCTGCTGTGCACAGACGTCTCCTTGGGACTGCAAGGAGCCAGTCACGGGCTGGGGTGCTGCAAGTCTCCTCCAGAGGGACAGGCTCCCCACGCTGGCTGGGGAAACAGGAGTCCAATGCGCAGGCCACAGAGAGGGGGTGGGGAGAAAGGGACTGGGCCACATGCTCAGCACTCACCCATCACACCCACTCTCCCCTTGGGAGGTACAAAAGGAAGCCTTCACAAGTTTTCCTGCAGCGGTTTTGCTGCTGAGCAGAGGCGGTTCCTTTGCTATGTAAATAAGCAGAGGATATATTATAACCATTGCCTATGTTTTGGGGCTTTATTTTTGATTCAATAGCGGTAGCCATGGTACCTGGATCACATGATGTGTCTGTCAGGATCCACTGCCTTGCAAGTCAAATTCAAAGTGACTTAAAAACAATAGTGTCCCAAGCAAATTGACATGCGTTGGCAGGTTGATCCTCACTTCAGGCAAAACTGAATCCAGAGGCTTGAGCGATGTCACTAGGCCTCTGGTTCTTACCATCTCTCGGCTCAGCTTCTCCCAGAGTTACCTTCATTCTCAGGCTAGATCAGCCCCGAAGTGAGCCACCTCCAGCTCCAAGCTTGTGTTCTACCAGCTTAGAAATGTGGGTGAAAATTTCTCTTTCTTTATACTTACAGCAAAATTCCATAGTGGAGTTGCTTGCCTTCTCTATGGGCCACTTGTGACCAGAGAATGCAATGCACTGATTGGCAGGCCTTGCGTCACGTGTCCATCATCAGTCCAGTTCCACCCAAACTGCAATTACCATGTGGGTGTTGCTTTTTCCTCCAAAGAAAATCAAAGTAGTATTATCAGTGAATGGGGAGAGTGTATTCTATCAATGGGTGGAAAAATATAAGCAGCCCAGCCAGACAAAGGAAGCACCATTGGCTGAGAGGGCCACCTCTCCAGGTCAGCCACACTCAGCCCTTCAGCTTCCTCCAGGGAGAAATGTCACTTGCCCCGCTTTCCTTGGCTGTATAATTGTAACTTGCTTGTTCTCTGTGATCGCTGAGATTATTTTAATCAACAGCATTCACTTATTAAGCATGTATTTAGCATCTATTATATGCCAGGTGCTCTTCTGGACACTGGAGATAAACTAGTGTATAAAATAGGCAAAACCCTCTATTTTCAGAGCTCATCCATTATAGACAGGGAGGAGACACACAGTAAAAGGAGTCCTATGGGCCGAGAAGAAAAATGCAGATGGGATTGTTGGGTGATTGTGTGTGTACATGGCTGCTCAGGGCAGAGGATGAAGACAAATCCATGGTAAGTACAGAATCTCCAAGTATGATATCCGCTGTTCTTACTCTTATTGCTATCCTTATTATCACTGCATTATTTTAAGATTTGCTGGTTTTATTATTATTATTATTATAGGCACATAAAAGCCTGTTTAGTGACCCCTTGGTGTCTCCAGCATTAAATACCCTAAACTTAGCATGTAAGTCCCTCTGCAATAGAACCTAAGTTGTTTTTGTAAGTTGGGATGTGATTTATACACCATAGTGTGCAATTCAACTTCATGGTGTGTGTATAGATGGGGCGACCATCCCTACTACCTAATTCCAGAACATTTTCCTCACCCCAGAAAGAAACCCCACACCCATTATCAGTCACTTCCCAGCCCCCCTGACCCCAGCCTCTGGCCACAATTAATCTCTTCCAGGGTCGAGGGGCTTGCATGCTCTGGGCATGTCCCGTGGACAGCATAGCATGACCATAATATGTGGTCTTTCAAGACTCGTTTCTCTGACTTAGGGGCATGCCTTCAAGGTTCACCCCGGTGGAGGCACATCAGTACTGGATTCACCTTTATAGCCCACTAGACCCTAAACGATTTTCCTTGCCTCTTTTCTCATTATTCCTCATTCAGCCCCTAAGGTGAGCTCACTGGGCTGCTCGTTTGTCTTCTATCACACTGCCTTTGTAGAGTTTCCATTTCTTCCTCTTGGAATAAGATACCCCTCCCACCAGGCCTCTATCCATTCAGGCGACTCACAAATGTCACCTCGTCATGAGTGTCCCCCCACCCCACGGGTCTTATTTCTCCTCCCCAAGCTCCTTTATTTCAACAAACAGAGCTTATTTTCTCTACATATTTACTCAACTTTAGCCCCCCCACTTCACCATGACAGCCACGCAGGCCCCAGCTAACTTGTTTTAATCCTTAGCCTGACGCCTTGCACATCACACGTCACCAGATTTGCATGACATTGGTATAGCCCAGTGGTTCTAAACTGGGGACAGTTTTGCCCCCCGGGGAACATTTGGCAGTATCTGAAGACTTTTTTGCTTGTCCCAACTAGGGGATGAAGTGTGCTACCGGCGTCCAGTGGACAGGGTGGGATTCTACTGAGTTCCTTCCACAGCACAGCGCCCCCCCACTACTACCCCAGCAAACAATGATCTGAGCCAAATGTCACTGGTGCCAAGATTGAGAAACCTTGCCATAAGCTCATTAGTGCTCCTTTTGAATAGGTTAGCAAGAAGAAGCAGAAGAGATTAGTGTACTAGCCTGGCAGAAAAGCTCACTAGGGAATTTTATTTTCTTATTTTAGGAGCTGAGGGGTGACTGTAGCGCAAAGCTCTTTCCTAATGCCACAGAGGTGCCCTAGGAACCCAGATGGTATTTTCCCCACTGGTTCGCCTCTGAGAGTGATGACTGACCTCCCCGGAATCCTTGAAGTGCTAGGAATGTAACTCTGTTAAGGAAGAAAACTCTTAGGGCTTTTTAAGTCTAGTAAAATGTCAAAAGTGAACTGTGGTCCTGGGGGACGGCAGGGAAAGTTGTTTTTTTCCAAAGTACTCTCTCCTTGACGCCTCCGAGAGGGTAAAACTTTGCAGAGCTGGCTCTGGAATAAATGATTCAAAGGCACCCGAGGCTCTATCTCCTCTCTTTTCCGAAAAGGGCAAAAGAGCTTTTAGAAAAGATTCTGTTCAAATTGCGCTCAGGGAGCAACTCATTTGCAGGAAACTCAAGACCCACGTATTGTTTTAACTGAGAACGCAGCAGCCCCATCAAAACAGAGGTTATCAGCTTCAGAGTCACATCTCATGTTCCTGCTCATCCCAACCAAGTAGTTCTTGTGTGTGACACTGAAATTAGGTAATATATGCACTGAAAATGAAAGGGAGAAGTAGTATGAAGAGAGTTTGGTGAGGTCAGGAATAGGGGTTGACATGCTATTTTAAAAAGTTTGTCCTTGGTGTAGAATTACCTGCTGCCCTGGCTGGAATTTGGTGGTGGTGTGTGTGCCTGAAAGAACAACCTTTAGCACAGCTGGCATAGACATAAATGCCAAGCAGAGGATTCTCCACGCTCCACCCCCTCCTCTGGAAGCATTCCAATTCTTGTGGACCATAAAGAAATAGCAGGCATGGTTGCTCTATTGGAATAGCTATATCTTTTATCCAGTACATTAACTTTTCAGGTGTCTACCTATCTGACAAAATGCCACTTATTATGTGAAGTGGTTTATTCAGTCTAATTTTGATGAAAGCCCTAAGGACAGAAACATATAGAGTAGTTGGCATACTGTGAATCATGAAAGTGTTTTAATGATGACAGCAATTAGGATAACGGAATAATGTGCTCTGAGTGGATCGTTGGCAGGACTTTAGATGCAGTGAGAAAGGTATGGAAAAGAATCGTTTAAAGAACAAGCTGGGAGTCCCCGGAAATATTACAGTTCTGTTGAAAGTGAACTGGAAAAGGACCAAAGCTCCTGGGTAATATTTATCTTTCAGTAAAACTAAATTGGATCACTTGCCTCAAATCTCAATTTTCTTTTATTTGTGAACCCCATTCAGGCACTCATTCCTTTATTCCAACTAGCATTATTGAAAAATATTGTTCATGGTTCCTATTCAATTATTCCTTCTTTTGTGCAAACATTTACAAACTCCCCTACTGTGTGCCAAGCATTGCATACGATTCTAAGACTACAATGACAAATGGTCCTTGCCCTGGGGAAGCTTAGGGTGTAGTGAAATACTCATTCTTTCATTCATTTCCTAAGGCATTTACTGTGTGCCTGTATGTTCTGCAGATACAGCAACAAAGAACACGAGACCTTCAGATAATGGGATTACATTCTAATGGGGAGAGGGAAGAGCCAGAACAAAGGCTCCGAGGCAACTGTATGCAAGGCTAGAACCCAGTTAGTGAAGGGGATATGGCACCAAATGGAATAGAAGCAGCATGCAAGAGCAGATTATATAGGAGCCCCAGGTATGGTATATAACCTGAATGTTGATATACATTCATACACACATAACACACCTACCTGGTTAGCTAATCTAACCATTAGATTACAAACTCTCCATTAAATTTAATTAATCAACCTAAATAACTGCAGAGGAAGGTTATAGGTGGTTTTAGTTAGGGGCAGGCTGAGGGCTTAAAAAAAAAAACAAACAGTAGGGAGCTGCCTTTCTTACCAAGGGCTGTCCCTTTGAGGATAAGAGGTGGCAGCTATGGAAGGAGAGGGGGCGGGCCTCATCCTTGCAAGTCCAGGCACACCATGGCTTCTCTGGACACCAAGTCAGGTCAGAACTTTGAAGACCTGCTCAGTCAAGCAGACCCTCAAGAAAATTACGATTTGGGGCAATGAAATTTGGAGCCTGGAATTTGTTACTTCTAATTTGGCAGATCCACCAGCAAAGAAAAAACACTTCTGTATAACATGTGTGTAGTGGCTGTGCCTGTATCTCTCTAATTACCCCCCTTCTCCATCCCCCTGCCTAATAGGACATGTATTTTCCTAAATATTATCCAAATGCTTTCCAAACAGACTGCAGACTGCCCTCCCTAGACCCTACCAGTTATAGATTCTGGAGGTGTCACTGGATTTGGGTACTTCAGTTTTTTAATACATTTTTTTTTTCTTAATACATACTCTTAACACATACTACAGACTAATAATAGTATTACGTGGTCTTATCCTGCTCTCCGTCAGGTTTTTCTTTAAAGGGATGGTGGCATCATTGGAAACGATATCCTTTAAAAGACACGGTTGAAACAGGAGAGAGAACTTTCACAGACCCCACCTGTAATTCTCAGTAACTTAGCCTAGGTCCCGCATCTGGGGAATCCTGCCAGGTCCTGGGCAGTCTAGCCCCAGGCGACAACGCCGGGACTACAACTCCCAGGAGACACTGCGTCCACACCCTCTGCGCACGCTCTGTCTCAGTGACAGCATAGGGCACCGAGCCCAAGGGGGCGGGGCCGGGGCCGGAGCCGCGGGCGGGGGCGGGGCCGGGGGCGGGGCCGCGGAGGGGGCGGTGCTGCCGGCGCGGCCCGGAACACGCTAGTGGAGCGGAAGATGGCGGCGGCAGCGGCGGCTGCAGCCGGGACCCGGGTCGGGCTGAGGCGGAGGAGCCGCCGGCTCTGACCTCGCTCTGGCTCCTGTGCGCGCGGTGGAGCGTGTGCGAGGCCCCGCGCGGCGGGCGGGGGCGGCGGCGGCGACTGCGCGCCGCCCTGAGGAGCGTCCCGGCGGCGGCGGCGCGGCGGCTGAGGAGCGAGCCGGGCCGGGGCCTCCGCGTCCTCCTGCGCCGCGGGCCCCCCGCCTCCTCGGGGGCGCGGCGGCCGCGATGTTCTCGGTCCTCTCGTACGGGCGGCTGGTGGCCCGCGCCGTGCTCGGCGGCCTCTCGCAGACCGACCCGCGCGCCGGCGGCGGCGGCGGCGGCGACTACGGGCTGGTGACGGCCGGCTGCGGCTTCGGCAAGGACTTCCGCAAGGGCCTCCTCAAGAAGGGCGCGTGCTACGGGGACGACGCGTGCTTCGTGGCGCGGCACCGCTCGGCCGACGTGCTCGGTGAGGCCCGCGCCCCCCGCCCCGGCCCCCCGCCCCCGGCCGCCCCCCGGGACTCCGCGCGGGCTCCGGCTCCGGCTCCGGCTCCGGGCGCGGGCGCCGCCGGGGTGGCCCGCGCGGGGCGGCTCACTCTGCGCCCGGCGCCGCGCCAGCCCGCGCGGGCGGCCGCTGCCTCCACCGCCCCGTCGCGGCGCCGGGAGCCGGGGCGCGGGGCGGCCGAGCACGTGCCCAAGGTCACCGCCTGAGCCCCGGGCCGCCCGCGCGGCCGCTCGGCGGTGCCCGCCCCGGGCGCCCTCGTCCCTCCCCCCGCGACACCTGCAGCTCCCGACCTCGCGCGGGCCCCCGCCCCCCGCCCCGCGCGCGGGGATCCCTGAGCCGCGCGTGCTCCCCGGCCGCGGGGTCCCCGGCGCCCAGACCGTCGGGAGCCCCGCGCGGCCCCGCCGCGCGCTGTCGCCGGCTCGCGGGTGACCGGATCGCCGTCCCTGCCCGAGGCCCGCGGCGGGGCCGCCGGCCGGGACGGAACCCACGGTCCCGGCCGGATCGTGCCCCTTAAGGTCACTCGGGGTGGGAGAGTCTCCTTGACCCCAAATGGAATGGTCGAGACTGCAGTCAAGAAAGCGGTTTGGAGTCTTTTCAGGCCACAGGTGCTCCCTAAGGACTGTTCCGTTTACTCTTGTGCGAATGTAGAAAAGGCTGTGACTCCGAGCAGCCAGTTGCTGTGCCCTAGGATGGTTGCCATTAGGTCTCAGTCAGTAAAGCGCTGTCTTTGAAGGACATGCTGTCATTGAACTTGGGTTCAGATGTCACTTTGGTTTCCTTTCTCTGGTGGATTGAGTTCCTGATTACGTTAAGTTTCATATGCAGAGGCCAAGTTTGGCACTGGAACAAATAGCCCTGTAACTTTTTATGACAATAATTATTTCTTAATTTGATCTCAGAATAACTGCCTATTATCTTTGCTTCTACCACATGTAGTGTTTGTGAACATGGGACCGGAAAGGTGGTCCTCAGTTTAATTTACAAGTGACCCATTACCTGGGCTTAAAAAAGATGATTGAGTGTTCAGGCAACAGTATCGATGCACATTTGAGAGACACATTCACTCCTTGGAAGGTGGAGGAGCTTGCAGATGAAAATCATACAAATCCGCTCTGAAGTCAGCTTGACCCTGACTCAGTATCCTCTTTAAAGGACTGTCAGTGGCTATCATTTGTCATTGCATTTAGGAACTCTTCTCTCAATGAACTTGTAATCTGTGCTGCTTTTTCAAGTTGCAGTCACAGTGCAACAGGATAGGGCTCATAAGCTGATGGGGTTCCCCCTTGTAAATTTGCTATATGCTGCCTTTTGTGAAATATTTGTGAATTGGTGGATCATTTGGCAATTATTTTAGGTCCAAGCTTAATTTAAAATTTTTTGAAGGCTACCTTATTAGTGAAGGAAGGTATTAAAATTATGGAGGGATTTGGTCAAACCCCTTTTGAAAAATGTATAAAAACATACCATCCTGTCAGAAACTTGCCCAAATTTGAGGCTCAGCTTTGGCACTTGCTAACACTGATTTGTGGTTTTAGGTACAGTCTTCTTAGATGATTTTCTTCATCTAGACTAGAGGACAAAGGCAGAGGACTACCTGACCCTCCAGGACTTCTGCCCATCAGATCTTATCTTCCTTTTGTTTCAAAAAGACAACATCCTTTGTTATTTTGCACTTTAAATAATAGGTATTACTTCCCTTGTTACTCACTTGGACGTTAAATAGATTTCTTCAGTTTTATATCTGGTGCTATTACGGTGGTTCTTAATTTTCTTTGATTAACACATACTTCTGTGATTCACACACTGCCCAGGGCGCTCGCCCCAGAAAAACGTGCGTAGAGACAAAATTTTGCAAGGGCTCTTAGGGATTTCACTGACCCTATGAGGTCCATCTAGATCCTCTAGGTCCAGCTAGAGGTCCATGCACAGCCCATAAATTAAGAACCAGCTGCATACCCTTCCTCAAAGGATTGCTGCTAGGCACAGTCAGACAGATGGTAGCTTACATGTCCTAGTGGTGGTCTGACAGAGAGAGAGACAGAAAGAGACAGAGACTCTGTGTGTGTGTGTGTGTGTGTGTGTGTGTGTGTGTGTGTTTTGCAAGTGGGGGAAAGACATTAAGGGATAGGTTCTCTAGGACTTCTGTTCTGAAGGACTTCTCTAGGACTTCTCTTCTAGAAAACCTTCTTGGAAGATACATGAAATAGCTTCTGAGTTGGCCTCATTTGATCTGTGGCTGCCACATAGCAGTCCATATGATGACTACTTCTACTTTTTTGACACCATCCATCCCACAGCAAGATTATCTTCTTGCTGTGAAAGAGGTGATGAGTCTCAGTCAGCCTTTAATATTGCTTTCTGCTCTGGAAATTGCACTTGTAAATTGAATTGCATTAAAAGGCTATGTTGACCTCAGTGTTGTGAACCTGATATTTTTATTGATAATACATTTTCTTTGGGTTGACATCTTGTTTATTACTGAGTATCTGTGCAACTCATTGCAGTCATCTAGGACTCTTTGTTTGGAATGAAAGCTGTTTATTTCGTGTGAGAAATTAAAAAAAACACTTTCTTTGATTTAGAAGTGAACTGTTAGTCATGGAATGACTAAAAGTACTTGGTGCTTTACAGCATTTCTGAAATCCCCACTGGATTTCTTTTAGGAAAAATCAACTATGGTGGGTGTGGTGAGACACAGGAACCGCTCCTATCCCCTGGAAAATTGGCAAAGGTGCTTTCTCTTTATTAGGTCCAACAGGAGTAAGCCAGCACAAGCTGGAGCTGTGTGTACATTTCTTCCTTCTTCCCTGTGGCTAATCCGGTCTTTCATTCCTCTGTATGGCACCAAAGCCTAGGTACGCAAAAATATGAGAGCCTCCTAGTGTGAATGACTGGGCCTCCCAGAGCCCTAACCTACTTAACAATAGACTCAAACACCACTGAGAGTCGTAAAACTTAGAGGAAACCTTGGAGTCCAGTTCTTTCATTTTCTGATGAGAAACTGAGGCCTACAGAGGGTCAACTGACTTCCTTCAGGTTATTCTGCTAGTTAATGGCAGAACGGGGACTAGTACCTAGACCCCACATTTCAGTCCTCTTTACATCATACCACTGGTTACATTTTCTTGACAAGATAGATCCAAACCAGCCTGTCTCTGGTACTGTTTGTCCTAATGCTGTCCCTGCTTCAGGGTGTGTATGTGTTATGTGCATGTGTGTGTGTGTGTTTTTTTTTTTTACAACTTCTTTATTCACTCTGTGACTCATAATAAAATGCAACAGAAACTCCTCTGCATTCTAAACCACAGTTTACTGAAACCACTTTAAAAATGGTAGTGTGGTCTATGCCAAGTAAATTCTGGCCTCTGAATAGAGTTGTAGAGTAATTCTTATAAAGCTGCGAGATGTTATTATTTACATTTGATTTAACTTGAAAACTAAAAAAAATGAAAACAATATCATTTGCTAGCCTTTGGATCTGATTTTGATTATGGTCAGGATTTTGGGGTGTTTTGTGAGTAATGTCAGCCTTAAAGGTAGTTGTCTTAAGCTACAAGGATTACAGGAACAATATCAAGATCTGAATTTTATTTAGAAAGTGACTAGGCTAGGTAGAATTTGATATTGTCAGTCATGGTAATTTCAGTGTGTTTGGTAGAATCTCTAGATATCTGAAAATGAGTTGTCTTTTTAACAAAGCAGTCACCTTGGGAGAGTGTATCAGCGCTTATTTCAGCCTTTATGAAGTCCTCTTTGGAATTTCCCTCAGCTAGATAATTGTAAACCATGTCAGGAAATCAGTTTTATTGTTATATAGTCATAATTTTCTGGAAGTCAAAATTCTGCCTGATCTACCTGTGGGCAACAGACATGATTTTTTTTTTTTTTTTAAAAGGATTTATTTATTTATTTATATAAGCACTGGGTACAGTCAGAAGCACGGGAGGGTGAGAGAATTTATCAGAGCCAGAGGGGAGAGCAGAGCAGGCAGAGTGATGAAATACACTGCTGAGGGAAGCAGCGGGCGGCAGGAGAGGGCTGCTCTCCATGCGGGACCCTCGCCTGGTGGCTGGGGATCGAACTGGCGCTGCAGAGGCTGCAGGCAACCTCGCAACCCAGTGCTCAACCGCTGCGCCACCAGGGAGGCCCAACAGACATGATCTTGATTGAATTATAAAAATTGGGAGATATCATTTACTTGCCATAAAATTCACCATTTAGTGTGAAAAATTCACTGGTTTTTAGTATACAAAGTTGTGCAATGACCATCACTAACTATATAGTTCCAGAACATTTCCATCACCCCAAAAGAAATACCCTTTGCCATGTTCTTGTCCCTCCCCCTAATCTCTGGTAACAGAAAGTAGTCTCTGTAGATTTGTCACAGCATTCTGGACATTTCATATAAACGGAATCATATACTATGTGGTCTTTTGTGACTTTTTTTTTCATTTACCCACATTGCAGCATGTATTAGAACTTCATTCCATCTTATGGCTGAATTATATTCCACTTCATGCATTCACCACATTTTTTTCATCCATTTATCTATTAGTGGACATTGGGTCATTTCTACTTTTTGACTGTTAATAGTGTGGCTATGGGACCTCCCCGGTGGCGCAGCGGTTGAGCGCTGGGTTGCGAAGCTACCTGCGGCCTCTGCGGCGCTGGTTCGATCCCCGGCTGCTCCCCGGCCACCGGAGGAGGGTCCCACATGGTGTGCAGACCTCTCCTGCCGCCCGCTGCTCCCCTCAGCAGTGTCCTTTGGTCCTTCTGCCTGTTCTGCTCCCCGCTCTGGCTCTGGTGAATTCTCTCACCCTCCCGCGCTTCTGACTGTACCCAGTGCATGTATAAACCAAACAAACAAACAAATAATAAAATAAATAAATAAGACATGCCTCTAGAAAAAATTTAAAAAAAAATTAAAAAAAATAGTGTGGCTATGATATTTGTGTACAAGGTTTGTGTGAACATGTACACCTAGAAATGGGTTTGTTGGTTATATTGTAACTCTACATTAGGAATTGTTTTTAGATATTTATTTTTATGTGATTCTGATTATTATACAAAAGAAAATATTTTTTAAATGGCATCCTATATATGTTTTGAAATCATTCAGTACTTTAAATATACTTGATGTCAAAATGATCTATAGGCTTTCAAGAGAAAATTGTGGAATATTAAGGAAGTGTGAGAGTTGTGAGTTTGGTAAAAGAGCCTTTTAGGATGCATAGACACTGCAGGGTTTAAGAAGTCACTCACTAGTTGCTATCTGACTGACTTTTCTCTCTCCTGTCATTCTGTAATAAGATTACAGGTGGATAGATAGAGGAAATTTGTGCTAGTTTTTTAGACTCTTGCTCCCTGACTTTTTCCTTGTTTTGCTATATAAATATGTTTTACTTTTTTTTAAAAAAAGATTTATTTCTGTATACAAGAACTGGGGTATAGGCCAGAGGTGTGAATGGTGAGAGGATTCACCAGAGACAGAGTGGGGAACAGAACAGGCAGATTGACTGAAGTGCACTGCTAAGGGAAGCAGCTGGCAAGTCAAGAGAGGTCTGCTGTGCCATGTGGGTTGCTCCTTGGCAGGGGATGGAACTCGATGCTGCAGTGGCTGCGGAGAGCTTCATAGGTTAACCCCTTGCACCACCAGGGAGACCCTATATTTTTCTTTTAAAAAGATTTTTATAAGACAAATTTAAGTCATTTCCTCATTTTTTTAAAGAGCTATTTTTCCTTTTTTCACAAGTCTTTAGAAATTCTTGAGCTTAGTTTCAAATTTTCCCAACTTCTAGCTTCTCTCTGGCAATAACCTCTTTAAAGGTTGTTGGTGAATAACAGGTAAATCTTTTTTTGTAGAGGGAGTAATTGAATTTTAAAAGCATAGCTGTTACACTTTTTAGAAAATATCTTTGTAAAAAAGGTTTTGAACTATAGCAGAAGGTAGGATGCAGATGTTAGTTGGTTGTATTGGGGTTTTGGGGGGTGGGAGGAGGAGGGCCTGCGTGGGAGGAGGCTCTTCTCTGAACTTTAGTACTGCTTCGCAGAACTGGTCAATACATAATCTGGAGGGTTGCAACAGTATCCAAATGGAGTTTGTACTAGTGTGTGACTCAAGAAGCACTCTGCCAGGTCAGAATTTTTGACCTCTACCCATGTTCTTTGAATAAAGCTTATGTCAAGTTCAACTAAATGTCATTCATTTTATGTAGGTTTCCATGCCTTTTAGAAAGGCCTTGCCTGAGACTTTAGGTTCAGAAATTACAGGAAAATGCTTTGGGAGAAATAAGTTAGCAGTTTTTCTAAAGGAATTTGGCCTTCAAACCAGAAATTCTAGTCAGCTGAAAAATGGTATGCCTCATGAGTTTGCCTTTCAGAATTCATTTTGGTCTCATGTTTAAGAAACGGTTTCCTACATCCTAGTTTTTTTTCTTTAGATTAAAATGTTTTGATGTATCTTATTTGGAGTTGTCAAATACTTTAAAAATCTGATAGTTTTCTGTCACTCTAAGATATAAACTCATTTGTTTTCTATTGTTAGACTACATCAAAAATCAAGACTTTTTGTAAAAGTTGACCTACAGCAGAGAACTTTGACCTGATAACATACATTTTTTTTTTTTTTTAAGATTTTATTTTTGGGCCTCCCTGGTGGCGCAGTGGGTTGAGCGCCACACTGTAAAGCTGTCCGCAGCCTCTGCAGCACAGGTTCGATCCCGGCCAGCCGGCGAGAGTCCCATATGGTGAAGCAGACCTCTCCTGTCTCGCCCACTGCTCCCCTCAGCAGTGTATTTCTTCAGTCTGCCTGTTCAATTCCCCACTCTGTCTCTGGTGAATCCTCTCACCCTCCCGTGTCTCTGGCCTGTACCCCAGTTCTTGTATACAAATAAATAAAATATTTTTTTAAAAAAGATTTTATTTATTTTTGTGTAGAGAAACTGGGGTGTAGGCCAGAGGGGCAGGTGGTGAGAGGATTCACCAGAGACAGAGCTGGGAGTAGAATAGGCGGATCTACTGAAATACATAACACTGCTGAGGGGAACAGCAATCAAGACAGGTCTTGCCACACCATGTGGGTTAGCCCTTCCTGACCTGGGATCAAGCTCAGGCTGCAGTTATGGTACTGCTGAGACTTAACCCCTAGGCCACCAGGGAGGCCCCTACACTTACTAATTTAAACTTGAGTTGACAGGGGCCTCCCTGGTAGTGCAAGAGGTTGGGACGCAATCTGTGAAGCTGTCCACAGTCTCTGCAGCACAAGTTCGATCCCCTGGTCCTCCAGGGAGCAGCCCACATGGCGCAGCAGACCTCTCCTGACTCGCCCGCTGCTCCCCTCAGCAGTGTACTTTGGTCAGTCTGCTTATTCTGTTCCCCGCTCTGTCTTGGTGAATCCTCTCACCCCCAGCATCTCTTGCCTGTATCCCAGCTCTTGTATGCATAAATAAATACATCTTTTTTAAAAAATAAAAATAAACTTGAGTTGACAATTGGCATAGCTCTTTCCATTTAGTTGAAAATATTAAAAAAGAAAAGAAATGCTAACTGCCTTTGAATAATATCCCAATGAGGTTTCTGGAGCAAATGGGGGCCAAAGAAGCTTTTTTTCCTTAGAGCAAAAGTACTTCACTGTTTCTCCTAAGCATTTTAGTATCTTAACACAAAACATGACTCATCCTACCAGTGCTTTATGTAGTTCTTCAGATTTTACTCTGTGTTTATGTTTTACCTTAATTTTTCTAACTATGAAATAATTGCTGTTCCTGTCTTGGCTTAATCTATATCTGTTTCCTCATCTCTAAAGTTGACTCATCAATAAGGTCCTTACAGCTAATGTCATAACTGGAAACCCAAGTCTCTTGCTTGTATATTTAGTGCTTTTAAACTAAATGGTTTGGTTTTGTGCTTATAAAAGTAACATCTTCAGAATAGGACAGTATAAAATACCTGTAACTCATAACTCACCTCTGTCAGTGTGGTTTCCTGCAGCCTTTATATTTTCTATTGTATGTATACGTATTATTAAATAAAATTGGGTTAATGTTTTTTCTGCTCTATAATGTTATTTTATGTAGTGTAAATTGAGCATGTTCCCATGCTGACAGGCATAACTGCATCATACTTTATTGCATGTACAATCCATAATTTATTTAATCACCTCCATTTTTATTTACTTAGATAGTTTCCAGTTTTCTTTTATAAGTAACACCAGTAATGCTAGTGTGAATATCTCTACATCTAAACATTTTCTTAGGATAAATTCCTTGAGGAGGAGTTCTTGAGTCAAGGCTATAATCATTTGCAAAGCCTTTGATACAGATAGTAACATAGATCCCTCAAGAAAGGTAATACTACTTTGTACTTTTCAGTTACTATCAAATTGTCCTCCTCAGTAAACATACTGTTGATCTTCAGTCTGTCATATTTAACAGTTTATAAATATTTTATTAAACAGTTGTTTTTGAGGTGAATAAGTTTGTAACTGGTGAACAGTTCCAGAATTGATTGAATTGTTGGTATGAATCCCAAGGACTACGAAATGACTATAAGAACTTTGCCAGAGACTACAAAAGTGACTTACTACAAAGAGGGCTTTCTGTGGAAGGGCCCAGTACTATTTTGACTCAGGCCAATCCCAACACATTTTTGCACTGATTTTTCTTTGACTCGTTAACAGGCTATTTTGGAAAGAGAATTTCTTTCTTTTTGTACTACTATTATAGTTGTACATTTTGAACTTTCAAGCATTCTATCATCCAGCAAGTTTTTTTGACATAACAGATATTTGAGGTAGACACAAAAAGCTGTGTTGAATGAGACAAACAAAAAATGTTTCTATTTTCACATCAATGTTTGGGTAGCAGTTTGGAATAATAAAATGGCTTTGAGATATTTCCCTAAGAGCTAGAAAACTCTTCATAACTTCTAGATTGACCATTAGTTAGTAATAGGGTTTTTGGTGTTTCTTTGAACTGAAAAAAATCCAAAAAGATAGGTATTTAGGTACATTGTTTAAAATACCTGCTTCTCTTGGTTCTTCAATGGCAACTTTGCTGGCATTAGTTTTTCTTCATGCACACTAAAATCATCAATCAGTAATGGTCTGTGCATAACAAGGTTAGTGTGTTTTGTGAATACATTTTACACATACATAATTTATTTAGGGACTCCCTGGTGCGCAAGGGGTTAAGAGGCAACCTATGAAGCTGTCGGAAGTCTCTGCAGCCCGAGTTTGATCCTGGCAGGGGAGATACCCACATGGTACAGCAGACCTCTCCTGTCTCCCCACTGCTCCCCCTCAGCAGTGTATTTCAGTCAATCTGCCTGTTCTGTTCCCCACTCTGTCTCTGGTGAATCCTCTCACCACCACCACCACCTCTGGCCTGTACCCCAGTTCTTGTATGCTTAAATAAATAAATCTTTAAAAAAAATTTAATAGTTTTCAGAATTCAAAATCATGCACAATGAAGTCTCACTCCAACCTTTATCCCCTGCCTACGGAGTTCTCCTAAGAGGTGACCAGTGTTTCCATCTTCTTGTGTATCCTTGTAGGGAACGTTTTTACATATACAGTAAATGAATATACTTGCAAGTTGAGGGAGGAGTAACATGGACTTAGCAACCTTATTAAAAAAAAATTGATGCAGAGGGCATAATAGAAGAACGGAAGGCAAAAGACAAGTTAGTTAGGAAACTGCTGAAATAGTCTGAGTTAGAGGGGGCTATAAGTAGGGCAATGGGAAGTAGTGCTTCAGACACATTGCAGACATAGTCGACAGGCCTTAAGTGAGTGAAGAGGACAAGAGAAAAAGGAATTGAAGTTTTGCATCTGAAGATTCCTTAAGATAGTCTAGCCCAAATACGGAAGCAAGGGGTGGGTTGCCTGCCCTTAATCACATTGGGAAATGCCAGAAAATAATCAGGTTTGGGAAGAAAAAGCAGAATTGCTTGGTGCAAGAGGCACCTCAGAAGCAAAATCATCTGGGTCGCGGTATGCTTGCATCTAGCTGGCCTTATATTGAATCCTGAGTGCTCAGGCCATGACTCTTATTACAGTGATCAGTGCAGGTACATGGTTTAGTTTTATCCTTGCTAGAAGGCCCAGCCCCACCATAGGCACAGGAGGCGGGGTTTGGATTCCAACCTCCTGTGTTGCAGAGTTGAAAACCAGGCCATTGCCTGGGATGGTTAGCAGTGTGGAAGAGACCCAACATGGAGGGGCTCACAGTATAAAGGAGGAAGGAGACAGGAACGTTATGACAGAGGTGCTGCTGTCTTTGTAGTTCCCTAAGGAAATGGCTAGACCCATTTATTTATGGGTCTTTGAGAAAAGGAGAAATTTCTGAGGCTGAGCCCTGGCACATAAATAGGCAGTAGGCTCTTACAAGATTTGTTTAATTTACTTCAGAGTCATTTATGGCTTTAAAAAAAAAATTCTTCAGAGCAATTGCATCTTTTTTGTTGTGTATTTTTTAGAGACAAATATATATTTGTTCCTTCCAGATTGGAAATGTTGCTGTTAAATGTTTAATGGGTTATTGAATAGTGGTGGATGTGTGACCGGAAAAGCTGAATGAACCACTCATCTTTTATACATTATCTTTGAGTGGGGATTGTCTTTTGGTTGTGACAACGGACTAGTGTTTGTGGTGCTTGCAGCCTGCAAATACTGGTCAAAGAATCTTTCTTCTGATTGCTGCAGGCTAGACTGGTCTATATGCTGCTATTTGGTCTTAAAGAGAGATATCACTTTGATTGATTGCCTGTTGTTGCCGTGCGCCAGGCTCTGTTGCAGGTACTCTTTAACCATTATCCCGTTCCTCATACCAACCCTGCAGTGATATGGCATTATTCCTATTCACAGGTAAAGATTTGGCGACTCAGAGAGCTGCACAAGGCATCCTTACTTCATTCACTTCATCCTAGTCCAAAATTTATTTCAGGAGACTGTGCTCTTGCTCAGTGTAACACAGCCTTTCAAGTTAGATCAAAAACGTACAAACTTACTCGCTGAGTCCGAATACTATTTGTCATTAGTTATTCCTAGGGTAATAGTTGAGCAAAGCCCCTTAGTTAAAGCAAATAAAGACCCATGGCACCTTTGTTGAACTAGCCCTCCAAGGGCCTAGCCTGTAGGACCTTGGTGACCTCAGGCTAGCCCTTTTCTTTCTGGGACTGCCTCAATGCCTTAACACCTGCTGTGCATTGTTTGGACTGATTGCTGGTTTGAGATTCCTGGTAGGAGTAGGATAGGCATTTACCTGGTGGTCTAGTTTTTCTGCTTTTAGAGCTCCTACCCTAACCTTTAGGGACTTGTCCTTTTAGTCAGAGTTGCAGAGAACCCTAAATGTCTCTGGCCTCTTACACTAAAATGCCCCATTCTCATCCTTCGAGGCTCATATTAGACGTTTCTCTCTCCATGAATACTTCTCTGATTCCTTCAGCTAGATGTAATCTGAACCTCCTTACTTTTGATTTTTTGGTGGCATATTTATTTTGCTTTAGTATAGCTATTTATTATAAACCCCTCCAATATCCCTTCCATACCATAGTCATTACCACTTGATTTTAAGTTCCATAGGCAAGAAATTTTCTGTTATGTGTAAGTCCTTGTAGTTCCCTTTCACCACACTGCCTTGCATATAGAAAATTCAATAAAATTAACTTTAATATTAAATGTAAAAGTAAAATGTAATTCTAAATGAATTTATATTGAATGGTAGTTTTTGTCATCTCTCAGCAAGGTAACCTGTGTTCATTACTGGAAAATAGGAAAGTATGGAAAAGGAAAAAAAGTCCTTGCTGTACCACTCAAAGACCATTCTTTAATTGAACGATATATGTTGTACCATATAACTGTGCTACTTCTCCATGTGGCAGGCTTTACTCAGAATGATTTTCTCAACAACAAAAAAAAGTACATCTGTGCCAGGATTACCTGTGCCTCTTGACCTCTTCCAGAGGATGGTATTTTAGTAAAGGTCAGCCCTTATTTTTATAGAGTGAAAAAAGTGAGGGTTGGGGGGGGATAAAAAGTACCCTTGGGTGGAGATATGGATTAATTGTCAAAAATATTACATTAACTTTTAAGACCGGAATTTTAGGTCTAATCTTATAAATTTTATTTTTTAAGTTCTTTTTAAAAATATTTATTTTATTTATTTTTGCATATAAGAGCTGGGGTACAGGCCAGAGGTGGGGGTGGGATGAGAGGATTCACCAGATACAGAGTGGGGAGCAGAACAGGCAGAATGACTGAAATTCACTGCTGAGGGGAGCAGCTGGAGAGCCAGGAGAGGTCTGCTGCGCCATGTGGATCACCTCCCTGGCCGGGGATTGAAGTCGTGCTGCAGAGGCTGTGGATTGCTTCATAGTGCTGAGACTTAACCCTTTGCACCACCAGGGAGGCCCTGATCTCATAAATTTTATTTTATTTTATTTTTTAAAGATTTATTTATGCATACAAGAACTAAGGGTACAGGCCAGAGGTTGCAGGAGGTGGGAGGACCCACCAGAGACAGAGTGGGGAACAGAACAGGCGGATCTATTGAAATACACTGCTGAGGGGAGCAGCGGGCAAGTCAGGAGAGGCCTGCTGCGCCATGTGGGTGACTCCCTGGCCGGGGATCGAACTCCTGCTGCAGTGGCTGCGGACAGCTCCACAGGCTGCATCTTAACCCCTTGTGCCACCAGGGATGCCCAGATCTCAGAAATTTTAAAAAGAAGGAAAAATTTTCTCTCAGTCTAAAGGACCAATACACATCAGGACTTCATTTGTTACTTTCTTACTTAAATGTTAAATTATAAGTTATTATATAACATTTTCTAATACCTAGTAACCAACAAAAGCTTCAGCTTTAATAGAAGCTTTTAATTCTGTAACACACTAAGAGCCTTGCTTCTGTTGTTTTTAACTTAGAAGTGTGAGACAGACAGACACACACGCTCCAGATGATTTTTCTGTTGCTTCCCCTCCGGAAAGCATTACTAACAACATTTAGCATTCGAAGAAGATACTGCTGCAGGTCAGAAAGCAGTGAAGTTACCGGTTCTTTGAGTTCACCTTTAGCTCTGCAGGTTGTGTGGCAGAAGACAGTGTTTCACACCCAAGTCCATAAAATAAGCCCTTCCTTGGATTCACCTTCAACCATCCTTCCATAGTAAATCTTTGGTATTTAAACAGAAGTGCTGAAATTAAAACAACATTTTTATTTTGAAAAGGTTGACTTTGAGTTTCTTTCCCATCACAATATCATTTCTGAATTCTCTTTCCAGCATTTTTCAGTGCTTTTTAAGACAAAGCAACTGCCTAGAAATTATCATCCCTAGTTAATGAAGTATTCTGAACAGGTATGAGTTTGTCTATGTGTGCAATGTGCACGTAAAATTGATTAATAAATGTTTTCATGTTTACTAAATGAAAAGGGAACTGTTTGGAATTCTAAAATATAAAATAGGACTATTTAGTCCTGTTTTGAAACCTTTTTTGAATTTAGCTGTCCTGGGCAGTTCCATTTCTTTAGTGGAATTTGAGTTTTGCGTATAGGTTCCTTTATCACGGAGTTGAGCCTTTCTTCCTTTCTATCCTTTTTGCTTCATTGCGTTAGTTTTTGAGTTAGCTGTTCTGCTTAGAGATCTTGGGTTCTTTACGTAAACTTGGTCTCTGGAGAATCAAGATGGAGGTTTCATTGTGATTAATACAGAGTAGTTGCTTTGGGGAAACTTCTTGCAAAGGGAATATATCACTTGCTTGTTAAAGCAGGAAGAACATCATAATCTGTAATTTCACCTCTAGAGAACTGAAAGGACTGTTAGTCTAAGCAAGTTGTACTTTTCTGAATAATTCAAACGTTGATTATGTTGTTGTGTTGTTTTCAGTAATCCTGCTTTTTGTTCCCTTTGGGATAATTACTTGCAGATACAACATTTTACAGTCCTGAATCACAGGGGAGTGTTCTTAAAATCCCAAATAGTTGAAGCTTCAGAAATGTTGATACAAATGTCAACTGTCCGATTTGATAGAAATTGAGTTTATAATCTGATCTCACTTTTTTGTAGTTACAGTTCTTTATAATGTGATATCTCTAAACAAATAGGGTAAAATCTAAGTCCATTAGATTATATTTGAAGAAGACCCTCAGCATAAAGAAGCCGACTGCAGCACTGCAATAAACACTGCCTAGCCAGTTCCATATTAGATGGACACGCTCCAGAAGTGTAAAACCAGATATCTCTATTCCTCCAGGTAGAGGGTCTCCTGCTACTTCTATTGTTCAACTCTTGTGTTCCTGCCAGATTCATACTCAGTTTCTCTACTGGCAAGTTCAGTTCACTATTAGGTAACCATTCCAGAAAGATAGATGTGTTTAACTGATAGGGGGGGAAAAAATCCCTGTAGGGACCTTCTCCATTAGAGTGTGAAATACCTGTAAAATGCCTTGAGATCACCAAAGATGCAAGAAATGAAGCTGAGGCACCTCCCTGGTGGCCTGGGGATTTAAGTCTCAGTGCCCTGCCACGATTTCCCCACAGCCCACCATGGCCTACCGCAGCAGCCTGAGATTGATCCCAAACAGCGGACCCCTCCTGTCTCACCTGCTGCTGTTCCCCTCAGCAGTGTATTTCAGTAAATCTTCTCTACTCCCCACTCAGTCTCTGGTGAATCCTCTCACTTCCCCACACCTCTGGCTTACACCCCAGTTCTTCTACACAAAAATAAATAAAATCTTTTTTTAAAAAAAGAAATGAGGCTGTTGCCTTTGGGTACTACTTCATATTTAAAATTCTGCCAGAGGGCCTCCCCTGGTGGCGCAGTGGTTGAGCGCTGAGCTGCGAGGCTGCCCACAGCCTCTGCAGTGCTGATTTGATCCCCGGCTGCCTGCGAGGGTCCCACATGGCGCGTTAGACCTCTCCTGCCTCCTGCTGCTCCCCTCAGCAGTGTACTTCTGTCCTTCTTCATGTTCTGCTCCCTGCTCTGGCTCTGGTGAATTCTCTCACCCTCCTGCGCTTCTGACTGTACCCAGTGCTTGTATAAATAAATCTTTAAAAAAATAAAAATAAAAAAAATAAAATTCTGCCGGAGTCTATTTTTGGATAAAATTAAATAGCCAGATTTTTCATCATTGGCAGTCATATTAAAATTGAAATTTAGTTGTCTTTGGGCATCACTTTCTTCTGAAGAACATTTGCTTTGTAACTTGCATGTCAATCTGAATTCCAGTGTAATAGGAAGGGTTTAAGAAGAATGGCAGGACAGTGCTGGAGAGACCAAGTTGATGTTGGTTTAATTCAAAGTCTTTTTCAAGGTGAGCCCTTTGCAACTGCAGCTAGGTTGCCATATGTAATTGGAAAGATGGGATTTTTAAACTGCTTACCAAATCTTTTTTCCTTGAACTTTTGCCCTAGAACACAGCTATTAAGTAAAATTCTGAGTTACATTTAAAAGCTAATAAGTCATTTTTAGGGCCTCCCCTGGTGGCACAGAGGTTGAGCGCTGGGTTGCGAGGCTGCACTAAATGAATGAATGAATGAATGAATGAATGAGTAAATAAATAAATGAAAATTAAATAAAAACACATTGGGAAAAAAAGCTAATAAGTCATTTTTAAAAGTACAGTAAAATTTTGGTTTCGTGTGGTTATAAAGACAAAAATATTTAGAAAACTTATTTAGAAAAATGAAAATTGGGGGCCTCTCCTGGTGACGCAGTGGTTGAATGCTGGGCTGCGGGGCTGCCCGCAGCCTTTGCAGCTCTGGTTCAATACCCGGCCACCGGCTAGGGTCCCACATGGCGCGACAGACCTCTCCTGCCGCCCGCTGCTCCCCTCAGCAGTGTATTTCGTCAGTCTGCCTATTCTGTTCCCTGCTCTGGCTCTGGTGAGTTTTCTCACCCTCCCGTGCTTCTGACTGTACTCAGTGCTTGTATAAAAAAAATAAATCTTTTTTAAAAAAAAAGTTTATTTAAAAAAATGAAAATTGGATTTTTAAAACTTTTCTTATTCTAAAAAGGCATATTTAGGGCCTCCCCGGTGGCGCAGCGGTTGAGCGCTGGGTTGCAAAGCTGCCCGCGGCCTCTGCGGTGCCAGTTCGATCCCCGGCTGCTCCCAGGCCACTGGAGGAGGGTCCCACATGGCGCGCAGACCTCTCCTGCCGCCCGCTGCTCCCCTCAGCAGTGTACTTCGGTCCTTCTGCCTGCTCTGCTCCCCGCTCTGGCTCTGGTGAATTCTCTCACCCTCCCGCGCTTCTGACTGTACCCAGTGCATGTATAAACAAAACAAACAAACAAACCAGCAAACAAAATAAAAGCATGCCTCTATAAAAAAAAAAAAAAAAAAAAAAGGCATATTTAGGGCCTCCCCGGTGGCGCAGCGGTTGAGCGCTGGGTTGCGAAGCTGCCCGCGGCCTCAGCGGCGCCGGTTCGATCCCCGGCTGCTCCCCGGCCACCAGAGGAGGGTCCCACATGGCGCGCAGACCTCTCCTGCCGCCCGCCGCTCCCCTCAGCAGTGTGCTTCAGTCCTTCTGCCTGCTCTGCTCCCTGCTCTGGCTCTGGTGAATTCTCTCACCCTCCCGCGCTTCTGACTGTACCCAGTGCATGTATAAACAAAACAAACAAACAAATAAATAAACAAAATATGCCTCTATAAAAAAATAAAATAAATAAAAAGGCATATTTAAATGACACACCAGAATCATTAATTTTCTTTCAACTCTTCACCTAAACAAATTTAGGTCTATGAAATAAAACATTTTATTAGAAAATCATAATGCTATAAGTATTTTCTAGTTGATTATTTCCCATTTCATAAGACTGATATTTCCACCCACATGGTACATTTGGGTGGGTAAATCAGTTAAACGGAATCAGTTGTTTGGTGATGGATAAAAACTAGACTTTCAGTGACAAACATAAGATAGTATATACAGATGTTGATTTGTAAGGCTTCATACCTGTAATGTATATAATGTTACAAATCCATGTTACTTCATTTTTTTAAAATTCTGATATTCTGGCTATTGGTGTGAATAACAGAATTCTTGGTGGGGGATATAACACTGAAGGAATTTTCTGTGCCCTATGGGCTCCTCTTATCCTTTTTTGTTCAGCTATTTCAAATATATAACCACTTAGTCTAATAATGGTTTTTATTGCATTTTTGGGTCAAAAAACACTTAAGCTAGAGTGTATGGACAGAATTTTATTAGTGGAAATTTAAGATAATTGCAGTGATTTAAAGATATAACTTAAATAGGCCTTTCCAGTTGTCAACCCAGTCCACCTTTTCAGCTTCATCTCTCATCACCTCTGAAGAAATAGTATCATTCTGACAAACTGAATTACTTGCTTGTTACTTAAATTTAAATCATTTATCAGATTTGCAGTTATAACTTGATGTCTAGAGTAAGATGCAATTCGCAAATGAGCTATTTAGCCAGGAATTCTCATTCCTAAGATAAGATACCTCCTTCCCCCGTAACTCCTTGAACTTACTGCTGTCTATATTCCACCCGTATGGTATCAGTTCTCTTTGTCGAAGGCCTGGCCCTAATTGCTTCCCAGCTGCAGACTCATAGTTCCTGACTTTAGACAGATCTTTTCCACCAGTGCCTGAAACTTAGCACACCCGAGACAGAATTGAGTATCTTCTAAAGGGGATTTCCATTCCCTTTCCAACTAGGGATCATCTGCTCAGTCCTCATTCCTGAAATCTAGAAACCCAATGCTAGGAAATGTATTGGTGTATAAAGCGGGTATCTTTGTATCCATTCCTTTTTTATTTCCAATGATTTTCTACTTTCCTCTGACCTAAAGGTCTTGCAGCTGACATCAGACTTCTAACCTCTCCCCTTCTCCCAACCCTTTCTCTCCACTATCAGATCATTTTTCTACCCAGGAACCTTGATGACTTTGATTGCCACGGTGTTGTCCAGTAGAAATAGACTATAAATAACACATTTAATTTTAAATTTTTTAGTAAGTACATGAAGAAAGAAAAATGAAATAGAGGCAGTTAATGTAAATTCATCATCTAAAAATGTCTACATATTCAATAGCATATATTGATATACTAATACTAAATGCAAAGATATTTTACAAAATTTTTTTGTACTACATTTTCGGAATCCAATATGTATTTCACATTTAACACCCTATCTTTTTCCAAACTAGCCATATTTCAAACTCAGTATCCCATGAGGCTAGCAGGTCCCCTATTGGACAGTACAAGGCCACAGCATACAGTTTCAAGTTCTTGGACTGCAATTCTGAACACTCCACACTTCAGCTCCTGTCCTGTGTGTTTTAAGTTTTCTTCACTCACCCAAGCCCCAGCCTCACCTAGTTGTCTGCCGTTCTTTTCCTGTCATTACTCTTCCCTGCCTTGGAAATCTGACTTAACTTCTGAAACCTAACCTGAAAGTGCCTTCCTGAGTGAAGGCTTGCTCCACTCTCACAGTACCCCAGAGGCATTTACCAGCCACTCACTCTTAACCCTCTTGCATTTATGGGAGCCATTCGTGTAGCTCCTGTGTGAGTGCACATTCTAACTGTTGAAAGGTCAGCTCCTCAGAGTCACAACTTGTCCCCTTCAACCTTCTCTGTTTCCTAGTGTTCTGTGTGGCCTCCATTTGCATTAGGGATGACCTTGTCCTTTGCTGTTTGATATATTTGGGAGCTCAAGCAAGAAAATCTCTCCTTTAATAGTTGTTTTCTTTACCTTTGAAATGCAATCTGAATGAAATTTCCCTTTATATCTAGATTAATTCTGCTGTTTTAAACAGTGTTCTGTCAATTGAAGCTTTTTCTTATGAAAAAGGAAATACTCATTTCCTCATAGAAATTACTGCCTAATATGAATTAAACTAGTTTCAAATGTACACATGTAGTAGATTATTCTGGTTTTAGCCTGATTCTAGCCCCAAATAAGACTCTTCCTATTATATAATTTGTTCTTTATAAGTAAATTATACGTGTTTATTAAGACCTTTTTCCCTATAGCTTTTTTGAAAAGTTTATATGTTTTTTGAATCTCCTTTTCCTCTAAAGAAATTTGGCCGATGTAACTTTGCTTGGGATCTTCTTCCCATGTAAAAGCAGACAGGTGCCTGAAAGGTTGTGCTCTATTCTGGGAGAAATCTGATTAATGTTGAAGGACTGAGTCAGGTCAGCCTCTGTAAGCTGCTGACAGATTATTCAGTGAGCGCCAGGATTGACTGTCAGCACTATCTCAGATTTTAATGGTTTTCTTGTGAAGGGCATTTATAGATGAAATTAGTTTATATTTAAAGTTTGTGACTCTTGGATTAGAGGCCAGCTAAGAAGATATTTTTCCCTTGAGGAGGCAGTAGTTTGCAAAGAATGAATGATTAATCAGATGGAGTTGTAAAGATTATAACTGTGTTTTGTGTTTTAACCCACATTGTTGCATTTTGAATTATGCAAAATCTTACTCAAGAAATTCCTACTGAACAATCCTCAGTTCTCTTAAGAATTTCCTCACAACTTCCTGAAAAAAAGCAGAGATAAATACTTCTTCCTAAAAGGGTAGATCTGTCATCCTTATGCTTTTCTTTCCTCCACCACTGCTGTTCCCACACACAGGATACTTGGTGAAACCTTTTGCTTCACGATCCCAAATCCCTGTGATAGCAGCTACCAATTCTTGCTGAGCCACCGAGACAAACTCTTCGCTCATCCTCTCCTTCTGAAAGGCTCTTGCTGTCCACACAGCAAGTTGAAGGATATTTTTTTTTTGTAATCATCATCATTATTTAAAATGTACAATGGGGCCTCCCCGGTGGCGCAGCGGTTGAGCGCTGGGTTGCGAAGATGCCTGCAGCCTCTGCAGCACCGGTTCGATCCCCGGCTGCTCCCTGGCCACCAGAGGAGGGTCCCACATGGGGCGCCGACCTCTCCTGCCGCCCACTGCTCCCCTCAGCAGTGTACTTTGTCAGTCTGCCTGTTCTGTTCCCCGCTCTGGCTCTGGTGAATTCTCTCACCCTCCCGTGCTTCTGACTGTACCCAGTGCTTGTATAAATAAATAAATAAATAAATAAATAAATAAATAAATAAATAAATCTTTAAATAAATAAATAAAATAAAATGTACAACGAAAAATTTCAAATATATCTCAAATTAGAAAGATGACTGTACCATTCATTGAACTTCAATTTTCCATTCATAAGCCAATCTTGTTTCATCTACTATTCCATCAACCTCCCCTCCCCATTATTTCAAAACAAATCCCAGATATTATATCGTCTAATTGATTTAGATTTGCCCCAAAATGAAATTTTGGTTATTTGTTGGTCACAATAGGTAGGGAAGTGTCCCAGTAGTGATAACTGCCCTTCCAATTGTTTCCTCTTTTTTTTTAAAAAAAAATATATATTTATTTATTTACAAGCACTGGGTACAGTCAGAAGCATGAGAGGGTGAGAGAATTCATCAGAGCCAGAGCAGGGAACAGAACAGGCAGACTGATGAAATACACTGCTGAGGGGAGGGTGGCAGGAGAGGTCTCTCACGCCATGTGGGACCCTCGCCGGTGGCCAGGGATGGAACCAGCACTGCAGAGGCTGCGGGCAGCTTCGCAGCCCAGCGCTCAACTGCTGCACCACCAGGGGAAGCCCCTCAGTTGATTCCTCTTAATGTTTTCAGGGGGTATTCCATTTTTGTATGATAAGTGCCATCACCAGAAAAAGAGTATAATGTGCCCTTTTTACATAAAGCCAGTTTTTCATGTATAGGCATTCTCATACTTTTACACCAAATACATTCTTTAAAAATGTTTAGAAAAGTTGAATGTACGAAAAACACAAAGTGTATGGGGAGGATGCTTCCAGCTCAGAAAGCCTTAAGACTTAATAAAATCCCTAATATTTTATTATAAAATCAGTACACACTCATAATGAAAACAAATTTAAACAATACAGAGTGGTGTGAAGTAAACTAAAATCTTCCTTTGGTTCATTGACTGCTTACAGTCCCTTATTTCTAAAACAAATGCTTTTTCTCAGAGGTTCCAGAATGGCTCCAGCAAGTTCATTTATGCTCATTTAAAGCTTTATCTGTAGGTGACATTTTTGTTCTCTTGGTTTATTTGAATATAAAAGACAATTGAAAATTGATTTTAGGGTCTCCCTGGTGGCGCAAGGGGTTGAGACGCAACCTGTGAAGCTATCCACAACCTCTGCAGCACGAGTTTGATCCCCAGCCGGCCAGGGAGCAACCCACATGGCGCAGGAGACCTCCTGACTCGCCCACTGCTCCCCTCAGCATTGTACTTGGGTCAATCTGCCTGTTCTGTTCCCCACTCTGTCTCTGGTGAATCCTCTCACCACCGCCCCACACACACCTCTGGCCTGTACCCCAACTCTTGTATGCATAAATAAATAAATCTTAAAAAAAAAGAAAATTGATTTTAATGTTGAAGAGAATGACTAAGTTGATCTTGGAAGGAGATGGAAATGGTATGATGTTTACCTTGGTATCTTACTTTCTTGAACACTAATTTCTTCCTGATAAAAGAAGCCTATGCAGACTCTGAACTCATGAACACTTCTGTGCACCTGTGATAGTCTTGACGAGTACTTCCCAGTAGAAGAATTATGTGAACCACACATGTCATTTTAAATCTCATAACATAAATAGAAATTAAAAGTAAAAAGAAACAGGTGAAATTAATTTTTACAGTGTATTCTCTGTGGTATATTAGACTCAAAAAGTATTTCAACATGTAATCTATAAAGCAATGAGATTTTTGTTGGGTGTGGGTGTGTGTATACAAAAAAATTTTTTTTTCAAGATCCAGTGTGTGTTTTATACATAGAGCAAATCTCAGTTTGAACCCTCCCCATTCAGGTGTGCGGCTGTGTGTTGTATTGGCCAGTGCAGCCCTATACAGGATGGTGAGTCTGAGGGAAGAGGAAAGAAGATGGGATATGATCTTAATTTTGTTGTTTATTTCATAGTATTGGTCAGTATTTAGAGTTAAAAGTTTGCTGCTTTGTTATTCTTAATGATCTCCAGCTCTGGCAATCACTAACATAAGCACATGTGAACCAGTTTTCTTTTTTTCTTATACCAGCAAAGACTAATGACACAAATACTTCTATACAAAGATGATAACCCTGCTGAAAATGAACTCTTGGCTGGTAGGCAATGCCACCCTGTGGCAGCACACATACTTATTCATCAATATATTAAAGATCAGATTCCAAGTAAGAAGTTGGCTTAGAAGTATTCATGTGTGATACATGAAACTCATGCACATTTTATTTTGAATTTCAGGGTGTGTGTGTATATATGTGTGTGTGTGTGTGTGTGTGTGTGTGTGTGTGTGTGTGTAAATTGACTGTTGGGAGTAAGAGTTCCTGAGAAGTTAGTATGAATGACCTTTACCAGTAATTTTTTTTTTTTTTTTTTTAAAGGAGTTGCAGATGGTGTGGGAGGATGGAGAGACTATGGAGTTGATCCATCTCAATTCTCAGGGACTTTAATGCGAACTTGTGAACGGTTAGTAAAAGAAGGACGGTTTGTCCCAAGTAATCCCATTGGAATCCTCACCACAAGCTACTGTGAGTTGCTGCAGAATAAAGTACCTTTGCTGGGTAAGTAGATATCCTATGTATTTTCCTCACTAAAGAACACCAGGAACTGGTTGAAAAACAAAACCAAGAAAATCACTTACCAGCCCAGTTTTTTTCCTGGGGTCTTCTGTTAAGCATCGTTTGGTAGAGAAGCTGTGGACTATCCAGATACTTGATACTGCTTGGAGGGAATGTATTGATAACTCAGTACCATACACTTTAGGAAACAATTTGACATTGCAGTATAAAGTTAAGCGTGTACATAGGCATGCCCCAGCTGTCCAGCTTCCAGGTCTATCCCCCAGACTGGAGAAAGATTAAGTGTAGCTTTGTCAAGAGACAGGAAGGTTAATAGTAACAGTGTTTATAAGAGCAGGAGAAAGGAACAACCTAAAAATCCATCAGTAGATGGCATTTGAAAAGGAATAATTTGAAAAGGAATGACTTAAAGCCGCCTGCAGCACTTAGAAACATGTTGAGGGAAAAGAGGACATTGCAGAACACACCTCAAAGTCTAACTCCATATATTTCAAGTTCAGAAACATAAAAACAAGTAAGCTGTACTGTTTAGAGATTTTAAAATACGATGAAAGAAAAGCAAATGGTTGTGTAATTCAGGATAATTTTTCTCTGAGGGAGGGAGAAAGGGGGTGGGGTCTGGCATCTAAAATTTATTTGCTTATCTGTGGGAAATTCAGCTTGCCAGTAGACACGCCATACTTCTACCCCTTAGTTCATTAGTCTGTGAAAGTGCATGGCACAAAATAGATCCCTGTTACGCTTGTATTAGAAATCTAATGATACCTAGCGTTTGTTTATTTGATATGCTAATGGCACATCCTTTGGCCAGGCTTCCACATACATTTTTTAACTGGCTTTCTGAGAAGTTAGTCTTCTAAGCAGACTCTCAGAAAGGGTATTATTAACGGTTCTAATTGCCAGCATCATCTTGGTTACTAGAAGGCCTCCCTTCCTGTGACTTTCCACATTTAAAATCAGCCTCTCTTCAGTGTTAATGGAGATCTCCACATTGTAGAATTTTACCTTCAATTAAAATCCTCTGCAAGAAGAGGTTCTTTTCATCACACTGCCATCTTATACTTCTTTTTTTTCCTAATTGAAGCTTGTTTTCCTTCTAATTGAGGAGAAATCTTGTCTTGAGATTTCAATATACCACTTTTTCTTAATCCACTGTTTCTTGGACATGTAATCGGGAGTGTGCCTGGCACAGTGAAACATCCTAGATTTTATTTCTGGCACCTCTTTGTCAGTTCACCACATGATTTTGGGCAATCCAAGGAACAACTTAAACAACTTCATGCAATATCACACACGTGGAGAGGGAAGAATATTGCAGAATGCTGTGTAATAGTCTGACATCGGAGACTGTAGATCAGGTTCCTGGCGCAGGACTGTTGCCTGTTCCCATGAGTGCTTTTGCGGACCCCTCCCCACCTTAGCTCCACACTCCCCCTCTTCCCTGGCCCACCACTGCATTTATTGTGACTTGGAATAACCAGTTGCAAAATAAAATTAACCTGACTTTGTAGCTTTGGTTCCCCCCCACCCCCATCCTTGCTTTCCTTCCTGTTTACTCTCATGTAACAGAGATCTTAATCAAATTTTAAGACCTCTTAGAGGTCTTCTTACGCTGAATTTAATACTTTTTTTTCTTAAAAGAGATCGAAATAATCTTTCTTACCATTAACACATACACATATCTCTCTCACCTAATCTACACTTCTCAAATGTGTGACTAAACTCAAGCATATTTTGGCAATAACAAGCTGCTGAGTTTTTCTTAACCTCAGATATAATCAATAACTTTACAGAAGGGTACTCCTCTTTTTTGTTTTTTAAATCCAGCAATTACTAAAAACTCATAATTACGATATAAAGTACAAACTGATAGCTATAACCACTTCATTTTTTGAGAATTTCTAGATTTGAGTTGACATCACAGGCTAATTGTTGTCATGTATTTCCTCAGAAACCCGTAAGCGGATTTAGGTCCTGTGAAGCCAACACATGTTAAGAATTTGAAGGGTCAATCCTAATAAGGTTATGCCTTTCTCTGTTTGCTGCACAAAAGGCTTAGTAGTAGTTTACAAAATGAAGGGCTGGGTAATAAAAATATTTCCATTTTAGCATGAGGAATTTGCCTGGATGTCTGTCTGGATTGGTCAGTCTTTCGAACATCCTGCACTGTTGTTCTTAGCATCTCTATTCTGATTATTCTTCCCCTGCTTTTCCTGCTCTAAACACATTCAAAGCACCAGTCTCCCAGTATTAGACTGTCAGGACCTTAGTCACGGGCACACAGTCAATAATTTTAATACAGGAGAGAAGAATACACTCCAAGCCCCCATGATTCTGTAAGACAGGGCTTGCCTCCGTTAGGACTGTTGTGCATTTTTAAGCTCAGTCACTCCTGAGGACCATTTTGATTCTGACTCAGCCAGTTACTGCCACAAGGGAAGCAAAATGATAGCCTGGGTTTGTCAGTGAGTTTTATGAGTCAACATGAGTCCTTCCTGCAGCAAAATTTCAGGGCTGTTATTCATCTGTCATTTTTTGTTCTCACTTAACCCCATCAACTTTTAAAGACCTGTTTCTATTCTGTTAATGATGAATGACTGGAGTTTTTGTGTGCCGAGATAGGAAGAGAGGGTAGTTGGTGATCTGAGCTCTAATAGAAGTGATGGAGCAGTTCATGTGAAGGCACTGCCAGTTAGTTACAGCACCTGTTTTTCGTCACTATTTAATGGATAGGGACTAGACAGCTGAGAGTTAGGGTTAGTGCCCGTGCTTATATTTTCAAAATTCAATTACTCGTCACACTAAGAAAACTGTTAACATTTTAGTGATTATGCTTCCAGATCTTTTATCTTTGTGTAGAATAATGGCAACAGGAATTGAATCTGTGTGTTTACCTGAGAGCCCGGTAAGGTAGATACCTAGGTATCTCTAGTCCTCATTTTGTTAAGAAGAAACTGAGATAAAAGAGAATAAGTCAGAGTCACGCGGCTAGAACATGATGGAGCACTGGATTTAGGACCTCTGGACCCACAGCTTGTGTTTTTGTTTCATTTTGCTTTTTAACTGTCAGCAGCTCATCCTTTTCCTAATATTGCTTTCTTTAAAAAAAAAAAACTATAGTTAATTTCACTCTTTTTGGTGACTAGTTCTTTTAATACCACTTTTTTAAAGGGAACTTTAATACTAGTTTGTAATCTACTTAAATTATCTTCCATTTTCAGATTTATGTCTTATCATTTGAGTGGTTATCAAATGGGTAATGCTTATTATAATATGTTATAAGTGTTTGCCATGATTTAACTAATATTATCTCCAACTCTGAGGTATTTATTCTTATCTTTATAGATGAGGAAAACGAGGCACAGAGAGGTTAAGTAATTTGCCTCAGGTCACACAGCCAGAATTAGCAGGGAGGTTGATTGGAATCTGTTTTCTAAGAATTATGTTATAGTATACAGCTTTCCATTGAATGGCTGTACTGTAATTTATTTAACCAGTTCCTTAATGTCAGATATATAGGTGGTTTCTGTTTCTTCCTGATCTTAAACAATGTTTTTGTACATAAGTCTAAATAACCTCCAGTTATTTTCTTTGTATGAATTCTCACAATTGGAATTGCTAGATCAAAGGCTATGCACATTTTTCAGGGTTATGTTCTTTAGAAAGGTCTTTAGCATCACTCTCTCACATTCCCTACACTCTTGTCAACTCTGGGTTTTGACACTTACTAGCCTAGTAGGTGAAAGTTGCTAGTGAGATGATCATTTTTTCCCCTGTAGTTACAAATTATTTACATTTTATTTCTTGGTGAATCGCTTATTTTTCTGTTTCGCCTTTTTCTATAGGTATAGTTTTAAATGTTAGTACTTGAAAGTGGTCTTACTGGGGCCTCCCCGGTGGCGCAGCGGTTGAGCGCTGGGTTGCGAAGCTGCCCACGGCCTCTGCAGCGCCGGTTCGATCCCCGGTTGCTCCCCGGCCACCGGAGGAGGGTCCCACATGGCGCGCAGACCTCTCCTGCCGCCCGCTGCTCCCCTCAGCAGTGTACTTCGGTCCTTCTGCCTGCTCTGCTCCCCGCTCTGGCTCTGATGAATTCTCCCAACCTCCCGTGCTTCTGACTGTACCCAGTGCATGTATAAAAACAAAACAAACAAACAAACAAATAAATAAATAAAAGCATGCCTCTATTAAAAAAAAAAGAAAGAGAAAAAAAAAAAAAGTGGTCTTACTGATTGTGCCATCAGTCTTGTAGTCTGGGGAGGGCCTTTTGAGCTGTGTGTGCAGCAAAGGTACACAAATGCTCCTTGCTCTCTGCTTGGAATGCAGCCTCTTTGCTCTGTAACAGCCTCTTCCCTCGTGGAACAGGTTAATTCCACGAGCTACCTGTGATAATTGTTCTTATTACTTCATAGCGAGTCAGTCTCCAGTAAATGCTGTTCATGACCTCAACAGATGGAAATCTGATTTAAAATTTTAGTTATTGTGCCCTGTTAGTTTATGTCTTATTTATGTTAGTGAACTTGGTAAAGAAAGTTTCCTGCCTGTGACTAATGGGAATGTTAAAGAAATGTAACATTCTCATTCTGGCATTTAAATATTAAAATGTAATGTCTCAGCAGCACACTTTCAAGCATTTGGCATAGGTTATAGCAGTATTGAAAGAAAATACTGTGGTTAAGTATCAGCCATTTAAAATGTTTTCTGGGCCTCCCCTGGTGGCTCAGGTGGTTGAGCGCAGCGCTGTGAAGCTGTCTGCAGCCTCTGCAGCGCCGGTTTGATTCTGGCTGGCAAGGGTCCCACATGGCATGGCAAACCTCTCCTGTCTTGCCCGCTGCTCCTGTCAGCAGTGTATTTCAGTCAGTGTGACTGTTCTGTTCCCCGCTCTGTCTCTGGTGAATCCTCTCACCCTCCCGCAAATCTGGCCTGTACCCCGGTTCTTGTGTAAATAAATAAATAAAAATATATAAAATAATAATAATAGTAAATAAATAAATAATAGAATGTTTTCTTTCTTGGCAAATGGTAGAATTCAATTATCTGTGTTCCATTTACAATATAAATTCCTTTTTTTTCCCCCCACCATGTTGGCTCTGATCGTGTCACTATTGACAGTGGGAGATATGGCACATTACCAATAAAGGTTCTCTTCAGGGAAAGGAGGTTCACATTATGACACGTTGCTCTTTGGGGTAATGTTATAAAAAAATGCATATGCAGAGGCAACCAGGAAGAAAAAATAAATGGAGATGACTTTTTGTTTCTAGGTAGCAGTACTGCCTGCATTGTGGTGCTGGACAGAACTAGCCATCGCTTACACACAGCCAACCTGGGCGATTCAGGCTTTCTGGTTGTTAGGGGCGGCGAAGTTGTGCACCGGTCAGATGAGCAGCAGCATTACTTCAACACTCCATTCCAGCTCTCCATCGCACCACCTGAAGCTGAGGGAGTCATCTTGAGTGACAGGTAACCTCCCCTCTTGAACATGAAGTGTGATCAGGACTTACCCACAGATTCCCTTCTGTTCCCCCTTAACTAGAGTGGGGGTAGGCATTCTCCCTTTCACGTGAGAAAAGACATACTAAAAATATTCTCATCAGGAGGACCTTTTAGTTTGAAAGATACTTTGCTCAAAAATGATATTGCAGCCAAGTTGAATTTGATAAATACCCAATGATTTGACAAGACTGAAAATACTATATCAAGCTTTCATACTAAGACTAAATGGTACATACAGTTTGTATTAAATTGTGCTGGAGAAATGAGTCATCATTCAGGCATGCCATTGTCTGTGTAAGACTTTGATACATTATTAGGGAAGAGTCCAGCAGACATCTGCTGGATTTATCAGAACAGCTTCCATTTCTTGAGAATGCATTCTGTTCTCAGGAATGATTTTGTTGAATGCAACAAGCAAAACTTGTAGTCCATGCAGAATCTGTCAGAGCAAAGTTAACTTGCAAGAAATGGAGTCAAAGGTGATCTTGGACATGATCTGTGATGATGCTGTGAGGTGTTCGCTTTTTCACTTTTTCAGTTCATCTTTAAATTGTCAAGGACCTTCCAAGTCTTATACTTTTTAAAATCAACTTTTTGAAATATGGAACGCTTCACGAGTTTGCGTGTCATCCTTGCGCAGGGGCTATGCTAAATCTTCTCTGTATCATTCCAATTTTTTTAGTATATGTGCTGCTGAAGCGAATGCTAAAATCAACTTTTAAAGTTGATCTTTTCTAAGATCAGACTACAGAATAAGGTTAGACAGTCTCAGGTTGCACTGCCTTTCACAATCTTACAGGTCCTGGCAGAAACATAGTTGGCAATTCATAAATGTTAAGTGATCCTTTGTTTTTTGTTTTTTGTTTTTTTAAAGCAGCATTCTAACAAGTTCCTGTTGTCTCTGCTTAGTAATTATTAAGGCCTATCTTAAGTCCATGCTAAGGTAAATTGATTGTAACTGCCATCTTTTAAACTGCAGTGAACACATTATATATTCAGGTATTCAGTGTCATTGACCTAAAGTCCACCACTGAGTCCTAGGGAGAAGGAAGCACTTTCCACCTAAAGTAAGGCCGATTACCATAATTGGAAGAATATTTGATTATAGGCCCTTCTTCAGTTGCTGTAATACATAATATTAGCCATAACAGAGAAGGAAGAACCCAGAAGCCCAAGCTTGGTCAATACCAAGCTCAGCTTAAGTTTTAGGAAAGCAGTGTGTTCACTTTCCTTTATTTGATTCTTGTTCTGGCTTCTAAGTGCCAGAGTGGCCCTGCCATATCTCACATGCTATCTTTGGGACAGTCCAGTCAGGGCAACATTCTGCCTGTCTGCCAGCTGCCAGCCAGTGAGGTGGAGATTGCTTCCCCTGGAGCCCAGAGACAGCTTGCTAGCATGTGATTTCAGCTCGTGTTTCAGTGCAGTCAAAAGTTTCCAGCAGCACAGTATGTTCACTCAAAGTGGGCAAAACTGCAACTGGCAGAACACCAAGCTCATGGGTGGGAGTGTAGGGAGAAGAGGACAAACTGTCCAATGGCAGCAAGTCTCTCACAGGCAGACTAACAGAGGACACTCCTGGGAAAAAACCTTAGCATTAAACAGAGCTTCAGTGCCAACCTGCTCATTAATCTAAATTTCTATAATCCAAAGACTGAGCAAATGTGAAGTATCTTGTATTGTTTCTGTTTATTTCAGAGAAGACACCAACCTGTTTCCCACCAGTTTTGCAGTCTTTCTTCTATTTTACCCCCTTGCTGCATGTATCTCCTTAGTCTTTTTTTTTTTAAAGATTTATTTATTTGTGCATGCAAGAGCTGGGGTACAGGCCAGAGATGCAGGAGGGTGAGAGGATTCACCAGAGACAGAGTGGGGAGCAGAACAGGCAGACTGACTGAAATAGACTGCTGAGGGGAGCAGCGGGGTGAGTCAGGAGAGGTCTGATGTGCCATGTGGGTTGCTCCCTGGCCAGCAGGGGATTGAACTGGTGCTGCAGAGGCTGCGGACTGCTTCATAGTGTGGTGCTTAACCCCTTGCACCACCAGGGAGGCCGAGGGGGGCCATTATTAACGCTTTGAATGTATGACCTTTTCTTTTCTCCCCACTTGGGGTTTATCCCCTTCAACAAGTGATGTCAAAGGAAAAAAATTTTCCGTCATCTTTGTAAAAGTTTTACCCAAAAGTTGTCATGACGTCTACCTCTGATCCCTACCCCAGCCATGCATTCTCTTCTCAGAGGTAGCCACTGCACTGCCATCTTTCTTTGCATCCTTCCAGATTTATATTCTACTATAGAAGGATCCCCACCTGTGGATCATCTTGCTTTCTTTATTAATATATCAGAGTGTCCCTTCCACCCCTCACCCTCCCCAGTTTGGAAGGTCAGTTACTCTGTTTCAGTGGCTGTTTCTTGAACATCTATTATTGCCAGACACACTAATAAATACCTCAGTATGACACTTTGTAAATCCTGAGGAACACATAGTCCTACCTCTGCCAGAGAAAGTACTTACTACTAGTGCTTACTAGTACTATAGTAAGATACACCACTGGGGGTATTTCATATGAATTCTTACAGGATTTGCATGCACTCCTCCATGGTGCTCAGTATTCCACACTAACAGCCTCCTGAAAAAGAGATTCAAGGCTGCGTGGGAAATGAGTAAGAGAGGATGGAATTTGGCTCTTAAAAAGTTAGGAAATAAATACTCATTTCCACTAGGATTTTAGAGGCATGTTAGTATTTGATTCAGAAAAGAATGCTTCCCCTTTTAAATTACATATGACTAATCATCAAACTCAATTTTATTTGGTAGTTTTAGTTAAACTTTTGAAATATTTTTACCAGAATTTTCCAATAATGATTTCAGAGTTAGGAATTTTAGAATGATTGGTCTTTATTTTTGCCTCTGTTATTATAAATTAGCTTTTCTTAAAGCCTCATTTTATTGTAACTTGGATCCTATTAGAAACTTTCAATGGTATTTCTAAAGTGCTTTTTTCATTCTGCCCACTTTGTCCTTGCCATAGTCCTGATGCTGCTGATAGCACTTCTTTCGATGTCCAGCTAGGAGACATTATCCTGACAGCCACAGATGGGCTCTTTGACAACATGCCTGATTATATGATCCTTCAGGAGCTGAAAAAATTAAAGGTAATTCACTTCAAGGCCAACTCTTAGAAACAGTGGCCATCTCTGGGCAGCTAAGTTTTATTAATTTGATTACATTCTCTCTTTTTGTAGTTTTGGAAAGGACTGTTTTGTGAATTTAGAAAAATAATAATAGTTCTTGTAAGCAATTGTAAGCGCAAATATTTTGCATATTCTCACAGAGTATGCAAATCAGGAGAGCTTGCAGGGAAAAGAGGCTTCTCATACAAGCCTTTAGTAGTGTGGTTAAGGCAGGAAAAGCCAAGATGAGGAAGCTGTGATTCCAGAGCCAGCCAAAGCAGCAGCAGAGGGCAGCCAATGTCCAGGGGCCTTGATAGGACCTGAGCTGTCACGAGTAACAAAACAGTTCAGACTTGATCCAGACAAAGTAGAAGGAAGTGAAAACCAGTCTTTCCATATTCTCCTGGCTTTGTAAACGTACAAACTCCGCCACCAATTTTTTTCTCATGTCTTTACCAGGACCCAGTATAACTTTGCACATATTTCTAAACTTTTAGAATAATAATTTCTATAAAATGGGGCGGGGAGGAAGTAGGGAGGGGGGAGGTCTACAAAAGGTCCTATTTTGTAAGGTTGCAGTGAGAATTAAGACCACAGTATAAAATCCTTAACTCTGTGCCTGTCTGTGCTCTGTGTGGTGCCAGGGTGGTGAGCAGAAAGAACACATTCCCTGCCTGTGGGGGGCTCACATTCTAACAGAGGAAGACATATCACAGAGAGAAAAATAGATAATGATGGTGTAAATAAGAAAATTAAAGCAAGGTAAAGAGTAGTGGATAGAGAGGATGGCTGTTTTAGAAAGATGTGTCAAGGAAGGCCTCTCTGTGGAAGTCACATTAAAACTTAAAATGGCAGCCTGTTCTTATTTATTTATATTGAAACTGTTTCAAATCTTAGAATGTTGGAGCTAAAATAAACCTTGTTGCCATCCCCATTTTATAGATGAGGTAGTTGAAGCAGCAAGGATAAGGGTATGGCTCAAGGTTAAGGCTAAACAGGATTCTTTCATAATACAAAATTCTAAAGTTATTTTTAGTAGGGCCAGTGGCAGCTTTTACTGGGAAAGCAAACTATAGTTGGCCCCGGGTACATTCCCAAGCAAGAAAACCTCTGCAGTCATCCCAAAAGTGCTGTCAAAATCTATCTATTTTTTTTTTTTTTTAAGATTTTATTTATTTATTTATTTATACAAGAACCAGGGTACAGGCCAGATGCGCGGGAGGGTGAGAGGATTCACCAGAGACAGAGCAGGGAATAGAACAGGCAGAACTAACGAAATATACCGCTGAGGGGAGCAGTGGGCGAGACAGGAGAGGTCTGCCGCACCATGTGGGACCCTCGCCGGCTGGCTGGGATTGAATCTGCGCTGCAGAGGCTGCGGACAGCTTCACAGCACTGTGCTCAACAGCCTGCACCACCAGGAGTGGCCCAAAATCTATCTTTTTTTATCCTATCCCATTTTAGCAAAAATACCTCAAGAATTTCAAATGGGAAAAAAAGCAAACCTGAAAATCTAAACTTTATGGCCTACAGCCACCCACTCAAAGGGTTTCTCTGATTGACATTTTATGCACACAGCATTGGTGGTCTTGTTCGTTCATTTTATCAAGATGAATTGTTTTAACGTCTTTAACTGGCATAAAACTTAAATGGTGGACACTGTGGTTAGATAAATATTAGCGTCTTAAAAAGTGATACTTGGAAGGAGTATGCTTGCATGCAGAAATCATGAGACATGGTGAAAATAACTCCTGCGTTCTTTCATCTTAGAATTCAAATTATGAGAGTATACAACAGACAGCAAGAAGCATTGCAGAGCAAGCTCATGAGTTGGCCTATGACCCAAATTATATGTCACCCTTTGCACAATTTGCATGTGACAACGGATTGAATGTGAGAGGTAAGCTTTCTTTTAGGACTAATTGGAGACATAGTAGGATGGGCGTATTCTGGGCTATTGGCGAGGTACACTAGAGCCCTGGAGTGAGACTCTGAGGTGTCTTCTCCCAGCTGTGAGTCTGAGGCTTTCAGCAAGGTCAGCAGGCCTTCGCACTGGAACAAGAGCATGTGCATGTCATCATGCCTTCCCCACAGAAATGCCCTTCAGAACTGAGTTTCGTTGCCTGCAAAGGCAGGCGAAATCTGAGCCATTTATTGCCACCACTGCACTGCCTGGACCTAAGCCCAAAAAGCCTCTGAGCTCTGCCTGGAAGGCCTGGACATTCTTAACAGTGTAACATTCTGCCCTTCACTGCTCTGACATTTCAGCTGTCCCTTCCTCTGACTTTTTGGGACTCATTGGCAGTATTTGCCTGCCAAATTGCCACAGCAGGTTTTGAAGAGAGAAGCTGTGTTTATCCTTGCTCGAGTCCTTCTATCTGCTGAGGGCTGTATGACTTTGGGAATGTGCAAGTAGTTCACTCTTAAAGCAGGGAAAACATGTTGGTACCGGCAACTTAGAAGTAGTAGGGGTGGTAAGGTTTCCTACTGAAATGACATGGAAAGCATTTCTTAGCCCTCCAGGAAATGCGAAACTAGAGGGGGAAAGCACTTGCCATAGCTGTTCAGCAGATTAGAATACAAGACTAGTCCTAGCTCCAGACATTGAATATGTTTGTCCAAATTAGGACTGTGGGTAGAAGCATGTAACTTGCTCGTGAGGTCAGATTATCTAAACCAGATTTTGTCTTTACTGTGATTGCTTTGAACAGAGGATGTGGTGACTGTTTTAACAGCTCCAGTTGTAAACAGGGCCAACTTTGAAAAACACTTCCATTACATGTAATTTCTTGGTGTTTTTGTTTAACTGCTTCTCTTTACCAAATCATTTTTCCTATTTTCTACTAGAGCATATTGACAAACCAAACTTGCCTGATGGCAAGCATTTGTCTTCTGGTACTTATTTTATTCAGGCTTACATTTCTTGATTGCCTTTTCCTTTTAAGATAATACAACTTCATTTTCATTTTAGGTGGAAAGCCTGATGACATCACCGTCCTTCTTTCAATAGTGGCTGAGTATACAGACTGACTCGCCCCAGTGTCAACTCCTGCCTTTCCTTTCATCACCCCAAACTCTCCCCTGCTGTGTGTGTTGATCCTGCTGGCAGGACCACATTTCTTTGCCACTGATCTCAATGGCCAGTGATGTAAGCCTTTTGCGTGTATTTTTGAAACCCCATTGAGATCTTTGTTGAGAACCACTACTATCATCCACTAGCTCATATCTGCCAGCAACATTTGAAGATGGACACAAGAGTTGAAGATTGGCCTTCGTTTCTCATTGTCCTATCCATGATGGAATGGAGGTTTTGAAAGCCAGAGTGGCTACTACTTTTCAAAAATGGGTCAAGAAATGAGAATGAGCAATGTTGGTAAGGTGAATTCAAAACTACAGTGTGTAAAAGGGATTTTTAAAAGTCATAACACAAATTGTATGTTGTGGTACATCTACTCAAAACATACATTATTCATCAAAGAAATGTTATACATGTACTATACAGTCTTTGTTACGATGATTGGGTGTGGCTTTGTGTTTTTATTATAAACTCCTATTTTTCAGGAGCTTATAATTCTGCTCTAAAATAATGCTCTGAGATTATGAAATCTTGATCCCAGGAGTTTTTTGGTTTTTTTGTTTTACAGATTGAAAGAAAAATTCAGTTTAGTTATATGGATGCAAATACTTCATGGTGGTTAAAAGATCTGTAATTGTGCTGATGAAAGTTTATCAATTAGTACAAATCATAGGCTGCTGGCCTGACCTGCAGGAGGGTTGGGGGAAGACTCCACCACAATTTTTTAACAGAAAGATTACTCAAGATCGTAAAACTCCTTAAAGTCTAGAAATTTAACATTCTGGCTGCAGTTCCTCCCAGCTGTCTGATATGATGCCCGCTGCGTGGGGGCCCTAGGCCTAAGGGCTCAGGTTAGGAATGGACGGCTGTCACTTTAAATTTCGTAAGACTTTCTCGGTCATGCTACTCCTAATCTCACCCGCAGACCTTTTATTAGTAGCCTTGCTTACTGCAGACCATGCACCAAATTCAGGGAGTCCCGTGGAAGAGCACCATGGGCAGAGGCAGCAGCGCAAGAGTCCACGAGGAAAACTCCTAATGATGATCTGACATTTACCCTACACAGAAATTTAGGGGTTTTGAATCAAGCTTAATGTTTACAGTTTCCAAATAGCCATCTTGCAGTGTATAGTTTCCTTATAAAACTACCCTGCATCGTTTTCCCCCTATCTGTAAGCTCAAACTTATTTTTAAGGTTTGTGTACACGTCAACTGCTGTAAAGATATATATTTTTGGGTCAATTTTTTTTTCCCTTCATTAACTTGGTGGTAGAAAAGTATATACTTAGAAATCCTTAAATTAAAGCCATGTTTTATATATAAGTCAGGTAACATTGGTGTATAGATGAGAATGCAGTTAAACCTGAGGAGAATGTAGACAGTCTTTCTCTAAAGGAGATACTTACTCCCGGGTTTATTGCATTAAAACTTATGTTTGAGGTTACCTCAATTTGTTTTAAAAGATTTTGTTTTGTGGATTTGTACTGTATATTTGAGTAACTGTCAGGCTTTTGTTTTATTTAAAATTGTTTAACATGTACCATGTACATGTCATTACTATATTTCAATGCATCATGCTTGTAACAGGCATTTCATTTATAATAAGAATGATTTATTCATTTGTAAGCCGTTCAGTAATTTATCTACTATTCCTAAATTGGCATAATGTTAGATCTCTATTTTGAATCACCTTTAATCACATGTCAGAATGCCTTAACTACCCTAACTTGACAAAATGGAGTTCTTTGGTAGAGGAGATGGGCAGGGTGGGCGGGCTGGGAGGGGGGCCACTCTGTTTAAATAATGAGAACCCATCATGTTGTGATAAAACATGGAAGCGTGAGTGGCACGTGGCGGGGTATTTATTTTGCATAAACTATTTGCAGTCTCTCTGGTTAAAAAGTAAAGAACGTTGCATCCAGAAGGGTTTTGCTGGAAGGAGTACATTTATACTTGGGCTGACAACTTCAGTTCTTTCGTTTGGGTTTTTGATTATTTCTGGTCAGAGGTATGTATGTAGTTTTATGATCTGGATATAGTTTGCATTCATTTTCCAATGCCTTTCATTCCTGGTAAGAGTAGTGCTGGTCAACTCACTTAACTTTCTTTGCTCTCAATGCATCAAACACAATCTTTGTAAAGTTAGATTGGTGGTGTTTCACCCAACTCGTTTTACCAACTTAGTCCTTTTTGAAAAATGATTATTAGAAATCCACAATGTGTTTGTTCAAGTGTTGTTGAAAATAGTGGGACAGGAATTGAGTTTTACAATGAAACCGACTTTGGGCCTGGCCGATAGCTTAGTGACACAAAATATCCTCCTATTTTCTTTATTCCCAGTCTTTCTGATGTTATGCACTTAGTGTTATCACCACCGGGGTCACTTGATGTGCTGCTTAACAAGTGATTCTCCTTCACTCTCAGTGGTCAGACCGTTGGACCCATACTGGAATTTTCCAGGTCACAGGACCCAAGTCTCTGTGGGTGTCACTGAGATATACCACTTGGCAGGTCTGATTTTGAACTCAATATGTGTGTGTGAATTGTATTTTAAATTAAGCAGTATAAAAACACATACATTTGCCTCATGTCATGAACTTTTATAAGAAGAGAAAATTTGGATTTCTAATTTACAAATGGCAAATTAATTATCCCTCTCTGGATGCACCAAAGACCAGTAAAGTTTATAGCTTTTCCATCTATATTTATAAAGCAATACTGTATTATAAAAATCAATATTTTTATCACATGCTTGAAATTTTTATTTTGTTCTGTTTTAAAATGTGCACTCTAAACATATCAGAACCTTATTTCTTCCTGTGAACTTAAGCTGCCTGCGCACAAAAAAAAAAAAAAAACATATACTGAATGAAGATGCAGTAGAGTCCATAGGCTCTTAAAAACTGAAAGCAGAAATGGGACAGGGGGACAAAACAGGTGATTTGTCCTGAATTACTGTACTGGCTTGACATGGTTGATGGGTACTAAATCAAAAAGAATCCATTCCAGGTGTGCACGGCTGAGGGTTGGGCTGCGTCTAGAGTAGAAACTAGATTTCAAGCTTTGCGTGATGGGAGAGTGTCTGGACTCTTCTGTCAGCTGCATTTGTTCTGGCTAGAACAGTAGCCTTCAGCACCACTATCAGTACCACTACCACATCAAGTAACAAGGCAGGAATTGTGGGAATTTACTGAGTCAGTTGTGGGTTTTGGAGACTGTAAACAGGATTGGGTAGAATTGTAAATGTTTGTACTTTTGAGTAAGTTCATGGTTCCTTGTCACCTTACACCAGCTATCTTTGGTAGAAGCTACAGCATCCAATTTCCCTGAAACTATCACGTTTTTGCATTTAACAAATTTCACAATGTTGAAAAACCAAAATCTGCTTATAAAATTGAAAACATGAAACAAAACATTTGGGTTCTATTTGTAAAAAGTAAAAATTTAAATTCCTTGCAGAATTGAACTTATACACTAAAATTCAACAGTGTCCATGTCAAAAATTTCACTGTTAGCAAGTAGTTTGTGGCAAAGATGGCTGAATAATGAAGCAAATTTGACTTCATGTATACTAATGAGCTGCTTTTTTCTGTTGAGACTATCATTATTTGTCTTACCCAAGAGGCAATGACCTGAATTGGATGTCTGAATATAACTTATGCAGGAATAGTTCTGTAAATACATTTAAATAAACTGTAAAGATATTTAATAAATATAGTATTTATACTAATTTGTGTTTTCCTTTTAATTTGAAAAGTGACTAAATTCTTAGACCCCGGCCTTTGACATTGAGTTTGTTGGTCTATAGCAAGCCTTCACTTCTAAACACTTAGTCCAGCGTATTTTGTACTTTATAGCTCTCATTTTCTGTGTTTTACTAGTTTATCTGCCTTCGCTCTTTTTCTTCTGCTGGTTTAATACATCAGTTTATATATAGCATCCTCAAAAACTTGCACTGGGGCCTCCCCGGTGGCGCAGCGGTTGAGCGCTGGGTTGCGAAGCTGCCCGCGGCCTCTGCAGCACCGGTTCGATCCCCGGCTGCTCCCCGGCCACCGAAGGAGGGTCCCACATGGCGCGCAGACCTCTCCTGCCGCCCGCTGCTCCCCTCAGCAGTGTCCTTCGGTCCTTCTGCCTGCTCTGCTCCCCGCTCTGACTCTGGTGAATTCTCTCACCCTCCCGCGCTTCTGACTGTACCGAGTGCATGTATAAACAAAACAAACAAACAAACAAACAAACAAATAAATAACATGCCTCTATAAAAAAATAAAAAAAATAAAAACTTGCACTGGCTAATTGAATGTAAAAGACATATTTGCCCAGCAAAGAGGGCTTTGCACCTTCCAAATGGCATGGAATGAAGTTACCAAAACCCTGGAGTCATTTAAACATAGCATTCTGTATCCAAATTATAAAATCCAAATTCTACGTTATTTAACAGAATAGCCATCTTTGACAGGTGAGTGGGGGCGTCCAGGCTTTTACTGATGGTGATGCCTTCATAGCCTAAGCACCTATGCCCATTTCACTGCCTCCACCAGAACTCTCAGCAAGGAGACTAGACTACAGTTACTCTTGTGTATAAATGTTCTCTGTGTAGTCATCTGCATGTGTTAGAAGTATGGAGAACTTAGTGATACCATCAATGTAAGCATAAGATACATAAATCTTTAGCCAACAGTGTGAAAAGACTTTTAAATTATGTGGGCATTGCCAGTTTCCACAAAAGCTTGCTGAAAGACCGTTTTCATTCACTGAAGAACATTTTGGGATGAACTTGAGTTTTTATTAGGTTATTGTGGGAAGCTCTGAGTCATCACTAAGCTACAAGAGCCAAATTCATTCTGGTTCTAGTTAGAACTCTTAATAGTTCTGAAGCTTACTAATCTACTCAGCCACCTTTGTTTATGAATTCCTCACGAAATCAAACGTACAGCTGTTCACAAGTTAACATTTCCTTGTGATTTAATGGTTTTATAAGGACCTAACAATGAAAAGTTACAGAAGTCTAGTTTGTCAGGTTTTAATTGACTGTAAACAGGCTTAGGTGAGGAAAGGCACCATTGTACGGTATTACATAACGCTGTTTTATGCCAGATACTTTAGTCTGTTTGTGCAGGTAAAGAGATAATTCTTAAAGGGACAAAGCACATTCATCTTCCACTTCCGCCCAGGCTTTCTTGGCAGTGGAGGTGGCAGCTCTACATCAGATAGTACAGAAATAATTTTTTGGCATCACGCTCATTAAGACTTTCAAGCATCACACTGCAAATATAAAAACCACAATCGAAAATCGGAATAATTTAGGCTATGAAATAAAATTTTACGATCTGTAAAAGGATTTTAAAATGTGGGAGGGAGCTATGTATTTTTATTCTTGACCTTTTTTCAGGGCTCTTAAAAATCTTAAAATATGAACAGCAATGCACAAAAAAAGCCATGACATTACGTGAAAAAGGTTGCATAAGTTCTTACTATGTCTGAAAGCTCTAACCCGCAAATGTTTGCAATCAAATACCAAACCTACCTAGCCTCTAGTCACAAAACTACAAGCCATGTTGACGCACTCCCAGTGGCTACTGACGTTTACCTTTACAAAGCTGGCCAAGAAGAGGCTAAAGCTCTAGCATGAGTGCAGTGAGTTGAAGAATTCTAATGCATTTTTTTTTCCCTGTACAAATAACTCCTGCCTCCCAAGTAGCACAGTGGACTTTAAGCAAATTATGTACACTTGACAAGCAGCTCTTTTTAGACATGGTGGTTGTACAAGATGTTTTAAAACAGAAGCTCATTCTCCATTTCAAGCAATCCAAGACAATTTGTATCTATGTACTAAGTGTGAGATCATGTTTGAGGTACAACCACGCCAGCAAATGGGTTGAGAGCCAACTCGGCCAGCAGAGCGTTAGAATGTGGAGAAACCGCCATTATTCATGTCCTCATCACTGTCTCTTGCTGTGGTGAGACCGCCGAAAGGGTGGCCGCAGTGTTCTCGATGGTCAGAAGAAATGGCTCCAAAGAACATGCAAGAAAACTGGGGAAAAGAATTAACTACCGAGAGTGAAGTGAGTGCTAGGTGCTCCGTTCTCCAGAACATTGTCCCTGTGACCTCCCTGTCTTCAGCGGTGGTTGGGCCCCCCTACATCCCTTCGCTGTCTTCAGGGGCGCGTTTGGGGTCAGTGATCTACTGACTCCCCTGCCTGGACCAGCAAAACGAACCCCAGGGCTACAGGAGACAAGGTGCAGGCTTCCGTCCACCTCCCCTGGACGACGGCAGCATCCTCCCGGCCTCTCTACGCTCCGCATTTCACAGCAGTCAACTGTCTCATGTTTAAAGTACGTAAAAAGCCTCATCCCGTTCTCTTGTCACTGCCTTACGCCTGCTGACAGCTGTCTACGCTTGTCTCCCATTTTCTTGTCTCCCATTTTCAGTTCCTCAGTCCTGACCCTCTTCTCCGCCCCCCCCACTCCACAGAAACTGTTCTTCGTTCAGTCACCAAAAGTTGCCACATCCTTAAGCCAATGACCATGTTCATTCATCCCGCTCCAAAGTGCCTCTCTTCCCGCACCTTCCTCGTGCCATGCTCGCCTGGCCGCTCTGAAACTGCCCAGCTGACTTGCTGTGGTGTCTCATCCTCAGTACTGCTGAGGTTTGGGGCCTGATAATTCTTTGTGGTGGGGTGTCCCTGTGCATGTGGCATCCCAAAGAGTCTCAGGTCATTATCCAATGTCCCCTGCAGGGCATACTCGCCCCTGGCTGAGAGCCACTGCTTTAAATGGCCACTCCTGCGCGCCAGTCACACCCCTAACTGAAATGAACCATCTCTGCGCCAGGAAGTCTGGAAGCTGAAATTTGGATTTCACTGCAGCCATCCTGCTGCTTGTTTTCTGCAACTTACACCCAAAACTGAACTTGAGGTCTTAGTGTGCACTGAGGCTGTTTCCTAGCCACGCCTAAGTCATCCTCCATACCTCTTCCCTTAGCCCTACACACCCGTCCATCACCATCGGCTACCCTGTTTGGGCCACTAGGTAGGTCCACTCCTAAGGCGTCACCATCTCCCAGATGCTACAACTGATCTTCCAGTCTTGCCTCACAACCCCCCATTCTTCACACGGTAGCTGCAGCTGAAGCTATCTTTTAAAAACGTCCTTCTCACTCCCCCCATTTAAACTTCTCAAATAGGGTGAATGCTGAGGTGCTTTGCAAGGCCACGGATGCACTTCCAGGCTCGCTGGGCACGATGAACACATGCTCTGGCTTCCCCCTGTGCACCTCTTCCCCCCACGCTCCCGGAGCAGGCTTTTCAGTTCCTTAAGGCCACCTGGCTCCCCCCATACCCATCACAAGGCCTCTGCACATGTGCCTAATGCCACCCACCTCCACTCCCTCATCCTCAGCTCAGCCCAAAGGCCAGTTTCCAAGAGAAGACACCTCTGGCCTGGATTAGGTCAGCTCACCTTAGTCCTCTTAAAGCACCCTGAACTTTTTTCCTTTAGTGAATGTATCACTTCTTTAAAAAATTATCACGTGTCTCTGTTTATGTCCATCTCCCCCCTACTATAAAATCAAGTTTAGGAGCCTCATAGATTCTGCTCACAGCGCTCCGCTCGCCTCTACGCCACGTGGCCCTCCACCACAGCGTGGGAGATGCGCGGTTGGCAGGCCCTGCCCGAGGCTCATCCCACAGACCAGGTAAAGGTGCCCTCTGCACGGTAGCAGCCCTGACAGCACCTGGCGAGCCCTTGCTCCAGGTGAAGGACCTCCAGTTAGCTATAAAGTTGGCTGGGACAAGCAGAACAATGGCCCCCATGCCTCACCCCTGAGCTTGTGACTGCCCCTCACGTTCAAAAGGGATTAAGGAACCAGGTGGGACTAGGTGCTAATCAGCTGACCAGGACTATTCAGGTGGGCCCAATGGAATCACAGGGCCCTTAAATGTCAGAGAGGGAGAAGAAGCAGCATTAGAGGAAAGCTCTGTGAAAAAGACCCCGGCCATTGCTGGTTTTATTATTTTTTTTAAGATTTATTTTATTTATAGGGCCTCTGTGGTGGCGCAAGGGGTTAAGATGCAACCTATGAAGCTGTCCACAGCCAGTGCAGCAAGAATTCGATCCCCCGGCTGGCCAGGGAGCTACCCACATGGCACAGCAGACTTCTCCTGACTCACCCGTTGCTCCCCTCAGCAGTGTGTTTCAGTCAGTCTGCCTGTTCTGTTCCCCGCTCTGTCTCTGGTGAATCCTCTCACCCCCTACACCTCTGGCCTGTACCCCAGCTCTTGTATGCATAAATAAATAAATCTTTTAAAAAAAGGATTTATTCGTACAAGAACCGGGGTACAGGCCAGAGGTGCAGGAAAGGATCCACCAGAGACAGAGTGGGGAACAGAACAGGCAGACTGACGAAATACACTGCTGAGGGGAGCAGCAGGCGAGACAGGAGAGGTCTGCCATGCAATGTGGGTATCTCCACGGCCAGTGGGGATCGAACCAGCACTGCAAAGGCTGTGGACAGCTTCACAGCGCTGCACTCACCCTCCTGCACCACCAGGGAAGCCCCATTGCTGGTTTTAAAGATGGGCAGTGACAATCCACCAAAGAATGTAGGCGACCTCAAGAAGTTAGCAAAGGCAAGAAAACAGATTCTTCCTCAAGTCTCCAGAGGGAATGCAGGTCTGCCAACACCTTGATTTCAGCCTCATGAGTTCCATTTCAAACTTGTCACCTTCAGAACAGTAAGATAATACTTTTGTGTTGTTTGAAGTCACTACATTTGTGTTTAAGTTGTGACAGCAGCTATAGGGAACTAATACACTCTGGCTGTAACTGAAAGCAGAGTCTCAGTGGTCTCTGAAAGACGCTAGGGCTGGAAGTGACAAGGGGCAGCGGCATGGCTGCTCAGTATATGGCAGACGTCATGTGCCAACAGCGCCTCACAAAGTTTGTGGTGCCACAGTAGACAGATAGTTTGGGTTTACTCTGGTCTTTGAAAGCTGCCCTGAATTTCCTACTGACTTAGAGTAAAAGTTCCTCTCCCCCCCGCTGCTCTTGTCCCTATCTTTTCTTTGGCCTTTAAGTCTTGCAATGACGGGATGATCAAGCCTTCCCTTGGGCTCTAAGACTTGTCCAATGGAGAAAGCTTGTAACATCCATACAACTAGGAATTAGGCTCAAGTCCAATATGAATTGCAAGATAATTTTTAAATACTTTAAAATTAATATATATTTTCTTCATTTTGGTGCCCTTGAGAGCTGTGTATATCTTATTATTTAAACTTTTAAAAAACCCACAATGGAAAAAACACTGGTTGTTGTTTAGAATAGAGTAATACTCTATGAGAGTTTAATTTTTGAAAATCTTCCTTTTCCTAAGCAGCATATCTACCATATATCCATTTTTGTTTTTTAAGTAGGGTGAACTGAAATTGGTTTTACTTTGGAATGTTGTGATATTACTGGGAGGGACTTTTAAAACTTTCTTAAGGGCATCCCTGGTAGCGCAGGGGATTAAGCATAGCACTGTGGGGCTGTCCGCAGCCACTGCAGCCTGAGTTTGGTCCCCCTGCTGGCCAGGGAGGTGACCCACATGGTGCAGCAGACCTCTCCTGTCTCACCCACTGCTCCCCTCAGTATTTCAGTAGATCTGCCTGTTCTGTTCCCCGCTCTGTCTCTGGTGAATCCTCTCACCCCCCACACTTCTGGCCTGTACCCCAGTCCTGTATGCCTAAATAAATATATCTTTAAAAAAAACCTTCTTAGGCTGCCCCAAACAAGGTTTGATAATGCCAACGACTGGCTATACATTAGGAATACAGAGGTGAGTAAGACTCAAGCCTATCCTAGGTGAAGCTAGTGGGGTGTCAAGTATATAAATGATCACTTAACAGTAATAATGAATAGGAAAAACAAAATGGCTTAAGTAGAATGAAAAACTTCAAAAGAGAAGTAGCATTATTTGAGCAGGCCTTAAAGGGTTATGCACAAGAGTAGATCATAGAAGGGTGAGCCCAGCTTCCCACTAAGATCTGGAACTAAGCAAGGATGCCCACTGCCCACTTTGCTCAACACTGTGCTAAAGGTCATGAGCAACTGAAGAAAAGGGATCAACTGAAGGCATCAGAGAGAAGCAAAGCTAGCTCCACATAAAGATGATAGTCACCTGGAAAACCTGAGAGAATCGACAACAAAACTAATAGAAATAATAACTAAGTTCAGCAGGGTAGGATATAAAATCAACATGCAAAAAAAAATAGTCTTTCTATACAAAAACAACAGGCAGTCAGAATATAATGGTGGAGAAAACTCCATTTATAATAGCAAAAGAGAAGGTAGATTACTTAGGGATAAACTTAATGATAATAATAAATACGTAAAAGCTATAAAAGGAAAACTTTAAAACGCTCCTGAAGAGACAGAGTAGATCTGAACAAGTGGAAATGCATTGCCTGTTTTTGCACAGAATGACTCAACGTTTTGAAGAGGTCAGTTTTCCCAAAGTTAACAGAAATTTGAGGAAATTCCAAAAAAAAATGCCAGCAGATTTTTTTTTATGTCGCTAGATAAGTTGCTATTAAAGTTCAAGTGAAAAAAACATTCAGAAATAGCAATATCTACAAAGGGCTACTAACTCTAGCAGACAGCGAAATACATTCTGAGCCTCTACAGTGAAGAGTGTAGTTGTTGATACATGTACAGATCTGCAGAACAGAAAAGAAGTCTGGAAACAGAACCATATACATACAGAGATTTAGGATATGATAAAAGTGGCCCCTCAAATCACCAGGGCAAAGGGAGACCTTATATTTGTGATAAGTAGGTAGCCACTTTGCAAAAGATAAAATTAGAGTCTTATTTCATTATCGAACACAAAATAAGAAACTCCAATTGGCTCAGGATGAAAATATAAAAAGAGGAAATCAAATTTTAGAAGGAACCAGGGGTGAATTCCTCTTTAACCTCCATGTAGGGAATAATGACTCAGTGACAATTTTTTTTTAAAAAATTGATAAATTTGACTATATAAAATTAAAAAGTTTGCATTGCCAAAAAAAGACAACTATAAACTGGGAGCAAGTATTTGCACCATATTATCACAGATAAATGGCTAATAATGCATATATATGAAGAACACTTAAAAACTGAAGGGATACAAAAATAAAAACAAAAAAAATGAAAGAGGGCCTCCCTGGTGGTGCAAGGGGGTAAGCACCTCACTATGAAGCAATCCACAGCCTCTGCAGCACAAGTTCAATCCCGAGCCAGGGAGCTACCCACATGGCGCAGCAGACCTCTCCTGTCTTGCCCACTGCTCCCCTCAGCAGTCTATTTCAGTTAGTCTGCCTGTTCTGCTTCCCACTCTGTCTCTGCTGAATCCTCTCACCCACCTGCACCTCTGGCCTGTACCCCAGTTCTTGTATGCATAAATAAATAAATCTTTTTAAAAAATGAAAGAGACTTCACAGTAATGATAAAATTATAAAATGGGCTTTACACACATGAAAAGATGTTCAGCCTCACAAATGGAAACATGCAAATTAAAGCTACTCTGAGATTCTATTTCTCAACTATTAGTTTGACAACATATGGTGTTTGCCAGACTGGAGGAAACAAACCCTCCGTCTATGGCATGAAGGAAAACCTCACAGCCTCTTTGGAGAGGAATCTGGTAGCATCTAACAAAACCTCATATGCAGTTACCTTTTGAATTTGAAAGAATTTGACAGACGATACAATTACAACATATGAAAATATGTGTGTAAAAGTTATTCCTTGAAGCTTTGTAATTGCAAAATAATCAGGAGATGAGGGTGAGGGAATCTAAAGAGAGTGGCTGAGTTAACATGGAACACTACACAGCTGTTGAGAGGAAAAAGTGAGAAACTGATATGGAATGATTTCCAGATACACTGTCAAGTGCAAAAAGCAAAGTGGAAAACCGTACTTACAGTATAAGGAAGAAGAAGAAATACAAAAAAAAAAAAATGTATCTGCTCATTTGTGCAAGAAGAAACAAATGATAAATGAGAAACTGATGAAATATATTCTCCCTAAGGTGCCATAAGCATGGGGGGTACAAAGGAGGGAGGGGTGACTTGCTCCATGGGTCCCTTTGTATAGCCTTTCACTGCTGTGTATGGTTTAGCACCTAAAATAAACAAATCAGTAAAATCTTCCATTTGGGGAGAACCAAAATGGAAGATGGGTATACAAAGCTCCAGTGTAACATGAGTAACAAAATCAAACCGAAATGTTAGGGAAGAAAAGACTAAGGAACTCTAAAATATAGCATTTTGTATATATGCTTTAGGGCTAAAGACAAAAAATAATATTCACAAATATTGAACCTCTAGTTAGCAGATTTGTTTTTTCAGGGGTATAAGTTAGCAATTCTGAAACTATGTGTTAGAACACATCCTACAGGACTGAACAATAAGCAAATATATTGTGGGTAATAAGAGCCAAGTTTCTCTTTGAAACACAGAAGGGATTATAAGTAATGAGAGTGGGGAGGCCTGCATGAACCCTACGGGGTTGAATTAGGATTGAAGGTACCAGTGTGAATTAATGGTTGTGGGTGTGTGTGTGGATTTGTAGATGTATATGTATGTATGTAGACAAACTCACATGTGTATATGCCAATAAATGCCTGTATTTCCTACCTCTTCAGAGAGCTTAGAAACAATGAAATCCCAGTATAAAGAGCATACCTAGCTCCCAGGAGTTGACTCTGTTTACCATCTCCAATTGAAGGAACCAGGGTTCCTGGGAGAAATGGCTGGTTCTGTGGCTGGCACAGGAGAAATACAAGTTAAGACTAGTGTACTTGAAGGTTCCAAGAGTAAGGAAGTGTTCAAAAAATGTTGGAGACATGTCAAAGGAACATAGGCGCCAACCTGAAAAGGTTCCCAGCAACCTTAGGCAGTTTGAGCAACAAAATAAATGATAATAATGGGTTATAGCCAATATAACAAAATTAATATCCAAAAATATGTATTAACATAAATAATTGAATAACAAATAAATAGGAGAGAAGGAAAAATTCTTAACATGTTATTTCCTCTAATAAAAAGGAAAAAAAGTAAAATCACCATTTGACAAACATCACAGTAGTAAAACTATTTTAGATTTTAAAAGGTATCAATGGATGCTAAAATTAGTAAGCAAAAAGTGCGATGAGAAACAAAATATTTATATAGCCTCAAAGTATCTGCCACAAGACCCTCACTAATTAATAACAGAAAAACAGTAACTCTACAGTGGAGAGATGGAGCAAGCAGAGAAGTTAGAAAGAAGTAAAGACCACCAAGAAGGGGTCTCCCTGGTGGCGCAAGTTCACTCCCTTGCCATGGAACTGACCCACAAGGCATAGCAGACCTCTCCTGTCTTGCCCGCTGCTCCCCTCAGCAGTGTATCTCAGTAGACCTGCCTGTTCTGCTCCCCACTCTGTCTCTGGTGAATCCTCTCACCTCCACACCTCTGACCTATACCCTGTTCTTGGATGCATAAATAAAATAAATCTTAAAAAAAAGACCACCAAGGAGGAGACAAATCACCACGAGAGACAAGAAAGACAAAGCAGAAAAATGTTCCAGGCTGAAGGAGACACTGCTAGCCTATTGTGTTGACATAAGTGACTCTGGACAAAGGATTTTGGGGAATTCTTTATACCCTTTCTGCAAGTGAGTCTGAATTTATTTCAAATTTAAAAAATTAAAATTTGATGTGCGTGTGTTCTACTGTGTGCAAATGCATGCACAGAAATTTAAATTTAAAAGGTAGAAAAAAAACTTGTGGTGATTATTTCTGATCTTCTCTTATTTGTATTTTCCAATTTTTCTCCAGCGAATTGTACTGTTACATAAAATGTTAACATTAGGAGAATCTGAGAGAAGGGTATGTAGGAATTCTCTGTATGTTTTTGTAATTTTTTAAAATGACATTACTTTAGGATGAAAAGTTAAAATTAACAAATAAGTAAACAAACGGAGTAGGCTATATTACTGTAAAAATTTTATAAGCACCGTAATGTCTGCCACGTTAGTCTGGTTCACAGATGCCATCCCGAGGGCACGGCTCATGCTGCTCATCAAGGAAAGATTCAGCTTCACAGTCACTCTCAACATGGCTTGCACAACCAGTAGTGCTACTAGAGAGGAGACTTCTCTGCCACTCCTGGCATAGAGTGCTTCGTCCAGGGAAAGAAGGGAGGCCGGGAGGAGGCCTGGTGAAGATTATATTAAATACCCCAGGGAAGTCCCTGAATGAGTAACCAATGGGAGCAGCAAAAATGCCCCAAGACTTTTCAAAGCTGGACAGTGATGTATAATAGTAACTAACATTTCATGAGCACTGACCATGTGCCAGCTCCGGGTATTAGTGCAATTCATTTTTACATTTCTATTTACTCACTGTTGCTATTACCCCTATTTTACTGATAAGGTAAAGATAAGTAGCTTGTTCCAGTCACAGAGCTACTAAGTAGCAGAACAGGGACTTGAGCCTCGGAATTTGAACTCCAAAGCCAGTGCTCTGAAGCCCCGTACCTCATTGTAGATGTAAGGTTTGCAGGAACTTTCCCCGTACACGGTGGAGAAGCAGGGCGGAGGCGCATGGAGGCATGGAGGCCAAGTGGGAGGCTCACTGTGGTTCAAGTAAAAGAGGTTAAGGGTCTAAATAATTTACCCATAATATAATTTCAGTTTTGTAGGAGTTTACCACAATAAGAAAAATAACTCCTTTTAAAAATAGAACTTTCTCTTTAGAACTTTGGTGGCATGATAGGAAATCTGTAGAAGAGCACTGCAACGTGCTCGTGGAGCTTACAGTTCTTCATGCCCTCTTTCTGGGTGAGGACCTTGGTCCTCTTATGTAAAGTTTAGGGAGGGGAAACCACAAGAAAATGTTTTCATGTTGTTGCACAATATGTGTGACAGAAAAATCAGGAAGGGGAAATGTTTTTGTATAATGAAAAGACAGACTGCGGTTTTCACTTTATGGTCAAGCTAGTAACTAAGAAGAAGAGAAAATCCCCCTAAGTGCTGGGTACCGAACGGGACATCTATGAACTTACGCATCAAACTGAATGGTAAGTGGAAGCTACTATCCTAAAAGTCTTCATATGGCATGAGATAACGCCTAAAATTATTTCTCCTTTCAAATTTCTAATTCTAAGAAATTTATATTTCCAAACCAGTAATAACAGCATCAGTAAAATGTTGGTAATATAATGTGTTGTTAACTAGAACTCTACTAAATAGGAATTTGTGACTTTACGGGGGATGAAATTTACATTTGTCCTAGTAGGAGTACAAGATTTCCCAAGCAAATTTGAAAAACAAGATTAGAAAATATGTTTGCATGTGGCTCTCCATGTTTCCCAGCACCGTTTATTTAAAAGGCTGCCTTTAAAAAAAATTAGAAAACATTTTATAGAACAAACTATATGATTTTAGTATATTATTTGTATTCAAAGATAAACTGTACTCTAAGCAATAATTTGTTGTTAAAAACAAGTGACCCAAATCTCTTCTTGAGTGTACTTTGTTAGGAATTACTAACTCAGCAATGTAATTATTTTATATTGACATTCTATAAGTCGGTCTCCACCTCAGACTGGCTTTACCTCTCCCCTCTGAGAACGTAAAGAAATTAATTTTCAGATATTGGGGGTGGGCTGGGGCAGCAAGGCTGCACGGGGAGGCAGGTGATGAGAATCCTTGGCTGAGAGGCGGTCAGGTCTCAACACTTTCCCATTACCTTCCTGAGGTAAGGAGAGCCCCGCACTCTCGCGGCCTCGCTGACGCTGCTTTCCGTTGCTTCGCTCATGCCTCCCACTGCCCTTCTCATTACTGGGCTCCCACAGTTTGCCAGTGCAGGGATGTCTGGGCGTGTCTCGGCAGGATGGGTAGGATCGAGTCTTGTGGGTGTTGTTTTTCTTGAAATACTCTCTAGCAGGGCCTTGCTGGTTACGTTTTCACCAGTCTTTGAATCTGAACGTAGCAGATCAGCCCTGAAGTATTGATAGGGATTAAATGAATGAATTGTTGGCTTTGAAGTATACTCATTTTTTTTGTCATTTTAATATTATTAATATCATAATATAACCAATAACTTTATACTAAAACACCCTTAAACCAACACTGGATTAATAATACATATATCTTTTGTATAACTCACAGAGCAATGCAGGATGATGAATACACGGGCTTCAGGATTGTTTTGAAATAACATGGAACTAATTGTTGAAAATTAAGATTTAAGTATATGATTATTTAGAAATGCTCTCGACAGATTTAAGTTTTTCAGTAGACAAACTCATTGTGCATAAGACAGATTTATGATATGATAACAGTATCAAGTGAGGGAAAAAGTCAAGAAATTATATAAATCAGTAAGATTTGATGTAGTCATTAAATGTCATGTTTCTAGTCATAAGCAGTGCAACTGGCACATGTTCACAATATAAAATTTATGGAGAAAAGTGGGATATAAAACTACACATGCTTATGGGCCTCCCTGGTGGCGCAGCGGTTGAGCGCTGGGTTGCGAAGCTGCTCGCAGCCTCTGCAGCGCCAGTTCGATCCCCGGCTGCTCCCCGGCCACTGGAGGAGGGTCCCACATGGCGCGCAGACCTCTCCTGCCGCCCGCTGCTCCCCTCAGCAGTGTACTTCGGTCCTTCTGCCTGCTCTGCTCCCCGCTCTGGCTCTGGTGAATTCTCTCCCTCTCCCATGCTTCTGACTGTACCCAGAGCTTGTATGTATGTATGTATCAATCAATCAATAAATCTTTAAAAAAAAAAAAAACCACACATGCTTATGATTCTGATCTTGCTTTAAAATATAAGATGTGCAAAATTAAAAATCTGAAATGTTAGAGTTAAATGTTAATAGTGGCAATCTCTAGGTGATACAATTATGGGTGAGTTTTATTTTCTTCTTTGTACTTTTCTGCATTTTCCAAAGCACTATTGTCCCCATAAAGTTGAGACAAAAAAAAAAAAAAGGAAGGAAAAACAGTGCTACCCCCACAGCTGCTGAGAAAGGGTTCTAGCTAGTAAACCCAGACTTCCCTGTGAATCCTGGCATCATAGCACTCCTAAAAAACAATTACTAAAGATGGACATGAGTTTGGGTAACAACTATGATAAACCACACAGTCCTGTTAAATTCTGAGCTTAAGAGAAAAAATAAATATCTAATGCAAGGTTGGCTATAGTCCTATGTTGTATACAATTAGGTCTTACAATAGCTCTTCCTGCTTCAGTCAGAATTTCTGATTTTCTTAAGTTTTACTCAATTGTTTCCTAAATGAATGCCACTGAATTATTTCAGAATAACATTATAATAACTTATTCCCAACCAATAAAGACATTAAAATATGGCCTTACCTTTTTCGCTTTTGTGAAAGACACAGCGATTGTGGAGAAGATGCTCTACTTGGCTCATCAGCTAAGGTAGCCAGAATAAAGTTAGCTTCCAGTAACATATCATCAATACTTAGAGCCATGGGTCTGAAAAAAGGCAGAGTCAAAACAAACATCACATTCATTTTCTGATGGACACTGGGAAAACAGTAGAAAATAATACTTAATTCAGGAGTAAAAACAAACATTAAAGGTTGAAGTCCTTTTTGTCTTTTCACAAATTAACACAGTTCTGAGTTGAAAGGCCCCAAGAAAGCATCAGGTCCAATTTCATAGACTATCTATCCTTACCCAATCTCATTTGAAATTTTAATTTTGAAGTATATAAAGTATCATAGTATTATAGAGATTTAACTTGTCTAAGCCATGTATAGTTTCCTAATTAGGCAATTTATTCAGTATCATGTCAAGTGTACAAATGCTTTCACTCTGTAGAAGAACAGATCTTTCTTAATGCAGTTATTAATTAAAAAATGCCATGTTATGGCATCTTTTAAAATTTTAGCCTGATAATTGCTACTAGTAATATCAAGAAATTCCTAAAGTTAGAATTAATTTCAAAGTGATCCAAAGACCTTATTATAATATATTAACAAAAGAAAAAGAAAATAGTCTCAGAAAGTTCCAAAGGACCTACTTCCCAGGAACGTCAAAATGAATAGATATAGGAGCATGTGTAGCTTCTGAAAATGTCAGCATTCCCTGAAAGAAGAAAAATACTTAAATGCTTATTTAAAAATAACAAGTAAAACTTTTAATTTGACACAAACTTTTGTTTACCTTCAGTTCCTTAAAGCAAAATGTTATTTCAGTGTCAATTCCAATTTGAAAGATGTCGAACTCATCTGGGCCAACAAGCATCTCACTGTACACAGAATTGGTCAAATCTATTCATATTATAGGAAAATAAAGAATAAAATTAGTTCCAGAGGTATTTGTTATATTTTAATATAAAATTATAACCGTCAGTGGTAGATTAAAAATAGACACAAGTATTTTGACAATTTCATTGAGAGGTGAGGTCTGTTTATGTCCCCCCCTTGAATCTGGGTGGGTAAGATCTCTGTTCTGACCAATACGAGCAGAACTGGTACTGGTTTCCGGGTCCAGGCCTTAAGAGGCTGGCAGCCTCCACTCTATCCTCTATACACTTCCATGATCCTACACAGTGACTCCTGGAACTCAACAACAATTTCTTGGATCTCTTAAAAATGTAAATGATCTTTCTACATCTTATTACATTTTATTTTATATTTTAAGACATTTATTTATGCATGCATAGAAGAACTAGGGTGTAGGCCAGAGGTGTGGAGGTGAGAGGATTTACCAGAGACAGAGTACGGAGTGAAACAGGCGGATCTACTAAAATACACTACTAAGGGGAGCAGTGGGTAAGACAAGAGAGGTCTGCTGCGCCATGTGGGTCAGCTCTCTCAGGCCACAGTGGTGATAGCACTGAGACTTAATCCCTATGCCACGAGGGAGGCCCCTCTACTACATTTTAGACAAGAATAAATATTATGCCATTAATATTTACTGAATGGTTAATAATCCAGAAAGCCAGAAAGTAATATTCCATCAAAACACAGTGGTAGATATAATCCTTACCCATTGATTCCTCATTAGAACTCTTAAGGCAAACATTTAGTGGAGTAACAGCTAGGGTAATTTCCTCTTGACTCGATGTAAAAAGAACAATTGCCTCAGCAAGCACTCTACAAAATGTAAAGAAAAATGATATATTGTTTTAAAAACAAGAGAGAAAGGATATTTTCCACCTGTAAAAATCAAATCTTTCACCTGTTAAAAAAATACGTTATTGGTGGAGAGTTAGGAAAATGTACGCAAAAAGACCTAGATGGACTGCCATATTTTCAGTATATTTTAAAAGTGTAGCCTCATTGACAGGTAAGAGAATAGTAAAGTACATTATTAGTAAACCATGTGAAAGCTACAGAATAAAATGTCTTTAGTTCTATGTTTTTATGCCAATATATTTTTTAAAAATTGGCCTGGGCTCATTTTTAAGGGAGATAACAGAAAACAGAGCTGGGGTAACCTTGAACTAGAACGAGGGTGAACACTCATGGAGACCCAGTGGAGGAAGGTAGAGGTTTCTAAGTAGCCACTTGCTTCTGTTCTCTTTCCCTCTGTTCCCACTAGAGTATTAGCTTCATTTTCAATGTTGTGTTGCCATCCTAAATGCCCTTTCATTCCAGGTTCCCTTTCCTAAGTCATCTTTATTGAGATGTAATTAATTATGACACAATTCACAGATTTGAAGTTGTTGATTGGCATTGCCCTAATGACCAATGATGTTGAGCATTTTTTCATGTGCTTAAGCCATGTATTTTTTCTAGGGAAACAAAGGTCTTTTTAAATTATTTGTTCATTTTATATTTAGGTTACTTGTCCTTTTATTATTGTATTATAAGTCTGGACTACTTTTGAAATTGAGGTGGTGTTAGATAAAAATGAGATTCTTAGAATTTTTGTGATGTTGGTGTTATCTTGATGCTAGACATCAGCTCAGTGTTTCTTGATGCCAAAATATCAGGAACACGACGAAATTCATCTGGAATTTTTCTGTTAAGGGGCAGGTTTTGTACAAGATACCAAATAGCCTGATATAAAAAAATTACAATATAAACGTGCAATTGAAAAGGGAGGAAAAATACACATTGCAATTAATATATGAAAAGATGCTCAAACTTCCTAATAATAAACACAATAAAGAAGATCTAACTATGCCATTTTTCTACCTATCAGGCTGGGAAAAATTTTAAAGCTCAATCATATCCTTTACTTAGAAAGATTCTCCTAAGCTTTTGGTAGGAATGTAAATTGGCATGAACTTTCCAAACAAGTTGTTGGTCAATATGCATGCAAATTTAATTTGTGTAAGTTTTAACTCAGCAATTTCATTTCTTTTTTTTTTATTTTTTTTTTTATAAATTTTATTGTTATATTCCCCATACAATTGCAGCCCCCCCATTCTGACCCCAATCCCTCCACTCCGGCCCCCCTAAAAGTGTCTCTGGTTCATAGTTTTTTGTTGATTTTGATTTTCACTTTCTTATAGTTATTCATTTTCCTGGTCGCTTATTTACGTTTTCTAGATTCCTGCTATGAGTGAGACCATCCGGTATTTTTCTTTTTCTTTTTGGCTTATTTCGCTGAGCATGATCCCTTCCAGCGCCATCCATGTTGCTGCAAATTGCATGTGTTTATCTTTTTTGAATGCTGAGTCATATTCCATGGTATATATGTACCACATCTTCTTGATCCAGTCATCTATTTTTGGGCATTTGGGTTGTTTCCAAAGCTTAGCTATTGTAAACAGTGCTGCTATAAACATAGGAGTGCAGGTGTTCTTTGGAATTGATGTTTCTGTGTCCTTTGGGTAAATACCTAGGAGTGGAATTGCTGGATCATATGGAAGCTCTATGTTTAGTAGGTCCAGAAATCTCCACACAGCTCTCCACAGTGGTTGGACCAGTTTGCACTCCCACCAACAGTGCAGAAGAGTTCCTTTTTCTCCACACCCTCGCCAACATTTCTTGTTGCTAGTTTTTTTAATATGTGCCATTCTCACTGGTGTAAGATGGTATCTCATGGTAGTTTTGATTTGCATTTCCCTGATGACAAGTGATGTTGAACATTTTTTCATATGTCTGTTGGCCATTTGCATTTCCTCTTCAGAGAAGTTTCTTTTTAGCTCTTCTGCCCATTTTTTGACTGGATTATTTTCTTTGCTGTTGTTGAGTCTGATCAGCTCTTTGCAGATTTTTGTGATCAGTCCTTTATCATTAGTGTTGTATGCAAAAATGTTCTCCCAGTTGGTGGGGTTTCTCTTTGTTTTTGTTATTGTCTCTTTTGCTGTGCAAAAGCTCTTTAATTTGATGTAGTCCCAGCTGTTGATCTTTGCCTTCACTATCACTGCTTTGGGTGATGTGTCTGTAAAGATGTCTTTGATGTGCAAATCACGTAGTGTTTTGCCTATATTTCCTTCTATATATTTTATGGTTTCAGGTCTTATGTCTAGTTCTTTAATCCATTTTGAGTTGATTTTTGTGTATGGTGTGAGGTAGTGGTCAAGCTTCATTCTTTTGCATGTAGCGACCCAGTTTTCCCAGCACCATTTATTGAACAAACTTTCTTTGCTCCAATGCATAGTCTTTGCTCCTTTGTCAAAGATTAGTTGACCATAAATCTGTGGGTTTATTTCTGGATTTTCTATTCAATTCCATTGGTCTGTATGTCTGTTCTTGTTCCAATACCATGCAGTTTTGATGATTATGGCTTTGTAGTATAGTTTGAAGTCTGGGAGTGTGATGCCTCCATTCCCTTCTTTTTTTTTTCAGGAGAGCTTTGGCTATTCGGGGTTTTTTGTGATTCCATATGAATTTCATCAATAATTGTTCTATTTCTTTGAAGAATGACATTGAAATTTTGATTGGAATAGCATTGAATCTGTATATTGCTTTTGGTAGGATGGCCATTTTAATAATGTTTATTCTTCCAATCCATGAGCAGGGGATGTCTCTCCATTTCTTTGTGTCTTCTTCTATTTCTTTTAACAGTGTTTTATAGTTTTCTTTGTATAGGTCCTTTACCTCTTTTGTTAGATTTATTCCCAAAAATTTGATTTTTTTTGTTTCAATAACAAAAGGGATGGTTTTTTTGATTTCTTCTTCTTCAGATTTATTGTTTGTGTAAAGGAAGGCTACTGACTTTTGCGTGTTGATTTTGTATCCTGCCACTTTACTGAACTGATTGATGAGTTGAATTAGCTTTTCTGTGGAGTTTTTGGGGTTCTCTATGTATAATATCATATCGTCTGCAAATAGTGATAGTTTGACTTCTTCTTTTCCTATTTGGATTCCTTGGATGTCTTTCTCTTGTCTTATTGCCCTGGCTAGGACTTCCAGTATTATATCGAAAAGCAGTGGTGAGAGTGGACATCCTTGTCTTGTTCCAGATCTTAATGGAATTGCTTTCAGCTTTTCACCATTGAGAATGATACTGGCTGTTGGCTTGTCATAGATGGCCTTTATGATGTTGAGGTATGTTCCTTGTATCCCAAGAATTTCAAGGGCTTTTATCATGAATGGGTGTTGCACTTTGTCGAAAGCTTTCTCAGCATCTATTGATATTATCATATGGTTTTTATATTTCTTTTTGTTGATGTGTTGGATAACGTTGATTGATTTTCGGATGTTAAACCATCCTTGTGTCCCTGGAATGAATCCTACTTGGTCGTGGTGAATTATCTTATGGATACATTGTTGGATTCTGATAGCTAAAATTTTATTGAGGATTTTTGCATCAGTGTTCATTAAGGAGATTGGCCTATAGTTTTCCTTTTTTGTGTTGTCCTTGTTCGGTTTTGGTATTAGTGTAATGTCGGCTTCATAAAACGTGTTTGGTATTGTCCCTTCCTTCTCAATTTTTTGGAAGAGTTTGTGAAGGATAGGCACTAATTCGTCTCTGACTGTTTGGTAGAATTCATTTGTAAATCCATCAGGTCCTGGGCTTTTGTTTTTGGGGAGGTTTTTGATTACCATTTCAATTTCGCTAATTGTAATTGGTCTGTTTAGGTGTTCTATTTCTTCTTTATCTAGCTTTGGGTGATTGTAGAGTTGTAGGAATTTGTCCATCTCCTCTAGATTGTTAAACTTGTTTCCATATAACTGTTCATAATAGTTACTGATTATTCTTTTGATTTCTGCTGTGTCCGTTGTGATTTCTCCTCTTTCACTGATGATCCTGTTTATTTGTGCTTTCTCCCTTTTTTCCTTTGTGAGCCTGGCTAGGGGTTTGTCTATTTTATTGATTTTTTCAAAGAACCAGCTCTTGGTTTCATTGATCTTTTGGATTGTTTTTTTAGTTTCAATTTCATTTATTTCTGCTTTGGTTTTTATTATTTCTATTCTTCTACTGGTTTTGGGGTTTTTTTGTTGTTCTTTTTCTAGATCTTTGAGCTTCGAGATTAGGTTGTTTCTTTGCGTTCTTTCTTGTTTCTTGATGTGAGCTTCTATTGCTATATATTTTCCTCTTATTACTGCTTTTGCTGCATCCCATACATTTAGGATATTGGTGTCCTCCTTGTCGTTCAATTCAAAAAATTTTTTAATTTCTTCTTTGATCTCCTCATTAGTCCAATGGTCTTCCAGTAGTGTGGTTTTTAATCTCCATGAGGTAGGAAAGTTCCTTGCCTTCTTTTTATGGTTTATTTCTAGTTTGATGCCTTCATGGTCAGAAAAGATGGTTGATATGATTTCAATCTTGGTGTATCTGTTGATGTTTGTCTTGTGCCCCAGTATGTGGTCGATCCTGGAGAATGATCCGTGTGCGCTTGAGAAAAATGTGTACTCCGTTTTTTTGGGGTTTAGTGTTCTATAGATGTCTGTTAAGCCCAATTGCTCTAGGTCCTTATTTAGAGCTTTGGTTTCTTTACTTATTTTTTGTCTTGTTGATCTATCCATTGTTGATAATGGTGTGTTGAAGTCTCCCACTACATATGTGTTTTCTCTGATGTCTGTTTTCAGAGAGGACAACAGTTGTCTGATATATTTTGGTGCTCCTTCGTTTGGTGAGTATATGTTAATGAGTGTTATTTCTTCTTGAAGTATTGTCCCCTTGATCATAATGTAGTGACCATTGGGGTCTCTTTTTATCTTTTTGAGTTTGAAATCTGTTTTATCTGATATAAGTATAGCTGTTCCTGCTTTCTTTTTTGGTCCATTTGCTTGTAGGATTGTTTTCCATCCTTTAACTTTGAGCCTTTTTTTATCTTTTGTAGCTAAATGTGTTTCCTGGAGACAGCAAAAGGTTGGGTTTTGTTTCTTAATCCAGGCTGCAACTCTGTGTCTTTTTATTGAAGAGTTTAGTCCATTTATATTTAGAGTTAATATTGATATGTTAGCATCTGTATTTGCCATTGTGTTTGTCTTTCCTTTGATTTTATTTATTTATTCTTGTAATAACTTTTTTTTTTGGCCTTCTTTCATTGTTATTCATCCCTCTGAGGTTCTGGCTTTAGGACTCCTTGTAGTATTTTTTGGAGTGGGGGTTTAGTTGCAATGAAATTCCGGAGTTTCTGTTTGTCTGGGAAGGTCCATATTCTTTCTTCAAAGAGGAAGGAGAGCTTTGCGGGATAGAGTATTCTTGGTTGGCATCTGTTTTCTTGGAGTCTGTTGACTATGTCCCTCCACTCTCTCCTTGCCCGTAGTGTTTCTTCGGAGAAGTCTGATGTCAGCCTGATTGGTTTTCCTTTGAATGTTATCTGTTTCTTCCCTCTTGCCAGCTTCATTATTTTTTCCTTGTCCTGGATTCTTGGGAGCTTTACTATTATGTGTCTTGCTGTATTTTTCCTTTCGTCGTGGAAGTTTGGTGTTCTTCTTGCTTCTTGTATATCAATTTTCAGCTCCTTCTTCACATTTGGGAAGTTCTCTTCAATTATCTCTTTGAATATTTTCTCTGTTCCTACATCTCTCTCCTCTCCTTCTGGTATTCCTATAACTCTTATATTTCCTTTCCTCATGGAGTCAGATAGTTCCCGAAGTCTTTCCTCGTTCTTTTTCCTTCGTACTTCTCTTTCCTTTTCTGTTTTGGTTCTTTTTATTTCTGTGTCTTCAAGATTACTTATTCGTTCTTCCATTTCATCTATTCTGCTTTCATTGCTTTTCCCAGAATTCTTTAGTTCTTCCATTAATTCTTTGATCTCCTGCATTTCTTTTACTTCCCTCTTTAGGGACTCAATTTCTTTCTTCTGACCATTGTTTTCCCTCTCTAGGGACTCAATTGCATTCTTCTGATCGTTGATTATTTTTCCCTTATCATTGTTTTCCTTTATGACTTCTGTCAGTTTTTTAATCACGGCAATTTTAAATTCTCTTTCTGGAAGGCTCAGAAATTCTTCCAAGTTATTGTCGTTGCAATCTGGGGGCTGGTTTTCTTTTTGTGGTGTGCTTTTTCTCTGGAGAGTTGCAAGGTTGCGTGTGGTTCTTCTCCTCCCTACTGTCTGTTTTCTAATTTGCCGTATGCGTTGGGACACTGTGTTGTTGGGACTGGCCGGCATCTTGGGTGGGCTTCTCTGCTCCCCTCTGGTTCCTCCAGGAGTCATCTGTCAGTTTCAAGCAGTCTTTACTGGAGAAAGGTCCCTGTTCTAAAATGCCGATGTGGGGACACACTCCCCTGTGCGCCTGGTCTGCCCCGGCGGTGGGTTCCTGCTCCCCCTCTGGGCTTGGACTGCAGGCCAGAGGGGGTCTGGCGTGGGCGAACTTCCCCCGCTCACCTCTGGCTCCTGAGGAAGCCTTCTGTAGGTAGTCTTTACTGAAGAAATGTCCCTGTTCTAAAATGGTGATGTGAGACACACTCACTGCGCGTCTGGTCTCAGGCACACTCTTCTGCGCGCCTGGTCTGCCCCGGCTGTGGGTGCTCGCTCTCCCTGTGGGCTCAGACTACTTGTTCGGAAGGGGCCCGGTGTGGGCTAACTCCCCAGCTGGCCACTAACTCCTTCAGGAGCCTCTGCTGGCTTCAAGTCGCTAGGTGGCGCCAGAGATCTCTCCTAGAGCCCTTGGGGAGCTGATTTTCCACCCCGTGGGACAGGGAGCAGAGCGGGGATGGTAGGGTACACCTCAACGGCTTTGGGGTGCTGTGTCTGCCTTGTGCCCCACCGTCGTGGGGAACCCACGCCCCTAATTTCGTGCCCCGGGTCTCAGTTCCAAAGCCCTCAGTTCCAGGATGCGGGCTGTAGCCCAGATCAGTGGCGCGGGAATGGCGCCTTTTGAATCCCGCTTCCCTGCCTGGGCGCCTTGTTCCTGCTCACTCAGGGAGGGCCTCCGCGGTTTCTGGGCAAGCTTACCGGGCAGCCGGGGCTGTGTGCTGGTGCTGGTCTCCTCCTGGGGGGCGGGGCTCTCTTTAATGGCGCCTGGAGCTCACCTCCGAGGCGGATCCTGCAGGGTTCTCCACAGCTCCCGTTCACGGGGTGTGGTGGCTGAAATAGTTCCTTTCCACTCACAGTCCCACTTGCTACGTCCGTTTTTCTTGTTGGCCGTTTTGGTTTGTTGTTTCCCTCCTCTCTGCCGGTCGGAGAGTGCCGACTTTGTGGGCGGGGGAGGGGAGCAGGGTTCTGCGCTTCCCTCCCTTCTGGTCCTCTTTTATGGCAACTTTCTTCTTTGGGCAGTTTGCTGGAGTCGTCCGTTTATCTTCCATGTCCCAGTTCTCACTGGGACCTGCCGCTTTTCCTCCCTATTAACTTTTTTTAATGGGAGATCTTACTCGCAGCGTCTCCTTGCCGCCATGTTGCTCCGCCCCTCTTCTCTTTTTTTTTTAAATAATAAATTTTATTTTTATATTCCCCATACAGTTGCAACCCCCCCTTTCTGATCCCAATCCCTCCCCTCCCGCCCCCCACCCCAACAAAAGTGTCTCTGTTTCATAGTTTTTTGTTGATTCTGATTTTCACTTTCTTATAGTTATTCATTTTCCTGGTCCCTTATTTAAGTTTTCTAGATTCCTGCTATGAGTGAGACCATCCGGTATTTTTCTTTTTCTTTTTGGCTTATTTCGCTGAGCATGATCCCTTCCAGCGCCATCCATGTTGCTGCAAATTGCATGTGTTTATCTTTTTTGAATGCTGAGTAATATTCCATGGTATATATGTACCACATCTTCTTGATCCAGTCATCTATTTTTGGGCATTTGGGTTGTTTCCAAAGCTTAGCTATTGTAAACAGTGCTGCTATAAACATAGGGGTGCAGGTGTTCTTTGGAATGGATGTTTCTGTGTCCTTTGGGTAGATACCTAGGAGTGGAATTGCTGGATCATATGGAAGCTCTATGTTTAGTAGGTCCAGAAATCTCCACACAGCTCTCCATAGAGGTTGGACCAGTTTGCACTCCCACCAACAGTGCAGAAGAGTTCCTTTTTCTCCACACCCTCGCCAACATTTGTTGTTGCTAGTTTTTTTAATATGTGCCATTCTCACTGGTGTAAGATGGTATCTCATGGTAGTTTTGATTTGCATTTCCCTGATGACAAGTGATGTTGAACATTTTTTCATATGCCTGTTGGCCATTTGCATTTCCTCTTCAGAGAAGTTTCTTTTTAGCTCTTCTGCCCATTTTTTAACTGGATTATTTTCTTTGTTGTTGTTGAGTCTCATCAGCTCTTTGCAGATTTTTGTGATCAGTCCTTTATCATTAGTGTTGGGTGCAAAAATGTTCTCCCAGTTGATGGGGTTTCTCTTTGTTTTTGTTATTATCTCTTTTGCTGTGCAGAAGCTCTTTAATTTGATGCTCCTTTGCTCCTTTGTCAAAGATTAGTTGACCATAGATCTGTGGGTTTATTTCTGGATTTTCTATTCAATTCCATTGGTCTGTATGTCTGTTCTTGTTCCAATACCATGCAGTTTTGATTATTATGGCTTTGTAGTATAGTTTGAAGTCTGGGAGTGTGATGCCTCCATTCCCTTCTTTTTTTTTTCAGGAGAGCTTTGGCTATTCGGGTTTTTTTGTGATTCCATATGAATTTCATCAATAATTGTTCTATTTCTTTGAAGAATGACATTGAAATTTTGATTGGAATAGCATTGAATCTGTATATTGCTTTTGGTAGGATGGCCATTTTAATAATGTTTATTCTTCCAATCCATGAGCAGGGGATGTCTTTCCATTTCTTTGTGTCTTCTTCTATTTCTTTTAACAAGCAATTTCATTTCTAAGACTTGTGTTGGGTAGCTTAGAAGATGGCAGCCAAGGATCCCCACCTCCTGAGAGTCATGCCCTCATGTTATCTCCTCCTCTTTAATTGGGGCTGGGCCTGGAGATTCACTTCTAACAAAAAGTGTAGAAGTGATGAGATGATGATTCAGAGACTGTCTTCCGCCTTGGTGCATGGAGAGGAGGGCCACGGGTTGTGGTAACTAGCTACCATGTTGTGAGGATAATCAGACAGCAGAAAGGAGTGCTTCTCAGGAAATGAAACCTACCAGCAACCCCTGGCATAAGGTTGGAAGTGAATCTTCTGCAGCCTCCCACCAGCCATGTCAGTGAGCTTGCAAGTGAATTTCCCCAAGTCTAGCATTTAGATGAGATCACAGCCCTGGCTGACAGTTCAACTTCAAAATCAGAGACCACGAGCCAGAAGCCTCCATCTGAGCCATACTTATCACTATGAAGTAATATATGTCTTTTTCTTAAAACTCTGAATTTTGGGGAAATTTGTACCACAGCAGCAGATAACCAATATACTACCCTATGTACTACTGGGAACATTGTTTGTGAGAGCCAAACGTTGGGGGAAACCTACTTTTTCAATAATAGGATAAAAGGTAAATAAATTATGGTTTAGTCACACAATGAAAAACTATATAATCATTAAAAAGAATAATGACTTAAGTGAACTGACATAGAAATTTCAAAAAGCAAGTTGCCAAACAAGAATAGTGGCACATTTTCTTTGGAAAAGATGTGCTTAAGTAGGCATCTAATATGTGATATTAATGAGAGAGAGAGAGAGAGAGAGAGAGAGAGAGAGAGAGAAAGAGAGAGAGAGAGATCAAACTGTTAATAGATACTACCCATGCCAAGTGGAGGCATGGAAAGAGGGAAACAAACTTAATCATCTTCTTTACACTCCTCTGCACATTTTAGCCATATTGCAGGGAGCATGCATTGCTTTTGTAATTTAAAAATCTTTTTGTTTACAAAATAATGTTTAATGCTGTAGTTTAACTGAAAAATTGGGTGCATTTCCATGGATATATAAGCCTAAGTCATTCTCTAGAGAAAAAACAAAAACGAGACCACTTAGGGATAAAATCAGTCCCTATTAGAAATGTTAAAATTTCTTTGTACTGTGTGTTTTAAGACTCAGACAGAAGGCACCATATAAATGCAAAAAAAAATTATAAGGTAGTCTGTTTTTTTCCTGGTATCACTTGCTGTAGAAATGCACTAATGGGATATTTTAGAATGTTCTTAGCCGCTGAATTATTATTGCTACCATAGGCAATTATCTACTATCACCTTTCTCAAGGTTTCAGCTTGACCCTATAAGGTAGTTTCTCTAAGTCAATACTAGCTTTAAAAAAAAAAGTTACTTATTTAAAAGTTCCGGGGCATTAATTTTTTCCTTTTTTGACCATCCTACAGTCAAAAAAAGAAAAACAGATAACAGAGAATCCATTACCTTGGTTGAATCATTAGTGTATTAGTGCACATGTTCTTTTCAAAAATAACTTGCAAAGGTTGACTTTCTTCAAAACACACATTATGAGTTCTTTTAATACCTTAAAAAGAGTAAAGCAACCTGTTAATAATTCTAAGTGCAAAATGAACAGATTTTAAAATCTTTAGGTTTCACAAACTAAATAATATTAAAGTAACGCCTGGCAGGTGCACGTTCCTTGGAGAAGCACTATCCTTAAAGAAATGTGTTTATTGCCCCCTAGTGGACATCATGCAATATGCCATGATGTCTGGAGTTCTAGATTGTTGTGACATACATACACGTAATTACTTAAATCGTGTGTAAAATAGTGATTGCTCACTACAGATTACATATGTATGATTTTTCAATAATATCTCCAGATAGGACTTTTGAAATTAGACCTAAACATCTGGACCGTGAATTCTTTCTCTCTGGGTGGAGTAAAGTGTAGTAGCAGTGACACCTGTCGCCCCCTGTGCCAGGAACTGCAGTATACATTTTACAGACATTCCCCGAGGGCCTCACAACATCCACGATGTAGGTCCTTAATTTCAGAAAACTACAGCTCCATGAGGAAAGTAGAGATGAGAGAGTTTTTAAAGAATATAGAAAAGAAGCAGCAGCTACTGCTGCCTGGATTAAACCATGCCTATGACCTAACGCTGAGCCTTTCATTTACATGAGCTTCTTTATTAAGTCAGTTTGCAATGGATTTTCTGGACCTTTTTTCTTCTACTTGCAATTTAAAACATCCTAGCACATTCAACTACCCTACAAAAGCTATTTAAAAAATCAACCACAAATAAATATTGGATACTAGTCAAACTACTTGAGAGATACTTAAGAAAAGCTAGTTGTTTAAAATCTAGCTGGAATAAGGGATGAGGATAAGTGTAATCACTGCAAATTGCAGTCACCAGTGCTCCCCTGTGCCAGGACACTGTGATGTGCTTTACAGATGTGACCTCACCTCTTCACCACAACAGCCCTGGAATACAAGAGTAGTTAAGTTATCCCATTTTACAGAGAAAAAAATGAAGTAAATATATATATTAAAATCTTAATAAAAGCATCAACATAAATGTAAAATAAAGTTGGGAAATATAAAATAAATTATACTAAGATAACCTTCTGTAAGACTATTCCACAACAAAAAAAAAATGATTTAGACCAATATTCCAAGTACCACTGTCTATAAAGCATACAATTCTATTAACTTCAAATAAAATAACAGCAATCACATAAAAAATGTGCCAGGGATTCTTTTAAACATCTTAGAGCTGTAACTTCCTAAAGTTCATTGAATCTTCATGAAAACACTAGGAGTCTGGGATTAAAACTATTCTCATTTTACATATTGAGAAACTGAGTCACAGAGATGTCAAATAATTTACTCAAGGTCTCAGCAAGGAAGAACTAGAGAGACTTCCACCTCAACCTGTGGCCTTCAGGGTCTATGCTGTTATCAACACACTGCACATACATAAACATGTAAAAGTTCTATGCATATGATATTTGAATATCTACCATGTTAGGCAGGAAATCTGTTTTACAACTTAGCGTAGCAGAGTGAATGAATGAAGGTTTTGAATCCTACTACTGTGGACTCAAATCCAGGTTTTGCAGTTTACCAGTTTTGTGACGTTAGGTTAATTACTACTCACTTTTAGGTCAGATATAATACAGTCTCCTACATGGCTTCCACTACAGGTAGACATTCTTTTCTGTTCTTATCAAGGAGCATTTGTTGTTAAGTCAACATACACAAAGCACTTAGAGATTATTATCTCTCAAACAGTTTACCTTAGAACAATTAATTATTTGAATTGAAATGGATATTTAAAAAATGGTCTGTATGCAGGCAAAGTTTGTGCCACTGAAAAGTCAAAAAAGGAAATAACACAATCACCTCATAATACTTCTACAGCAATAAAATACTGCCCAAGTAATTAGAACAGCTCAACCATGAAACTACACAAATTCTAAGCAACAATGCAATGAGAAGTCTTGACATGCAGCTGGAATATTCTAAATGTAAGAAACATTACATAAGAGTGTGGATTCTCCAGTTTTTAAGTGTTAAAAATTATTTCACCTTTTGGGCCTCCCTGGTGGCTCAGGAGGTTAAGACACAACCCCCGAGGCTGTTTGCAGCCACCACAGCACGAGTTCGATCCCCAGCCAGGGAGCTACCTGCATGGCACAGCAGACCTCTCCTGACTCGCCCACTGCTCCCCTCAGCAGAGTAAGACCTCTCCTGACTCGCTCGCTGCTCCCTTCAGCAGTGTATTTCAGTCCGTCTGCCTGTTCTGTCCCCAACTCTGTCTCTGGTGAATCCTCTCACCACCCCCCAACACCTCTAGCTTGTACCCCAGTTCTTGTATGCATAAATGAATAAATCTTTAAAAAATTATTTCACCCTTTAAAAACTAGTTTTAATTATACCTACCATGTCTGCAGAAGAACTGAATAACTACTTTGTATGTATCAGATCTGGTGAATATTTTGCACTTCTCTACATTTCTTTCGAGGGAATTCAGATATCTAAAGATGGGCAGGATTGACTGTAACACAAATACATTATAGAATAGTACATACTTAATATGGCAGTTTGATTAGTTTTAAAAACTAACAAAAGAGGGCCTCTATGGTGGCACAAGGGGTTAAGTCTCAGCACTATGAAGATATTCGCAGCCACTGCAGCACTAGCTCCATCCCCAGCCATGTTGCTGACCCACATGGTGTAGCAGACCTCTCCTGTCTGGCCCACTGCTACCCAGTAGATCTGCCTGTTCTGCTCCCCACACTGTCTCTGGTGAGTCCTCTCACCTCACCCACCTCTGCCCTACACCCCAGCTCTTGTCTGCATAAATAAATAAATCTTTTTAAAAATGTATAAAAAATAACAAAAGAGCATGTATATTTATAAATGAATAGACTTATCTTTCATGCCAATTAAACCAAGTATTAAGTATAGATGTTACATCACATAGAACAGATATTTCTGCAATACAAGACAAAATGAGGGTCACTTATATTTACTTTCATTCCCAGTTTGCAATTTAAATTCGACACTTTGTCATTATCATTCATTTCTGCTGAGGATGACCATTGATAATGTTGAAAAAACACAGGAGAGAAGAGGATACATCCATACGCTGACCGACAGGAATTCACAGATCTTAGAGCAAGCTGGAAAAATTAAATTATAGCCATTTAGGAGAAAATCAACGTCCTTTAAATGATTACTTTAGAAAATTCTATTTTTAACATCACAATTAAATGTATTAAAAATGTGTGCATATATGTACTACATTATACAAATACATTATAAAACACAATATGGACTGCATTATACAGTGTGTATTGAATTTACATATGCATATACATGTATGTGTCTATGTTGAATACATAAAGGCATTAAATCTAAAATCTTGCATGCTGACATGATAAAATTTTAAGGCCTATGGGGCCCTACCTTTAACACACAAAGTGGCAGAAGGCAAGATAAAAGGGAGTAAAAAGATTGCAGCAGATTATATAAAGGGACAAACCAATACTCAGCTTCAATCAATTACAGCCAGGTCATCTGAATTTTCAAGAGAAGCAGAAAATTTGGGTTTTTGTGTGGACTCTCTCAGTTTGTGTTAAAAATTATTTCACTTGTATGAAAAAAAAAAACAGTGCTAGACCCCCCCAAAAAAATTCTGCAAGCCACATCTAACTTCTTGACAACCAGTTTGTGATTTCTGGTTTAAACTGTGTTTACCTGCATGGTTAAGTTTACTAGGCTCTACGTGTACTCAGAATTATAAAATAAAGATGTCAGGCCTTCCTGGTGGCACAGGGGTTAAAGTCTCAGCGCTATCAAGCTTTCACCAGCCACTGCAGCATGAGTTCCATCCCTGGCCAGGGAGCTGACTCACATGGCACAGCAGACCTCTCCTCTCTAGCCAACTGCTTCCCTCAGCAGTGTATTTCAGTAGATCTCCCTGTTCTGTTCCCCACTTTGTCTCTGGTGAATCCTCTCACCCCCCACACCTCTGGCCTATACCCCAGTTCTGGTATGCATAAATAAATAAAAGCAAATCTTTAAAATAAATAAAATAAAGATGTCAGTGAAAAGGACAGTTACAATTTCTGTATTTCATAGTTAACAATGTGTCTGGACAGGGATCTTTAAAAATTTTTTGCCTTAATAGAAAGTATATTAGTTAACTTTCTTACTTACACCCTTTTCAGATGGATCTAGCCACAGCTCATCACTAATTCGTGAAAGAGCTTGGATTGCTTTTCCAAATACTGTAGAGAAAAAGAAAGGTGCTGTTTACATTCTTTCTAACAATAAAAACAAATCATAGGACTACATCATCATTCAGATAAATCCACAATGAATAGTGTTTTCTACACCGCTACAATGCTTTAAGAAATGCAGTACAATATCCTTGGCAGAATGTCAGACACGTAGTAAGCACTCGATAAATTCTCAGAATGAGTGTATGGCATGATAAAATGCAACAAAATTCCTCCTTTCTGTATGTTTGCAGTGTCACATGGAACTATTGTGGCAGCCAGTTTCCATCCCAATGTATTTTCAAACTTGGTTTAAGTAAATGTATCTCCCTAACCCTGCCAACTTATGAAAACAAGAGTGTGGAGAAGATGGTTTGAAGGGTTTTAATAACTTCATAGATGGCAATGTCAAAACAAGCCATGAGAAAGAAGTTGGAGGCATTCAAAATGCATTTCTGATGTGTGAGGGTAATATGGAAGATGCCAGATTTTCCCAGCAAACACACTTAGACACCTATCAGAGAGGTCAGGGCTGGATGGTCTGATCTGGCATGACACTGTTATGAATAAATAAAAAAAATTTGGCAAATGGATACTGGATGCCATACTGCAATAACAGTGAGCCGCCACATCAATTAAAAAATGGAAAAAAGGAAAAATAATTCTAGAACATAAAATCAGACAATAATGCTTACCAGTAAGAAATGAATGAGTTGGGGACATGGGTCTCAAACTGAGAAATATAAATTGGAAGTGCTGAGGGTGGGGTTGGGAGAGATAGGGGCATTTGCCTCTTTTTCTACTTCTATTTATTGCCTTTCCCGGGATCTGACTAATGCTGACCTTTCATTCAGCCAATGAATCTTTATTAAGCACCTACTAGGTTCCAAGCACAACCCAAGACAATGGGGGGACAGTAATGAGCAAGACATGACGTTCCTGCCTTTAGAGTGTTTCCAGTCTACGAGGAAAACAGAATTAAACAACTGTACACATAATAGCTTATAGAGAACTGAGGTACGCGCTCCAAAAGGGAACCCTGAGAACACGCAGCGGGGGAGGAGGAGGAGCTGCCTTTCCTGTTCCTCTGTCTTGTTCCACAGGGGTGCTGAACACAGGGCAAGCCACAACTGAAGAGAACTTTCAGTCGTCATTTTCAGGTGACAATCTGCAGAAAACCATTGCTTTTCTAAGCAGAGACTTTCTGGAGTAATTTATGTACTTAAAGTACCACTTGTAATAACGGTTCCTCTGCACTCCCATTTATTCCTGAGTTCTTTTCACGCATTTCCATTTCATTGCTACTAGACCAATGGCAGTGCCTTTACTCCCAGATAAGGAACTTGAGCCCCAAAGGGATTCACTGGCTTGTGCCAAGTAACAATACAAAACCATGGTAGAATCTGGAAGAATTCTAATCTGCTTTTCTTGTAACACTAAAATATTTTCGCTGTCCTAGTATTTTCCCCCAACTCCTTCCCGTGCGTCCTTATCATCCTGAGTTCGAGGCCCGCACTCGCCATCTCTCTCCCGAGGTGCAACCTCACTTCACGGCCACGCGTGAAAATACATATTATTGTATAAATAAAAGCAAAGCGGCCTCGTCGTCGACGACCAAGGAGGTGTCCCCGTGAAGTCAGACTTGCTCTTTTCTACATAAGGAGGCAAGAAGGCCGCTGCACCTTTCACCTGACTGCCGTTCATGCCGCACTTCAGCATGGCCGCGGGCCCCGAAGAAGGTCACCAGGCGTCCCTTAGGTCGACGGCCCCAGGTGCCCGGATGTTGCCCGCGCATTTTGAAGCCGCAGGATTTCACCGCGGCCTCCGCCTCCACTAAGTCTCAAACAACAGCTTCGCTTTACGGCGGGGAAGGGCCTGCGCGGGCTCCCGTAAGGCGGCCTCCGCCGGCCTCGTCTCTCATTGGCTGTGAGCGAGGTGGGCGGGTCGCTGAGAAGCCTGAGGAAGAGGGCGGCGGCGGTTGTGGTGACTGAGCGGAGCCCAGTGACAGGATGGTGAGGATGGCAGCTGCGGCGACCGGGCCTGCTTCTCGGCCCGGGTGCTGCGTCGCTGGGGGCCGCTGGGAGTCCCGGGGCGAGGGTTGGGGCTATCCCGGGGGCCTCGGCGGGCGCGGCCCCGACCGGGGCCTTGGGGAGGCCCAGGGGGCGGGCGAGGGAGAAAAAGGAGCCGCCACCTCAGGGTGCGGCCGGCCGGGGCCTCGCACTCGCCCCAAGGGCCAGAGGACGCCTGAGGGGCCCAAAGGCCCCTCAGCTGCTGCTTCTGTCACGAGGCCGGCACGCTGTAGCCCGGGGAAGGCCTTTGGGCTTGTGCCTCGAGCGTCCCCGAGGGAGGTCCCCGGCGTTTCCAGACGTTTCCTTACTCCTTTCCTGCAAAGAACACCTCCCGCTGTGGCAGCGTCCGCGTTCCACCCCCAAGTGGCGAAAGCTGCCTTCTGGGATGCAAAACGGGAAGTGGCGAGCTGAACCCCTGCCCGTTTTAGTTTGCCATCTAGGAAAAGAGGGTGAAAACTGTTCCCTTCGCCCCTGAAAGAACGTGCAGTTGCCACTGCAGTGGAGTGGTCGGCTTTCCAGGCACTGGGTTTGGTTCTCAGAATTGTTAGAACTGCTTGATTCCTCAGGGTGCCTGTGGACTTGAAATTGTTTGGGAAATGTGATTATATACGTTTTCCCCTAATAAAGGGTAGTTTTGGTGCTAAGGGGTATTTTGGGGTGCTTTACCTCACTGGTTCATCAGAACGCCCCAGACTTGCCCAACCAGCTTCCAGGCCAACCCATCACCCTCAAAAGGTGGCCACCCTTAAGAGCGTCTATATAAAAACTCGGGAGCTGCCACTCGTGTCTGCATTTAGATTTTCAAAGGTACCCTAAAAAACTAGGAAATGTAAAAGGACCTCTGATTATTTTGGTATTTGTGTTGATATGGTTAACTGGGTAAAGAGATTCCTTTCTCTGATGGGCCTCCATTGTATTTTTAAGATGATCATGGTTCTGTGACGAGTAGAGCCTTTGGGGTGGCTGATAGAGGTGACAGCCAAAGATGTGCATGCTTCTTTAGTTTATGTGTGGGAACGTCTTTCATCCCACTTTTAACTTTTGCTTCTAAGCAGACTCCAGTTTAGGGTAATTCAGTTTACAGTAATTTTGAGGCAGTTATCCCTGAAAAAAGAACTTAAGTAACATGATTCCGTATTCATGTTTCTGAAGTTTTCTGAGACGTGAACAGTTTTTTAGGGCAGTTGTACCAAAACACCGCTTTTCACACGAAAAGGAAGCAACTGGACAAAATTTAGCATTAACTGACTTTTATGATTCATAGCATTCGCTATAACAAAGGAAACTAGAAATGTTCACACTCAGTAGTGTCCAGAGTATATGGGAAGCCACACATGTGGGAAAGTTCAGTTTTAGCTGGAGGAATGTGTTGGTTTTTCTAATGATCTTTTGCTGGAGACTTCATCATTTGATAATGTATTCAAAGTGCTGTGTTAGGTCTTCTATACACAATAATGACCTAGCTGCAGCATAAATTTCCATCTACAAACATTCCTCAACCTATGTGACTTGAATTACGATTTTCTGATTTTCTGTTGGTGATAATCAGATAAGCATTCATTAGAATCCATGCTTTGGATTTAGAATTTTGATCTTTACCCAGCTAGTGATATAAAGATATGTTAATCTCTCAGCTTACGTATTATGAGGGTAAACAACCAATACTCTACAGCATACTTCCTTGGATATTGTGTTTCGTGTTTTCACATCAAGCTTACAGCTATAGGGTAATGAAAGTATTCTGAGCATGTTTTAGGTAGACTAGGTTAGGCTATGATGTTCCATAGTTGGGTGCTTTAAGTGCATTTTTAACGTATGATGGGTTTATCAGGACAAAATCCCCATTGTAAGTTGAGAGAGTGCTGGACTAGAATCGTGAACATGAAAGAATTACAGTCACTATACTTGAAGAATAATTAGAGCTTAAGAATCCAGAAAATGTTAGCTTTTGCTTAAGCTTACTAAGTATTTTCCAAATTGTATAAAATTCTAAAAACAACTGGGAGCAAAAGGAATGAGAATCAAAAAAAAAAAAAAAGGAATGGGAATCAATATGGAGAATAAGATTAGGAAAAGCTCAGGAAAAAAAAAATGACAAGCCAAAAATTTCTTTTGAAATGTATGTGTGTTTGTGTGTGCTTGCGTGACATGTTTAAAAATGTAGCAAATACTTCTTTTGGTATTGTTTTGAACAAAGCTGATTTTTAACATTTTCTTTCATAACACTCAGAAATCATTAACAATTGTTGGCATATTCATTTGATATGAGTTTTTGTTCTTTTTTGGTTTGTTTCTTTTCGTTGCTTTCTTTTAACATTGGTCATGTTCACCCTTTTTTTTCATTCCCCTGTCTGCAATCAACTTCTCCATCCCACTAAGGCTGGGCACAGAGTAAGTTTCTTCTCTTAGCTCTTACTAACCAGTGGTGGTTGGGTGGCTGATTCTGGGTTTTTCATCCTTTTAAGGTCTATCAAATAAGTAGCCAAATTCCTATGCTTTGATTGGGTTGGTTCTTTATTTGAATTTAACAAGACTACTATTTTCAGGATCTTTTGCTATCTTTAAAGATTATATCTAACCTGAACTGTCAAAATATGGAATTTGGGCAAAGGCAGTCAAAGTATGACATTTGTCATGTGACACCATTTCCCCTTTAACTACATACCCAGCAGGAAACTAAAGGAAACCAGTAAGAATCCTAACTTATTTGAAATAATTTCTGTGTGGTCATTCATATATCATTAGATGGCGAATAGTCTGGGTATACTTGAGCATAATCAACAGTACCTTATAAAGTGAAGTCATCAATCATTATAAAGATTGTCTCTTACTAATGTTCTTTCTAGCACGTTCAGATTGAACAGCTCATTCATTATTTATCCAAACATTTTCAACCGTTATAGACATATATAACGAGTTTTAAGGTTCTTCTTTTATTTTTTAATATAGAAATCTATTTTTTACCTTTTTCTCAAATGCCAGCTTCCCACATTAACTATGTACTTCAATCCATATCTGAAGGGATCCCCCTTTAAAGATGAAGATTGTTCTATCTCCAGGTACTTTTGTATTGATTACCAATGAGGGTGGAAACTTCATGTGGTTTTTAGTTTTACAGATGTTTTGTCCATTAAGATCTGGATTGAAATAATCTAAGTCATTGAGCAAATGCCAGCTGAAACTATTCTTTTATAAAGGAGAAACTTATTTAACAATTTCTTTTAAAGCTCATTTTGTAACCTTGTGTTACTCCAGCTACTCTATGCTCCAATAACAGTGCCTTTCCTTTGCAATCACTTTGATTTTTGTTGCAAATGAATCACGCTTTTTTTAGTAATCATTTTAATTTCACACATTTCATTTTTTTGATTAATTTCAGTTTACAAAGTCTGTGGTGGCAAAAGTATTTTCTGTTCTATCCTATTTTAGATATTTAATTGATTGGGTTTTTTTTTATCATATTAAGGAATGGTCATGCCTTCTTTAAAAGGATGTACATTTATGGATGGAATGTTTTTATGGGAGAACATCCTGTCATAGCGTGAAAGTACTTATACTAACCAGGGGGAAAAGAATGATTCTGTTGTCCTTTGAAGGACAGATATTATTTTTGAATAACCTTTTGGACAATATGCTGTTAATTGACTGAATAAGGCTTATTAAAAATAAATAATGTTGATGTCAAATATTGAAATTTCAAAATTAAAAACTGTACAGCACTGAGGGTTTTTTTTCAAGCACAAAATTTATTTTTGTCATCTGAGACTGCTGGAATTCTAAACCACCTCTGCTAAATTTGTCAGTTATTTAGCTGATCTCTGTTTCTCTCTCTCTCTTTTTAATGCTCTAAAAGCACATGAAAGATTGTGAAAGTGTTATTTTAAGTTTGGGAACTATACTCAGAATACATATGTAATTTAATCTAGACACTAAGAATATGAGAGTGAGCATTTCTATAAAGAAGGACAATTAGCAAAGAGGATAATTGAAAAGTACAATTTTACCCTATCAAAGCTCTTTGAAACACAGGCTGTTTTTATAGCTCTATAATGTACAGCTAATAGTTTTAAGTAACAAATATTGTAAATTTTGGTTACTGTTCATCCCAAGCAATTGACAGTCCAGTAAATTATAGAATTAACTTATTTTCTTTATTATTTTTAACAGCTCTATTAATGAAGCTGAAATCAACATGAGGTTTCATATTACAATTGCAGAAATATTAATTACCATATCAGAATTCAAAAATTCCCTAGGGCCATTTAATATATTTTTCAATTTGCAGGGTTGTTTTTTTTTTCCATTCAGTGTAATGTGTAGGTCTTTAAATGAATCACTTTAGAAAGTTTGATTTTATTCTTGGTAAATAGATTATCTATATTGTGTACATATATCTGTTTATGACCAAAATAAAATGAGATTGATTTAGAACAGAGTACATTAATATATGTGTTTGTTTAAACCATCATGATAGAAGTTGTAAGAATAATTTCTGCTCTTTGGGATTCTGAAATCTCTCATGAGTTTCATTTAAACGGGGAGTTATGGGAAGAAAATATCTTGTTTTGACACCATGTTTAACATTATACCTTGTCTCACCTTGGCAAGTTGGTGTTGGTATTAGGAGACCTGCATATCCCTCACCGGTGCAACAGTTTGCCGGCTAAATTCAAAAAACTGCTGGTGCCAGGAAAAATTCAGCATATTCTCTGCACTGGAAACCTTTGCACCAAAGAGAGTTATGACTATCTCAAGACTCTGGCTGGTGATGTTCATATTGTGAGAGGAGACTTTGATGAGGTGATGTATTTCTTTTTCCTTCCCATGTATTTCTGTCTTGATTCTTTTATATATTAAGTGTTATCCTTTAGACCAGAGCTTCTCTCTCTAAGGGTTTTTTTTTTTTAACTCTCTAGATACAAATTTGCTATACACTACTACCCTTCCCTTACTATGTTAAGAACATGACTAACAAAGTTGATACAGAGTTATCAACTTAACAGGTTTTTGTTGTTGTTGTTGTGCTGTAATTTTGTTTATAAAGTTTTGGTATGAACTTCTCACTACCACCACCTTGACTGCTCTGTTCTAGCCACCTTATCACTGCTGTAGTCCAACTTCCTGATTCTGTCCTTCCTTTCTCCCTCCAGTTTGTTTTCCTAAGTAGCAACCAGAGTGATCCTTTTTAGGGGTCATAGTTTATATCTCTACTCTGCTAAAAATCCTTTCATGGTTTCCTATTACAAGGGTTAACTGTAAAAGGGCATCAAGAACTTGAAAAAGTGATGGAATTGTTTTTCACCTTGATTATGACAATGCTTATATAACTATGTTCATTTGTCAAAAACCCTTGATTGTATGTTAAAAAGGATAATTTTACTGTATATAAATCATACTTCAGGGGCCTCCCTGGTGGCACAAGGGGTTAAGATGCAACTTATGGAAGCTGTCCACAGCCACTGCAACATGAGTTCGATCCCTGGCCAGGGAGCTACCCACAGGGCGCAGCAGACCTCTCTTGTCTTGCCCGCTGTTCCCCTTAGCAGTATATTTCAGTCAGTCTGCCTGTTCTGCTCCCCATACTGTCTCTGGTGAATCTTCTCACCCCCCGCACCTCTGGCCTGTACCCCAGTTCTTGTATGCATAAATAAATCTTTAAAAAAATTAGACCCCAATAAACCTGATTTTAAAGAAAAAATTAAGTTAGGCATTCTGGAGCGCCAGCTTTTCCTATTAGTTAATAATGAGATTTTAGGTGCATTACATCTTTGTTCTGGCCTATGTTAAAATAGATTGGAATAGATCATTTTTAAGATCCCTGTCATTGCCAACTTTATATGATTTAGTGTAATAAACTTGACTCCAATATGAAAAAGTATATTTTGCATTTTTGCCAAAATAATCTTTTCCGTAAATTATTTCACTGGTACTCTTTAATGAGGTCCCTTTATACCAAACTGAATGGGCACCACAGGAGTGCTCTCTCCTCTCTCCCTCCCTGCCCCTCCCTCCCCCTCTCCCTCTCACAGTAGATTTAAAAAGGAATTTGGATAAGCTGGAAGGACATGAAGGTGAAGAATAGGGGAATGAGAAAGGAAGGGGCAAACTCTTTTGTCAATAATTAGAATATAGTTCTGGTTTGCTAAAAACATATTCAGAATTCTGTTTGTGTAATGACAGCTTCATTAGCAAGAATTGAAATTATCTGCTTCCATTTGCTAAATTCACAGACCTTGGAGTTATACTACTAGGGCTTGGTTCTTGCCTCAACCATTAGTAGATTATAACCTTGGGCAAGTTATTTTCTCAGTCTGTTTCCTCATCCATAAACTGAAGCTTATGGTAGAAATCTAACTGTTGGAATTATTTGTAAATATTAAGTAGGTTGAGATATATAAAGCCCTTAGAATAATGTTTGGTTTGTAGAAAGTGCTATGTAAATGTCAGCTCTCATTATTGCTCCAAGCTGTCTATATAATTCTCAAAGCCTGAGACATAATTTGAACACAACCTAGCTTATAGACCATATGCCTAGGATCCTTAGATAGAAGAAAATTATAAATTTGGGGGAATAGTTATCCCCTACAGCTTGCCTAAAAGTACACATATTCTGGGGGCCTCCCTGGTAGCACAAGGGATTAAGTCTCAGCACTGTGAAGCAGTCCACAGCCACAGCAGCACAAGTTTGATCCCCAGCTAGGGAGCTGACCCACATGGCGCAGCAGACCTCTCCTGTCTCTCCCACTGCTCTCCTTGGCAGTATATTTCAGTTAATCCTCCTGCTCTGCTCCCCACTTTTGTCTCTGATGAATTTCTCACTCCCCGCACCTCTGGCCTGCACCCAGGCTCTTGTATGCATAACACACAAATCTTTAAAAAAATAATAATTCTTTTTAAAAAAGAACCCATATTCTACAGAAATAAACATAGTAAAGAAATTACATGATACATTTCAATTTATCTAGAATAAATTGTATTTTGAGCATAGCCGCAGCGATTGAGGAGAAATTAAATGTCTTGTAAATGTATTGGTTTGGGGCACTGTATCAAAATGTCCATATGAGACTGAATATTTAAGCAGGTGGTTTTTAGGCATCAGTATCTCTAAAATATAATTTTGTCTGTTTATTTTAGAATCTGAATTATCCGGAACAGAAAGTTGTGACTGTTGGGCAATTCAAAATCGGTTTGATCCATGGACATCAAGTCATTCCCTGGGGAGATATGGCCAGCTTGGCTCTGTTGCAGAGGCAGTTTGATGTGGACATTCTTATCTCGGGACACACACACAAATTTGAAGCATTTGAACATGAAAATAAATTTTACATTAACCCAGGTTCTGCCACTGGAGCATATAATGCCTTGGAAACGTGAGTGTGTAATTTGGGAACACGGAGGCTTTATTAAAGTTAATAATTGCATGCATGACATTTTATAAATGCATTCAATCACTAAAGTAATTCTAGCCTTTTTGGGGCAGTCTTCTGTTTGTTCTTTTTAATAATACCAACCAGATATCTATTTGAATTTAAATTGAAATTTTATAGTGCCACCTTCTAGCACAAAATACTGACATTGTTTATATTTTCTTCCAGAAACATTATTCCTTCATTTGTGTTGATGGATATCCAGGCTTCTACAGTTGTCACTTATGTGTATCAACTAATTGGAGATGACGTGAAAGTAGAACGAATTGAATACAAAAAATCTTAAAACCAGGCCTGATGATTTTTGTTGTTTTTTTTTTTTTCATTCCCCTGTTCAAATCAAGTAATTAAACATTTAAGAGCCACAAAATTGTATCACTTTTATAATATTTTGCAGTAAAATATATCATCTTCTGTTAATACAGTGCTCTAAGCTTCTTGTAAACTATAAGAATATATTTAGTTTATGTATATGATTTCTATGGAAAGATGTCCACCACACAGTAATGGTCACGTGTTATGAAAAATTTATCCTTGTAAATATCTTCAAAGTTGATACTGGGGACTTTATTACAAAAGTAGTGCATGGGGAGAAAGATTCTAGACCTTCTTGTATACATTTTTCTCTTCTCCAATAATAAAGTTACCTTTCATTTATACTTTCTTGATAAACTTTTTTTACAAACCATAAAAGTAAGAAACCAAGTGAAACTGGACACATATTAAGGGGATGAGGTAGATGAGGTGAGCTTTCAAAGCTCTCATTACTTAACAGCATTCTGAGTCATAATGTACTCATTTTTTAGATAATACTCTGACATGTTAAATCAGTAATGACTCTTCAGGCTGTTGTGTTAAATCGCCCATTCCTATTTTTCAAGTTGAACAAAAAATGTTTTTAAAACACTGATGTATTTAGAAGGGAAACACACTAAAGTGAATATATAAAGAATCCTCTCAGTACAAAAATTCCCAACTCAATCTAATTTGAGTGTCTTAAGTGTTTGTGTGGAAATTTTCATAAAACAAGGCAAATTGGTATTTCTACTTTTAAGCTCTGTTCAAGCAGCGAGCACCTACTTTGCAAGCCTGAGTGTTAGCTCTACCAAATGCTATTCAGTATCCGAATATTTCAGTTTTCTTCAGCCCTACCAAGGAAATACTTGTAGGATATTCTAATATTGCTGTTCTGGGACTTACTGTAAACAGGAAAGAATTATATGATGTATTTGTCAGACTTAAAAATAATTCAATTTTAAGTGACAAAAATTTTAATTGTATCTACTAGAAATAAAACACACAAATTTTATTACACAAATATGGTACATCAAACCTACTACATCAAACCTACTACTCTATTGTAAAAGTTTCTGAACAAACCAAAATTACTTAGCGACTTAATGAAAACAGTACTATCCTAAATGTGGAGAGAGGATACAATTCACAGCCCCTTCCCCCCACCTTTGGCACATCATTAATACACAAAATAAGACTGTCAAGTTAACATTAGATGTTCTCCATTTTCTTCAATTGACATTGATTGCATAGACTTATTTAGTAAATTGTCCTCCTTTTTTTCTTCATTCATGTATGGCTCAGAATCATTTGTAGAAACTAAAGGAAAAATAAGAATTTATTAAGGACTGTTTTTAAAAGTTGTATTTCATCCTGAAAATTGAGGTTTGTATGTTGGAACCTTCAAAATGACCTACCTCATTAATAAGCCTTTAGCAAAAACAAAGCATATTATTGCCTGCAATTTCCAAAACTTACTCAACTCTCCCTCCTCCCTATCTCTTTTTAAACAATATAGAACTGAGTACTATATTCTAAGCAAGTAACTGTATGGTAAATTATATTTTACCTTTGCATTCCAAAATATTTTGGTTAGGGGGACGTTAGTGGTCAGTTACAGTTTCAGCATTCCCCACTTGCCTTTAGTTCCTTCTCATGTTTCTTTCCTCCTGGGGACTGCACGGACTTCCGCCTACATGTGCTTTTCTCCAGCTTTGTGGAATCGGACTTATCTTCTCCCCTATCATGGCCCTCATTTCTTTGATAGGCACAATGCAGTATTTACAGCAGAGCTGAGTGGTGCTGTCAGAGCAATGGGATGTGGCTTCAGAAGGCCTAACTGCCCTACTCACTAGGAAATCGTTTCACTTCCACTTAATCTTTATTGCTTTTGTCAGTTCTGAGAAATAATTCTGAGCATTTAGTCTCTTTCTCTTGCCTTTTTTATTTTGTGAAATTCTACACTTATAAAAACATCCTTTATGCTGATCCCAAGATTGAATTTTCTGAGTTACTCTAAAATTTTGCTATCACCCAGTTTGCTTGAAAAGTCACTTTTGTGGCTCTGGATTCATTGTTGAGTTTCTGACCTTCCTTTTATAAGTATCTTTATTCAGAATTAGGAATACCTTGAATCTTACTCCTCTGAGTAGTGTGTTCTTCTACATGAAAGCAGAAACTATATTTCATGTTTAGTTTTATTTGGAACAATAAAGGCAAATCACAAACTAATGTCATGTAATGAAAATGAACCTGGTTGGCTTAATATTTTTTAAGCCTAAGATCTTTAAAAATGCACATGTAAAAAATTCCACATTTACCTGATTGCATGAACATTCTGTCTGATTTTCTAAAAATCTTCAGTGACTTACATCTTGTCTTAGATGCATGTCCAGTTTTTAAACTATAAAAAAAAAAAAAAGACGTATCTTAATTGGAGTTAGCAAAGTGAGCAGCTGCCTAATGAATGTGGAAGACCATACAAATTCTTTTTACTAAGCTGCCATCAAAAGAGACCCTTTCAGCCCCTGAATTCTCTTGTGACTTATTAACCCTAAAATGCAAAATGTAGTGCAGGTTGAACAACCAGCCTTCTTAGTCTTTTTTTTTCCTTTTTTGTTTTAAAGCATTCCCTTGTGTAGAAGCAAATACATGCTTCTTCCTTTTAGAAATGTTTATATTTTGAATTTGGGAAAAGGTAGTCTTTCGTATCTCTAGTTGATGGAAAAATTTTAACAATTTTACAAAATATGTTCTAAAAGATGTGGCATATCCCAGTCAGTTCAGTAAAGAGACTATAACATTCTTTGGTACTTTTTGGCCAACCTATTCTGAATTTAGCAAAGTGAATATATTAGGGAAAGCAAGCATTAGTATCACTTAGCTACCTTGCAAATTAAATTGGGGTATATTGCCTCCTTTTAAACAATAAGAAACAGACCTTTCTTTGTTTCTCACTGGACTCCAAAGGGAATGTTGTCTGATCATTTCAGGTGCTGATGCAGCTGCCATATTAGAAGGCTCAGAGTCCTCTCTCTCCAGTTGATGTCGCCATGTAGTACAGGGATAATGCTGCTTCTGTGAGTAACGAGAGCTGAGACGGCTCCTGTGAGTGAGGACACCTGTCATACAAATCACCTCTGTTAGAAGACTCTCTTGTGAGAACTAGTGAGAATCTAACTGCAGGTGCACCTGCCTGGCTTTTGTGAGCTGTGCTGGATCACGTGCATGTACTGTCTCTTCATTAACATCCTCAGATAGTTCGCATTATAGATCTTAGCAAAGCTGCACAGATAATGCTTCTGGCCTGTGGTGAGGTCTGGATGCTAAAAGACAGAGCAAGATTTATAGGCTGCACTGCAGAAGAGACTGGCAGTATTCCTTATCTGAAAGGACAAGCGTTCAGGGGGGTTGTACAATCTGTATATTTTACTTAGGCAAATTCAACTCTATTAATATGGCCAAAAAGAAAGAAATGGCCATTTAAACAGTGCAGGTAACTGACTGCATGTCATTGTCACCCCAGTGATTCACATACTCGATGAAGGTTGAGAACCCCTGCCCTAGATTAAGGAATGAGTGACTCTGCTATTCTGTAAGCAAGTCTTAGTTCCCCATATGCCACTCAGGCAGTATTTTGCCTTCTGAATATGACTTTCGAGGCATAACATGGTACCTAAAAGCACCCAAATATGCTTAGTGTTAAAAAAAAAAAGTCTTCTGGCACCAGTAAAGTAACTGTCTATGTTGGACAGACTGAAGGATAGTCTGTTGGTCGCTGATACAATTTTAACTAATGTTTTCACTACTTGCTGGCTTTAAATTTAAAAGTTAATGCTCACCTATGATGCAAGACTCCACTATATATGCATATGTATACACACACAGGACTTAACTAAATAGATAGTAAGTACAGAGAAAATTCAATGTTGATTAGAAAAATTAACTACAATGTGGACCTCCCTGGTGGCCTAAGGGTTAAATCTCAGTACTATCACCACTATGGCCTGAGTTCCATCCCCAGCCAGGGAGCTGGCCCACACATGACACAACAGACCTCTCCTGTCTCTCTTGGTGCTCCCCTCAGCAGTGTATTTCAGTAAATCCATCTGTCCTGCTCCCTACTCTGTCTCTGGTGAATCCTCTCACCCCTGCATCTCTGGCCTACACCCCAATTTTTCTATGCGAAAAAGAAAAGAAAAATTTACCAGATTGCACAAATCTTTAGTAACCTTAATTTGCTTTGTACTAGAGAGGATACTTCTGGCAGCTATAATCTTTAATAGGTAATGCAGGTCAACAGTTGTAAAATCTACTTGCTTCTACTTTTGTAATCCTTGTGTAAAATGTTTGGGCTGGGCTTCCATGTCTAGAATGGAACTCTTCTCAAACATTTTGTGCTTAGGGTATTGAGATTCCTAGTAAAGATACATTAAATTTGAAGTACCATGCAAGACCCTGAGAGACCTTATGTTAGAGGACTCTATAGTAATACCCTTACATTCATTCATGTGTTTACCCAGTAGTTATTTATGGACTCCTAGACAACTGCTAGTGTACCTTGTCTTCTGCAGTGCCTTATCCTGATTTAAATTCATACTTGAATGAATTTCAAGATAAAAATTCATACTTGAATGCAAAGATGGTATTTAAATAAAGTATTGGCAGTTGATTACCATACCTCTAGAAAGGACATGTCCGTCATTGATTTAGGGATGTGAATTGTTTGAATTTGAGGAGTTTTCCATAACTCTTGCAACTTGGCAATATGAGAGTTCACTTTGTGTTCATCTTTGATTCTATCTGTAGGCAAGGACATTATGATGTGAATGTCATGAGGAAAGATCAGCTGACTAATTATTAAGATCTATGTTCTTAGATGTCAGTAATTATCCTGGATCAGTAGGCGTTAAACTGTATGATAGGCCATTTGATTTTAGATTATAAAAATTTAAGATATCCATATTTACTCTCTATATATGTATCGTTACATATGGACTACATTATTTTTAACTCAATTGAGATGCAAACTTTTTTTCTGAGATGCAAACTGTTGACAGTAACTTACTATTTTAGTTTATTGTATGTCAGACCCTACTAAACAAGAATATACATGCAGATTTATACTTTAAGGATTTATAGTAATTTTTTTCTATTACTATTAAATTCTATTCTGATTTAGACTCAAGAAAAACACAAAATTTATCCCTTTAAGAGTCAATGTAAGAGGGAGGGACTTTGCAGAAATTTATTAAAATATATTTTACATAATTTCAGTTTTAAATACTGTTGTGGGTAGATTAAAGGAATAACCTTATAATAAAAATCAAGGTTGAGGCATAGTCCCAGAAGAATGGAAACTAGTTTTCAGTTTTAGACATTGAGACCAGTTAACTTAATTTGGGATATAAACTTCATTAGCAGCTTGAGGAAAAACATCTGGCAAATTTTAATCAGGAAATGCTTCTTTGTGGCATTCTCTTCCTCTCCCCTTACCCCCCCCCCAAAAAAAAAAACCACTGATGCGCTTTCTACTGCTATAGTTTGCATTTTCTTGATTTTGATATAAATTGACAGTGGAAACTTGTGGTTCTTCAAAAAATGAAACACAGAATCTCCATATGATCCAGCAATTCTACTTCTGGGTATATACCTAAAAGAACTGATAGATGAATGGATAAACAAAATACAGTATATACATACAATTGTGGGCCTAAACTGATGTATAAATTAAAAATATGCAGATTATGTCTGCTGAGCAAGGAGGTGTGAGCCACCCATTGGGGTTGGCAGGTGGCGCCCTCATTATCCGATGTAGCCTCACAAAGGAAACCAAATCACGAGATTATTTACAAATCCCAGAAACAGGAGGGGGCAGGTTTACAGCGAGTCAGTGGGAAGGCAGTCCTCCATCCCAGGTCACCAGGAAAGCAGGAGATAAGAGAGCAGGTATGAACCCTGTTCAATCATGGCTCATTGATCATGGAATTATCAGTGTGAACTCGGTAAGTTTTAATATACATATTAGGAAGATCTAGAGAAGTGGCTATAGATTTGTGGGTATGTATGTGTGTGCTCAAATGTAAATACGCTCATACATTTCATTTCCTGCTCTGTCCTCTGTGAGAAACCCAAAGCAGTAATTCATTACTAATGAGCACAAAAAAGATCCAGATCTTGGCTTTTAAGTACTATACTATTCTCCACTTAAAAAAAAAAAAAAAAGAAAGAAAGAAAAGGTAAAACAACTTTAGTGGCGTAAACCAATGCCCACTTTTTATCTCATTGTTCTATGAGACAGCTGGCTTCTCTGCTTAGAATCTCACAAAGCCAAAATCAAGGTGTTGGTTTGCTTAGCCTCTTTTCTGGAGATTGTGGAGGAGAAGCTGATTCCTGGCTCATTCATGTTGGCAGAGTTTAATTCCTTGCAGATACAGCAATGTAGTCACAGCTTCCTATAGCTCTTCATCTTCTCCAAGTCAATAATGAGGTATTAAGGTCTATTCACAGTTCACATTTGTTAATTTCCTTATTGTCTGTATCTTTCTAGCTTTAGCCAGAGAAAATGCTTTAAGTGTTCATGTGATCAGGTTGGCTCACCCAGAAAAGTCAATATACTATCTCTATTTTAAGGGCCATAATGTAATATCTGCCAAGGCCCTTTTGCCATACAACAAAACATATTTGCAGGTTCCAATGATTAAGGTGCAGATATCTTTGGGGACCATGCTACTTACCACAGGCTACTTGGAGAAAGTCACCTCCAAGGCTAAGGACAGGGATAGTACAACGATTTGTACCAAGACACTGGCTGGGCTCTTTGAGGAGTGGAAACACCATGACTGAGGTTGATATCAATCCAAAGGCCTTCCCCTCTCAGATGGACACCTCACAAAGAAACTAATGGACCTTGTTCAGCAACCATGTTAACTCTAAGCAGCTTCAGAAAGGAACCAGTGAGGCCACCCAAACTCTCATGAGACATCTCTGAGTTCATTATGATGGCTGCAGACGCTGCTGAGCCCCCAGAGATCCTCCTGCCTTCCCACTGCTGGGGGAAGACAAGGAAGTGCCCTACATGTTTGTGTGCTCCAAGGAGGCCTGGAGCAAGCCTGTTGTGTCGCATTCAAAGGAGGCTCACAGCTGAAGCAGATGATCCAATCCTTTCAGCAGTCCACTGAAAGGCATCCTCTAAACGGAGGGCCTCTGCTCTGCTCCTCTGACTCCTCGTCCTGAGGTTGTGTCTCATTGTCTCTGTTAGCATGGACTATTTTCAGCTACTTACATTTTTACAGCAGTGAACCTGGTATTTGCATATTTTATATTGTGTTTGTCTTGTTTTCAGACCTCTCTCCCACACCACTCTGCCCTCTCTACCATACTATCTTCCCTTTCAAAAAGTGAACCAATGCCCAGAACAGGTGGGAACAGAGTGGTAACACCATTTAAAGCAGAAAGTGCCAGGAGCAAGCTCTGGTTCTAGCTTTCAGGCCCTAACTTCCCACTGTGTGTGTGCAGGGCATGGAAGTGAACACCACCCACTGCATCCCTTGTGCCTGGCAGACAGAATCATCTCCTACGTATCTATACAACTGAGGGAGTTGCGTGTCATGGGGAAGGCTACTGGGTGTATGTCCAAGTGTCACTAATGTCCCCCTACTTTTTACTGTTAGTAATGTGATATTCTGTTTGGGGGAGGGGTAACAATACCAAAGAGATTGCCCAAAGGTGACCTGGGCAAATGGGCCATGGGGCAGTTTATCTACATCTTGAAAGAATCTGGAGTCGCAAAGGTCAGTTGGTGCTGGAATGAAGGATTCTGGGAAAATCATGGAGAACTGACTGGATGCTACAGTAGAGATGATGGAACCCAAGGAAATAGCCTCTCTTTGGTGAAGGGAGGTTTCCTCAGTGGTACTAGCCCTAAGAGCCCTTATTCTGCTTCCTGTCATGTGGGTTAGATGTATGACTTCTCTATCACATCAGAAGAACAGAGCTAATGTGTCTTATGAGAGTCCTAATAAATATATTCATACCCCAATAAACAACAGTTTGTAGCAAAAGTAAGAGTGCTCAAGGGAAAATGGGGACAAATTAAAAGGGCACAGGAATCATCTCTAAAGGGTTTCCACTGACCAAATTTGTGATAATCTGAGTCTCAACGAAGTAATGGTATTCAAGGACTCGAGTGACTGAACAAAATAAGAATTCATGAGTTCACACTGATACAAATATGTAAGTAACTGGCAGAGAGAAGAATGCTCTTTATAATAGGAGGCCAACTTTGAGAATGCAAAATGAATGATGGAATTAGAAAAATCACTATTTCTAGCCATCATCGTAATAACTGATTTAGTTAAAAATGAAAGACAAACGAATGGATGAAAGTTTGAGGAGTAACAGGATATATACATAGTCTCATCTATTCCCATAATATACATCTACAAACGCTAAAGCAGAAACTTTACAGCTGGCAGACATCACCGGAACTAAATGATCAAAATTAATATTGGAAGGGACTAATCCACAGCAGCTGTCTCCTTATAAGATGAACTAAGATGGATTTAGCACTTCTGTGGGATCCCTGTTCCAGTCGCAAAACCTGAATCTCATGAGGAGGAAACCTCAACCCCAAATGATTGGCCTCCGGTTTTCAAAAATGCCAATGTCATGAAATACAAAGACTCAGAAATGTTCCAGCTAAGGAAACTAAGAAACATGAGAACTGAATACCATGAACAAGCTTGAATTTATTTTTTGTTTTGCTATAAAGGGTTTTTATTGGAACAACAGACAAGATCTCAATAAAATCTGTAGGTTATTCTTTCAAATTTCCTGATTTTGACATTTTGTGAGAAATGTAAATGTGGTTAAGATAATTTTTTAAAGCAAATACATAGTTGGAAGTATGTAGGACTAAATGGGCATCTTGTCTACAAGACATAATATAGACAGTGTTAACATTTGAAGGAATCACAATGAAATATGTACTATTCTCATTTTTCTGTTAAATCTGTAAATCAAAAAATTTTAAAGTTATTAATTTTGGGGGCGGGAGGGAGGGCAAAACAGGGAAGGGATGAACACAAGGGAATATGGTGATTGATGGTTCACAGGTGATACGGTGGCGAGAGGACTATGGGGACTACCACGATATAAGAAAAAATTTTAATAAAGGAAGTTACTAATTTTGATGAACTGATAGTATATTATTATGGAAATCTAGCTTATTGTTAGGGTGAATAGTAAGTCAGTTGTTGAAAATGGTTTTTACTCATTGTCTTGGAGGCTTCAAATTTTATTTGTGGTAAATCAGATTCAAAATAATACCTAGATACTCTGTCAGGAGTCGACTCTAGTCTTTGTATTAAAAAACAAAATGAGACCTTACTGGCCCGATGCCCCTCTTTCACCCCCATTATCAACAGCCATACACATTCACTACAGATTTGTAAAGTACAGTAACTGTAAAAAAAAATTTTTAATTGAATCCTACCATCCAGTAGTAATTATTTTTAAACATTTTGACATATCACCTTTCAGAGTTTATACTAAGCGTATATGTATGCTGGTTTTGTATGGGTAGAGTCCTTTACATCTTTTCAATTTGATTTTGATAGTTTATAAATTTTGCTTTTATATAATTGAATCAGTCTACCTCATATACTGTTAATTGTTGGAATTTATTATTTCCCTCCATATCTACAAAGTATTAATTATAGTAATTTTGTTTTCTGTTTTCTTTCTACATTTAAAATTCAGTAAGAATTTTGGTGAGGAATCTAAATGACCCCACAATGCAATATGCATTTTAAAATAACCCCATTATTGATATGTATATTTATACATGTATATACACAGAGATATGTGTGTTTCCTAGGTAACTGTAAGAAGTAGAAATTTTCCAAGAAAATTTCCAGATTTATATATCATTGAATTTGCTCCTCCCACCCCAAAAACTATTAGTGAGACACCCCTGGGGGGGGTGTCTTATTCATTTAGTCCAGCAATTCTACTCTTTATTTCAAGTGAGAGGAAAATATCAGCACTAAGAAATATTTTATGTTCTTTGAAGCTATTCAATTCAGAATTTTTTTTTTTCAATCTGTGTATAAACCCCAGACTGTGCTCTGTGCTTTTCAACCATCATCAGTTATAAACACAATTCTTTTCAGATCATTGCTATTCTGAAATACTCTTTAAAATACTAGACGTGAGACAAATTATCAGGAGAGAAAGAACCTGCTGGATTGTTCTTTGGAATTTTACAAGAATTTTAAGTTCACCCAGGATGCTAATCAAGTCTATTTTTAAAACTCTATTGTGTAAGTAGTTGTAGCAAAATTGGCTTCTCTGAGCATGTCATTTATACATATTATCTGCCTTATAAGCTCTACTTACCAGTACCTTTATAATTCTGGTAATAAGAATGTCCAAGTAATCTGTTAAAAAAATACGTAAATAATATGTAACAGACAGTTTTATAAGCAGTAAAGAAGTATTTTAAATTTAAAAGGACAGAACTGCATATGCTTTTTACTTTTCATGTTTCCATGAGACAGAATATCGTGCAAATTTTCTTCATTCTGGTTATATGCTAATGACTCCAGACTTTTTCATGAAATTTTGTACCATACTAGCAAGTATTTTCTTTAAGTCATTTTTGGTCTTACTTTCATAGCCTCCTAATCAAATTTCCACTATCAACTTCATAAAGTAGTTTGGGCTCCCGTGCTGTCCATAATTTCTTGCGCTCTTCACTTTTAATAAAGTAATTTGGGCATGGGAAAGACTATCTTGTTCTTTATTGGATATAAGTTAGGTGCTGGAACTGATAAGTCGGTCTGGAATGTTTCTAATTTTGTACGAGGCCGTTTTTTCTCTTCTCAAATTAAAATGAAACATCCTTCTCCCCTTTTCCTGCAGTTTATTCAAAGACCAAGAACTCAACCATCTCCAATCAAGATCCTGAGGATCTTGCTCTTTGTCAGCCATCAGGATGTAAAGAAACAAACACTCCATCCCATCTTAAGAAGTTTTCAATCCCCCAGGTAAAATTTATGAATAATAGTAACAGTAATAATAATAATAAAAGGTGGCCCTGGGTGCTGCAGGAGCCAGGATTGTGAGCTCAATCTGGAGAGGGAGCACCTCGCAGAACTCACTTTCAGGGAGTAGCTACAGTAAGGGCGCGGAGGTACGACTCCAGGACTTCAGAGTAAGGGTCTGAGCACCCAGGACGTAACATAAAACCTGCTCCAAATGGAATGGGTTTATGAAGGTGTTTGTGTGTGAAGAAGACGTCGCGATCAAGGCGTCTTAACATCCACAGTCATCCGTGTCAGGCGGCTCTGCCGCCCGCGGGCACAGAGGAGGCTGGACTCGCGCGCAGGGAGCCGACCGACGGCTGGGAAGGCCTGCGAGCAGCCGCGGCCCTCGGGCCTCCCTCGGCGCCCCGGGAGCGGCGCCCCTCGCCCGACCAGTCTCCGCAGCGGCTCGCGCAGCGCCCCCGCGGGGCACCTCGCCGCGCTCGGTCCGCCACGGCACCCCCGCCCCTCAGCCTCCCGCGGCCGCCGCACTTCCCCGCCCGCCACCGCACGGGCCTCCCCTCGTCTCACTTCAGGGCGGCGGGCGGCCGCGGCGCGACCAGCTCCCACCCGCGGGGGACCGCGCCCGGGGCCGGCCGCCCGACCCCTAGCCCCAGGGCCCCGCCGCCTCACCCGCCGCCGCCCTCGCCCGCGGCCTGGGCGGCCGGCTCTGCGGAAGGGCGGCCCTCCGTCCAGTCGGGGCCCGGGCCCCGGCCGGGCATCGCCTCACAGGACGCCCGCCCGCCCGCGAGCTGAGCGGGCAGCAGCCGGCCGGCTCCCCGCGTGAGCGCGCGCGCGTCAGGCGGCGGGACCGCGGCCGCAGCGGCCGCCGCCGGGTTCCAGCCCCTCCGAGACGGCCCGGACACGGCCCGAACGGCTTCGGGAGAGCGGGGCGGGCAGAGCCGCGATCCCGGGGTTCGACTGGGGGGCGGGGGCGCGAGCGCCCCGGCACGTTTGTCTTTTCGCGGAGGCGAGGCGTCGCGGGCGGGAAAGACGCTGCCCCCCGCGCGGCACCCGGGCCCTCGGCGAAGGTGCGCCCGCTGTGCACCGCGACTGTCAACCGCAGGTTAAACGGTCCGCCGGCCCAGGCCCAAAAGGCGCCCGGCGCAGGGAAGCCGAGTGGGCCGTGAGCCGTTATCACCAAGGTAACGCGGCGTCGCTAGAGCCGCAAGCGCTGAACCGCCCACTACTTCTGCGCGCGCGCAAACACTCCGGCCTCCCTCCGCCGCGTTTCCGCAGGACGCGGTTCACACGGGATTTGGCCCGCGGGACGCTCCGTAGCCAGGGGTGTGGCCGAACGCGACGCGAAAGGGGAATTTGCGTTGCGATTGGCTCGCGCGCCCTGTTACCGGAACTCCGCGGGCGTCGCGCGGGGGGCAGCGTGGCGGGCTGACTCGGAGCGGTTCGGCGCGCCCCGCCGATGCGGGCGCCCGAGGGGTCGACATGCCTCGGTACGCGCAGCTGGTCATGGGACCCGCGGGCAGCGGGAAGGTGAGAGTGTGGCGGGGGGAGAAAACGTCGGAGTTCGGGAGCGGCGGGGGGCGCGGGGCTTAGGGGGGCCCCGGCGGGTGCGTGCACCGGGCCCCTGAGATTCTGGGCAGCGCCCTTCTGCGTGCGGGCCCGGCGTCCTTTCTGTTACTTTGAAAGAAAAGTCATGATCGTGGCTAACGTTCGCGGTGCGCTTGCGCCCCGCGTCCTGCGCGGAGGGCCTCCGCTTCTTGCCGCAGCTGTCGTCTTGCTCTCAGCTCGCGCGGAAGGGGGGACGGAACCCCGAAAGGTTAAGTCCCTTGCCCGAGGTCACTCAACTGATGAGTGACGGCCGGAATTTGAATCCGGGATCCAGCCCTGTCTCGCTCCCAAGAACTTACAGGAGGGTCCCTGCATCACTGCTTCTCAGCGCTTGAGACGTGGGTTTCTGGGATTGGAGGCGATTTTATTTGTTTGGTTTTTTTTTCTTATTTTAATGTACAAATTCTTACTTAGTTTTTGAAGAAATATCGACTTATAACGTGTAGGTTTGAGGGTGTACAGCCCTTTACATCCTCGTCTGTATTTGCTACCTTATGTTTTCTGACATACTTCTATCCTTCCTCCTGGCGATTTCAGTGGCTATAGGGGCCTGGCATTAATGAACCCTGAATCATATGTAGCAAGTTGCTACCTTTTCAGTTTTCCTTCCGTTTGCATTGGTGCTAGTATATCCGCAACACTTCTTTAATGCCCCGAGTCTTTTCAGAGAGCAGATCCTTTAGAATCAAACTTTTGGCAGGCAGTTGTATTCAGCTGGTGCCGAAAGAGTTTTGAAGCGTTTAGGTTTATGGTCACCTACAGATTATGATAAATATAACTTTTTGTTGTTGTTGTTTATAATAGAGATGCAGGGCCTCCCCGGTGGCGTAGCGGTTGAGCGCTGGGTTGCGAAGCTGCCCTCAGCCTCTGCAGCGCAGGTTCCATCCCCGGCTGCTCCCCGGCCACCGAAGGAGGGTCCCACATGGCGCGCAGACCTCTCCTGCCGCCCGCTGCTGCCCTCAGCAGTGTGTTTCTTGGTCAGTCTGCCTGTTCTGCCCCTCGCTCTGGCTCTGGTGAAATCTCTCACCCTCCCGCGCTTCTGACTGTACCCAATGCTTGTATAAATAAATGAATAAATCTTTTTTTTAAAGATTTTTATTTTTATTTATTTATTTTATTTATTTATACAAGCACTGGGTACAGTCAGAAGCGCGGGAGAGTGAGAGAATTCACCAGAGCCAGAGCGGGGAGCAGAACAGGCAGAAGGACCGAAGTATACTGCTGAGGGGAGCAGCGGGCGGCAGGAGAGGTCTGCGCGCCATGCGGGACCCTCCTCCGGTGGCCGGGGAGCAGCCGGGGATCGAACCGGCGCTGCAGAGGCTGCAGGCAGCTTCGCAACCCAGCACTCAACCGCTGCGCCACCAGGGAGGCCCAAATAAATAAATCTTTAAAAAAAATAGAGATGCAGTTTTTTCTTGTAAACATATATTTTTTCTTTTCATTTCTCTCATTGTGGGCAGGCAGAGAGTGGCTTGTCCCTGCCCCTGCTCCTGGAGTCTCTTGGCACAGCCACCTGCCCTGCTGAGCCAGTCATTCTTGCTTGTAAATTAAGGGAATGATGTTTGCAACATGCAAATATAGTAGATATGGTGACAGTATTGCTCAAACAACAGAAGTGTGGGAAACACTAGAATTTCTTTGAAGATGTTGTGTGGCCTCAGATCTTAAATTAACAAACACATTGTTCCCAGGCTTGACTGATTGTGGGTGCAGGAAATACCCATGTGACTAAGACATAGCTCCTATCTACCCAGAGCCTGTAGACTATTTGAGAAGATATGTAGGTGACTTGTCATTTAAAATGCTGTGTGCTGAGTCCTGGAGGTGCAGGGATTGCAGCCTGTGGCTCTGACCCCTCCTGCCTTGTCACATTGCAGAGCACCTACTGCGCCACCATGGTCCAGCATTGTGAAGCCCTCAACCGCTCTGTCCAGGTGGTCAACCTGGATCCAGCAGCAGAGCACTTCAACTACCCTGTGATGGCTGGTGAGTACAGAGCAGAGCCTGCCCCTCCTTCAGAAACATGAGGAGTTGGGTAGGCAGTGAGTGCTGACTGCTCAGCCTGAAAGCTGAAAAACAGGGCCTCCCTGGTGGCTCAAGGAGTTGGGCACTGCACTGTGAAGCAGTCTGCGGCCTCTATAGCACGAGTTCGATCCCTGGCCAGCCAGGGAGAGACCCAATGGAGAGGCAGACCTCTCCTGTCTCGCCCGCTGCTCCCCTCAGCAGTATATTTCAGTCAGTCTGCCTGTTCTGTTCCCCACTGTCTCTGGTGAATCCTCAAACCCTCTGCATCTCTGGCCTGTACCTCAGCTCTTGTATGCATGGATAAATAAATCTTTAAAAAAAAAAAAAAAGCTGAAAAACAGACTGGTCCCCTGCTTCAATGGTAAACAGCATGAGGCTGAGTGACATGAGACATCCACTCATGTTGTGTCATGTGCGACAGTTTCCTTTCTTAGACATTAATGCAAAAATTAAGGCTGAGGAGTCTCCTTCCTCCATCACCACCTTCCCTTCTGCCTTTCTTGCTGACTTAGTCCTGCTATGGTGAATTGGGAATACTGCTGATCATTCCATAAGTGTTTGGGTTTTAATATTATATTAGTTTATCCATTCAAATGTCTGGAACACCTATTTTATGCTAGACACCTGGGTTATAACAGATCAAGACACACCCTCCCTGCCTTCCTTCCTGTCTCCTGCCTTCCAAGCTATAAACACACATCATAGCTTGAAATAAGCACTAGATATATAATATGGATTGTGGAGAAAGATTGACAACAGGACGAATGTTTTAAGGAAGAGCCAGTGGTTGGGCAAGTTAGATACAGGTGTGAAGTTGTGGGACATGAGCACAGAGAAGTGACTGTTAGATTTGGGTCCTTGGAATTGATGGTAACTGACTAGTGATTCAGTGGAGCCGTAGGGAGTGAAGTGGGTTGCAGAGAGTTGAAGAATGAATTGGAGGTGGTACATGGGGGTGCTGACAGGAGACAACGGGCTGAGGAAGTTTTTCTAGAAAAGAATCAGGGCAATGGGATGTTTACTGGTGGGGGGAGTACCAAGGGGGGTTCTGTTTCAAGATTAAAGATGGTAATTCCCGTTATGAATGTATACTCAAGTGAATGGTCCAGTAAAAAGAGAGAAACTGAAGGTCCCGGAGAGTGGAAGTAACTGTAGGAGTAATCCCAAGAATGAAAAAGGAGAGGGGCTCCCTAATAGGTGTGGAGGGTGTGTCTTTGCCAAGCGTGGGGTGTTTCTTCCATTGTAACAGGAAGGCAAGGTGGAAGGCACCAGCTCACACTGGTGATAGGAATATGGAAGTGCTTTTTTTTTTTTTTGAAGATTTATTTTTCATTTATACAAGAGCTGGGGTACAGGCCAGAGTCACAGGAAGGTGAGAGGATTCACCAGAGACAGTGGGGAGCAGAACTGAAACACACTGCTGAGGGGAACAGCGGGAGAGACAGGAGAGGTCTGCTCCGCCATGTGGGTCAGCTACCTGGCCAGGGATTGAACGTCAGGCTGTAGTAGTGGTGATAGCACTGAGATTTAACCTCTAGGCCACCAGGGATACCCTAAGAACAAGGTTTTATGAGAGACTAGAACCCCAAACACGAAAACTCAACAGGTAAAAAGGCTGGCTTTCTGTCTGTCTGTCTTTTTCTCTCTCTTGCAGACTTTGCTCTGCTCTGGATGCAAGTGACACACCACCACCTCCCCACCCCCATGATCACATCACTTCTGGTCTAAATGTCTTACTCACTGATTAGTACCCTTGAGTCATCAGAAGATTCATTTTATTGGCCCCACTTGGGTCAGCAGTTTATCCTTGAAAAAAGATGTAGGAAGATATAAGTTTGAACGCAAACATAAAAGCCTACAGTGATGTTATAAATACTGATTTCAAAAAAGTAGTAGTAAAAGAGACCGGAATGTCTTCAGCCTCCACTATAGGTGATTAGTTGTGTTATCTCGTGTAGTCCTTATCCTTCTCCCCCACAATATGTGGCTTCCCTGCCACCCCAATTCCTTAACTAAGGAAAGTGAGTTTCAGAGAGCTTACGTAGCTTTCCTAGGGTCATCCTGTTTAGAAATAGATTTTTTTTTCTTAGTTTGGGTTGCTTTAATTTGCTTTAGAATAGATAATGTATATTTACATGGTTCAAAATGCAAAAGGTACCGAATTGTAAGTGTGCAGGAAAATGTCTCTCTCCCAGCTCAATGGCAGGAGATTGACTCCCCTTCCTGGAAGCAGCCACTGTTGCCCATTTTGGGGGTGTCTTTCCATAGAAACTCTGCACACAAAGTCATATTTGTGTATTATTATGTATATAGTGAATCTTTTTCTCTTTTTAAAATACAAATCATAACTTTCTTACACAGAGTTCTGCACCTTACACTTAACAATATACCTGCGAGATTGTATTATATCAGTACCTAATGAATTCTCCTTTTTTATGGCTGCACAGGATTCCATTGTCTGGCTGTACAATAGTTGAATTAGTTCCTATGGACACTGCTATAGTGAATAACCATGTACAGAGATAATAACATGCATGTGAGTTGTTCATATATAATTGTTAATGATTACTGGTGAGGATAAAGTTTTTGAATGGATATTTTTATGTTGTGGGCTTTGTCTATCCTTTTCAGATATCCGGGAACTGATTGAGGTAGATGACGTGATGGAGGACGATTCTCTGAGGTTTGGTCCCAATGGAGGATTGGTATTTTGCATGGAGTACTTTGCCAATAATTTTGACTGGTTAGAAAACTGCCTTGGCCATGTAGAAGACGACTACATCCTTTTTGACTGTCCAGGTAAACCAGCAGTTTAAGTGTGTCAGTTTACTTGCAGTCATGATCTTAGGAGAGATAGCGGACCATATCTAACTCTGAGCCCTACTGCAGTAAGGTATAAGACTTTTTGGTTGGCGCTAATTCATTCATTGAATTAACTGCTAACCTGGCCAACTGGGAATACCATGGAGAGTCCGGCTGCTGTTAGCTCCCACAGTCAAGTGGGAATGCTAGACAGTAAAAACAAAAATCAGCCACATGATTATTTGACATTCACTTGTGACAGGTGTCTTACATGCGTATCACAGCCATCATTTCGAAGGGCAGTTAGGGGAGGCTTCTGATCATATGGCCTCAAAGCTGGGTTATAGAGTGAAGGTGAAGGAAATCGTTCAGGCTGAGAGCATGGCATGCTGAAGGCCTTGAAGTGGGCATCAGGAAGACCAGTAACCAGGGGGCACTGTAGTGAGGTGAGATCGACTAGGTCTGCTTTTTAAGCCAAATTGTGGGTTTTAGACTTGAGCCTCTCTCATGCCTTCCTTCTACCACCGGGCTGTGTGGTAAAAGGACATGTTTTCTCACAAGACTTTTAGGATCAGGCAATTCCTAGCCAAACAAAACAGAATCGTCCTATTCCCCAGTGGATTTGGATGAAAACTGGTCATAAAATCAGGTGCAATTCCAGGAGGAGACACTGGAGAAAAAGCAGGCTGGACCTGTGAGAATCACAGGGAGATGCACATGTTTATGCTGTATCCAGGTCCATAGTATCCACCATATCACTGAAAACGTCACTGGGTGGACATGTTTTCTCCTGCTATGCGCTTGTCCCTCGTGCTGTAATAAATATGTGTGCTCTTTGAGAAGAAAAAAGATTGCCATGGCAGCAGGACCTTAGGTTTTGTGACTGCTTTGAGAGGGAGTAAGACCCCTTGCAAACCTGAGTATATTCTAGGGATACTAGAGTGACAGCTTTTTTTTTCCTTAGCGGAAAAGTTTTTTCCTGAAATTGATGCTTTCACTTATCTCCTGTTTGTAACAGGTCTGTAATGTTCTTCACGTAGGTCAGATTGAACTGTACACTCACCTGCCCGTCATGAAACAGCTGGTGCAGCAATTGGAACAGTGGGAGTTCCGAGTCTGTGGCGTTTTTCTCGTTGATTCTCAGTTCATGGTGGAGTCATTCAAGGTTGGAGGCTAAATCTGTTGATTGTTTTCAGTTGTGAGCACAAGTAGATGACATTCTCCTTTAATTTTTTGTAATTTTGGACACTTTACAAACTACTCCAGAGTTACTTAGTGGCCCTTACTACAATATTATGATAATGTATTTTTACTCAAAAATGGTAAATTGTGACTGAAGTAAAAAATGGTTAATTATATAGATTGTGGAGGAACAACTTACCAAGAAAAGGCAGATGTGTTTTATAGAACATCTTTTGTCTAGTTGATGAACTATCTAAAACAGACTATTTCTCAAATAACTCTTGAGGAATATTTGATGGAAAAGGGGATTAAAGATCATGTCTACAGTAAGATTTCTGATTACTGTAAATTAACTCTACCTCTCTCCTTGTCCTCACCTTTGGAAAACAAGAATCGACCATCTAATTATTGGGCTCTTTTCTTTAATATTAATATTAGCATTTCTTTTACTCAGGCCAGTTTTGTTCCAGTGAGGAGCAGAAACCTTTTAGTCAGAGACTAAGGAACTTTGTTGGCAAAGTGGATTCACCTTCCCTTTTCTGTTTCCTCCTCCAGTTTATTTCTGGCATCTTGGCAGCCCTGAGTGCGATGATATCTCTAGAGATTCCACAAGTGAACATCATGACAAAAATGGATCTACTGAGCAAGAAAGCTAAAAAGGAAATTGAGAAGTGAGTTCACTTCTTCTGTTACCATCAATTCTCAACTGCAGAGCCGAACCTTCCAAATTTTACTTAGATAGGAGGTTCTGTCAGTGTGTGAATCCAAGTTTCTGGATTTATTCACCCAGCTTTCTCATTTTTAAAGGTTTCTGGATCCAGACATGTATTCTTTACTAGATGATTCTACAAATGACTTAAGAAGCAAAAAATTCAAAAAGTTGACTCAAGCCATTTGTGGACTGGTAAGCTGTTTATGTGTTTTTTGTTTTTTAATGACCTGGTCAGGTGTTTACCTGCATCCAGCCAGGGCGTGCCTCCCCCGTCTGCCCCCGCCGCCCCCGCCCCCCTCCAGTGTGGAAAGCACTGTCTATTCCGCTTTCCTTAGGAAGAGGCAGTGAGAAACTGATCTTCAGGGGTCAGCAGTTTTAATTAAAAGTGGTTGTTGGTGGCAGCTAATAAATTAAATGACGTATCTATTATTCTGACCCATCTGGGGAATTCAGAACTGCCTGGGCCCTTTTGAAATGTCCAGTGGTCTTTGAATTCAAATAAACACCTGTGAAATAGTGTCTAGTTGGGCCTCCCCAGTGGCGCAGCGGTTGAGCACTGGGTTGCGAAGCTGCCCGCACCTCTGCAGCGCCGGTTCGATCCCTAGCTGCTCCCCGGCCACCAGAGGAGGGTCCCACATGGCGCGCAGACCTCTCCTGCCGCCCGCTGCTCCCCTCAGCAGTGTACTTCAGTCCTTCTGCCTGCTCTGCTCCCCACTCTGGCTCTGGTGAATTCTCTCACCCTCCCGCGCTTCTGACTGTACCCAGTCCTTGTATAAATAAATAAAAAAAAAAGAATAAAAAAAAAAAAGAACATATCAGAATGGTTCTGACACAGACATAATCAGCTAATTTAAAAAAAAAAAAAAAGAAATAGTGTCTAGTTAAGTAATAAGTTAACCAACATTTTAGTAAGTTCTAGTAGAAAAATCAATCATGATGTGCTGTTCTCTGTCCCTCCTCCCCCCACAAATGGCTTTAATCAGGAATATAAATCATTACAAACTCAGTTCTAAATCAGAAATTGAGAGTTTTGTACACTTTCAGAATGAACCTTTCTGAAACTCTTAACTCGTAGGTTGATGACTACAGCATGGTTCGGTTTTTGCCTTATGACCAGTCCGATGAAGAGAGCATGAACATCGTGCTACAGCACATTGATTTCACCATTCAGTATGGGGAAGACTTGGAATTCAAAGAACCTAAGGTAATTTTTGATTTTTGGCTTTTGGTACAAATGTTTGCCAGTCCTCACTGGCCTTCTGCATAATCACAGCATCTCCTTCAATTAACTTCCTGGTCACAGTAACCTGGACTTTCCTGGGTGATCTCTGAGATTGGCCTGTGCTCCCCAATTGGCATGAAGTGGACTCGACCTTTCACGAGGACAGGATGATTGAGTTAAGAGTCTTGGTACTTACAATGCAGGAATATATGCAAAGAGAAGGTCAATTCTGATTGAATGTGCACTGCCTTCTCATGTCATTAGGGGACAGTCACGACAAGTTAGTTGACGAGGGTCATGAGTGTCAACTCAAGAAAAGCTTCTAATGAGCTGGGTGGTAAATTAAAGAGGTTCTATCTGGTAACCAGCAGCAACTTTGGGCAAATATATAAAAAAAAAGAGGTTCTATCTGGAACATTCTATCCATCACATCTTATCACTATTAACCATAACCTATGAGCAACACCTGGAACCACTGCCAGATATTAGCACTGGAATGGATATTGCCCGAAAGTCTAACCAGGGGGAAAAAAATGGGTTTTCTATTTTGTGTTTCCTTTATGTCAGGAACATGAAGATGAATCATCTTCCATGTTTGATGAGTATTTTCAAGAGCGTCAGAATGAATGAAGAGTGTATTAAAAAGGAACTGTGTCTGTGTGAAGACCCATGACTGAGTCAGCAGAACACTCTTTGAAGTACACAGAGCTGGGAAGCTGCTTGTTTTATAAACAAAAATAATACTTGGCTGTTTGTCTGCAGCAGGCCTGAATCAAGGGTTGAGGTTTTCTGAAACTGCTGCTGCAATGGAATCTTAGTATTCTATTTTAACAACATCAATTTAGATTTTAAAAGTTGAAATCGCAATGAATGCTCATGGTTTTGTACATAATCTAAATTAGCACCTGTGGTCAGTTAAGACCGGTATAACTTCATTTTGCGGTTTGATTTTTCTTTCTTTTTTCTTTTTTTTTTTTTTAAGACATTTGAGTGTCAGGAGTAACTGTAACAGAATATACATATGTGTCTCCAAAGGCAAAAACCTGGAAGAATTCAGATAAGACCATACTTTATTTGTATCTTCCAGTTTTCCTACACTGAAGAGGTATTAGTTGTATCACTAAAAATTAAAAGTAACTTTATGTTGTAAGATATCTATGTGTGTGTTAGAGATGTAAATACAGAGGGAAGCACTAGCTTTTCATTACACTCTGGCTGGCATGAACTTGTGCGGTAGCTTGACAGCGCAGTCTTTAACCCCTGCGCCACCAGGGAGTCCCTGTTACCTCCATTTTCAAGTAAGGAAATGGGCACCGTGAGGTAAAATTGCCGGGAATGACCGTGCTAGTAAATGGTGGAATCTGGATTCAAAGCTACGATCCACTTTCCCAACCTTAAGGAAGGGTCGCTGTAGAGAATGAAGCCCAAATCCCTTCTCCCTGTGTTTTCTTAAACTATTCTTAAAACCAGTGGCTTAGGTTCGCTCATTACCCAACAAATATTTATGGATGCTTACTATGCAGTATAAACAAAAAGGACAAAAATCTCTTCACACTGCTAGGGAGGGACACCAAATGAAAACTGAACAATAAAAATCAGAATGAAGAGGGAGAGGAAGGGAGGCAGGGAGCGGCGTGGGGAATACTTTCCTGAAGAGGGGATCTTGGGGGGGTGAAACAAAGGAGGTGATTCACCCTGGGAACCGTAGGCCTAAGACGCGCCTCCATTTCGCGCACGACGCACGCATGCGCGGCACTAGAGCCCGCCTAGTGCTCTGGCGCCCCCTGGCGGCCCGCGGGGCCGCGGCGGCAGGGCAGCAAGGCCGGAAGCGCTGCGCCCGCCCCTTCCGGCTCACTTCCGCCTACTCCGCCCGAGCTGCCAGGCGGAAGCGCCCGCTCGCCCCGACCAGCCCCTCGGCTAACACCAGGACGCCGCCAGGATGCCGGTAAGGGGGCTGCGCTGGGGTGAGGGAAGGAATTGGGGAGAGACGAGAGAAATCGTGTATTCGCCGGAAGAGGCGGGTCGAGGAGGCCAGCGAGGAAGTGGGGGGTCCGCGGGAAGAGAGGCGAGGGGGAGGGGGTCGGTTCTTGGCGGGTTGGGGCGACCGGGGGTGTCGGCCGGGAGGCGCGGTGGGGTGGGCAGGGCGCGAGGAGACCCGGCGCGCGTCTGGCAGGCCGCCCCAGCCCCTTCCGCCCCGTCTTCCTCAGTCCTGACCCCTCCTCGCCCTTCTGCATCCCCAGCTTGGGCAGGGTCCCCAAAGCCTCACTGGAGCCGCGAAGCCAAGGGCTGCACTTTTTATTTTTTAATTTTTCAAGTCCGGGGTCCAGCTTCTTGCCTGCCCACTTCCTCTTCTGGGGGCGAGGACTTGTTCCGCCCGCTGCTTGTCGTCGGCTCCTCCCCTATCACCCCGGCAGTGGTGGCCACCGCGAGCCGCAAGGTTTAGGGGCCCCAGAGTCCACGCAGTGTCTGCGCCTCGTTTCCAAATGTTCCTGTTTTCACGAACCTCAGAGTAGGAATGAAATTGACAGTGGTCTGGTTGCCCTTAATTTCGGCTGCAGGTGTGTGAAGTAGATTCATCGCCAGCCTGGTTTGCATTTTGCACATGAGAAAAGAGGTTCAGTGTTGTTCCTACAGCAAACATTACCGAGCACCTGCTCATGAAAAGCACTGTTAGGCAGTGAATAAGGCCAGTGAGGGCCTTTACCGTCTAAGGAGGAGGCAGTCAACAAACCTGTAAATGTAAACTAGGCGATAGTTTCAGAAAGTGACAAATGCTGGGTAATAGATGGGTAACAAGACAGTAGCTGGCTAAGGGAGAAGCAGCCCACCCTTATATATTGGACTTAGACACACACACACACACACACACACACCTGTATGAGATATATATCACATATATATGATAGGTATTTATGAACCCAGTAGCTATCATTTGACTCCTAATGTATGCCAAGCAGACTCTGAGCTGTATACTTTATTTATAAATTATCACGTGTAGTCCTCACAGAGTGACCCTATGAAGTGATATGTTATTGTTCTCATTTTGCAGAGAAGAAAGCTGAGGCTCAGAAAGCCAGGGTTGCACACAGTGTAAAGCCAGATTTTAAGCCAGCATGCTAAGGTCTGCTTGATCCAGTTGCACTTAGAACGTCTTGGTCTTCCCTTCTGTTTACTTATTTAATAACTGCTTTTTCCATTAGCCTGAAAGTTCTTCAAGGGCAGGGATCACTGGTGTATACCACTGTATCATCTTGCTTTCCACTGAGAAGGTGCTTAGTAATTGTAGGGTGGGTAAATGAACATAAGAATGGAAACTGTTTGAGAAAAAACCAGACATCTTGTAAAAAGCAGAACTAAGAAGCAGCATACAAATTGCTCTTACAAATGTGTTTATTTCTCCTCCTTTAACTCACATCTACCCACTAGAGGCAGTATATATCGCTTCACTTTACAAATTTGGAAACAGAGAGAACACAAGTGATGTCTACATCCAGTCTGGTTTAGCACCAGCTGGGAACTGGGTTCCCCTTATTTATATATGTTTGCTGATTTCTTACAGTGTAAATACCCCCACCAGTTACCAATGTCACTGAGCACAGAACTTGAAGAGATGCACAGTAGCTCCCCAATGTATTTCCCCCATAGATGCCAAAAACAACCTTAAGAACATAGACAATAGAAATAATTTTTTTCAATAGGAGTAATGAGTTTGGAATATTTAGTTTTTAATATATAGTTTACTTAGTTGCAAGTTGATTTAATTTTTAATAACAGCTGTGTTCAGTAGCCAGCTTGCCTCACAATTCTTCATGAGTCTCCAGAGCCAGCTCCATCATATCCTTGTCACATATCCTCTGGGAATGGGTGGCCCTGAGCTGTGTACTTACATACTTAGTGTCGGGTGGGTTACTCTTTGATTTCATTTGGGAAACAAACTGGTCTGCCCCACTGATATTTGCTCTCTTTCATTTCCATGTTCTTACCTACAGGCTTATCACTCTTCTCTCATGGACCCCGAAACCAGACTGATTGGCAACATGGCACTTTTGCCTATCAGGAGTCAGTTCAAAGGACCTGCCCCTAGAGAGAGTAAGTCAAAGGCCCTTTCCGATATTTTGAAATGTATTTATTATTTTACATTTTAAAAAGGGGGAAAGAAGACTTTTAAACAGACATCAGTGGGCAGAAAGAGGTGCCTATGAAAGGGACAGGTTTGTTGGAAGAGATGCCTGCATAGACCCAGGCAGACAGTTTTTGGATGAAAACTGCTATTTTTGGATATGCGTTAGTGTGAAATAGTACCAGGCAATCCTCTGACATCAAAATAGGAAAAGTTTTAGCTCAATCCTCTGCCTCAAATTACTATGCGTTTTCTACTTCTTGGTGGATATTGTATTCTAGACCTTTCAAGATCCTTGGTGTATGTTGCACCTAATAGGAAACTGGATTATTGCTGCTAATACCTCTAGGATATTTTATTTTTAAAGGGTTGTTTTTTTTTGTTTTTTTGTTTTTTGCATAGATGAACTGGGGTGTAGACCAGAGGTGTGGGGGAGGAAATGGGAGGATAGGTGAGAGGATTCAGCAGAGACAGAATGGGGAGCAGAACAGGCGGATCTACTGAAATACACTGCTGAGGGGAGCAGCAGGCAAGGCAGGAGAGGTTTGCTGAACCATATGTAGATTAGCTCTCTGGCCAGGGATCAAACTCAGGTCGAAGTAGGGATAGCCCTGAGACTTAACCTCTAGGCCACCCAGGAGGCCATCTAGGATATTTTATTGACAGGGAAGGGGAGATGTTCGTAATTTTCAACACCGTTCCTATCAGTATCAATTCTTTCAAACTGATGGAATGCTACTCCTTTCTCTGTGGTCAAGCTGCAAAAGAGAAAATATTTTAACCTCTTTACTGTCTAAATCTACTTTACCCATTCTGCAGGATCTTAACTTTAGCAATACCACCTACTAAGGGTTATGTGTCCTACATAATGTTACTCATTTCTTTGCTTTTCTGAATTTTACATCTTTGCTCTCTTTCTAAGTAGTCACTTCCCCCCCCCGACCCCACCCCACATTTTGCACTCAAGAGAAAGCCTCATTCTTTTCAGAGACTATCTTAGACTCTTCTGCCACATTCTGAGATGTCGGCCAGCTGTGTCATTTGTACCCAGAAAGGGTTTGGCACCGAGTTACATTCATGATTTCTGAGACCAAGGTCATAATTGCCAATTCTGTAATGACCCCATCTCCATTTCTCTGCCAGACTATTTAATTTCATGTCTTCTTGATTTAATTTGTTTTCAACACCAGTTGAAAGCCCAGTAAACTTAATAAATTTAGTCACTACAGTCTGTACTTGATTCTGAGATGAAGAAAAGGCACAGATGGAAACAGACCAACCTGAAAAGAAGAAAAATAATAGAATTGCAGTGCAAAAGAAAAACAAGAATCAGCTTTGGCCCAGACTTTTCTTGATAAATATCCCATTGAGGTCATTACAAAGCACCATATTGTGTATCAGGAGAAGTGATTGATCAAGGATGGAATGAATCTAATTATCACCCTTGCAGTTCTTATGCCCGAGTGGGCGAACGGGACTCTCTGAACTCAGATCCTCCTGGTTTCTCTAAACAAGGAATGACTTCTTGTTCTTCCCAGGAAGCTGGGTTAGAGCTGAATTGGAATTATGAAGGGCTGGAAGCCTATTCTGTGAGCTAAATCGTTAGCGTTAGTCAAATGAGTGTGTTTACATCCAACTACTATCTTCTGGACATCTCTTTTCACGTGACAAGCACTCCTCTGGGTTCTGAGTCCTTTAACTCCACCACACCTGACAGCATTCCGTTTAGAACTAGCTGGGTTTTATAATTGTTACTGAATTCTCAGAGGAAGTTTCCTTTATGCAGATAAGAAAATAGATGGCAAGGGATACAAGGCTAGAGTTAGAATTCTGTGGAAACTCTCTTTCAGGGCAATGAGTGAGAATAAGACAAGCCAGTCATAGAGCAGTAGAGCTCCAGGGCTCCTTTGCATCTCTGGGAGAAAGATAGCAGTTGTGGACAAGAAATATAAATAACTGCCTCTGCATTGCTGAAACCAGCTGCCGGATATCAGGACCCTGGGATTTTGACCTTTTTAAAATTAAAAAAAGGACAACAAAAAAATCACCAAGGAAATTGTATAATGAGATCCGTCTTTGTCACAGCAGTGTTTCTGGCTTTTCTCAGCCTCAAGCTACATAGAACAGCTTGTACAAGTATATTTTAAGTCATAATTTTTATAAAAAAGACATGTGTGAACCCCGTTGTGTTCCAAGATGACAACTGAGTTTTCCCCTTAAACTATAATAAGCTGGGGCCTCCCTTGTGGCGCAGGGGTTAAGACGCAACCTGTGAAGCTCACCACAGCCACTACAGCACAAGTTCTATCCCCGGTCAGGGAGGTGAGCCACATGGTGCAGCAGACGCCTCTGGACACGCCCGCTGCTCCCCTCAGCAGTGTATTTCAGTCTGTCTGCCTGTTCTGTTCCCCACTCTGTCTCTGGCGAATCCTTTCACCCCCCCTCAAAACTCTGGCCTGTTCTTGTATGTATAAATAAATAAATCTTAAAAAAAACCTATAATAAGCTAATTCAAATAAAATTATATGCGTACTTATTTTTAAAAGGTGTTTTTATTGAAGTTTATTTGTATCTGCCTATTTTTATAAATGAATGTCTGGAGCAGTGTTCACCAAATGTTAATAGTAATTATTTCTGGCTACTAAGATTTTAGGGTGACAATTAAAAAATTTTTATTGGTATTAAAAAACTGGTATTGATTCATCTTTCTAATCTAAGTGTTTATTATACAAACAATAGAACTATAAGAATAAAATATTTGTCTCAAAATTGTTTCTAAAGACATTTATATTTCACTAGTCTCATTTTAATCAACTTCAGAACTCCTGACTATTGAGCTTGGTTTTTTTTTTTTAAGTGTTGTATTTTTTTAAAGATTTATTTATTTATGCATACAAGAGCTGGGGTATAGGCCAGAGGTGTGGGGGGTGAGAGGATTTACCAGAGTCAGAGTGAGGGAACAGAACAGGCAGATTGACTGAAGTACACTGCTGAGGGGAGCAGCAGGTGAGTCAGGAGAGGTCTGCTGTGCCATGTGGGTTGCTCTCTGGCAGGCCGGAGGATCAAACTCATCTTGCAGAGGCTGCGGACAGCTTCATAGGTTGTGTCTTAGTGTCTTAACACCTTGCGCCACCAGGGAGGCCCTTAAGTGTTACGTTTTGTATATGACTAATTTTCTCTGCCCTCTTCCTTTTCTGTCCTGCTTAGCAAAAGATACAGATATTGTGGATGAAGCCATCTATTACTTCAAAGCCAATGTCTTCTTCAAAAACTATGAAATTAAGGTAAAGAACAGAGATCTTAACACCTGAGTTTTCTGATGGGGCTAGTACCTGCCTAGCAATGAGGGTTGTTAAGAGGAGTAACTAAAATGAAATGACATTGTGTGATTTTTTTTTTTTTTTTTAATTCAGGACAGGGCCTCACATTCACCTCTGTATAAATAGCTTCTCGTTTTTCCTCCAGTCTACACCAGGCATTGGGGAACCATAGCCTGAGAGCCAAATCTGCCCCGCTGTGCCTTTTGCCTCTTTGTAAAAGTTTTATTAGAACACGGTCACATGCATTTGTGTACATGTGGTCTCCGCTTGCTTTCAGGCCACAGAGCTGGGCTCAGCTGTTGCAACAAACACTCTGTGGCCTGCAAAGTCTAGAGTCCTTGCTCTCTGGTCCTTTACAGAGGGAGTTTGCCAGCCTTGCTCTAGACACTTTTTAAATTCAGTGTTAATCAAGCACCTGCTATGCACCAGTCCAAAACTAAAAAATCCTCTGTGCTAACTTTTTTTTACATCTAATTCTGTTTCCTGGACCTAAATGAAGAAATAAAGAACAGTTGGTAACCTTGATCCTCCCCTCAGCCAACTCTTTGATCCTTCTGCTCTTAGTTCTTTTGGGGAAGAAGGTCAAGCGAAAGGAGGCAGGAAGGTGGCAGAAAAAAAGAGAAGTAAGTGGGGGGGCTGGGGGGGAGCAGTTTACCAGGCTCCTGTTACAAGTGAGTTAAAAGCCATGTCAATAGTTTCTTGATAAAATTCTGGAATACGGAATTTCAGCTTCTCCTTGCCAAATTTTGACCCTTTGCAATCAAACAGGATGTGAAATCTCTATCTGTAGGCTCTTGTCCTACACATTGTAGTCTAAACCTTCTGTGCTGGTAGCAGAGTTTTCTGCATCTGTTGTGTAATAATTATAATTCTAGCACATTTCATTTTCTCGATCTCAGGAACAGGAATCCGTATAGTTTGGTTTTTTTTTAATCACCACTGCTTTGTCTTCTCCATGTTCTCCTCTTGGTTACGCCCCGAGTTGGGCTTCTGCAGCTTTTCAAGAACAAGTTACATGTGAAATATTTGCTTCCTCCTTTAGAGTAATGATGTGTCTGTTCTCGGCAGAGATCCTGAAGTGAAAGGATTTTTAAAACTGAGCCAACCATATGGTGCGCCTCAGGCTCCCAGGCAGCTTTGTTAACTCGCCTTCCTACACAAAGCGAGGGCGAGGGCGTTGGCACAGCTCCTCGGGCGGGAACCAGAGCAAGGGGCAAGGAAAACAAAAGTAGCCGAAGCTGATGGGTCCCTCAGGAGCAGACAGGGCCTTGGGAAGACGCCTGTTTGGAGAAAGGGAATTTTTGATGCCGCAGTAACACCACCATCACTTTTCATTTGATAATCAAAGATTGAGTCCATGTGCACAGAACTGTTTTCATTGCACTTCATTGCATATAATTAGTATGTTTTGATCAGGATTGATTTTCAATTTTGTTCTCTTTTCCCCTAGAATGAAGCTGATCGGACCTTGATATATATCACTCTCTATATTTCTGAGTGTCTAAAGAAACTCCAAAAGGTAATTCAACTTGAATGATCATCTATCAGGAAAATAAACTCTTAATAAGTATTTACCTCTTAGCCATCTGGGCTTATGGAGACTTTCAGGACAAGTACAGAATATGTCCTCTGACTGAGAGCATGGATTTCAGAAGAAATCTCTAGACTAACAGGGTAGTTACTAATGAGGAATAAGTGGAGTGATGTTTTCAGGCTTTGCATGTATTCCCGCCCCCCAAATTGCTGTTGACCCCCAAAATTGCTGCTAAGCTCTTGGCTTAAAGAGGAGTTTGTAACCCGAGATGCAAGGGTGCATCAAGGGTGCATCAAGGGCGCATCAACTTGAGTGGGAAAAAGACAACTTTTGTCACTAGCCTGGAACTGAAATTTAGTTTTTGCCTCAGTTGAGACCTAGGGACAACCCACAGTGGTATTAGCAACACCTGTAGCTTTTTCTCCAGTAGAGACACTACATTTTCCTACCACATTTAGAGGTGAAGATATTTTGGAAGTTTGTTTACACTCCTTACTACTTCAGAATATAGTTCTTAGGCCCACTGCTGGATCTCATGACTCAATGTATTTATCTAGAAACAATTGTAATATAACTATCACAAATTTGATATTTTACTATTTTAATTCTATTTCAGTGTAATTGGTTTCTTTATTGATTCAATGTATTTTATTTATTTACAACATTCTGAGAAGGGGGTCCACAGGCATCACCAGGTTGCAAAAGGCACAACAAATATATGAATAATCTCAGCTGTTGCTAGTTTGAAAAACTGCAAATTGAATATTCTTTTCCTTATAAAATGAGTGTATTTTTTTTTTTTTTTTTTTTAGTGCAATTCCAGAAGCCAAGGTGAGAAAGAAATGTACACGCTGGGAATCACGAATTTCCCCATTCCTGGAGAGCCTGGGTTTCCACTAAATGCAATTTATGCCAAACCTGCCAACAAACAGGAGGATGGTAAGAATAGAGTCTCTGCCTCTTTTTCCGTGGCACAAGATCTGCTCCACTTGACTTCTTATCTGCTTTCTTCCTTGCTGCGACTGGCGTTAAGTGGAGAGTGGAATCATTAGCACGTACTAGTCACTCTCACAAAACAGATACGCCAGCAGCAGGTGCGACGTGGAGAATCTTGTGGACCAAGATGAATGTAGCTGTAAAGCTGCCTGGCCTATTCTTTTTTTTTTTTTAAAGATTTAGTTGTATTTATTTATGCATACAAGAACTGGAGTGTAGGCCAGAGGTATGGGGGGGCAGCGAGAGGATTTACCACAGACAGAGTGGGGATCAGAACAGATGGATCTACTGAAATTGGATACACTGCTGAGGGGAGGGGCAGGCGAGACAGGAGAGGTCTGCTATGCCATGGGGGCCAGGTCCCTGGCCAGGGATCGAACTCAGGTGGCAGTGGCTGGTGATAGAGCCGAAACTTTAACAGGGGACCCTGATCTGTCTATTTTTTACTCTGTTCAAATGTATGGAAATGTGTTGCCAAAGTCAGTGGCCAGACCAGCAACTGGGCAGTTGGGGTGCAGGGTTCGCATTAGTTTTTTTTTAATAAGCGTTGTACCTCCTTTGTTTAGAAGTGATGAGGGCCTACTTACAGCAGCTGAGGCAAGAGACCGGATTGAGACTCTGTGAGAAGGTTTTTGACCCACAGAATGATAAACCCAGCAAGGTGAGACCTCTTCTTTGCCTTACCTTTTATCCTGCAGCCACCACTAAACACACTTAGGTCTCCACGGCAATACTTTTGAGCTTCTGCACGGTAGTACTGCTTAACATCGAGTGCGCGCCTGGTCCATAGTTCACCAAAACACACTGACTAGTGACTCACGAAATCCAAAGTTGGGGTTGTACGTTCTTATGTCTAGGAACTGTAAACCTACAGGACAGGTTCTTTGTGTGAGGTATCTTGAACATGTTACATTTATTTTGTCATACTTGTGGGGCTCCCAGACTAATACTAAACTTTGTTATTAAGTAAACTCCTATTCTGACCTTACTTGAACTTGCACGGTGATTTGACCACCCTGTTCATTGTTTTGTCCCCCCTTGTCAGTGGTGGACTTGCTTTGTGAAGAGACAGTTCATGAACAAGAGCCTTTCAGGCCCTGGACAGTAAAGCCAGCCCAGCAGACACCGTCTCGTCAGCCATGGACAGCGCTTTACAGCAAGATGTACACAGTTCTTTGCATTTATATCTTGGAGTTTTATACAGAAGGAGAAGTGAACTTGTCTTTTCTTGAAAAGCTCTCTATCAACTGCCTGTTCTGTTCCCCACTTTGTCTCTGGTGAATCCTCTCACCCCCTACATCTCTGGCCTATATCCCATTAGTTGTATGCATAAATAAATAAATCTTAAAAAAAAAAAAAGAAAAGCTCTCCATCAACAATTTGGGTGGGGGTTGAGTGAGGGGAAGATGGGATATCAGACTGATATGAAATTTTCAGACTTGTTACCCTGAATGAGCATAATTGACAATAAAGAAATTTATAATGTTCCATGTCAGGGAAACTTCATTGCTTATCTTTGACATTCCTTTAAAAATATTTTGAGGTAGTCCTCATCCTTTAAAAATATACCAGTCAGTGGTTTTTAGTGTATACACAAGATTTTGCAACCATTGCTATTGCAGAAGATTTTCAGCACCACAAAAGAAAAAATACACCTGTACTCTTCAGCAGTCACACCCCACACACCCACACTGCTCTCCAGCACCCTCTTAGTCCACCCTTCTCACCCACTTCACGCAACCGCCACCCCCTGGCAATCCTGATCCACTTTCTATGGATTTGCCTATTTCTGGACATTCACATAAATGTGATCATACAGCGTGTGGCCTTTTGTGTTACAACAAATATCTGTGCTTCATTCCTTTCTTTTTTATGGACTGTGGTAGAATATACATAACCCTTACCATTGTACCCAATGACACTCACAGTCCTGGGGAACTGTTACCACTGTATTTCCTAAACTTTCATTACCCCAAAGGGAAGCGCCACCAAAGCCCTGCTAACACCTGGAAACCTGGATTCCACTTCCAGTCTTCAAATTTGTTCCTGGCACCTGCTGTAAGTGGAGTCAAACCATATTTGTCCTTTTGTGTTTGGCTTCTTAGCATATTATCCTCAAGGTTCGTTTGTGTTATATCCTAAATCAGTACTTCATTCCTCTTTATGACTAAATAATATGGCATTGTATGGACAGACCCATGTTGTTTATCCACGGTCTGCTGGGTGGTTTTCACAATTTGGTTATGAAGTGTTGCCAAGAACATTCATGTACAAAGTTTTGTATGGACCTATGTTTCCATTTCTCTGGGTTATATACCTAACAATGGAATTGCTGAGTCATATGGTAACACTAAATTTAACTTCCTGAGAACTGCCAGACCTTTTTCCACAGCAGCTGCTTCATTTTGCATTCCCACCAGCAATTTATGAGGGTTCTAATTTCTTCATCTCCTCACCACCACTGATTGTTTATAGCATCCTGTTGAGTGTGAAGCGTATCTCATTGTGGTTTGGATTTGTATTTCCTTAATAACTAATCACCAGGAGCCTCTTTTCCTGTGGATATCGGCCATTTGTGTATCTTCTTTGAAGAAATGTTTACTCATTCTTGGCCTATTTTTTTACTTGAACTGTTTGTCTTTTTGTGGTTGAATTGTAGAAGTTCTTTATATCTTGAATACTATACCTTTTCAGATACATGACTTACAGAAATGTTGCCCCTCTTTTAAAAAATTATTTACTTCCTGGGCCTCCCCAGTGGCTCAGTGGTTGAGCGCTGGGTTGCGAAGCTGCCTGCAGCCTCTGCAATGCTGGTTCAATCCCCGGCCACCGGGCGAGGGTCCCACATGGTGTGCAGACCTCTCCTGCTGCCCGCTGCTCCCCTCAGCAGTGTACTTCATCAGTCTGCCTGATCTGCTCCCCGCTCTGGCTCTGGTGAATTCTCTCACCCTCCTGCGCTTCTGACTGTACCAGTGCTTGTATAAATAAATAAATCTTTAAAAAAAAAATTATTTACTTCCTTTAAAATAATTTACTTCCCCAGAACTGGGTGTAGGCCACAGGGGTGGGGGGTGGGGGGAGAGTGAGAGGATTCACCAGAGGCCAAGTGGGGAGTAGAATAGGCAGATCTACTGAAAAACACTGCTCAGGGGAGCAGGGGGCAAGACAGGAGTGGTCTGCTGCGCCATGTGGGTCAGCTCCCTGGGCAGGGATGGAACTCAGGCCATAAAGGTATTAGTCCTGAGACTTAACCACTAGCCCTCCCAGGGGTCGCTAATTATTTCCTGAGTGTATCCTTTGAAGCCCATAAATTAATAATTCTGGTAAAGTCTTGTCCATTTGTCTAATTTTTCCTTTTGGAGTCAGAGAAACCATCTTCTATCCAAAATGTCAGTTTACAGCTATTATTCCTAAGCATCTTCAGCAGTCAGCTCTCGCATGTAGGACTGCGTTAACTTTTGTACAGTAAGGTAGTATCCAGCCTGACTCCTTGGCATGTGGCTCTCCATCTGTCTCAGCACCCTTTGTTGAAAGATGCTACTGCACTCTCGTTGCTACCTTGTCAACAATCATTTGACCATAAACTATGGGTTCATTTCTGGACACTCTTGTCTGTCCTTAGGTGATATTCACTTTTCTACCTGACCAATTTTTAACAGTTAAGAGATTTTCATTATTTAGCTGACAGAGTTAGCTATTCTGTGAGTTTCCTCCAGAGACTTACAGGACCCCATGTTTTTGGAATGTTTAGTTTAGAACTCAGATATTTAAAAAGTACCTTGAGTCCTCTGGACAGTTATTGCACTACTACCTCTAGCACACCTTCACTGGTTTGGCTTTTATTTTATTTTATTTGTTTTAAGTTTCCACAGTATTGCAATATTTCACACAATATATTGTCATTAATTTTTTTTTAAGATTTTATTTATATATACAAGAGCTGGGGTACAGGCCAGATGCGTGGGAGGGTAAGAGGATTCACCAGAGACAGAGTGGGGAGCAGAACAGGCAGATCTTTTGAAATACACTGCTCAGGGGAGCAGCGGGCGAGACAGGAGCTGTCTGCCACGCCACGTGGGACCCTCCCCAGCCGGCCGGGATAGAACCGTCGCTGCAGAGGCTGCAAGCAGCTTCACAGTGCGGCACTCAACCGCCTGCGCCACCAGGGAGGCCCTGGCTTTTATTTTTAAGACAGTTGTTTCAGTACGTGTGTTGGGATTGCATTTGGTGACAAACTCAGGAAATCCAATTCAGAGTGCCTTGGGGTTTTATCTTCCCAATCTGGAAGCAGCCCCAGAATGGAGCAGCCATTTGAGCTTGTCCTGGGGACCTACGCACCCCTCTCCTCTGTAGATGGCCTCATCCCCGTCTTTTCTGATGCTCTTGCACTTCTGGGCTGCGTAGGAAGTGGGGGAGAGAAAGAGGGCCAAGGGGCATACCAGCTGAGTGACATCTCACATACCCTGGCCAGAAATCCCACCCAGCGACTTGCACTGTGTCTTGTTGGCCTCTAGCTATGAGAGTGAAAAGAAAAAAATTTTAACAAAGCATGTTGCTACTCTGATTGCTTGTCCTGTGCTACTAATTAGAAGCAGAAATAAGGTTAAAATTCTGTTAAAACTAGAGCTCATGGTGTCACTTGGTCAACCAGAGTAGTTCCCTTTGGGTTTTATGAGTTACTATGTAATTTTAATGTTTGAGTTAAAGGCTCTGGAGAATCTGTTCAATAAAGGTTGGAATTATGGACTAAGTGCCACATTTCACTTACCTAAGAGGGTGGGTATATAAAAACTTCCTCCATAGCTACACAAAGGACAGTCTTGAAGCCAAAAGAGTGTTGTTGTTGGGTTGGGTTTTTGTTTTATAATTAAAATTCTTATCTAAAATCAGATTCTGGGTGTTTGGATTGGAACTTCTGTTACAGTCTCAGAGACACGCCAGGAAGAAGGAAATGGTGATTCACATCAAGATTAAAGGTTTGTTCTGAACAAATGCTTTGATTTGTTTTCTTAATTGTGGAGCCTTTTGTGACAGAAACTGACTCACTAAGGTGCCTGTTCCCTTAGTGCCAGCAGGGGGAGCACAGCCAGCAGAAGTGGAAAACCTGGCTTCTGACACATTTTCTGTGGGTGCTGTATAATGTCAGGAGTTTCGTATTTTAATGTACCTGAGTGAAGTTTCCCAAAGGATTTAGAATAAGTTAGATATGAAGTAAAGTATAATGGATTTGAAAACAAAGCTTTACTCAACATGCTAGGCTGACATTAAGACCATTATTGCAAGGTAGGATTTTTATTTTTATTTTTTTTACAAAGTTTTTTTTGTTGTTGTATTTTTTTTAAAGATTTATTTGTTTATTTATTTATTATTTATTTATACAAGCACTGGGTACAGTCAGAAGCGTGGGAGGGTGAGAGAATTCACCAGAGCCAGAGCGGGGAGCAGAGCAGGCAGAAGGACCGAAGGACACTGCTGAGGGGAGCAGCGGGCGGCAGGAGAGGTCTGCGCGCCATGTGGGACCCTCCTGCGGTGGCCGGGGAGCAGCCAGGGATCGAACCGGTGCTGCAGAGGCTGCGGGCAGCTTCGTAACCCAGTGCTCAACCGCTGCGCCACCGGGGAGGCCCTGTTGTTGTATTTTTAAGATTTATTTATTTATTCATCCAAGCACTGGGTACAATCAGAAGCACGGGAGGGTGAGAGAGTTCACCAGAGCCAGAGCCGGGAACAGAACAGGCAGACTGATGAAATACACTGCTGAGGGGAGCAGTGGGCACTGCAGGAGAGGTCTGCACGCCATGTGGGACCCTCCCCGACTGCCGGGGATTGAACCGGTCCTGCAGAGGCTCAGCCCAGCGCTCAACCGCTGCGCCACCAGGGTAGGCCCGCAAGGTAGGATTTTTAAAGGATGGCAATTTAGTAATTACCAGGTTTTTCTTTTTTTGTCTTTCAAAAAACGGTATCAAATTTTTACATATTCATTCTGTTTGATCCAGCAACTCAACCTTAAGTGTGATGCTGAAATGCACATGCACACACCTGGAAGTAATTAGTTTGTTTTTAAATAGAGACCTGGATATGTTACAGTACATCCGTAAAATGAAATATGATGTAGCCATTAAAAATAATAAGGGACTCCCTATCTATCTTGTCATGGAAAGATCCCTTCAGATACATGGTTAAGTAGACAGAAAGTTGAGGACAGTATTAAATAAACATACTTCAGGAAAGACAGAGACCCACTACCACTATTAACAGTGATTATCTACTAATCTGTAATTGCAGAGCAATTACCAATACTTGTATGTTCTAATAATACGTAATTATCATTCAGAAGATAGGTGTCATGTTAACTATGGGGGAAGAACACAGTACTTTTTAAGAAAAGGTTGATAGAAAATCAAATTTCAGAAAATACATTTACCAAAACCAGCTGTTAAGCATCCTGTTCATGTTTATTATTTTAATATGCTGCTAACTGCTGTTGTGCAGAAAATGTACAGTGTGTGTGTAGGGTAAGGTAAAAGTATCAGGCTTTTCTGCCCTCCCGCCATTAGGATGGATGACGGAACCCTGCGGTCCTGAATGCATGCCTGATGGCGGCACCTGGAGTAGGGTGTGGGCATAGGTAGATGGGATTCACCTGGGCTAAGACTGGACTTTTTTTTTTTAAAGATTTCTTTCTTTACTTATACAAGCACTGTGTACAGTAATAAGCGCAGGAGGGCGAGGGAATTCACCAGAGTAAGAGCAGAGAGCAGAGTAGGCAGACTGACGAAGTACACTGCTGAGGGGAGCAGCGGGTGGAAGGAGAGGTCTGCGCACCATGTGGGACCCTCACCTGGTGGCCGGGGATCGAACCGGTGCTGCAGAGGCTACAGGCAGCTTCGCAACCCAGTGCTCAACTGCTGCACCACCGGAGAGACCCAGGAGCAGAGAAACCGAGAGAGAAGCAGAGCCATGAGAAGAGCAGAGAGAACATGAGAGAACGCCGGAGCCCAGAGTGAAGACTTGCTGGGGGCTGGGAGGCCTACCAGCCTCCCGGTCCCCCAGCGCCCCTGCCTGCCGTATCCCTGGTAATCCCAATAAAAGCCTGCAAAAGCCACTGAGGGCTCCAGGACGCTCTCCTCCTTCACCCCATCTGCATAGAATCGTAGAAAACCTGCTCAGTGGCCTGTCCTGCCCTTACAATGTGGAAATACCTAAGCAAGATTGTAGGGTAAGGAAAAATGTCAGGCTTTTCTGCCCTCCCACCATCAGGATAGATGATGGATCCTTGCGGTCCTGAATGCATGCCTGATGGCGGGCACCTGGAGTAGGGTGTGGGCCTAGGTAGATGGGATTCACCTGGGCTAAGACTGGGCTTTTAAGGGCGGCGTCACGGGGACCCCAGCAAAAGCCGAGAGAGAAGCAAGAGAAGCAGAAGCTGAGAGAAGGTCAGAGAGCCCAGAGTGAAGACCTGCTGGGGGCTGGGGGACCTGCCAGCCTACCGGTCCCCCAACGCCCCTGCCTGCCGTGTACCTGGTAATCCCAATAAAAGCCTGCAAAAAGCCACTGAGGACTCTGACTCCGCCGGATCACAGAAAACCTGCTCAGTGTCCATTTCCTGGCCCTACAAAGATTTATGAGTCATTCTATTCTGCATTTTTTGTTTTTCCAAAGTTATTAGTAGACCTAAGACCTTAATAAAGTTTGGCGCTGTGTCTAGAAAGGGATGCGTAACACTCTTATACCAAAAGCCATTTGGTTCGTTTTTCCCCTTCATTTTTGTTTATAGAAGTTTGGAAAACCATTCCATTAGGAGAGTGTAATTTTAGAGCCACATGTGTTCTGTGTTGATTTTGAGATAAATCATTCATCATGATTTTCCACTTTGCTTTGACACTGCAGCTCCAGTTTACAGGTGGCCTGGCGGTATGCTAAACACAACATTTTCCCATCCTGTTTAACCCATGCAAGAACCTTTGCAGCAGATAACAAGTACTCAACTACCGCCTTTCCAGATGAAGAAGCTGAGACCCACGGAAATGAGATAACTTGCCTAAATTCACACCTGGAAGTTAAACCTAAGTCTTTCTGAATCCAGGCTTGGCCCATGCTGCCATTATAAGATGGCCCCTTTGCTACAATTTTGAGTAATGGATTCGGGCAAAAAGATGGGGATATTGCTCTGCAGGTGTACTATGCCAGCTACTGGAAGGATGTAGGAGAAATGTAAATGTGTATTCTCTTCTCTAGGACCTTCACCATCTGATGAGAGGCTTGTATAAGAAGACAGAAACCAAGAAACGCAGAAAGAGGCTAATATAACTGCCCAGAGCTGTAGAAACTCAGAGAAAAAGGCTCTTATTGGGCTGTTATAGCTGAGGTTGGCTGGAGAAGATAGTGACAATCACGCAAAGTGAGTCAGAAAAGTGAGTCCAGTGGAGCAGGCTAGATGAGAAGGGGGTAGACTGGCCAGTTCGGGACCTGAGCAAGCCTGGCCTGGAGGAAAGGTCAATGCAAAGAACAGGCTGGGATGAAGCTGCCTTGGCAATGAGTGACACCTCACGGTTCTGAGAACCAGGGTCGAACTTAGAACTTTATTATTATTATTTTTTTAAAGATTTATTCATTTATTTATTATTTATTTTATTTATTTATTTATTTATTTATTTATACAAGCACTGGGTATAGTCAGAAGCGGGGGAGGGTGAGAGAATTCACCAGAGCCAGAGCGGGGAGCAGAGCAGGCCCTTTATTATTTTTTTTAAAGATTTATTTATTTATTTATACAAGAACCGGGGTACAGGCCAGATGCGCAGGAGTGTGAGAGGATTCACCCGAGACAGAGCGGGGAGCAGAACAGGCAGACTGACGAAATACACTGCTGAGGAGGGCAGCAGGTGAGACAGGAGAGGTCTGCCGGGCCATGTGGGACCCTAACCGGCGGGCCGGGATCGAACCAGCGATGCAGAGGCTGCGGACAGCTTCACAGCGCTGTGCTCAACCGCCTGCGTCACCAGGGGAGGCCCAAACTTAGAACTTTAAACTGTATTTTATTAGTCAGGCAAGGACGAGACAATCCTCACACTCCCATTCTACTTTCCCCATTACCCTGAGAACCGACCCGTGCAACCAATGCTTTTCCTGCCTTTTTTGATTCCCAAGTTATTCCAGTTTCTATGTGTGATGTTCATGCTTTTCTAAAAACACCTGTAATGAGATTCAATTCATACATAATTCACCCATTTAAAGAATAAAATTCAATGTTGCATTATTAGTTTTTACATATTTTCCATGGTGAATGCATTCACTCCACACACAATGTAAAACTATCACCACTGTTTCCAAAATAGTGGTTTGTCATTACCCCAAACAGAAACTCTGTCCCTATTAAACAAAACTCCCATCCTCCTCCTCCAAATCCACTCATCTACTTTCTGAGTTTGCCTGTTCCATTTCTTCAAAGGGGAACCTTGCAACACTTGTCCTTTTGCTACTGACCTTGACTTAGCATAATGTTTGGGTGTTCGTTCATGTGACTTGTCTCAGAACTTCATTCCTCTTTATTTATTTTAAAAATTTATTTATTTATTTATACAAGCACTGGGTACAGTCAGAAGCGCGGGAGGGTGAGAGAACTCACCAGAGCCAGAACGGGGAACAGAACAGGCAGACTGACGAAATACACTGCTGAGGGGAGCAGCGGGCGGCAGGAGAGGTCTGTGCGCCATGTGGGACCCTCGCCGGTGACAGGGGATCGAACTGGCGCTGCAGAGGTTGCGGGCAGCTTCACAACCCAGCGCTCAACCGCTACGCCACCGGGGAGGCCCCTTCATCCACTCAGCAATGTAGTTCAGTGCAGTTCCGCCTGTTGTGCTCCCCAATCTGTCCCTGGTGAATTCACTCACCCCTCACACCCCTGGCCTGTACCCCAGTTTTTCTAAATAAATGTGGGTGAATATATGCATTCACCTATTTTTTTTTTTTAAATCTCAAAAAAATATTTCATGGGTTTTGCATTTGTGTCTGAATGAGAGTTTCTCCGGTCTTCCTTGTCTGACCATCTCACAAAGAAAATGCCAATCTGGACATCTTGGAACTCCAGAATATGTTGTCTTGCCTTTTTTTTTTTTTAATAAAGATTTATTTATTTTTATACAAGAGCTAGGGTACAGGCCAGAGACACGGGATGGTGAGAGCATTCACCAGAGACAGAGTGGGGAACAGAACAGGCAGATTGATTGAAATACACTGCTGGGGGGAGCAGCAGGCGAGACAGGAGAGGTCTGCCAAGCCAGGTGGGAATCTCCCTGGCCGGATGGGAATCGAATCTGCACTTCAGAGGCTGAGGGCAGCTTCACAGCGCTGCACTCAACCCGCCGCGCCACCGGGGAGGCCCGCCTTTCTCTTTTTTTTTTTTTAAGCTAAAAAAAGGAAGATCTGGGCCTCCCCGGTGGTACAGGTGGTTGAGCGCAGCATTGTGAAGCTGTCCACAGCCTCTGCAGCACCGGTTCAATCCCGGCCGGCCTCGGAGCAACCCACATGGAGAGCAGACCTCTCCTGTCTCGCCCAGTGCTCCCCTCAGCAGTGTATTTCATTAGTCTGCCTGTTCTGTTCCCCACTCTGTCTCTGGTGAATCCTCTCACCCTCCCGCGCCTTTGGCCTGTACCCCAGCTCTTGTAAAAATAAAATAAATCTTAAAAAAATAAATAAAAAGGGCCTCCCCGGTGGTGCAGCGGTTGAGCGCTGGGTTGCAAAGCTGCCGGCAGTCTCTGCAGCGCTGGTTCGATCTCCGGCCACAGGGCGAGGGTACCACAACATGGCACGCAGACCTCTCTTGTCGCCCACTGCTCCCCTTAGCAGTGTACTCGTCACTCTGCCTGTTCTACTCTCCGCTTTTGCTCTGGTGAATTCTCTCACCCTCCTGTGCCTCTGACTGTACCCAGTGCTTGTATAAATAAATGAAGAAATCTTCAAAATTAATTAATTAATTTAAAAAGGAAGATCATTTGGGAAGATGACCATATTAATTATAGCAGTTGAGGACAAATTCTTTATCCTGAAGTTACTTTTCCACTGATGAGGCTATCCCTGCCAGGAGACACTTAAGGGATGTTAAATAATATTTCCCTTAGAATAATTTACAAGTGTTGTATCTTTCCCCTCGTACAAAAGACAGATCTAAGAAAAATGTCTAATGCAGCTGGGAAAGATTTTCATTCGTAGGAGACTGCAGGACGTTTAGAAATAAACTTAAGTGGAACAGAATATTTACACTTATAAATTGTTCCCCTAATGCATCTGCTTCAACACACCACGTCATTCTCCACCTAAGTGGCTTGCCTAAAGGTTCACAAGCAGCTGTGTATCTGCTCACATCAATTACCATCCCAGGGCCTCAATTTCTTCACCCATAAGACAAAGAATAAAGCAAAATAACCTCTCACGTCACCTAGGTGGAAGTAGTAGGACTGTCAGGAATTTTTTTTTTTTTAAAGTAGAGTTTTTTGTTTTTTTTTTTTAATAGAGGCATGTTTATTTATTTATTTATTTATTTTTTATTTGTTTGTTTGTTTTGTTTATACATGCACTGGGTACAGTCAGAAGCGCGGAAGGGTGAAAGAATTCACCAGAGCCAGAGCGGGGAGCAGAGCAGGCAGAAGGACCGAAGTACACTGCTGAGGGGAGCAGCGGGCGGCAGGAGAGGTCTGCGCGCCATGTGGGACCCTCCTCCTGTGGCTGGGGAGCAGCCGGGGATCGAACCGGCGCCGCAGAGGCCGCGGGCAGCTTCGCAACCCAGCGCTCAACCGCTGCGCCACCGGGGAGGCCCGACTGTCAGGAATTTGAAGAAGTGTCCCACCCACTCTACCTGCTCATGCAACAAGGTTTATGAGTAGAGAAAAATTAACAACAGCAGATTTAAATATGGAGGAGAGGCACACAAGACATTGAGGCCATTCATTATCAAACAAATTGTCCAAACTATAATTTGCATTCAGAGAATCATGATATTAGAGAAGAGAGGAATCACTTTTTAGGAGAAGGTATGGCAATTTCAAATAGAAATGTTGATCTTGAGTCTGAGATTGATTTATTCCAGGACCAGTGCATATGTGACTTTGCAGTAAGATGTCAATCCAGATATGAACCTAACTACATTTAACATTTATGGTATAGTATGGAGAAGGTAAGATGGTGATTCACTATCATGTGGCTTATAGATGGATGTTTAGTTGCCTTTTTTAAAAAGATTTACTTTATACGTACTGGGGTGTAGGTCAGAGGTTGGGGGAGAGGGTGAGAGGATTCACCAGAGACAGTGGGGAACAGAACAGGTAGATCTACTGAAATCCACTGCTGAGGGGAGCATTGGGGAGACAGGAGAGGTCTGCTGTACTATGTGGGTAGCTCCCTGGACAAGTTTCAAACTTGTGCTGCAGACAGCTTCATAGTGCTGAGACTTAGCCCCTTGCGCCACCAGGGAGGCCCCCTGCATGTTTAGTTTTTAATAGCTTTCTTGAGCCATAAAATGTAATTCAGTGATTTCATACTTAATGATCATCACAACCCAGTTTTAGAATATTTCCATCAATCCAAAAAAGATCCCTCCAATTCAGTTGCAGTCACTCCTGATTCCCATCTTAGCTCCATGTAACCACAAATCTATTCTGTCTAGATATGTCATATAAATGGACTTTTTAATTGGATTTCCTTCACCTCACATAATTTTATTTTTTACCATGTTTTTGAGACTCATCCAAGTTATTATCAGTACTTTGTTCTATTTTTTATGTTTTATTTACTTTGGTATTTTTTTTGTACTGAATAGTATTACACATTTTGGCTTATATAGTGAACAGCTGGTGAACACTTGAATTGTTTCCACTTTTAGGCTTTTATTAGATGTGGTTTTAATTATGAAATATTTCATATGTAGAAAGAAGCATAATAGAAAATATTTATATACTGTTTATTGTGTGCCAGTCATTATTCTAAGTGCATTTGAGACAGTGTGCACCTACCATGTTTGACACCCAGAGCAAGTCTTTTTATTTTTAAAGATTTATTTATTTATTTATGCATACAAGAGCCAGGGTACAGCCAGAGATTCAGGGGGTGAGAGGATTCATCAGACACAGAGTGGGGAACTGAACAGGCAGACTGACTGAAATACACTGCTGAGGGGAGCAGCAGGGCAAGACAGGAGAGGTCTGCTGCACCATGTGAGTTGCTCCCTGATTGGCCAGGATCTAACTCATTCTGCAGAGTCTGCGGATTGCTTCACAGTGCAGTACTTAACCCCTTGTGCGACCAGGGATGACCAAGTCTCTCTTTTTTAAACTTTACTTTTCAGATCCATTTTAATGCAAAATTGAGTGGGAAGTAGAGTTCTCATCTACTGCCTGCTCAACACATGCACCGCCTCCCTCTCCTATCATCAACATCTTGAACCCATGTGACAGCTTTGTTACAATTGATGAAGACATAGACACATTATAACTCAAAGCCCCTAGTTTAAGTTAGGTTGTTCTAGTACATCCTGTGGGTACAAAAATGTATAATGATGTGTTCTCACCACCATAATATCATAGAATAGTTTCATTTCCCTAAACATTGTTATTTGCCTATTATTCCCTCCCCCATAGCTGCTGGCAGCCATTTAATTGTCCCCAGTTTTATCTTTTCCAGAATGTCATATAGTTGGAATCAGATTGGCTTCTTGCATATGTAATATGAATTTACCAACCCTCCATGTTTTTTTCATGGCTGTACTACGAAGGTGGACAAATCTGTTCATATTACCCATTGAGCATGAATATGCAAAGATGCTCAGTCATTGATAAGTTTGCTGAATTTAAGGATCAAAACCAGAAACTGTGTATCAGTCATTTCTTTGCTAATCCAATATGTAGGATAACAGTTTTTTATTTAAAAAAAAAATGTATCGATGCATACAAGCGCTGGGTACAGGCCAGAGGTGCTGGGGTGAGAGGATTCACCAGAAACACAATGGGGACCAGAATAGGTGGCTCCACTGACATACACTACTGAGGGGAACAGCCAGGGAGACAGGAGCGGTATGCTGGACCTTTTGCATCACCTCCCGGGTATGGAACTCATGCTGCAGTGGCTGCCTAGAGCCTCGTAGTGCTGATGCTTAACCCTTTGCATCACCAGGGAGGCCCAAAAGTTTTTCTTTTTTAACACTCTAATGTGATTAGAAGTATTAATCCATAACGGTTTTGTACTGTGATGTCAGTTTTTTTTTTTTTCCTTAAATTTACCGACATTTGCTGGGGTTTACTAAAATAATATTTTCACTATGTTTCTTTTCTGGTTGTTATCATAGTTCATTTTAGGGTCATTACTTAAAGTAATTTTTATCTTAAAAGAGGAGGCTGCCAAAAGCGTAAGAAGTCAGAGTGGGAGAAAAATATTTGCGAAACATGCATTTGACAAAGATGCAAAGATCTCTTAGAACTCGACATTAAGAAAAAGAAGAGGGCCTCCCTGGTGGCGCAAGGGGTTAAGAGGCAACCTATGAAGCTGTCCGCAGCCAATGCAGAACGAGTTCGATCCCCGGCCAGCCAGGGAGAAGCCACATGGTGCAGCAGACCTCTCCTGTCTCGCCCCCTGCTCCCCTCAGCAGTGTACTTCAGTCAGGCTGCCTGTTCTGCTCCCCACTCTGCCTCTGGTGAGTCCTCTCACCCCCCCACACATCTGGCCTGTATAAAATAAATACAGGCTCTTGTCTGCATAAAATAAATCTTTAAATTTAAAAAAAAGATGCTCATCATATGTCATTAGGGAATTGCAAATTGAAACAATAAGGTACGCCTACACACATATTAGAACGGCTAAAACCCCAACCTAACCCTGACTACCCCTGAACTCAAGAGTCGGTCCGCAGGCGAGCGGGACGCTTCCCCCGGAAGCCGCGTCTCCGGGGCGGGAAGGCGGGCTCGCCGCGACGCACGCAGGACCCGCGGCGGGGGCGTGGCGCTTCCGTCTGCGGCGCATGCGCGACTGAAAGAGCGGCTGGGGCTGCCCCTGGCGCCTAATCAAATTATTCGTTCCAGTGGGGCTTCACCCCCTGCTTTCTTATTTCTGGCAAATGTCCATACATTTTTATTAGTTCAGGAGACAATTTCCCCTGCGGGTTCTCACTTCAATTAAGCATGTATTCATACTTGGGTGCCTTCGGTTCCCCACCCATTGTAAACGCTGAAAGTTTGAATCTTAGAAAGATGATGTAACTCCTGCTAAAACAAACAGCAAACAAAGACAAAAACCACAAACCAATATTTCACCTCGCAAGGGACATGGGGTAAGAAACAGATTTTTAAAAATGACTCAGGCATTTTAGTAGATGCCTATGTTCCTGGGGGCGGGGCCGCTTGTGGCCCCGATGGACCCCGCGAGGCCGCCATTTTGGAGCCTCCTTTCAGCTTGTACCGGCTTTTCACGCCGCTCCCGCCGCCGCCCGCGGCCTGGCTGGGCAGGATGAATGTGATAGACCATGTGCGGGACATGGCGGCCGCGGGGCTGCACTCCAACGTGCGGCTCCTCAGCAGCCTGTTACTTACCATGAGTAATAACAACCCGTGAGTTGAGGCGGGGAGCGGCCTGGGCTGAGGAAAACGCGGCGCCGTTGTGGGAGCGAGGGCTGAAGGGAGCCGGGCCTGGCGGGAAGGCGCGACCACGGGCCAGAAAGGAGTGTCGGGGCTGACTTCCCTTTGTGCCGGGCTTTGTGCCGGGCGCTGGGGTGAGCTCCCGGCGGGGGGATGTGGGGAGCGGCGACTTGGAGAAATGGAAGGCGACGTCTCTGGGGACGACCCTGGCGACGGTTTCGTGAGGCCTCGGTGCACCGAGCAGAGTGACTGTCCCGTCGGTGGGCTGCCTTTTCCTGGCCTCTTCTGGAAAAATGTTTTCTCGATCGCCGCATCCCAGAGAAGCCCAGCCCCCTGACTTGTCCCACAGCTGAGGCTTATTTTTCCCCTTGAGTGTGTCAGGAGAGTCCACTTTCTCGCCTTGGCGAGCCCGTGGAAGCGGGAGTTGCATTGAGGGGTGGGAGTGGCGCCTTTCGTGTTTTCAGAGCCGCCCTCTGCAGTCTTATGACGGGTGAAGACAGCAGTTTCCTTCCTTGAGTGCTTGTCGCCTCCCTGCTTAAATCCCCCTTTGTGCTTCCGTTGAGCATTCTCTCCAGGGCCTCGGAGGCCACGTTTCTCTCCCGGACTCCATCTCGAAGACTATGCTCATAGTTATCCATCCTCCCTGGTTACTTCTGTCACTTGAACACACCAGGCTCGCTCTCAGCGCTGGGCCTTTGAAGTGCTGATCGTCTTGGAAGCCTCACCACAGAGCTACCTCCTGGTTCAGGATTCAGCTCAAATAGTCCTCCTAAAGAACTCTTCTCTGACCATCAGAATTGCCCTTCCCCCAGGTGTCCTATCCTTTAGCCCTGTTTTATAGCCTTCATCACTCTTAGCACACAGTGGAATAAGCACAGTGCCTATGTGCAGTAAGCACACACGTTTCTTGATTGTGCTAAGGAAGTGCATACAGCCTCAGGGAGATGAACTCCCTGAATCCAAGTTCACAAGACTAGTGAGTGGAGGAGCCAGATGCCTGCACCTTGGTCCTTTTGACTCTCCATTCTGACTCACCACTATCTACTGCCTCTCAATGAAATGGTAGTTGAATCTTCAATGATGGACCCATTTGCATGTGGCCTGTTACAGCAACTGTCTAGGTCAGAAAGGAAAGTCCCCTAAAGTTCCTGCTGTGCAGCCACTGCTCCCTATTTCTATTCCCTTAGTGTGCTTTTGGACTTTACTGCTTGAGAGACCCATTGTTTTGTCACCATCCACTTAGTGTTGACAGTTGGGATCTCTGGTCTCTGTCAGCCTTTTTTGTTTATTCTGAAGCTTTTCACTTAGTTCTGAGTAATTTATAAAGGTACAGTTTCCACCACTAGGAGTACTTTTGGTTCTCCAAAGTGTTACATCATCAGATTGTTAAAAGCAGTTTGATCCTGTAGGTTGAATTAGTTCATCATTCTTTGAGTTAGTTTAAACTGGCACTTTTCTAGCTTCAGGATGTATGTGTTTATTTTAAGGACAGGTTTATTAGGTAAAGGAGAAAGAAAGAGAGGCACCTGCACAGTCACATGTGGGTTGCTCCCTGACTGGCCGGATTGATATCAAACTTGTGCTGGCGATAGCTTCTTTAACCCTGCACCACCAGAGAGGCCCCCTAATCTTTGAATTTCTTTTGTAACTTTATCCCCAATGCTTAACTTACCTATACATTTAAAAAATTTTTTTCTGTTAAGATAAAATTTACATGCCATAGAATTTACCCTTTTAAAAAATTCATTTCTGTGCATTTAAGTATATTCACAGTTGTGCAACCATCACCACTAATTCCAGAAAATTTTCATCCTCCTCCCTCCCACTGCAAAAAAAAAACAAAAAACAAAAAACCTGTATATTAGTAGTCACTCTTTAATCCCATTTTCTCTAGCTCCTGGCAGCTACTAATCTAAGAGATCTATTTTTGAGTATATCTTCATTGAGAAATTAACTGCCTACGGAGTACTTTGACAATGATTGTCAAAGCAGTTACAGCTTTTACCTATCAAAGAAAATTATTCTTGGAAGTAGCAGGATGGGTGGGTGGAATTAAAGGTTAAAAACAGGAGTTTCTCATTAAGAATGACCAGCTTCTAGGCAGCTAATAATGTTTGAGCAATACTCGAGGTTAAAGAAAAAGTTCTGAAAAAAATCTGTTCCTCTACACTGTTCTTAAACTCCTGAGACTCAAGAAGATAAAAATTCTTCAGTTTGATCCCTGGCCACATGGCGCGAAGACCTCTCCTGCCATGCCCTCTGCTCCCCTCAGCAGTGTATTTCGTCAGTCTGCCTGTTCTGTTCCCTGCTCTGGCTCTGGTGAATTCTCTCACCTTCCCGCACTTCTGACTGTACCCAGTGCTTGTATAAATAAATAAATCTTTAAAAAAAAAAATTCTTCTAGATGTTAGAGATATTTGCTTTTGTATGTAAAGTGAAAAAAACCTTTCATAAAAGGTTTTATCCCATTGACTTATTCTGTATTTTAATATCCCCATTTTCTTCAATATTGGAAGTTCCGTTTCCTTCCATCCCTTTTTTACGGCCTTTCCTAAAAAGGATTCAAAGTGGTGAGGTTTGTCTTTTGCTAGTGTTCTTCAACTCTTCTTTGGTAATATTAGCAAGCCATTGTGATTGCTCTTCATTGTCTATATAGCGTCCTAAAAATTGATGGTAACATAAGAGAGTTTGGATAACTAGATACCAAATTATTAAGGCTTGTCTTAAAAAAAGGAAGGAAAAGATGTATTACATTGCACTTTATATAGCTCTGTAGTTTTGAATTTGACTTAGAAATTGCTTTTATAGTAAGCAAAGAAACAGAATAATTTAAGGCAATTTTCTGGATGTCTTGACCATATTAGTGTAAAGAGTAACTCGAATGCCTCTTGTATTAGGGACTACCACTTAAGGTTATCTACATTGACTTTTTTGTTAACTATCAAGGCTTTGTGCCAGGCTTTTGTGGACATTCAGTTTGGGCTAACATTTCAAAATAACCAATGTAAGGAGTGTATTCTGTTTGTTTTCTAGTGAGTTATTCTCCCCGTCTCAGAAGTACCAGCTTTTGGTGTATCATGCAGACTCACTCTTTCATGATAAGGAGTATCGGAACGCTGTGAGTAAATATACCATGGCTTTACAGCAGAAGAAAGCGCTAAGTAAAACTTCAAAAGTGAGACCTTCAACTGGAAATTCTACATCTACTCCACAGAGCCAGGTAATTGGAGAGTGAAATATGATGATTTTTTTTTTCATTTTCGGAGGGCAAGAGAGAGATTGAAAGTATTTACTGTAAAACTATAGAAGATGGTATAATAAAAAGTAGTTTTAAAGGGGAACCTTCTGGAGAAACAAAGATGGAAAAACTACTTAGATGTAAGATTGCATCCAGCCAAGCATAAAGGACAAAGCAGAATTCACTCCGTGGATGAATCCATAAATGGAATTAAGCATGGTCTACTTAGCTTCTAAGTAAAGTCATATGTTCCTCCTTTTATAGAAACAGAACTCAAAATTTAAAGTGTTTGTGTAATGTTAAATAAAGTAAAACTTTTAAAATGTAACTCAGTTATTAGGGCTAAATACCTAGAGAAAATTATGGGAAATAATCTAGGAATTCTGGCCTATTTAGATTGCTTAATAATGAAATAAATTAATGGAAAATATTTTCATTTCACCATTTGACTGAATCATCTCATTGCTAGAAATTAACCCTAATGGTAGACTCACAAAGGTTTACAGATGGTTTCACTTACGTGTAGAATATGGAGAAACCAAACAAAGGGTTAGGAAAAAGACAAAACTTGCAAATTTGACCATAGCTGTCAGGTATACAGCAAGGGATTGGAGAGGGGTCAAAACGGGAAGGCAGAGCATAAGGGGCAGAGGAAATGGATCATGGGTGCTGTGGTGTGAGAACTGTTGGGTACTAACCCTGAGGGGAGAAATCAAATACTGTCCAAAAATTAAGTGATGTAAGAAAATTAAAAAAAAAAAAAAAAAAAAAAAAAGATTTGCAGAGTCTGTCACTAAGGCTGCTTATTGCAGCATTGTTTATAATGAGAAGGAACTAGAAGCAAAAGTGTTCATTGGTAGGGTCTAGTTAAATTACAGTATAGCCATAAGTTTTTTTTTTTTTTTAAGATTTACTTTTTATTTATACAGTAGCTGGGGTACAGGCCAGAGGTGCGGGAGGGTGAGAAGATTCACCAGAGACAGAGTGGGGAGTAGAACAGGCAGACAGACCAAAAGCACTGCTGAGGGGGACAGCGGGAGGGACAGGAGAGGTCTGCTGCGCCATGTGGGAATCTCTCCGGCTGGCCGGGAATCGAACCTGCGCTTTAGAGGCTGCAGACAACTTCACAGCGCTATGCTCAACCTGCTGCGCCACTGGGGTGGCCCTATCCATAAGATTTTTTAAGGGGGCCTCCCTGGTGGCACAGCGGGTTAAGACGCAGCACTATGAAGCAGTCTGCAGCCACTGCAGCACGAGTTGATCCCCAGCCAGGGACTCACATGGCGCAGCAGGCCTCTCCTGACTCACCTGCTGCTCCCCTCAGCAGTGTATTTCAGTAGATCTGCATGTTCTGTTCCCCACTCTGTCTCTGGTGAATCCTCTCACCCCCACTCCTCTAGCCTATACCCAGGTTCTTACATGCATGAATAATAAATATATATTTTTAAAGATTGATTTATTTATACAAGAACCGGGGGTACAGGCCAGATGCGCAGAGGGTGAGAGGATTCAGCAGAGACAGAGCTGGGGGCAGAACAGGCAGACAGACCCAAGACACTGCTGAGGGGAGCAGCGGGCGAGACAGGAGAGGTCTGCCGCACCATGGGGGACCCTTGCGGCCGTCCAGGATTGAACCAGCGCTGCAGAGGCTGCAGACAGCTTCACAGCATGGCGTTCAACCACCTGCGCCACCAGGGGAGGCCCAAATAATATTTCTTTAAAAAGATTTTTTAAGATGGAACTATTGAAATAAAAAATGAGAGTGATAATATGTGCTGATTTGGAAAGAAATGTGTGTGTTAATTTAAAAAAAATGAAGCAGCGTTTTCCATGCTTTCTTTTGCTCAAAAGGGTGTGTGTGTGTGTGTGTGCGCCTAAAATATATATGGTTAACATGCATTAAAGATATTGTGTTTGAGAAGGAAATTAGTAAATGGTGGAAAACTTTAGGGGGAGGGGAACTTTTAACTTTGAATCTGTCTTTATCTTACATTTAATTGGAAAGTCAGTAGAGTGAACTGGGGGTGAAATTTTAAGTCATGTTTATTCTGCTTTGTATCTTTCCACACTGAAAAAAAATAATGTAGCTGTTTTTTCTTAAAAGTCTGGATTTTTATTTCTCTTTATGTAAAATTTTTTGTTGTTTTTATTAGAGAGGCAATTACTAGGATTTTGTTTTTCTGACACTGAATGGAAGTCATATCCAAATAGGATCACTCTTAGAAGTGCATTTTGAGCATTCAATATGCCAGCCACCATGCTGACTCTTTCATATGAATAGAATACATTTTATATTCAAAAGAATTTTCAAAAGATTGAGGTATAATTTGCATGCCATAAAATTCACAGTTCACTGGGTTTTGGCATATTCACAAATCATGCAGTCATCACCACTAATTACAGAACATTTTCATCACCCTAGAAAGGGACCCTTTGTTATCTCCCCAGGCCCTGGGAATCACTAACGTTTCTGTCTCAGGATTTAAGTATTCTGGACATTTCATATGAATGTACATAAAGTATGTACCCTTTCGTGTCTGGCTCTTTTTTTCTTTTTTTAATGTGTTTTTAAGGTTGATTTATGTTATAGCATGAATCCTTCATTCTTTTTTATTGCTGAATCCATTATATGGATATACTGCATTTTACTAGTTGTTGGACATTTGGATTCTTTCCATTTTTGCTATTAAAATGCTTCTGTGAGCGTGACATTCGTGTGAACATACTTTTCACTTCTCTTGGCTATATATATGTAGGAGCAGAATTGCTGGGTCATATGTTAACTCTCTTTATTATGAAGAACTGCCATACTGTTGAAGTAATATTTTGAATAGATGTTTTCATTGCCTCTTAGTGTCTTCCTTCTGAAATTGAAGTGAAATACAAAATGGCTGAGTGTTACACCATGCTAAAACAAGATAAAGATGCCATTGCTATACTTGATGGGATCCCTTCAAGACAGAGAACTCCCAAAGTAAGTTGAAATAACAATTTACTTCATATTTTCCTCCTCCCAGGTCCTTCTGACCTTTTCCTCCATGCAGTGGAGAGTCCATCTTTTACTTTTGACTCTAATTCTCTTTGTTCTCCTGTTAAGAGTGTAGGGGCTCAAAGAGATAGATGAGTAACTTATTTATGAGGCCCTGATAATACAGGTAGTTGGAGAACACAAGTGCTTATTCTTTGGTATTTCTTTTTTAAAGATTTATTTTTATCTATGCATACAAGAACTGGGGTCTAGGCCAGAGTGGGGAGCAGAACAGGCATAGCTATTGAAATATACTGCTGAGGGGAGCAGCTGGCGAGATAGGAGAGGTCTGCTGCACCATGTGGGTTAGCTCCCTGGCCAGGAATAGAATCATACTGCAGTGGCTGGCGATAGCTTGATAGCGTGAAGACATTATCTCCTGTGCCACCAGGGAGGCCCAGTTACAATTTTTTTTTTAAGATTTATTTATGCATACAAGAGCTGGGGTACAGGCCAGAGATGCAGGGGGTGAAAGGATTCACCAGAGACAGAGCGGGGAACAGAAAAGGCAGACTGACTGAAATACACTGCTGAGGGAAGCAGCGGGTGAGACAGGAGAGGTTTACTTTGCCATGTGGGTTTCTCTCTGGCCAGCTGGAGATTGAACTTGTGCTGCAGAGGCTGCAGATTGCTTCATAATGGGGTGCTTAACCCCTTGCACCACCAGGAAGGCCCTTGGTTATAAATTTTTAATGATGGCTGTTATTTATTGAAAATATAACATGATCTTACTAAAAATATATAATTCCCCCTTTAATAACTTGAGGTTGGGGACATTTTGGAAAATGATAATGGCATAGAAGCTCAGCTCAGCATTGTGGTATCCAACAATTTGGTGTTTACAACCATTATCTGATGTGGGTCTATAGGACTCCACATTTGTCAGGAGTATGTAACTTTCACTCTGTAGAACTGTTGTAGCCAGGGGCAAACAAGATGTGTGGTTCAAACATAAGCCTATAACTTAATCTGAGGGGGTGGGGGAGGCAAATACTGTCTAAAAAAAAATGTAAAAAATGATAAATGTTAAAATAAAAAATATTTAAAAAAAAACAAACATAAACCTATCATATTTACAGTTTTTCTTTCTTGTCCGTTAGGGAGTTAACTGGCTTCTCAGTCTGTAAAGGACAAGAAAGTGAGTCACAATACATTTAAATGAACGTCTATTAATGTTGGTAAACACTGCCGCACATTCCTTCACATTTTAAAGGAAAATTCCGGTGTGAGATTATTATATCTTGGTAAATCTTTGACTTTTCACAGTAAATATACCAACGTACAACTTACGGAGATTTTAGAAAATGACGCTTGCTTGTGCTTATAACTGGTGGATTGTGGATTTATGATGTACTGGAGTAAGGATCTGTCTTAAAAACAATTGATTTTCTTGTTAGTACTCAAACTCACTATTTCAAAGTGACAGGTAGATTAAAAAGAACTTTAATATTTGTTGAGACAGATGGTGCCAGTCATACTTTGTTAATAACAGTCAAGAAAAAATCTTGAATTTAAACTTAATGTTCTTTTCAAGTGTTATCACTAATACTGGAGTTTTCCTTTAAGTACCTTCTTTGCATTTTCAACATGGCCTAAAATGGGAAATCTGAGGTCCAGTAAAAAAAGTTTTATATTTAGGGTTTTGTTATTTCAGTGTTTGGATTATTGCCATACTAGATTGTCTATTATATTCTAAGTCCATATTTGGAACAGAGTTCCTTCATCTTCAGAGTTCCTCTTTTAAGTAAATATCAAGTATGCCAACCTGGTACACAAACCTACAAAAAATTGAAGAGGTTAGGGATTGGTGTTTTTTCTTCTGTGCCATATGTTAACTGCTTCCTTAGGCTAATGATTTTGCAAACATTGTGTTGCATGTAAGATGTGTTAATTTTAAATTGGAATGTTGTGTTTTTCTCTTTGTATAAGATCATTTATCCCTTCCTTTAACTTTTGTATTGTCTGGAAATTTTAGGTTTTTTTCAAATTGTTCCTGTTGCTTTTTAGGGACAATTGTTTTACTAGAGCTTTACTGACTTACAGATTTGAATTGTGCTAAAAATGCACCCACTGGATTTAAGTAGTACTGCTAGTCTCTGGATCATTGTCACCTGTGGAGATCAGTCAGTTTGGTTTTTGTAGCATTGTTTTGATAAGTAAGATAGTGTCTATGGGTTCAAACTTTAAGCATTATTTATTTATTTTTTATTTTATTTTATTTATTTTATTTTATTTTTTTATATAGAGGCATGTTTTCTTTCTTTCTTTCTTTCTTTCTTTCTTTCTTTCTTTCTTTCTTTCTTTCTTTCTTTCTTTTCTTTCTTTTCTTTCTTTTCTTTCTTTTCTTTCTTTTCTTTCTTTTCTTTCTTTTCTTTCTTTTCTTTCTTTTCTTTCTTTTCTTTCTTTTCTTTCTTTTCTTTCTTTTCTTTCTTTTCTTTCTTTTCTTTCTTTTCTTTCTTTTCTTTCTTTTCTTTCTTTTCTTTCTTTTCTTTCTTTTCTTTCTTTTCTTTCTTTTCTTTCTTTTCTTTCTTTTCTTTCTTTTCTTTCTTTTCTTTCTTTTCTTTCTTTTCTTTCTTTTCTTTCTTTTCTTTCTTTTCTTTCTTTTCTTTCTTTTCTTTCTTTTCTTTCTTTTCTTTCTTTTCTTTCTTTTCTTTCTTTTCTTTCTTTTCTTTCTTTTCTTTCTTTTCTTTCTTTTCTTTCTTTTCTTTCTTTTCTTTCTTTCTTTTCTTTCTTTCTTTTCTTTTCTTTCTTTTCTTTTCTTTCTTTTCTTTTCTTTCTTTTCTTTTCTTTTCTTTTCTTTTCTTTCTTTCTTTCTTTTCTTTCTTTCTTTCTTTTCTTTCTTTTCTTTCTTTCTTTCTTTCTTTCTTTCTTTCTTTCTTTCTTTCTTTCTTTCTTTGCACTGGGTACAGTCAGAAGCGCGGGAGGGTGAGAGAATTCACCAGAGCCAGAGCGGAGAGCAGAGCAGGCAGAAGGACCGAAGTACACTGAAGTACACTGCTGAGGGGAGCAGCGGGCGGCAGGAGAGGTCTGCGCGCCATGTGGGACCCTCCTGCGGTGGCCGGGGAGCAGCTGGGGATCGAACTGGCGCCGCAGAGGCCGCGTGCAGCCTCGCAACCCAGCGCTCAACCGCTGCGCCACCGGGGAGGCCCTAAACTTTAAGCATTAGAAAGGCTGAGTCTAGGGCCTCCCCGGTGGCGGTGACACAGCAGGTTGAGCGCAGCGCTGTGAAGCTGTCCGCAGCCTCCACAGTGCATGCTCGATTCCGTGCCAGCCAGGGAGATACCCACATGGCACGGCAGACCTCTCCTGTCTCAACCGCTGCTCCCCTCAGCAGTGTATTTCGGTCCGTCTGCTGTTCTGTTCCCTGCTCTGTCTCTGGTGAATCCTCCCGTGCCTCTGACCTGTACCCCAACTTGTATAAAAATAAATCTTTAAAAAAAAAAAAAAAAAAAAAGCTAGAGTCTAGTAGCTAGACTATCAGAGAGAAGCCAAGTATTTTACTTCTGTATCTATTGTTTCCTTTTATGGAGAATTCATGTGTTTTTTCTTAATTAGCTATGTGAAATCCTCATCTTTTTTAAGGTCAAGAATCAAGGTAATTAAAATTCTGTAAAATTTCTACAAGTAAATAGAAAGTAAGTGGACTTTCCTCTTAGAAATGGGAGGACCTAGGAAAAGCAAAGGGTAGTAATTATCTCTGCGGTGTGAAGAATGGGGTTGGTCTTCATTTATTTCTATAGGGCTGTGGGTAGATTTTCCGTTAAAAAGTACAATAGTACCTGGCAATATAGATCAGCACTCATTGATGAGCTATTTTCTTTGCAAAATACATTTATCGTATTGTCTTTGTTTGTTACAGATAAACATGATGCTGGCAAACCTGTATAAGAAGGCTGGTCAGGAGCGCCCTTCTGTTACCAGTTATAAGGAAGTGCTGAGGCAGTGTCCATTAGCCCTTGATGCCATTCTTGGTACAGATTATTCTCTGCCTATTTTCATGGAGAGTTTACTCTCTAAGATAGTAATTCTCAACATTGGTTATATTAAAAGAACGTATTTTTTTTTTTTTCCTTAAAGATTTATTTATTTATACAAGCACTGGGTATAGTCAGAAGCGCGGGAGGGCGAGAGAATTAACCGGAGTCAGAGCAGAGAGCAGAGCAGGCCGACTGATGAAGTACACTGCTGAGGGGAGCAGCGGGCGGCAGGAGAGGTCTGCACGCTATGTGGGACCCTCACCCGGTGGCCGGGGATCGAACCGGCACTGCAGAGGCTGCGGGCAGCTTCGCAACCAAGCGCTCAGCCACTGCACCACCAGGGAGGCCCAAAAGAACATTATTCTTTTTAAAGTTGCCCATGCCTCAGCTCTTGAGAGTGATTCAGTGCATTACCATCTTTCATTGATTGAGAAATACTAAATTTTGGTTGCTTAGACTAGATACAGCGTGGCCCTGTAACCCAAGGAAATAGTAGCTTGTCACTTCTTGAATTGTTGAAGTAGGATGCTAAGCCTCACCTTCTGTCTCCTATTTCTGTTGCATTAGGTTTGCTGTCCCTTTCTGTAAAAGGTGCAGAAGTGGCATCCATGACAATGAATGTGATCCAGACTGTGCCTAACTTGGATTGGCTTTCTGTGTGGATCAAAGCATATGCTTTTGTGCACACTGGGGACAACTCAAGAGCAATCAATACCATCTGGTGAGAGCCATAAAATTAATTCATCATTCTTGGGGCCTTTTCCTGTACAGATGTCTGATGTATATAAATTAGCAAAACAGAAAAATGAGAGTCTTATCTCTTGGTGTTGCAGCCAGTTGTCTATGGGCTTCATTAGTCTCTTAAGATACTGGACAGTCCCAAATGTAATAAATGTTAAATGTAAACTTGGACTGAGTTCAGCTCTATACTTGGAAAAGTAGTAACCCTTGCAAAGCAGAATGCCTTCAGGTATCATACTTGAACCTGGAAGAATATCTTTTTGGGGCAGCCCAGAGTTTATTTAGTTTATTGCAGAGTCAGACCTGGGGTGGCGCCTTAGGATTGAGGCTTTCTTTCTAGTCAGGCATCTTCCAAAGACAAGAGACTGGGGCTTTTGTTATGCAGAGTCATTTGGTTCAGTAGCTGCTTTTTGTGAATGAGGTAACTTTTAACATCATATGAGAGTGTGTTGTCCTCTGAAAGACTGCCACCAGAAAGCTCTTTCCATGTAATAAGAGAGATTTCTGCTTTATTCTATACATTTGCTATTCTATTCTAGATAACCCTTTAATAAGCTTAGAAAATGAAATCTAGTGTGCACATTTCGCTTTTTTATTATAAAAGTTGTATAAATACACAAAAGAAAATACCTATATACCCGACACCTAGATTCAACAACTAAGAAGATTTATAATAGATTGTAAGTTTCAATGTTTAATATTTTAAAGTTCACTAGAGAAAAAGTCCTTATTGCGAGATAATGTGGATCTACTGGGAAGTTTAGCAGATCTGTACTTCAGAGCTGGAGACAGTAAAAACTCTGTATTGAAGTTTGAACAGGCACAGATGTTGGATCCTTATCTGATAAAAGGTAAGTCATCCTTGGGGTAGGGTGGAAGTGGCTGAAGAGGGCTGATCAGAGAAGATAGAAAAGGTAGCATAATCCTCTGAAACCCTTGTTTTTGTTTTTGTTTTTTAAGATTATTTATGTATACAAGAGCTGGGGTATAGGCCAAAGATGTGGGGGGGGGTGAGAGGACTCACCAGAGACAGAGTGGGCAACAGAACAGGCAGATTGATTGAAACACACTGCTGAGGGGAGCAGCAGGTGAGACAGGAGAGGTCTGCTATGCCATGTGGGTAGCTCCTTGGCCGGCCCAGGGATTCAACTTGTGCTGCAGAGGCTGCAAATAGCTTCATAGTGTGGTGCTTAACCCCTTGTGCCACTAGGGAGGCCCAGATAACCTTTTTTTTTTTTTTTTTTTAAGTGAAATATTTATAAAATTTGTAAGAGTAGTCTTTTACCTTTTTGTAAGTTCTGACACCTGTCTGTAACACTTGGGCAATTCCATTTTGAGCAGTTGTTTTTACTTGAAGTGTCATCTCTCCACAGATCATTATTTGGCTTCTTTTAAGAGCAGTCATAGCCTTTCCTTATGATTGATAAATTTACAAGCCTGGCTGAAAAAATTTTTTTTTAAATATTTATTTATTTATGCATACAAGAACCGGGGTATAGGCCAGATGTGCAGGAGGGTGAGAGGATTCATCAGAGACAGAGCAGGGAACAGAACAGACAGACTGACTAAAATACTCTGCTGAGGGGAGCAGTGGGGGAGACAGGAGAGGTTTGCCACACCATGTAGGTATCTCGCCGGCCGGTGGGGATCGAACTCATACTGCAGAGGCTGCGGACAGCTTTACAGTGCTGCGCTCAACCTCCTGCGCCACTGGGGGAGCCCCTGACTGAAAATTTTAATGGCATTCCCAGAAACATTGCATCCTTTTAAGGGATTTAATTTTACTGTGACTTAGTATAGTTAAAAGGAAGTAAGTGAGCAGAGTTTAAGGAAGGAATAAGTGATCAAAAGAAGTAATTAGGGGGAAAATCATCTGGTTGGAAAGAAGATTGCAGCTGAAGGGATATACCATAGGTACTTTCAAAGGCTGACTGTTGGGCAACTGACAGTGAGTGAAAAACGTGCTCAGAAATAGTGGGAAATAAGGCCAGATAGGCTAACATCTGCTTATAAAGGCCCAAAAAAGACTACCAGAAAAATAGGGCCTTGTGACAATAAATAGTTTTACAGACTCATTCAGCCATAAGAAAGACAGAGTGGGAGGGAGCATTCTTTGCAAGCATGTGGATGAGTGAGATCCAGAAAGATGAATTTATTTGCCCAAGGTCTCCCTCCTGCCCCATGTTTATTTCTCTTTCCTAGCTCTCCATGTTCATGATGAAAAAGGTGTTTTAGAAATACTGATAGAATAGCAGTTGGCTACTTGAAGTTGGAAGCTCAGACCTGCGCAGGGGCCAACAGGGAATGTTGCAGTAATCTTGGCTTGAGAGCCCTTTTCCTGGGAATCATGGGGTGAAGGGATAACAAAGGGTGGAGGGGAAATGGTGATAGGAGATGGGTGACAGCAAGCATCGGGCCCTTTTTATAGAGCAGGGATGAGAATAAAGATTTGTGGAGTGAGAGCAAGCGAGCAAGTGAGCGAGCTTAAAAATGAACTAGATTCCAGAGAGAAATAGGTGCTTTTTCTGGAGTCGGCCAACATTTTCTGAGACTGACTGGTATATTAAGTGAGTACTCCTGACTGCCTAGATTGCTTAGAAGAGAACTTATTTGATGCCTTTTTTGGGCCTTTTCTGGTTAAGAGTTTGGACAGCTGTATCTCATGCCAGAGGATGTAGGGACAAACAGTTCCTGAAAATAACAGGCTTTCATTTTATGAGGTAGGTCCTTTGACTCCTTTGCCTTTTAAATTTTTGTACTTGTTTTGTCTTTTTAGTGGTCATTTTTCAGGAAGCTGGGGATTCTGGCGGAAAGGGCTGACACCATGTGGGAGCTGGGGTCTCTGTGTGGGCTCTGGCAGCGGTTGTGCCCTTTTGTAAAGGACCCCTGCTGCTTTGTTTCAGAAACCTCTTTCTTTCTAGGAATGGACGTATATGGCTACCTCCTAGCCCGAGAAGGGCGGCTGGAGGATGTGGAGAACCTCGGCTGCCGCCTCTTCAACATTTCTGATCAGCACGCAGAACCCTGGGTGGTCTCTGGGTATGCGTGAGCGTTCTCTCTCTCTGGTTCTTCAGGAGCTTGTGGTGTCTCCTGAAGAGACTGTGGAGTGAAAGTACAGGTTCACAAGATAATCACACCTGGACTCAAATCGTGGCCTTTGACTTGGAAACATCATTATTTACCTCTCTGTTTTGTTTTTCTCATTTGGAAAATGAGGATACTATCCTTGCCTCTTGGGGTGAATATTAACTGAGATAGTGACTATTACATTCCTCACTGGACCTGCTGCTGGGAAACCAGATATGCTGCTGGTTATCGACCCGACTTTCCAAATTCTCTCAATGTCTGTCATCTGACAGCATTCCCAGATGATCAGGTTCTCATCTATAATTTTCCCTCCCATATCAAGATTTCCCCCCATAAAAATAAATATTTAGGTTTTTTTTTTTCCCTACTCATTTCTTAGGCTAAAGGTGTTAGTGTGGTTTGTAGTAAAGATCATATAGAGGGCCTTTGATTTTTTGATTAAGTTTTCTTTAGCGTTTCCTCACATAACTTTTGGTTATTTTTTATTTTTCCTCCAGGTGTCATAGTTTCTATAGCAAACGCTACTCCCGGGCGCTCTATTTAGGAGCCAAGGCCATTCAGCTGAACAGTAATAGTGTTCAGGCTTTGCTGCTCAAGGGAGCCGCACTTAGGAACATGGGCAGAGTTCAAGAAGCAATAATCCACTTTCGGGAGGCTATTCGGCTTGCCCCTTGTCGCTTAGATTGTTATGAAGGTAAGATAAAAAAATAGCGTGGACCTATGTGGGTGACAACACGGTTCTCACACATTGTTGTATGTGAAACTCCCCTGGGGGGACTTCTAAAAATCCTGATGCCACATCACTCCAGTGCTGTTTACATCAGAATATATGGGGTAGGGAGATATGCACAAGATTTAAGATTCCAGGGAGTGGCGGTGTGCAAACACATTTGAGAGCCATGGCAATAGTCCTTTGAGATTCATTTAGAGCTTTTGCTGAAATTTTCACCCATACCTTCAAAATCCATTTTTCTCATTTTTTATTTGGGGGGGGGGTAAGGGAGTAGTTGGGTTAGTGCTTTTGCCCTTTTCCTGTTTGTTTCTCAGAAGTGGCCCACTCGTTAATGTGAGTGCTGTGCCAGCACTGTATGTGATAGCTTGGTTGTGTCTGTTCTTCACAGTTGTCTTCACCTTGGGCCAGAGATAATACTCACAAAGTAACTTTATAGTCACCCGACAGTGTTGATTGTGGGAACTGGTTAGTTCATTCTGACCTCCAGATTGGGCATGATTAGGGTCAAACTTTTGTTTTGTTACGTAATATTTCAAGTTCGTGTGAACTGACCCTAGGAGTTCAGAGGAGTTATGTGGGCTTTGACAACATTTGGTGACTCAGTCACAGACATTAAAATAGATCTCAAAAGATGCAGTTCCTCCAAAGCATATTTTTATAAGAATTTAAAAATAAACCCAGGAGTCTAGGAATGATTTGCTCTTAACAGGAAGATGAGTTCAAAATTGAGAAATAAAATTTGGAAGTTGGGATAAAGAACAAATATGCTTAAATAGCCAGAGAATTGTGCTTATGATTTTGTTCTTAAAGAAACCCCAGCAAGCCAAACTCTTTGGTTACAGATTAAATTCTTTTTTTTTTTTTTTAAGATTTATTTATGCATACAAGAACTGGGGTATAGGCCAGAGGTTTGGGCGGGGTGAGAGGATTCTCCAGATGCAGTAGGGAACAGATCAGGCAGACTGACTGAAATACACTGCTGAGGGGAGCAGCGGGGAGACAGGAGAGGTCTGCTGCACCTTGTGGTAGCTCCTTGGGAGGCCAGGTATCGAAATCGTGCTGCAGAGGCTGCGGATGGCTTCATAGTGCAGTGCTTAGCCCCTTGCACCACCAGGGAGGCCCTACAGATTAAATTCATGATCCTAAAACAAACCTCTATCCTCTCAGCTGCTTTTATCACTCTAATTCCATTCTGCTGTGTCCCTGTCTTCAGGGGTGCCCAGGAGTGCTGGTTAAAGAGCTCCTTTACCGTAGTGCTTGCATGACAGGATGGTTAGAGTTGCTGGGGACAGAGGATGTTCTCCACCTGGCCACTGACTCTTGATGGGCTGCCTTCACGCATACTACTCCTTGGAAATTTTGATCAGGGTGACTGTTTATGCCCTGTGGTGCTTTTTGCAACCTCCAGCAGAGCTCCCTTTCTTAGTGGAGACCCTGAATTAGTCTGGTACATTCTTTCTATTTCCTGCTGAAGTTCCAGTGGGACTTTAACAGGGAAGTAAAACAACTTAGTAAATGATTGCAGTCTACCCTGTTCTTTTTTTTTTTTCCCCTTCTTTGTGGGGCCCTTGCCAGTGGCTGGGGAACAAACCGGCGCTGCAGAGGCTGCGGGCAGCCTTGCAGCCCAGCGCTTAACCGCTGTGCCACCAGGGGAGGCCCCAAACTACCCTGTTCTTAACCCAACACGTTGCCCCTAAAAGTTAGGTAATTTCTGGTTAAGTAACCATAATGTGTGGTATAATGTGCACAAATGTTATAAATGCTGCTAGGGTGGAGGAGTATGCAGAGAAAATCTGCCAGGGATTGTGTGGGTTTGGGGTTTAAGCTGTTTTTCTGTTTTGATGAGTGCTTTGTGCCAAAAGTACTTCCTCTGTTCTCAACTTCTTGGAGTGAAGAGTTGACTCTACTTGAAGTGTCCCCATGGGGCACCATCTTGTTAAGAGGCAGTGAAACCTTTTGTTGGAAATATCTTCAACTGTTTCAACTAATGATTAGTGTCACATTTGTTCCTCTAACATTCAGTGGGGCTGCCTCCGTGCTCAGTGTACTTATGCATGTTTGTTTCCTTCACTAACTAAAGGCGCTTTTGCAGTGTAGGCTCTTTCCACATGCGCCAAGTGCTCTGGGGAGAAGCACTCTGTAGCTGTTCCGTCAGCATGTCCTTTAGTCTAATCTCACCATCGGAGTTTTCCCCAACCTGCCCTTTGTCTGAAACTGTGAAGGTTTGTGATTTGAAGGCTGTCGGAGGGGAAGAACGGTTCGGAGTGGTAATGTGGTTGAACTTTCTGTGGTTGTTTTTTTTTTTTTTCCCCCCCAGGTCTCATCGAATGTTACTTAGCTTCCAACAGTATTCGTGAAGCAATGGTAATGGCTAACAACGTTTATAAAACTCTAGGAGCAAATGCACAGACCCTTACCCTTTTAGCCACTGTTTGTCTGGAAGACCCAGTGACACAGGAGAAAGCCAAAACTTTATTAGATAAAGCCTTGACCCAAAGGCCGGATTACATTAAGGCTGTGGTGAAAAAAGCAGAACTACTTAGTAAGTGTATCTTATTTATTTACCTGCTGATTGTTGAATTGTTTAAATCTGATCTCGGTTGGATTCTCCTGTCCCAGCTGGTTACAGGTGACCAGACAGGTGTGTGCCTTTTGCAGAAGGTCCGAGCCTGTAGAATTGGTTTGTATTTAGCATAACCACTTGTAAACTGGCTTAGACCTGTTTGGATTTGCAGTGACCGATTTAAACCAGCTATACTCAGTTGGTACCTATTAACACTCATTTCAGTGTAGGTTTAGTTGTCCAGAATAGTCTGGGGTTAGCCAGTTTGAATTGTTTTTACCCATTTGGATGGATTTTCTTAGGACTTCCTTATGGCCTAAGTACTTTTTTAGTTCAAATTGATGATGAACTCTTGGGTTTGGACTAGTAAGGCACATAAAATGCATATTGACTTTTCGTTTGAACTTAGATTAAGAGTACCTGTAAAAAAAATCACAACTCAAACTACAAGATTCCCTGATGGGACAGGAATTCAGATGAATTTGATCTCATGTCCTGCCACACCACTGTCTTGAAGATATCTACAGATAGATTGTTGGGTTGTGATTATTATTGTGGTCTTGTGTCTATGGCTTGAGGTATTGTGTAAGTAGGAAAACAAGGGTCTTTTTCTTTTCAGGCAGAGAACAGAAATATGAAGATGGAATTGCTTTGCTGAGGAATGCACTAGCTAATCAGAGTGACTGTGTCCTGCATCGGATCCTAGGAGATTTCCTTGTAGCTGTCAATGAGTATCAGGAAGCAATGGACCAGTATAGTATAGCACTAAGGTAGGCATTTAGCCTCCCATGGGGGGAAGGTTAATGAGGGGAAGAGGAGGCAGGGAATTACGCAGAGGATGTTTGACACACACTCTGTGCCCATGGTTGAAAACAGAGTAATAGTAGTATTGGTAGAAGAGTTATTTGTGAATTCATGACTTCTACAATTTTTTAAGTATATTAATATTAAAGAACGGTTTCGCTCATAACCAGCCTACACCACTATAACATGTTTTCATTTGTGCAGATCATCTTCCTGGCCTTGCCCACACATATACATATTTTTATAGGGTTATATGTAGTATATATTTTATATTCTGCTTTTTCAAATCAAAGTATTGTAAGTACTTTCCCATGTTTCTACTTACTGTAGTAGTTAAGAACTTGAGATCTGAAATCTGAATACTACCTTCACCACCTGTTCTCTTGGGCTAGTTACTAACAAATTTTCTTGTCTATATCTACCTTATTAGGTATTAAATGAGGATTAAAATGATTATTCCATGTAAAGCTCTTAGCACTGTGCCTGATACATAGTAAATACTGAATAAATAGTGGTATTCTTCCTGCTTATTACAGAAGTGATTTCTTTGAGGGTTGTCTGTGTGTCTGTAAGGTTATGGTGAAGGCCTGTCTTTAATCGAGTGTGATCACATCCATTACTTACTCAGCAGTTGAGCCCCACGCATGTGCCTGGCATCTCAGGGACCACTGGGGATGCTGCAGCTCTGGGAGCGCTCAGTATCAGATGTGCAAAGTACTTTCATAGCCATCTCTAGAAGGCAAGGTGGGAGTGCAGAGGGCGGGAGTCCTGGGTTTGGGTGAGAACTGTTTGGAACATTTCAGAGAAGTTATAAATCAATCTGCAGTTATGTAAGTAGGAATAGGATTCAACACGCTTACCTGCTTTTTGGAAGCCCACAAGCAAGTGAAAAAATAAAGTACCAAGCTTTCATCAGAGGTGGAATTTCCTAGAGATTGGACCTCTGCTGGCCTAGGTGATGATCACAAAGGCAAAGGGAAAGATTGCTTAGGAGCCAAGTAAATAAATTGTCCTGGAGCCTCTGAACTGTGGAAATTTCGGCACATGTAATGACTCTTAGCTGCTAAATACCTAGGCAGGAGTAACCTTGGGTCCTTGGGTCTAACCTAGAGGTTGACAGTCTGCCCATGGCCTAATATTTTTGGCTGACTACTGAAATGCTTTGTGTTTGATTATATCACAAGAACATGGAAGAGTTTTAGTCACAGAAAATAGGTATTTTTTAGTAATCTTATAATTTGAAGACCCAGTACTATAGGAAATTACATTTGAATTTGTGTCATCTAGTTGCTGCCTCTTGCAGAATGCTGGAGGTAATAAGTATGAAAAGGTTTAAGAAATACATAGAGAAAACTCAAACTGAACTCTGTTAGGAAAAGACATCTTTTTTTCACTTCTAGCTGTGCACTCCCTCAACCAGCTTGTCGACCTGGACTGGTTTGGAGGGCCAGGCGTTAGCAGTGTCTCTGTGCCTGGGTGGTCATTTCACTGCTGTGCCAGGGAGATGACACATCAGCCAGCGAGAAGCAAGGCAGAGATTCAGGCCTCTCCTTTGTTTTGTTGTCCCCTAGTTTGGACCCCAATGACCAGAAGTCTCTAGAGGGGATGCAGAAGATGGAGAAGGAGGAGAGTCCCACGGATGCCACTCAGGAGGAGGATGTGGACGACATGGAAGGGAGTGGGGAAGAAGGGGACCTGGAGGGCAGCGACAGTGAGGCGGCTCAGTGGGCTGACCAGGAGCAGTGGTTCGGCATGCAGTGAGGCAGGTGGCAGCTCCGTGGCCACACTGGCCAGCCCTGCTCTGAGCACTTCCCATGGACTCAAGGAACCTGTAGGAGCCCGCTCTCTGGGAGGACAATGATTTCAGCATGTGATTGCAGCAGGGGTTTCTGCCCCTTGCTCCGTATTTCTAGTAATGACTTCATTTTTAAAAACTGAGCCTGACCAACCTTCTATATATCTCTGTCCTCCCCTGCTCCAGCCAGGGAAGACTCAGTGAGCACTCTGGAGGTCTGTGGACATGCCAGGGCTTCTGGGACCGAGTGCTTTTTCTATATAACTGATTTCTATATCTGAAAGCTCGAGGAATAGACAGTGTGTTGTCTGTGATGTTGTGGATGGGTTTAAAGGAGTGACCTGTCATTTAGAGGGGGAGAGTCATCTCCCAAGTTGGACAGCAGTATATGCCCACCCTTTCAGAGGAGGTTTCCTGTTCCCAGAAATAATCCTGAGCTGTCCAGACTTCCCTGAGTAACCTTGCTTCCTTCTGCAATGTTAGTAATGCCTTAAGCTGACAGTAGCTATTTTGCAGAACAATTTTCTATTTGCGAATCTGGTAACTTGCCTATGAGCCTGGGCCAGATCTGAGAAGCAGGTGTGACTGAGAGCATGAATAGAGGTGCATCTGGGGTAATTAACTAATAAAACTGTTTTTTGTACAGTAACGGTGTTGGGTTGATCGGAATGGAAGCCCTTTATAGACTCTTATTTTTTTGGTCTTTTATTCACAATGCATTGATTCTGTTCCAGAATTACTTGCCATAAATATACTCCCCTCTTTCCCAGAGTGTCTGAAGCCTGGAGGATTGGGAACCTCAGGTAACACTGAGCTGGTTCATCCCTTTATATTTTGTGGTGGTAAATTCTCTGGGGAGAAGAGTCTCTGACCAGATTTTTCACTGATTCAGCCTGGCTCTGTCAGGGATGCTGCGTCAGCGCCCGTCTCCAGCACTCTGTCATGGGGTCAGCCTGGGGGCTACTTCCCTGGGCTCTGGGACTGGGGGACTTCACCTACCTTCCCCCCCACCCCCTTTGTTAAGATTCAATGCTTTTCACTATACAGTTAACTTGGAAGTTAAGGTGAGGGGATGGCACAGCTGACCCCAAATTTTTATTGATTTCAAAGCTGGTGCTGAACGTGAATTTCACATAAACAGAAAGACTTATCTTAAAGTATAGAAACAATAGTGTACTAGAGCCCAGAATATTTAACTGCTGCTTAAAATGGGTAAAAAGTCACTGTTTAAGAGTCTCAGTATGTGAACCAATGCTTGGGCAGTGTCACTTGTGGGCAGTTTCTAAAAACCCAGAGGGCAGTTGGGTCCCGGGTGTGAGCGACTCTATTTAATGTGTGGCCCAGAGAAGACTCTTCTCCTTGGCCCCAGTACTCCTTCTAGAGAAAAAGTAAAACTTCACCACTCTCCCTACAGGGGAGGAAGCCCACCCCACGCCGAGCTTGTTTTTGCATTGTCAGGCTTCTCCCATGACCCGAGAGTCCCACGGTGTCAGGAAGTTGGAGGCTAGGCCCCGTGTGTCATCACCTTCCAGTAGCACCCTCTCCCTCACCATCCCTCCCCTTTCCTGGGCAGGCCCCCGGCTCTCCTGGCACCTGGGTCAGCCTGGCTCATCCATTCCAGGGCCCTCCATCTCAGCAACACCAGGCTGGATCCTCCCCCTTCGACCTGCAGCTCCAGCATTTCCACCCTGACAGGTTTGGGGTGACAACCGGCTAGAAGAAGCAGCTGAGGACCTACATTGTTAGAGCATCTGACAGGATCGAAAACACTCCTGGTCCGTATCAAAGAATGGGAGGTCTTTGACTTGGAAGATACTGAAGATCTCACCTGGCATTGCCACAGTCACTTGCTCTCACCAAGGAAAAAGGCCTCATGAGGGCAGGGAGCCCCAGTTCTGTGGCTGTCACCTTGAGCCACCTACCTGGAGAATAAGCAACCTGACATAGGATGACCTCCCAGGTGCCCACAGTCACCACAGGTACATTCTAGTGTTGAGTTCACAGAGGCCATCTGAGGATATTTTAGGGGAGTCCTGTCATTTCCCCTCACTTTCAGGTTATTCATAGCACAGATTAGATCAAACCTGTGCTTGGCTGTGTTCTAAAAGCTGCGGCTTATCCGTTCAGCTGTAGGCTAGGGGTGGCATGTAGCCTCCGTAGCCTGGTCTCATCTGCATCTGGGCTGAAGACTGAGTGAGGCTGTGAGGAGTTCACATGGTACCCTTGCGCGTGTTGTCACCAGGGAAAATACCAAAACTGCCAGTTGGCCCCTGGAGGGGCTGGGGACTGGTGGTATCACTGAAACTTTTTGGGGAGCCTCAGCTGAGGAGGGAGGCAGCATCCAAAAAAAGGGTGCTCTCTACCTTTCAGCTTGGCCCTCCACATTCTTCTTCTGAACCCCTGTTGTTGCCAGTCCTGACAGATGTGACCCTTATAGAGCTGATGTCAGGAGTGTTTTGGCGGGGGGTCTCACAGTCCTGCCTCTCAATTCTCAGAATGAGGCAAGCCTTTCCCCAAATCTAGAATTCTCAAACTTGAATATGCTTGATGCAGGTTCCAAGGCCTTGCAGCAGACCTAATCTAAGCCCAGGGCCTGGGCCTACGAGTCTGCATTTAACACCCTCCTCCCCCCAAACTTCCTATTCTGATACAGGTATTCTTTGGACCAAATATTGAAAGACTCAGCAGACAGGTGTTAAGGGGTCCCTGTAGCTGCAGTCTGACCTCAGAGTAGAACCCCACTGCACCTCCTGGTAGTTGGGCGCCGTTCCTATGAGCAGTTTCCATGTCCAGACCTGCTCTGCTGGTCCCGAGGCCACAGGCATCACCTGTGCACAGCAACCACATTCTCTGCTGACGACGGACAGTGAGACCTGACTCAACATGCACCTCACTGAGGCCTCCAGGGACAGCAGCCACAGCCAGGAATCCTTGGCACAGGGAGGGTCTGTTGAGGTAAGTGCCTTACTAAGATTTTCCACTTCCCTCAGGAGCCTCCCTGCCCTGGGGCAACAGGAGAGGGCCCCAGCTGCACCCAGGGCACGGCTAAGTAGGGCCAGAGTGTTTGGGTTTTTTCCAGATTGCTGTGGAAAATGTCATTTGTGGGCACATCACGTATTTCACTAACCACACACTACCAGCACCACCAGGATAAGGCAGAGCCGCCACCTCAGCAGGCACCAAGAGGAAACAACTGGAAAAGAACAGAGTATCTGCCTACCTTGCTGGTGGGAATGTAAAATGACCTAAAAATCATTTGGAAAATAGTCTGGCGGTTCTTCAAAAGTTTAAACAAGCACCTTATGACCCAGCGATGCCCCTTTTGGATATAGATCACCCCACCCCCACCCCTGAAGCAGGGTCTGCAAACAGATACATACACACCCGGTCCATGGCATGGTCATTATCAGTAGCCCAAAGGTGGCGGGAGCCCTTGTTCTTGCTGGATGCAGATAAGGCCGCAGCATTGGGCACAAAACCTCGGGCCTGGAAGGAAATCCTCAGGTCAGCCACATATTCTACAGACGTAAAGAAGAGGTCTGTAACCCCACCCTCCAGAAAACCCTGTTAACACAACTTCTATAAAACGTATTGCGGAATTATCTGTGGTACAGAAAAGTGATCAAAAAAAAATCAAAGAGAAAGGTCTAAAAATTTGCCAATTTATTGAATTCCAATGTCTCTGCACAAAATAAGTTGATCCTGGAAAATACCTTTGCTTTTACCTAGCGGCATGCTGCTCGCCAGAGGCCGTGGCTGGGGCCATAGTGCTGCAGAATCCGATTCTGTGGACGAGCCTTTCCGGTGGCCCTTCTGTTGGTGGACATTTGCTCTGGTTTAAACGCAGTCACCCCAGTCTGCTCTGCCCGGAACCTTGCAGCTGCCGTCCTGAGGGCGCGCCGAGGTCCGATTCTTCTAGCGCATTTCTGGGTCTCAGTCGTGCATTTCAGATGCAGGGAGGCTGGCGGATTTCTCCCCCACCAGGGTGGGGCTGCGCCCTCCCCACCACTGACCGAGGCGTCACCAAGCCTTTTAGGTTTTCACCAGTCCTTGATGTGGTAAACACTACATTTTGATTGGCTTTGACTGCTTTCTCTTGAGTGGCCGAGCCCTTTGGGTCTATTACCAACTCTTAGCCCGCACCCCTGAGGTGTGGGTGGAATTAGCACCATTTCATAGACGAGCAGGTGAGGTTTAGAGGGGCCGTGGTTGTCTGCATCCACGCAGGGCTGCTCACTCTGAAGCTTCAGTAGCTCCTAACCGTGATCTTGACACTTTTACAGTTTGTTCAAGAACAGTGGACCGGCCCTAGCGCTCCTCCCATCTGTCTGTGGGCCTCCACCTTGCAGGGCTTAAAGGCTGCCAAACGTCTGACAAGGGCAGCACTGTCACAACACAGCCCCTGGCCATGTAAACCTTGCAGTATCTGTCTCTATAAACAACCTTTAGGTGACCTTTGTGCTCACAGCCTTTTCCTTCTTTGGGCAAATTCCCAAGAGGGGGATTTCAGAGAGAAAGGATAGAAATGGTCTTTTCTGGAAATCTTGAAGAGGCTCACTGGCTAGCGGTAAGCCAAGGCTGGCCCTGTGGCCTCTCCCACCCCAGGACCCTGTTCATTGTCTTCAGACTACGGGTGAGCCGGCACCTCCCCAGCCTGTGAAACTCACCTAACTTCCCCTTGCTCCTGCTGGGGCTTGTGGTGGGCGCTGGGGAGGCTGCTGAGGCAGTGCTGGGCAGGACGTGGGGCTGCTCTCCCCACAGGCAGCTCTTGCTTGGCTCTGGTTGGGAAGCATTTCCTGGACTGAGGTCACACCCCACCTGCTTTAGGGCCGAGAGTTGTGTGCCTGACAAGGCTTGTGGGCATGGTGAGGGAGTGGTTGCTGTCTGCTTGTGTCCTCCCTGAGGGGCCTCCCCCCACCCCTCCCAACTAGGAAGGCCTGAGCCTCTCAGAAGGAGGCGGAAGGCTCAGGCTGGTGGCCGGTCACTGTGACTGTGGGCAGCTCCTTTAGCCCCTCTGCTCCCATGTTCCCTTGAAGCACTTCCACGTTCTCGGAGCGTCAGGGCCCCTTCCTGTTGTCAGGTGCAGGGGGTGGGGAGTGTGGCTGGAATAGCCACACTCGGTCCTGAGGTGGGGGTGGGAAGGTAGCCGTCTCCCAGGGTCCCTTGCATCCCCCTGAGTGTCAGCCTGGCCCCCCTTGGCACCTCATTCCCTGAGCCCTCTCCATTCCAGGTCTAGCCCTGCATGGGCCTGTAGCTCAAGGAAGTTATTTTTCAATTTTTGAATCATCTCTTACCCGTCTTCAGTCTACTCGGCCCCCTCTCCACTCCTGGAGCAGTGGGAATTTTGTCCATTAATTGAGTGAAAACAGGAGCAAGGAGGGTCTGTTCTGAAAGCATCCCCAAACCTTCAGTGGCCAAACTGAAGCCCTACCCTTGACAGACTGAAAAGCTACCCTGACGTCCCCGCAGACCCACTGCTGTGCCTGCTGCTGCTGCTGGGCTGAGCTCAGCACAGGGGACTCCTGTGCACAGCTCCCATCCCAGCTTTCTCCAGAATGGAGGGCATGTGTTCATGCTAGCCTAGGGGAGGTAGCTTAGGGGCGGTTAGGGGGAACCATCTCTAGGGTCAAGACCCCTAGGCAGATCCAGGAGAGCAGCCTCCCATGTGGAACAGTTCTGCCAGGGTGCCAGGGCCCAGAGCTTGCCCAGGGATTGACACATCTTTTATTTTTAAATAAAACAATGCAAAATTTGTAAAATACAGCATATGTGAAGAAGCATATGAAACATGTAATGTTTCAAGAACCCCAGATAAAACTTGTTTACACTTCATCAAGAACATGGAATAGGGCCTCCCCTGGTGGCGCAGAAATTGAGCTCTGGGCTACGAGGCTGCGGGCAGCCTCTGCAGCGCCGGTTCGTTCCCCGGCCACTGGCGAGGGTCCCACAAAAAACCAAACAAACATGAAATAGAACATTCCCTTTATTCCAGAAACCCCTTTGTGCTCAAACCAGATCACAACACTTCCCCTAACCCCCTTCACCCTCTGCTACCCCAGGCCAGGGATGAAACCACTCTTCTGAACAGATTTTACACTTGATCTTACTTAGCAAAATAGAGGGAAATAATTATGTCCTTTCTAGTTCATCTCTTTTGATTGCCTTCATTTTTTTCTTCTGTGATTTCTTTTATTTATTTATTTATTTATTTATTTATTTATTTATTTATTTATTTATTTATACAAGCACTGGGTACAGTCAGAAGCGTAGGAGGGTGAGAGAATTCACCAGAGCCAGAGCAGGGAGCAGAGCAGGCAGAAGGACCGAAGTACACTGCTGAGGGGAGCAGCGGGCGGCAGGAGAGGTCTGCGCGCCATGTGGGACCCTCCTCCGGTGGCCGGGGAGCAGCCGGGGATTGAACCGGTGCTGCAGAGGCTGTGGGCAGCTTCGCAACCCAGCGCTCAACCGCTGCGCCACCGGGGAGGCCCTCTTCTGTGATTTCTTAACCTTGCCTCTGTTTCTGTTCTTTGAGTGTTTTCCTAGGAGGAGCAACGTACTCCCGGTGCATCTACGTCTTAAGTTGACCAGTATCTTCACCAACCCCCAGGTGATGGGTCCTCATCAGCCCCATCCTCTAAGTTCCCTTTGTGTGCGTCAGCTGTGGAGTCTTGTTTTTGTCTCTTTGGAAATACCTTCCTTCACCTTGGTTCTTTAAATACCATTTTATGTGTTTGTGTGTTTTCTCTAGGTTTAGAATTCTAGGTTTAGGTTGCCAGTAATTTCTTGCAGCTCATGAAGCATTGTGGTTTCTGGTATGAAGTCAGCCGTGGCCTGTCACTCCTTTAAAAGGAATGTCTTTTCTCCCCCCTCTGCTGCTTTTAAGATTGCCTTAGTCTTTGGTCTTCTGCCATTTATTATACTATATGTAGGACTGGATTTTTGTTTCTTAAATCTGTTTGTTGGGACTCTTCAATTTGTAGATCACTGATCAGTTCTAGAAATTTCCCAGCCATTTGCTCTACAAGTAAGACCCCTCATATTCTTGTTTCCTGAAACTATGGTAAAATATTTGACTTTGTCACTTTTCTGTCTTCTAGGTATTTTAACCTTTTCCACATTTTCAAACTATTTCTTTCTGCTGCCTTCTGGATAATTTCTTCTTTTGTGTTTTCCACCTCATTATTCTGCTATGTCCACTCTGATGCCATATCGTTTTTGAAGCTTTATTTATGCATACAAGAACTGGGGTGCAGGCCAGAGGTGGGGGTGTGAGAGGATTCACCAGAGACAGAGTGGGGGGCAGAACAGGTGGATCTACAGAAATACACTGCTGAGGGGAGCAGTGGGGAGATAAGAGGGGTCTGCTGCACCATGTGGGTAGCTCCCTTGCCGGGCTTGAACTCAGGCCGCAGTGGCTACGGCTGCTGATAGCTTGCTAGCACAGAGACTTAACCTCTTTGCCGCCAGTGAGGCACCCATCCATCAAATTGTTAATTTTGGTGATTGTAATTTTCATTTCTAGGATTCTATTTAATATCCATATTTGCCATATCCATTTGCTTTAAACATAGTATAAGCATGGATATTTTATGAGCTGTATTTAATGTGCCTGATGTCTGGGTTCTGGATGGAGCTGTGTGTTCACTGCTGCTGCCTCTCACTCATGGTGCCAGGTTTTCTTGATGCTTGGTTGTCTTGTACTGTGTGCTGCCTTCTTTTTTTTTTTTTTTTTTTTTAAAGGATTTATTTATTTATTTATTTATTTATACAAGCACTGGGTACAGTCAGAAGCGCGGGAGGGTGAGAGGATTCACCAGAGCCAGAGCAGGGAACAGAACAGGCAGACTGACGAAATACACTGCTGAGGGGAGCAGCGGGCGGTAGGAGAGGTCTGTGTGCCATGTGGGACCCTCCTCCGGTGGCCGGGGAGCAGCTGGGGATCGAACCAGCACTGCAGACTGTGGGCAGCTTTGTAACCCAGCGCTCAACCGCTGCGCCACCGGGGAGGCCCCCTACTGTGTGCTGCTTTGAAAAATGATTTTGTGGATCTCCTGAGACCTGAAAGGAAGCTGTCTCTCTTCTGGGAGCTTCTACTCCTGCCTGGTGCTTAGGGTCTTGCCACTAACTGGGTTCATGGGTTGAGGTTCCATAGACCCCCTCGGGTGCGGTGTGGGCTGCAGGTCCAGTCAGTTTTCACACTCCCACTAGGGTGGATGGACATGGCCTTCTGTTCTGCTCAGCACCAAAGTAGTGCTGCCCACGTCCCTTTGAGTATGGGAGATGGGGCAAGGGGGGATGTCCTTTGGGTTTGTCTTGACCCAGGCCTTAGCCCTGGACAGCTCATGTCTGTGGGGTTTCCCATTTGATGGGCCCTGGATGTTGACTTTGCCTTTTTCACATTGAGACCTCCAAGTGCCTGTTCGTTTCCATGGTTTGGGTAGGACAGGTAGATGCCACGTAGGAATAGTGACCTGGCGTGTTGATTTTCTCACTTCCTCTTAGATTTTGGCCTAGAAATTCTGTGCTGTCTTGTAGTCCTTTGGTGCTTCTATGAGAATCAAAAAAAAAAAAAAAATTTATACCAGCACTTTGAAATAAACTTTGTTTTAGAATATTTTTAGACTCATAGAAAAAATGAGCAGATAGTACAGGGTTCCCATATGCCCTCCCAACAGTGTGGTATGTTTGTCACAGTGAAGCAATATTTATACACTATTAACTGATACTCCTAGTTTATTCAGATTTCCTTCATTTTTACCTCTCTTCGTTCCAGATCCCCACCCAAGACAGTATCACATCGTGTCTCCTCAGGCCCTTCTCTGGCTGTGAAAGCACCTCGGACTGTCAAAGCTTTTGATGACGTCGGCGACCTTAAGGAGTACCAGTCAGGTATTTTGCTTAATGTCCATCTTTTGCAATTTGTCAGATGTTTTCCCTTTGGCTAGTCTGAGGTGATGTTTTAGGAAGCAAGACCACAGGAAAAAAGTGATTCTCATCATTTTGTATCAGGGGTCATGCTCTCAAGATGACATCACCTGACAGGTTGAGTCTGTCGGGTTTTTCCTACTTTTCTCGTCCACACTGTTTACTTTGGAAGGAATCCACCGTGTGCAGCTGACACTTAGGGGTGAGGGGTTGTGCTTTACCTTCTTGAGGGCAAGGTGCCCAGAGATTACTTGTAATTCTGCATGGGAGTCTTCTAGTCGTGCCAATTTATTTAGATCACCAAGATTCACTGGTATTTCACTTTGGATTGTAATCCAATATTACTTCATTAATTATGTCGCTCAAGTTGTTCCAACTTTGGCCATTCAGCTTGCTCAGTTACTTTCTGGCCCCACAAGGCCTGTGTTGTACAGTTACTGTTCCAGCCCTAAAACCAGCTCTTCTGCCAAAGGAGCCTTGATTCCTATTACAGAAAGTTCCTAGAGACCTAAAATGGGCAATTCAGTTTCTCATCACTACCCCAGCACACTTGCTTCTCAGCCCTTGCTTGATAGTGCAGAAAAATCCGTGTATCTACAAATAGCTAGAAACAGTTCCATGTGGCACCTCCATGAGCTCTCCTGAGCTCATCCTGTTTTCCAACTTGCGGCCACGTGGATCCCCCGTCACAGCATTCAGTTCTTGTTTCCAGTGATGACGGTTGCTTGTGTCATCTTGCTCACAGTGACTGGTGAAACGTACACACTGTTCTGCACTAGAAGGTCTCACTGGGGAGACGACAGTATTAGACGTCATTCCTTTCTGGTCCACACAGAATCTTTTCGAAGACTGAATTACAAGCTATGATATGTTCTTCAGGGGGATTTCACCAAAGTGAAGAGACTGGGCCAAAGTATATCCTCACCCCCAGTGTTTGTTTCCAAATACCAGCAGCCAAGATCAGAATTCAGCTTTGATCTCTGCTGCTCATGTGTAAAGGTGTCTTCCTCTATCACAGACACAGCAGATGTTTTCATTGCTCTAGTGAGGCATGTTCAATCTGAGATGCTTACATTGTAGGCAGCCAGGCTATCAATCCACGATCTCATTATACTTAGAAAGGTCTTTTACCTTCTGCTTTCTCCTGGTACTTTTATGGTTTGCACAAAGGCACTGACACCTACACACACACCACCCAAATAGTACCGATAGAAGCCAGCCTCTGCCTGCCCTCCTCTTCCCAGAACTAGAATTGCAGTTTCCTGTCCCCGTGGCTGGTGTGGGCAACTGTGTTAGCGATGTTTGCTGTGAGGCTGCAGAGCTGAGCTTGTACCTGAATGTAAATCCATTTAAAGGTGGTCCAGTTTAGCTACTTTTTCTGAAAACTTTCTCATAAAGGCAGCTGTGTTACATTCTGGCACACATGCAGGCTATATGGTCATTGTTTGGCGTATTTTGAACTGGATACTCATGTTAAGTATGTTGCACTTCATTTCACTGCGCAGGGAGATGTATCTGCGGAAACCTAGTTTCAGCTCCTCACTGCTGCTGCTGATTTAAACGAGCAGCAAATGTATCCATAGCCACTTTCCTCTTGTTGGTCTTTGGTTTTGGAAAACGGGAAAGGAAAAGAGACACCTTTATAAGGCAGGGAAGGGAAGGCAGACAGGGAAGTGAGTTGCCCCAGCAGTTTTCCTTTACAAAAACCCTGGCTCTGGCATGTAGGCTAAGGTGGGCCGAGCAGGCCTGCTAGGTTGTGTGTTCAGAGCATCTGAGAGTTCCCAGGTAACACCTAACTTCTGCGCTGTGGGCCCATTCGCACATCCTTGGTCAAGAGAGTATTTAGTCAAGAGAGTATTTAGTCAGCTGGGGGGGCGCAATGTGGTGTATTACTGTGGTTTTAATGTGCAGGTGAAATGAAACGTCTTTTAGCATTTATAAGCTACTCAAGTTTTCTTGTTTGCATTTCTGAGAGTGTCGTTTCATTTTCCAAGTCTTTTGATCCATTTGCAACTGATCAAGCATCCAGTTTTTCAAGATGACCACCCCATAAAATGAGTCATCCAACTTTTCCCTACTGTAGGTGTAATGGATCATTCACTGGAGCGGTCACTTTTCCCTGCATAAGCTTCCTAAGAGCAGATGTTTCTGCGGATCCACGTGACCACCAGCTGCAGCACAAGTGGTGAATACAATTCTAGTGTTTCAGCACTTGTTTTTCATTATCAAATATTTGCACCATATCTAATAGTTTGTAGAAATCAATTTATAACCATCCAGCTATCCTTGCATCCATGATTTAAGTGATTAAAGAACCATCTTAGGAACTTAGAAAAGGAAAAAAGCCTCACCCAAACCTTCTCACCCTTCCTGGGAGAAAAGCACTAAAAAACCACTAAATGGATGAAATCTAGTACCTGTTTCCATTATATTTCAGTTCTTTTCTTCACCTATTTATTTTTTATACAAGAACTGGGGTACAGGCCCTCGGGGAGCAGAACAGGCAGACTGACGAAACACTGCTGAGGGGAACAGCGGGCGTGACAGGACAGGTCTGCTGCGCCATGTGGGTCGCAATCTCCGATTGCTTGATAGTGTTCTTTAACCCCTGCGCCACCAGGAGGCCCCTCTTCATCTATTGGTAAGTGCAGGATTTTACATCTTCCTTCTGAACATTAGAACACGCTTTGTTGCTACATCCTCCCTCCCAGCATGCTGACAACTTTTTGGATCATATCTTAAAAAAGCCCATTGTTTTCCCTTCCCACATGCCTTTCCTCCACTGCTGAGGGCACAGGAATGGAGACTGAGTGCACCTCAAACTCCGTCCCCCCCAGACAATCAACACCACATTGCAGCTTATCATAGAATAGATTTATTTACCTGAAACCATGTCTGTGCCGCGCTTCTTACCAGCACAGAAATAACAGTTGATCTCTATGTACAATCTAAAGTCAAACATGCGTTGTGATATTGACGTTTAGCATTTTATTAAGATAAATGCATCACAAGTCGTATTGCACCAACATCTGTCTACTGCTTCTGATTTCATTAAATAAGTTACATTTAATACAGTGCAAAATAGCTGTTTGCACACTCAAAAAATAACTGAAGTTATGAACTGGAGGCCTACATTTTAACCATTGAACACCTGTAGTGTTTTCATTAAATTTATAAATAAGCAAACTGTACAGGGCCAATTAAAAAGTAGCATTTTTCATTGACAGTGTAGAGAAATCTGGCTACTTACAATTGAAGGCATGCATTACAACTGAATATTGAACATTTATATAAGCTATGACATTTTGCACAGAGAAATATGGAGCCTTGGCTGATGATGGCTTCTAAGTTCTTGGATAAGGTTTCAGAACCTTATTCTTCTTGCAGCAAAGAAACCAAAATTCTCTGGAGAGGCTCTGATTCAACTAAATTGTACATTTGTAATTCTGATTTAAAAGCTAAAAACCCCACTGGCAATACACGTTTCCTCCACATAACACACAATGAGTTGGGGACTTTTTTCTACTTTCTTTTTCCCCCAACCTCTATCATGCAGAGGGCTGGTAGATGTGTTGCTAAAAACGCACATGCACGCAACCGAACACCCTTATATTTCTGCAAAATGGTTTAGGAAGCGGTTACTCCAGTATCGCTGAAAAGGAAAGAGAGAGGAAATCAGCTTTATGAAACATGGGGAGGAAATGTTAGAGTAACTAAGACTAATAAGATTAACAGTGACAGATGAAAAGGAATATGCACTTTGATCTTTCGAGATTTCAAGACCGGCACATCTGATTAACTGGCCCTGAGGCGCTGCCTGTGCTGGGTAGCGTCTAGACGTGCTGGCTACAGACCCCGCTCTCCCGACTCACGGGAGAGGCCCACCAGACAGGCGCAGCAGACGTAGGATGGGCAAGAAAAGGAAAGTTCTCAATTAGCAGTGTGGAGTAAGGACGACACACAAGTGAGCAGTGTGGCAGTTAGCACAGAACCTTCCCTTTCTCTGTACTACATCCCACCCCGCCCTTTCCTGGGGTCCAGCCCTGCCCACGCCTACAAGGGGAACAGCGGTGGCACTGCTTGACCATCTAGTTCAGAGAAGGGTAGAGATTTACCCTCATTATTACTACAAGGTGTTGGTTTTGCAGAACGTGGTAGTGAAGGTGGCGACGGCTGATGTGCTCAGGACACCGCAGATGCGGCGGGCTCTGGACGGTGGGTGGGTGCTCGTCAGATCCCAGGCTAAGGCTTGTGGTCCGCCCTCCGCAGGATGTTCAGGGGGCTCGGGCCACAGTGTGAGGATGATGTGACAGCAGCTGCTTGCCAGGGAGGCTGGCAGCTGCTGTTGGGGAGCTACAGAACAGGTGCAGCATTGTGCGGATGTTGAGCTGCTAGAGCGCCATCTGCACGGCCAAGGGCAAGGCCTGGAGCAGCCCAAAGCCGAAGCCTCTGGTGGGGTGGGCCAAAGGCCCACCTGTCTCTCAGCAAAGAAACTACAGTAAGTTTTGAGTGAGTGCTGCGAGCAGCGCTTACAGGCTGGGTCCGAGGCGGTGCTGCCCTGTCCAGTGAATTGACACAAAACAGGTTGGCAACCCCTTCCTGCAGGGATGTGCCCAGCGCAGCACAAAAGCTGAGGAGCAACACTGACGTACGTGTCTTCGGCTGGCAATACCTGCGGTGGAATGGACGAAGGGACTCTGGCGGAAGGTAGGTGGGTCTTCCCCACTAACCACCCTCCCACCCCTGTAAGCTGGACAGGCCTGAAGCTGAGAGCCTACGGGGTGACAGCTGGTCCAGGGCCACCCAGGAGGGTGCCCATCTCTCAGCAGCCCATGCCATTCAACTTATTTTGTAAAGGCCACTGAATCAAGGAATTGACTCAGGAACTAAATTTGGTTTCCATCCACCAATGCTCCACCCAAAAAAACTCAACATCCCGCGTTTGTCTGCAGTCAAGATACTTTCCTTGCATAGAATCCGCTCAATTTGCTCCCTTTTTGTGCCTCATGATGCTCCAGTGTTAAAATCTAGCCCCCCTGCACTCTGCCAAGCCAAACTGCCATCCTCTCTGAGGTCGCAATAAACCAGGCCAGGGCTGGGCAGAGAGTCAGTCTCCACATTCCACTTCCATCTCCCACACCTTGGAGCCCTGCACGTGGCAGCATCCCTCTGTCCTGCTTGATGCCCATTCATTTGTCCCCAAACCCCAAGCATTTCTATCACATCTTCTGACTGGCCCGGTAACCAGTTAAAGGGACCCTGGGGGGCTGCCAGCCTACGAAGACACAGCACTGCCTGACTGCCGGCGAAAAGGAGTCGTGCCCTAGTAACCCTGCTACCACACCCTGGAGGGAAGACAGGTTTCAGCTGCAGAGGATGTGATGCCCCAGAAGGTGAGAAAAGACTATTCAAGAAAACCTACGGCTGTGGGCTCACTGGTTCGGCTGTACTTGCGGCCGGTCATTAGTTAATTGCTTTTTTACTGAACAGGCAGCAAAAGGTTCTGGAATGAGTCCTTGCAGCCAACAAAGCTCAAAATAACCACCGGTTTTTGTGAACCCTCCTCCCTCATCTCGCTCCTTTAACCTGTCAGTCTGACCAAAACAGAACCAGCTTCTCTTCTGCCATCTGCCTGTGTGCCAAGAGGCACCACATCCCAGGTCAGTTCACCTGCCCTTTGTGCGTGGTGCTGTGCCGCCTACGCCTGCCACTTAGTATCTTACAGGCAGCTCAGCGGGTGGCGGTCCCCTTTAGGGTAAAGCATCGCCCCAATTCCAGGGAAGAGAATACTCACGTTAGGTGATGGATGTTGGAAGGCATTGGAGAAAAACACCACGGTTAGGACTGTTAATGACATACACTGTTGGTAAGACTGATCTCAAACATGCGCAAACATTTACCGTAGTAATGATGGTGGCGGTTAGTACCACAGTCAAATAAAAATAGTTCTATACAATATGTTCATTTGGTCATGTGCTATTTACAGATTTTACAAAACACATACACGCACACACACTTGCCCTTATGTCCTCTACACCAGGCTAAAACAGGTCTGCATAAAATGTATCATGGATGACAATTAGTGCCTAGACATTAAAAAAACACTCCTACAACTACCTATGCAGCAGAACAGGATCCTTCTTCCCCGTGAGCACAGCAAAACTAAAGTTCTAAGAACTTGAGGAAAAAGTGGACACATCTGTTGAGAGTTGAAGCTAAGCCACTTAGGAGTTAAAAAAAGACCGTTATTTTTCTCTGTCCATTTAAAATGTTTTATTTTTCTTTTGAAAACTAGATCGTTAAGTGCCACTGAAATAGGCAATGTTGGCAAAACAATGTCTGGTACAATAAAATACATTAGACATTTAAATAAATAACCTTAAAAACTACTTGAGGGGACATGAACCCATTTGATTGAATCTGGAACAATGTTTTCTGCACAAGCGAGAACAGGCATACCTCGGGTGGAGACGGGTGTAAACAGAACCATCGGAACCCTACAGGAGAAGCAGCCGAGCGGGGGTTTCGGGGTGTGGGTGGAGGTGAATCGGGCTGAGAAGGGTGAGGGAGCGGCAAACCAAAAAATACTGACTGAGGTAGCAGGACTCTGCTCAGTGCAGAAAAATTGGCTTATGAATAAAAATTAGACTGTGATCTCAGATTAAACCCAGATGATCATGCAAGAGACAATACATGCTATTTAGTTTTAGAAAAAACCACACACATTCATTTCCTAAAATCTGCTGCCAATTAATTTGCTGACAATGTCTGCTGGCTCAACTATTTTTTTTTTTTATACAAGGATGAGTATTAAACAGAACACTGTACATGCTTTTTCATCTACAAAAAAATATTTGCATAAAATAGTGTTAGTTCTCTGTACATGTCAATGGACACTTTAATTATGTGTATAAAAAAGGAAAAATCTCGCCCCACTGGAGTCAGAAAAAGCAAAACAAAATCTAGAGTATGAAACCTCCTTCACCAGCCAATATGTTCATGTGAAAATTCAGCAGAAATAGACAGTTGCTTTAAACAATAAAAAAATTAATTGATTAAGTTAAACATCTTCTTTATGTAAAACTGTCAGTCAAGACCAGAACATATCACTAAAGTTAGTGTCTGTGCTATACACCCAGACCACCAGGGGCATTATGAGCAGCACGAACGGCCAGGAAATCCCATCGGTGCATGCCGAGAACGAGCAGGATTTGGTGGCAGGCTGCACACACTCTTTACCAGGCTCCAGGTACTTGCGGGCCACAAACTTGAGTGTCTCGTCCATTAGGATCACAGGCAAGGAAATTTTGAGCACCATCAGCCACTGGGTCAAATTCAGCGGTGTGATCTGGAAGATAAGCTGACACGCGAACGGCCTCATCAAGTTTCCAGACTTGCCGGAGAGGGGGTGGCCAAGACCCGCCCCCCCCCACTCCCCCCCAGGTCCTCACGCCCCTTACCGGCAGGGGTTCCACATAGAGGATGAGGAAGTGGAGAGACATGGACAGGCAGATGGAGCCCACCAGCCAGATGTTCTCCCAAGGAGGCATCCTTAGCAGGGACTGGTTTTCAGACAAGCTGCGGAGCAAGGAGGGGGGCTTGAAATGGGCCCGCCCAAACGCAGAGGCGCCCTGGCACAAGGGAGAGACCGCTCGGAAGACCCCTGACTGGGCTTTGTCCTGTGACCTAATTCTACTGACTGAAGTTTCTTCTGGGGCAACGTTAAGGAAGAACGTCAGATGTAGGACAAACTTCCAATTTTAAAATCTAGGTCTTGGCGCAGCAGATTCCATTTCAGCGGGCGCAAAGCCGCACTCGAGTGCCCTTGACAATTCAGCTATTTAGACATTTCCATTTTTGTCACTGGTTTAATTGGATACCATTCTCTCAACGCTACAGGGCAAGGCCCTGCCCCTGTGGGTGCTGGTATCCACGGGGCAGTGCAGGCCCTATTTTGGGCCTCTGTTGTGGCAGAGCACGCAGCTGAGTCCCCTGTACTGCCTGGAGGAGAGGGTGACTTCAAACTGGCGTTGAAGAACTTTCCTGTGAGCCTCAACCGTGACCCACAACCCCCCGGCTCCTGGTTGTCAGAGTTCTTGCTCCAGCTTGCAGAGAAGACTCACTGACCTGTTGAGGGCGTTGCACATCTCTATGGTTACTAGAACAGAGAGCGCCATTGTCATCGGGTACGGGGATTCAAAGATTGCACAATCCACTCCTTCAAAGTCTGGATTGTCCTCCTTACACTGCAGGAAATGACTCTGGAACAAAAGCCCAATTAAGTTCCTGGTCAGCCCGGGTCCACACCAGCTTCCCACCAAACCCAGAACACAGACCCACGCGAGACCACCCCATTTCCCAGAGAAGCCCTGGTCCTTCAAGGAGAATCTAAAGTGCAAGGGCTACTGCTTGAGCCTTAAAACACCCCAACCCCAGGAAGTTCTAAGGAGAACCTTGCTCGTGAGGACGCTCAACACTTGCATCTAAAGGCGCGCCAGAAAGGCGGTGACGTACCAGCTGGTAGAAGGACACTCGGGGACCACCGTCGGCAGCAATGAACCACCACGCAGCAGCACCCACGGTAGCAGCGCCAACGTAACCTGGGAACAGACATCATCGCGCTGACACGTGGGGCCGACACTAACCTCAGGGGCCAGTTCTCAGGACGATGATGAAAGATACGCTCGTCAACAGTCACTGGAGCCTGTGCCGCCGCTACCGACCGCGTACTCGCATCAGTCAACACAGCCAGGCTGAGGGTTTCTGCCAGGAGCAGGGTGGTCCGGAGGACACCAGAACCAAGCACCTTCTCCACAATCTGAGAGAAGTGCTGACCAGAATCAGTACTTTCACCCCAGCTGTGACCTCTGCCCAGCAGCTGGGATGTGACAGCTGCAGGCGTTCAGGGGCCAGTGACTTTTGAGCTCCGGCAGTTTGTCGCTGAGAAGCAAGAGGGGATCGCCAAGACACACCCTGGAGGAGACGTCCTGATGTGACGCCGTCCCCCAGCAGGTGTAAGGGCACAATCCTCTGGCGCAGCGATTATTACAACGGACCCCAAAGTAGCGGGTGTATAGGGCGGAGGCAGCTGAACCACTACTGCGTGGAATTACACGACAAACGGAGAAACAGAAAAAGGCTCCGCACATAAGCATGTCCGCACATAAGCTGTCGCTGAAAATACGTAAAATATCCACACAATGCTGGAGGGAAACTGAAGGGCCACGAGCCTTTCACTTCCCACGGGAAGCCTGGTGAACATGAAGTCACGTGACTACTACATGCCTTACTGGGCCCCCAGGAAAGTCACTTAACCTTTCTGAACCTCACTTTCTTCATCCATGAAATGGGGTGGCGGCACACACAGAAGACCCCGCCCCTGGACCAGGGTGTCAGTTTACCGGCCACTGCTGGAGCACCCACAGACCCTCTCCTCTTGTCGGGAGGATTTAGCGCCGGACCCTGGCATCACCTCCCAGCTCTCATGGCAGCACCGTGCCCGTCAGCCCCATGTCCCTGTGTCAGCGGGTGAAGGCGGACCATCACAAAAGCCCAGCTAAGGACAAGGGAGCGCCCACCACAGACTGACGTCACTGTAAGCGGGGAGGCCCGTTCACTGAAGCACAAGAGGGGGGCGGGGGGCTCGATTTTTTGGTACCCGAATAAACATGGACAGAAGAAATATATGCTTCTAAGGGATGCACGGGCCAATTGTGGTTGACATACATGTTGTTTACAAAGTAACCACAGCACAGTACTCACAGCCGATGGCCAGGTAACGGAAGAAGAGCCACCCGCTAATCAGCGGCTCCTTTGGGTTCCGGGGCGGCTTATTCATGATGTCGAGATCGGGCGGGTTGAAGCCCAGCGCGGTGGCAGGCAAGCCGTCTGTCACCAGGTTGACCCAGAGCAGCTGCACAGGAATTAAAGCCTCAGGAAACCCAAGGGCTGCTGTCAGGAAAATGCTATTTCCACCCAAAGAAAGAAGAGAAAGACCCCAAGTTATATTTTTGGCTACCATGTAAGTAACATTCCCCCCTCCTCCGAATTTCAAGTTCATTTTGAGGGTGAAAACAGCTCATTTTTATCATCCATCTAAACTGGGTTCCATGTTGAAGAGCAGCTTCTGCCCTGGAGGTGGTGGCAGACAGGCCCCTGGGGTGGAACCTCCCCGGCCCTCCCTCCCGATGTGTGCACCAAGAAGGCGGCTACTGTGGCAGGAAGGGCAAACCCGGACTTTCCGTCAAGGAACACCCACCAGACAACTTCCCCCACGTTGGAGGAGATGAGGTAGCGGATGAACTGCTTCATGTTGTTGTAGATGGCCCGCCCCTCCTCCACAGCGGCCACGATGGTGGAGAAGTTGTCGTCCGCCAGGACCATCTCAGAGGCAGTTTTAGCCACCGCGGTGCCAGAGCCCATGGCAATGCCAATCTCGGCCTTCTTCAGTGCGGGAGCATCATTCACACCGTCCCCTGTCTGAAAGGGAATCCGATGGTTGGTCTACACACTCCTGCACCCAACAGAGACCGCCGACAGTGGCTGAAAGGGAACCACGGGTCCCAGGGCAAACAGCGGGAGGGTTCTGTTTTTATCAGTGAGTAGCACCAGGGAGATTTTACCTGGGAAATAGACAACTGCCAAATGAGCTTCCCAAGAAAATACAGCAGGAAGGAGAATGAAGGAGACTTCAGAGTCACCTGTGTTACTTTTAACCCACATTCCCCTGCCCCCCCACCCCAAAACAACACATATGGAGGGCAAGACGAAGTGCTTGTATCCATAGGAACAAATGTCAGGCAGAAAAGGAGCAGACCACACTACTATGTGACCTGTGACATGCCATTTATCATGTGCAAAAACATGTCCACAAACACAAAACTGTCACTTCCCTGTATGTTTCTACACTTTTCATGAACGACCAACGCTGGGTCCCTCAGAGAGAGGAAAGGATGGAGAAATAGACCTAAAATACCTGCTTTCAAATGAAACCTATGTGTCTCCTCTTAAATTGTATACACAAACAAGGCAAATACAATGTTAAAGTGTCTAAATGAAAAAACACAAGGGGAGGAATACTGAAAATGTTTCAACAGGTAGCTCTGAACCACAATGCCTAATTAGTACATTTAATTTCAGGTAGAATTATCCAAAGACTGGGGGCCTCCCTGGTGGCCTAGGAGTTAAGTCTCAGAGCTATCACTACGATGGCCTAAGTTCGATCCCCGGCCAGGGAGCTGACCCACATGGCGCAGCAGACCTCTCCTGTCTCCCTGCTGCTCCCCTCAGCAGTGTATTTCAGTAGATCTGCCTGTTCTGTTCCCTACTCTGGTGAATCCTCTCACCCCCGCACTTCTGACCTACATCCCAGGTTCTTATATGCATAGATATAAATAAATCTTGAAAAGAATTATCCAAAGATTTGGTGAGAGTACCTGTCATCAGCCATACCTTAAATCACATCTTAGCAAACTTGATACATAAGCACATAAACATTAACCCAAGACAAAGACCAGAGAGCACCAAACATTTCCCCCGTGACAGACTGAGAAGGCGCTATGGAACGGTCCCTGGCCACGCAATATGCCACGTGCACACCCGCCAATGGAGTCCTAGGGAAACAGCCAGAAGATGAACAAGTTCAAGACACTGCAAATCTGGGAGCTCCTAAAAAATTGGTCAAAATGAGAATCTATGTTTGAGTCACATGTATACGCCCAAAGGTAACTCACCATAGCTGTAATCTCATCAAAAGACTGAAGAAATTCTACAATTTTAGACTTGTGGGAGGGTTCAACCCGAGCGAAGCAGCGGGCATTCAAGCAGGCATCTCTTTGCGCAGAAGGATTGAGCTCGTCGAACTCCCGACCTGTAAAAGCCTTTGACGTCACATCCTCATCCTGCCCGAAGATGCCAATGCGGCGACAGATGGCCACCGCAGTGCCCTTGTTGTCCCCCGTAATCATGATGACCCGGATGCCTGCTTGACGGCACAGCTTCACTGAGGAGGCCACTTCAATCCTTGGAGGGTCCAGCATGCCCACACAGCCCACGAAGGTCAGGTTGGTCTACAGCGGAACAATCGCCTTATGTTACAACAAGAAAGTCTGGTTTCTCCCCTAGTGCGCTCAAAGGTCAGTTGTACATTAAAAGCAAAAGTTCCCACATCTTATTATGATAAAGTCTGTAACTCTGACTGTGAGGTTAATATTCACACTGTTATATATAAATCCAACGGAATAGTGTCCAGTGCCAATTAACTGGAAACTAACCATTCTTCTTATCCTCCAAGTCCTCCTTTCACTCTGACAGTGCGCACTGAAAATGAGGGAAATAACTGAGAAACTGGAGCACGCTGATGCTGCTTACTCTGGCGGCCCATGGCGCCGACAGGCACTTGGCTCCTTGTAGGCAATGCCTCACAGGAAGGCATGGGAGAGGTTAAAGAATTTTATGAGCATCAGAGTGGGAAGTCTACCTTAGTAATCTGAACTTCAACAACAAATGTCTTTTTAAAATTTTACCAGCTGCGAAGTGTCGCTTAGATCTTTATTATTCTAACTTTGAAAATAACAGACTTGCATTAAATTGTCAACTGTTCAAAGCAGCACAGAAAATTGTAACGGTGCAGAAAAGTTAGGTGACCACACCTCCTCCTTGGCAAAAGCAAGGTTCGCCTGACCTTTTACTGAAGGACGGTGTCAACACAATGGGGGCGGCGCAAGGGTGCGAGGGAACACATTTCTCGCTAGCTAACCTCGTATTTAATGAAGTTGGCAGAGTCCTCAAGGTTCATTTCTTCTCTTTTCAGCGGGCTGTCGTGAGTGGCCAGGGCCAGGCACCGCAGCGTGTCGCTGCCACTACCCCATTCCCGAATGACAGACATGATCTTCTGTTTGATTCCAGGGGTCATGGGGACTTTAGTACTTCCAACTCGAATGTGGGTACACCTGTCAATAACACCTTCAGGAGCGCCCTGGAAATATTAAGATTTAGATCCATTATTAACGGGCTCGTCCAGAATCCTAGTCCTGGTAAAAATCTCTCGACTGCAGCTCGCTGCACTCACCTTCACGAACATCTTGCTCATGGATGTGCGGCTGGGCTTGTTTGGTGTACAGTAAACCGACATTGATTTTCTATCACGTGAGAACTCCAGAGTAAATTCTTTTTTCATCAATTGTTTAATCACCTATGAAGAGAACACCACGATACTACTGGATGATGGTTTCTGTATATTTTTCACTTGTTCAACAACAACAAAAAAACTCACTAAGTATTACCATGCGGCAGACGCTAGGGGAAAAAAAAAACAAAACCACCAACGGACGAGTTCCTGCCCTCACAAAATTTGCCAAAGGCATCCTGTGCTATGGAGAAAAGAAACTTCAGGCTGGGGAGAGGAGTAGGAAAATGGTGTACGTATAAACTGCAGTTTTCCCTGAAGTGGTCAGAAGGCAACACTGAACAAACGCAAGCCCGTGTACCCGTGAGCAGACGGGACAGAGTCGGCGACAGGATGAAGGCAGGGTGCAGAGGCAGGCTGCTCTCCTGAGAGTCACTGTAAGGCGCCTGCCTTGCCTAGCGGATGACATGGGAAGACAGTGGAGGACTTTAAGCTCTGGGGGTTAAGAGTCAGTTGAAAGATTCTGGCGTGACAGCAGTGTCTGAGCAGCGCTGTCACGCTGCTGGCATTCCGGAGTCCTGGCAAAGGGGCTAGTGTACCCAGAGAGGTTCTTCTACTCTGTTGGAATCTTATGTCCAATGACGTTAGCCACAAAGTTAAGATACTTTATTCCTTGCTTTCTTTTTCTTGCCCTATCTTATAGACTAAAACTGCCAATAGACAGCACAGACTGTTAAGAGTGGAAACTGTCACCATCGAGGATGCTGCTGGTGCAGGTTGTGTGACAACACAAGTTTGCTGGGTTCTTACAAACAGATTAAATTTTTCCAGACACTTCCTTTGCATCTTACACTTTTCTGTCTTTATTCAATTATGTGCTGAGCTGACACGCTTTAGCCCCCAAACTCTGGACATATATTTAATGATAACCACAAATCTTAAGGAAGCTCAGCATCACCATAAGCACTTATGCCCGGACTGAGTCTGGAGCTGCCAGGCTGGGCAGACCAGACATGGATGGCCTCGGCTGGTGCCGCCTTGGGCAGGAATGCGCCCCGTGAATCCTGAGTCCCTCCTATTTCTCATGTGTTTAATCTCATTTGTCCCAGTGATCCTAGGAATCTTCCAGTATCAGGAAGAGCAGAGTCCTATCTGAATGGGATGGGCCACGCAGCTTTAAAATGCTGAGCCCGTCCCTCTGCCTCTGGACTATGAAGGGCTCTTGCTCCCTCAGGGATGGCAGGCTGGCCTGAGTCACATGTGGGAGTTTCCTGTGAGTGTACACCAGGACTATCTTTCTTGACCCTCTCTCATCTGTAAAAAATTATAGGGGCAAAGAAAATGCCTCATCTGTAGGTAAGAGAACACAGTCCTGCCCTATTTGTGGTGGTTGTTAGTTAACACACTTTAAAAAAAAAGATTTTATTTTTGCATATAACTGGGGTGTAGGCCAGAAGTACGGGGATGGGGGGGTGAGAGGACCCACCAGAGACAGAGTGGGGAGCAGAACAGGCGGATCCACTGAAATACACTGCTGAGGGGAGCAGCAGGTGAGACAGGAGCTCCCTGGCCAGGAATTGAACTAGCTACCGCAGTGATAGTGCTGGGACATAACCCCTAGGCCACCAGGGAGGCCCATACACACCACTGTTAAGCTCCACGACACTGCTAGTTACAGGTCTACAATTGAGCAATTTTAAACATCAGTCTGAGTGAAGTTGTCTTCAGGATGGTAAGGTATTTAGTTTCATCAACTGATAACCACTGTCATCAGTGACACAGCTTTCCAAGGACCCGACCCTCTGCTTACTGGCAGAGTGAACTGCTCTAAACCTGGACCCGTGGTCTGGGACTGCTCCCGTTTGTGCAAGCCACAGAAGTCAAAGCAGGACGCCTCAAAGCTGCCCAAGACCCTCATGCTAGGAAGCAGTCTAATGTAAACGGACGATCCCGCTGAGACAGTCTCGGCTCTGGTCTGAGTTCTGTCTTCTCAAGAGAGTACTAGAGGCACAATGACAGGATGAAGGCAAAGGGTGTCCATCCAAGTGGGAGTCCAGTTATGCCTCACACTGGGAGACGACAAGTCAAGGGGACCTCAGTGTTGCTACCTGCAAATGTCAGGCTGGCCTGAATGTTCTGTTCGTGCAGTTCCTCTCACAGCCGAGATATGTTGTGCGGTCACAAGTCCTAAGCAGCTGATCTCCTTAAGGAAATAGGTGCCCTCGTGTCCCCACCGTAGGCTGCATGTGCAAGCCTGGCTTGGGCTGCCCTGCTCCCCAGTAACAAACCCCACTCCCGAGGTGCCGTGGCTGTCCTAGGGAGGAATCACAGGGAGGGTGTGATATACAAAAGGAGGCACGCAGTGGCAAGCGAGCACTTTTTTACCTCCCATTTTTCTTTCTTCCACCAGGGAACCCTGAGAACAAAGTGCCACAAAGAGGTACCTCAGGTACCAAACGACAGTCCTGAGAAGAGAACAGAGTGGCAGCTGACACTAGGAGAGGTTATGCCAGCAGAATTCAATCTTCAAGGCTGGTGGGGGCAGATCCCAGGAATCCAGAGACTCGCAGGAAGACATGTGGCCGTGTGTTCCCTGGGCTGCATGAAGGTGGTGTCACCCCAGGGCAGAGGTGCTGGGGCGGGACTGTCAGGGGAGGGACCAGAGGCAGACTTGTGGGGCCTAGTGTCCTTAGACCTCTTCTGCCAGTGCTTGGCCGCAGTGGGCACATGGCACCTCTTCACCAATATGCCTTCCTGGCCTCATGCTTCTTCTCTACCCCTCGATCTACCAGTCAGCTCCCAGCTTCTCACCCAAGCAGCTGCTCATCACCGAGGCGAGGACAAAATCCTTAGGTCCATTCAGCTGGCATTACCACAACTAAGTTGAACAGTGAGGGCGGAAGCCTCCACAGTAAGCTGGTCAGGACAAGCCAGACCTGACCTCAGTGACCACAATATGAGGAGCTAATGCCCCCCACCCCCCAAGAGCCCACCGTGCTAGGTTTGTTTTACAATAGTCCCATCAGATTCTGTGGCGCAAACCAACCATGAAGCCAGAGCCGAGTAAAACAACCTCAACAGCTACCGAGGGCACCAGTCACCTGGGCAGGCTGGTCACTTGGCTCTCCTCAACAAGTAGGTCAGCTGCCCGCCACCTTGCTCAGCCTAGGATCCCACACTCCAGGGCTGAGAGGCTAGAGAAGGGCTGAGGGGCGCGGATCTGTCCACGTCCTTGCCCCTGGCGGCATGCCTGGGCCCTCCCACGATGACTGACCTTTGACTATTAAGTCAGCCTTGTAGTTATGGCAATTCTGCTTCAAAATAACATGTTACAGTCTAATGAGACTAGATTGCATTTGTTAATGTGCTGACTCTTCACATTGTATTATGAGAAATGTGAGTTTGTAACTTCTGTTTTGGTCAGCACGCCCATGTAAGGTTTTAGTACTGGCGTTTCGTAGGCCTCATCAAATGGGTTGGGAACAGTTTCATTTTCCCTCTTTCCCCTGGTCTGTGAGTGAACACAGGGAAGGAGCTATATTTAGTTTGACAAAATCAGGATAGAAGCACTGAGACAGAGAATGCATGGACTAAGGACATATAGCACGAACGCTGGCAGTACGCATAGTAATATGAAGCTCAAATACTGACCGAGTTGCAGGCATTTGCTCGTTCTATTTTAGAAAGACCCTTCAATTCGGTATCAAATACATTCATCTTCTCTACCAGGCAAGTGAGAGCAGTCTCTGTAGCTTCTCCGACTTTTTCATACACACCTTTAGCCTGTATTGGTTAGAGACACAGAAAGTATGAAAAGGGAAAAGTAGCAAACAGGTGAATTTCTCTTTAATACAGACTTTTTCCCACAAGGACAATCTGTCCTCTACTGTGTCCATTATTCTATGGGTCATTTTTATCCTGTTCTGGAGCACAAGATCCAGATAATTAAAAATACACTCAATTCCCAGGGGTGTATTTTATTTTATTCTAAGAATTAGGTTTGTAAAATTTCCCTTAATTATTAAATTCAAACAGAGTTTTCAAGTAGAACTTATCATTTCATGCCATTACGTATTCTAAATTGATCACACTGTTTCTGATGGGGACCGATTTGCCTTTGAGATAGAAACCAAAGGGTCTGTCTCATTATTTATAATTAAAAAAGGAGCAAAAAGTATGCTTATATTTTATCTTTTTAAAATCATCAGCACAGTCCCTTAAGTCTTGCCTTATCTGTCTTCAAAGGCATGCTACCCAACCTTAAAAAAGCAAAATCTGTATCCTGTAATTTCAGCAAAAAGTATTTTCTATGTTGGGTTTTTATTCATTTAAAGTTACCCAACTATGGACACAATTCTCAGTTAAGTAACTGCAGTGCTTAGTCACAGAGGATACATAAAAGGCTCTCCGCTTTCTGTGGGTAGGTCACGCTGGCTGGCCCTGACACAGATAGGCTCTTGAGTGGAAAGAGGAAATAAAATCAGGAACCCTCACCTTTCAGAAGGGAGGCAGGAAGGCTTCATTTTCATTCCGCCCACCCCACCACCCTTGCACCAGGAGAGTCAGGTATAGTTTCATTCATGAAGTACCTTACCTCATTGTAATCCAAAGCAGAGTCATTACAAAGAGCACAAATTGTTGCCAATTCTACAAGACCATCATACTGATGGCATTTCACTGGTTTATCATCTTTATGCCTGTCAAAAGAAAAGAGTCTTAAGAACAGTGTCATTCATCTCTGTTGATTTTTATATAATTATTTAATAGTATAAATAGCATTTCAGGGAAAATAGACTGGCCAAGTATTCAAAAGAACTAGAGTGATGGCTCTTGTGAATTAATAACTACAAAATTCAGTAAAAAATATCTAAATGATCATAGGAGGAAAAGACTTAGGACACACAATTAACTTGATTAGTCTGTAACAACTTCTGCCCTTCAACTCCCTTTCAGAAAAAAACCTCAATTATGACAAGGACCATTTTTTGAAATTTAAAGAGAGGAAAATTATAAATGCAAAAATTGTTTTTGCTTTCAAGTGGAAGCTAAAGATGAAAAAAAGTAACTAGCTTAGAACTGGTTTTCTTTAATATCTGATCACATAAACCACATGAACCAGAAAACTGTCATCACTTTTTAGAGACACTGAATCTATATAAAGACCAAACCGCCGCCATGGAACCTTTCAACTGTCAGGAGGGACTACGTACACTTCTCCAATCGGTGCGTATGTTGATCCAGTTATGGTGAACTCATTAAGGGAACAAGTGTCACCATCAACTTTGTCCAGAATGAACATCTACAGGGAAAAAAAAAAGGGGGGGGTGTTTAAATGCATAAACAAATATACTGAAAAAGAAAAACCAAAACGTCTTTCTCACTTAATAAAACGTTAAGAGTCTCAGTATCAAAAATATCATCCCAACTTATTCCAACTAGATGCTATCGTTTTAGATTTGCCACCCCAGCCATCTACAGGGAGAGACGCAGCACCACCACAGGAGGTGTGGAATACATGTAAGCAGCGGAGACACCAAAGATGTAAATGACAACCCACATTAAACCCGAGTTACAGCAACTCTGGACCAGTCAGTTCTAAAGACGCAACAGCATTCTTCAGAATGTACAGAATTCCAAATTTCAAAGTGGTTGGCTGAGAAAGTGACACGAGGTAGTCCTGTCTCAGAGCCAAGACTAAAAGTCTAGGAAAAATTAAACTTACATCTCAGAGCTCCATAAATATTCCCTAGGTAAAACAAGACAAACTGCTGCTCTGCTCCTCACTTACTTCCCTGTGGTAATAGCTCATTTTCTATGAAGCTGAGCGACTAGAGAGACAGAGAGGAGCCTGCAGTGCTGCTCCCTGCTCAGGGAACTGGTGAAGCAGCCAAGGAAAGAACTCTCAGTCTCATAGAATACAGTCAACACAAGGGAGCTTCTTAAAGATGAGGGTTTTTTCCTTGGTTTGCTTTCCAACTGTAATTCAGAAACCTAGCGTGGAAGTCTTAAAATTTGGTATGTGTTTTCATTGCAAATTGAAACTGTAAAAACCTTCTTTAAAAAAATTAGAACAGGGCCTCCCTGCTGGCGCAAGGGGCTGAGCACAGCACTGTGAAGCTATCAGCCGTCTCTGCAGCACGAGTTCAATCCCCGGCCAGGGAGCTACCCACATGGTGCAGCAGACTTCTCATGTCTCCCGCTGCTCCCCTCAGCAGAGTACTTCAGTCAACCCGCCTGTTCCGTTCCCCACTGTCTCTGGTGAATCCTCTCACCCTTTACACATCTGGCCTATACCCCAGCTCCTGTATGCATAAATATTTTTAAAAAAGCTTCTTGGGCCTCCCCTGGTGGTGCAGGCAGTTGAGAGCAGTGCTGTGAAGCTGTCCACAGCCTCTGCAGCACCGGTTCAATCCTGGCCGGTCAGCGAGGGTCCTACATGGCACGGCAGACCTCTCCTGTCATGCCCGCTGCTCCCCTCAGCAGTGTATTTCGTCACTCTGCCTGTTCTGTTCCCCACTCTGTCTCTGGTGAATCCTCTCACCCTCCCGCGAATCTGGCCTGTACCCCGGTTCTTGTATGGATAAATAGATCTTTAAAAAAATAAATAGGGCCTCCCCTGATGGTGCAGCAGTTGAGTACTGGGCTGCGAAGCTGCCCGCAGCCTCTGCAGTGCCAGTTTGATTCCTGCCGCCGGCCCTGGAGCAACCCACATGGCACGGCAGACCTCTCCTGCCTTGCCCGTTGCTCCTCTCAGCAGTCCCTTCAGTCCTTCTGCCTGTTCTGCAACTTGCTCTGTCTCTGGTGAATTCGTTCACCCTCCCGTACCTCTGGCCTGTACCCCAGTGCTTATGTAAATAAATAAATAAATCTTTAAAATTAAATAAATAAAGTTTCCAAGTAAAATAACACACACACAGAGAGAGAGAGAGAGAGAGAGAGAGAGCATATGACCAAACTGCTGCAATCGGGAATCTAAGAATGTTAAACTCAAGTAAAGAGAGTCCTGTAATGCTTTAAAACACCCTTTCAGAGCATTCCAACTCATATTCCGTAAAAACATCAGCTTTTCTTTATTTTAAAATGACTTCTTGGGCTCAGAAGACTTATCATGCAGCTAATAATTCTAAATTCCAAACGCCTTATTTCAAAAGTTACCAATTAAAGCAACCTTGGAACTGAATTAATCGGAGTAAGACACAGTAACTTAAAAAAAAAAAAAAAACAAAAACGGGCTTTTAAAAAAATACAAATATATAATGGGATTTAAAACTGTGGTTATGCCTGATGAAAGGCGTGTCACACAAGGAAGAGTCATGTCCATGGTCCCAATGCAGCAAGACCATTGATTCCCCTAATTTTTTTTTAACAGATACAACTTTTTTTAAAAAGAAAGGTTGCCAAAAGGTTCTTTCCAAAGGAGTCTAACATTACACAGAATAAAGAACTGTGAGGCTAAAAAGGACGTGCTTAATGTTACACAATCATTAAACGGGAGAGACAGGATCAGGTTTAACCACTAAGAAAATCCAAGCTTCTCTCTTATTAAAAGTCGTGTGATTCCTCCAGCACGTCACTGTAATGTCTCAGGGCTTTCACTTCCTCACTTACCACTGAGCAGGATTACACGGGATTCCCTAAATTCACAAGTGAAAAATGAACTGCACTAAGCAAGTCGACATTATTGGTAGTAGACACCATTCCATTTCTTTAACAGCATTTCATAAAAGGTGAAAAAATCTTAGGGTCTATACCAGGGTACAAAATAATCTGAGACAATCAGAACATCTAAATCTGACACAATAGGACACTTTAGATAGCACGCAAGCAAACCATTTAGGAACTGCATGATGAAAATATCTCTAAGTCAAGGGCAGTTATGCAATACCACTGCAAGAAACCTCCTATGGAATACTGATTAGCATCAGCTTTCTGTCACTGAGGTAGAACAGCACAAGGAAGCGGGCTGTTTCTTTAACAGAAGAAAACATTTTAAATCAAACAAGGGAAAAATTTAAGAACCAAAACAATTTCATTAAACTAAGAATGTAACAGAATTCATAAGCAGTTTTCTCAGGGAAACTCAACAGGTAACATGAAATTCCTTTTCTCAAACAACCAGCTTTCCATTCATAACTAGACTTTTCGTGGATTCATCCAACCTTTGTAAGTGCCAAGGAATGAGAAGGGAGGCAGCTCAGACGACAAGTGCATTTATTTGTGAAGCCCAAGACAAACTAGCCACTGAAAAGACAAAACACCTGTCCACGCATTCCAAATCTAGCTTTGGGTTAGAGTTGGGAGTATGTGTATCTAAAAATCATAGTAAATTGACATTTGGAAAAATAAAGATTTTTAAGTTTTTACTGTATTAAAACAAAAACAATTTCCAACGCTAAAACCATTATCCAAAACCTAGGCTGAGGTAAGGCTGAGAAGATGCGTGCACGTCCTAACAATGCCGCAGGAAGCATTACTTAACAGCAAAGGTTTAGTGTTCCAAGAAAATCCAACACCGCTGCCCTGTGCTATTTACTGTTAATGAAGGGCTTCAGACAATGTGAGGCTGCAGAAGATAACCTACAATTTTACCCTCCTGCTGGACATTAACCAGCCTTTGTCATCTCACATATAGTGATTCTGTTCTCATACTGAGCACATCCTTAAAATGCTTTTGTAACTGGTCTTTCCATCTTACCACTGCCTTCATTAATTCATGAGCCAAAGAGAATCTTTGACATGTGTCCACTCGGATCTGTATGAGTCATACACCTTTAGGGAAATTATCCTTTGACACCCCACCCCCCAAAGCTGTTTTAAATAAAACCTCAGGAAACTGAATTATATGAAAGAACTTAAGGAACAAATTCCTCCTCTGAAGCTTGACTGTTCATTTGCACATGTCAAGATGGGGAGCAGGGAAAAAGGGGGAAAAGTTACCCCACACTTCAGTCAGCCTACAGCTGTTTCCCCACTGCAAGTCACATCAGCCATGCCGGACTTTATTTCAAGAAATAGTTTCAGGACTTAAATGATTAATTCCTTCACCAGGGCCTCCCCTGGTGGCGCAGTGGTTGAGCGCTGGGCTGTGAAGGTAGCTGCCTGCAGCCTCTGCAATGCCGGTTTGATCCCCAGCTGCCAGCGAGGGTCCCACATGGCGTGACAGACCTTTCCTGCCACACTCGCTGCTCCCCTCAGCGGTGTATTTGGTCAGTCTGCCTGTTCTGTTCCCCCCTCTGGCTCTGGTGAATCCTCTCACCCTCCCGCATTTCTGACTGTACCCAGTGCTTGTATAAATAAATAAATCAACAAACAAACAAACAAATCTTTAAAAAAATTCCTTCACCGTATTAGAAATTATCTTCGACTCACACTACACTTACAACCCAATCTGTTTAAGCCCATGAAAAGGTATTAAGTTTTAAATCAACGATTCCGAGGGACAAGGACATATTCTTAGAATGAATAAACCTACCAGGAAAGATTCTGAAATGACCCCCACTTACCCTGCAGACTGACATCTGGTTCGTTGTCAGCGTACCCGTCTTGTCTGAGCAGATAACAGAGGTGCAACCAAGGGTTTCCACGGACGGCAGGCTTCGAACAATGGCATTTTTCTTTGCCATTCTGCGAGTTCCGAGAGCCAAGCAGGTGGTGATGACAGCAGGCAGGCCTTCAGGAATGGCAGCTACAGCCAGGGCCACTGCAATCTTAAAGTAGTAAATGGCGCCCCTGATCCAGGAGCCTCCGTGGACAGGGTCATTGAAATGCCCGATGTTTATGATCCAGACAGCAATGCAAATAAGGGAGATGACTTTGGAAAGCTGTTCCCCAAACTCATCCAGTTTCTGCTGGAGGGGTGTTCTCTCCTGTTCTGTCGCCACCATTTCATCCCGGATCTTGCCAATTTCAGTGTTAACTCCCGTTGCCACCACCACTCCCATAGCTTTTCCAGCAGCAATGTTGGTGCCCTAAGACAACATGGGAGAAACGGTTAACATGACAGTAACACGACACCCAACTCAAATTCTGACAGTAAGCACAGACTCCACTGGGCATCCATGCTCCTCAGCCTTTTCTGCGGTTGCTATTTAGGCAACCAACAATTCTGATGATTAACACCTCACACAGGCAGCACAGGACCTCTCGCCCTGATTTTCAGCCCCGAGCAGCTCTACACTGACCCACCTAGAGTTCTTCACAACACTTGAGCCCGGCTCACAGACCAGCCTGGGGCTGAAGCAGTGTTAGAACCCGTGTTCCCAGTAATTCAAAAGCCATGCAGCCCTCAACCCCAAGCATTCTCTACCTCTGGCCCCAACAGATTGACACCCCTCCAACGCGCGCGCGCGCGCGCACACACACACACACACACTCTCTCTCTCATCACCCGTAAAAAGAGCAAGTAATCCATGGGCCACCTTGGACCAACTCAAGCATTGAAAAATCTATGAAACCAATGTGTTTAACCAATGGGCTTAAACAGATTGGGTTGTAAGTGTAGTGTGAGTTGAAGATAATTTCTAATACGGTGAAGGAATTTTTTTAAAGATTTGTTTGTTTGTTTGTTGATTTATTTATTTATACAAGCACTGGGTACAGTCAGAAATGCGGGAGAGTGAGAGGATTCACCAGAGCCAGAGGGGGGAACAGAACAATGTAAGTCCTAGTGTCCCAACAACACAAACTTCATTTCTTCATTGTAACTAACTGCTCTACAGAGTACTTTATTATAGGTGGGTAAGCTCCCACGCTAACTCACAAAAGCCTACCACTTGAAATACCACTTTAAGTTCCAAACAAGGGCCTCCCCAGTGGCGCAGTGGGTTAAGCGCAGCGCTGTGACGCTGTCCACAGCCTCTGCAACGCAGGTTCGATTCCCAGCCAGCCAGGGAGATTCCCACATGGCACGGCAGACCTATCCTGTCTCGCCCACTGCTCCCCTCAGCAGTGCCTTCAGTCTGCCTGTTCTGTTCCCTGCTCTGTCTCTGGTGAATCCTCTCACCCTCCTGTGCCTCTGACCTGTACGTCAGCTCTTATATAAATCTTAATAAATAATTTCCAAACAAGCAAAATCTACAAATTTCCCAACTTCATTTAAAAAAAAAAAGTTAACAGGAAAACTGAAATAGTACAATGAATCTCCATTTTACTTTCCACCAGACTCACCAACTATTAATGATCTGCCACATCTGCCTTCTTACTAAACACACTCAATTTTACCATGAAATATATAGAGATTATCATTTTGAAAACAGCCTTTATAGACTAAGCCTTTTCTACAACACTTTACAGGTCGTTTTAAAATGTATGACCTGATTTTTCTTAATTCTCAAAAACTTGCAAATTGAAACTAAAGATATGTAGGATCACACATTCCACTATTACTAATATTTTCGGACAATTGAGACTGACCACAAAGTATAATTATTCTTTGGAATATAACACTTTCTGAAATCTGACTGCTGACGAAAGAACAAACAACAATGCTGCAGGCTTACAACTCTAAGAATGCCTCCAAATCAAAACAGATTTGATGAAGTGCTTACGGAAAAGAGCATGTTCTTCTTATCTTGGTTGACGGCACGTGGGTCAGGGACAGGGTCAGTGTGCTTAATGACAGAGACAGATTCACCTACACGGTTGTGAGACAGAAGGGATGGTTAGAACTGTGTGCGCCACATCAGAGCCTGGGAACCCTCACCCTCGCTCACGCCTCCACCGCTCTCAGGAAAGAAGGACATAAGGCCCAAGTCATTCAAAAGAGATGCTCTAGTAAAATTTAGTAACAGAACTAATTTCAGAGCAAAGACTGTCAGGATTAAAATCAATACACTCTAAAAAAATAAATAAATAAACAAAGGTGCTTAATTCTAAAGTAAAACCCCAATTACTTTTATTTTCTATAGTAACTATTCAAATTTAATTTATTTTCAGGTATCATTTTATACTTTAAAAATCTGAACAAGTTTTTTATATATTTGTTGTACACGTCTATCTATGTACACACATTTCAGTGCTTTTAAAAAAGTATATTTACTTTTAATGGATAAATGTAGTTATATATATGACTAATCATCTGCCAAGAAACCTACTTTTGTATAGTATTTCAAAGACGACAAATACAGTTTTAGAAATACTTGTACACTCTTGCCAGATGATTTAGTTCAATGAAACAAACCTTAAGATCAGCAGCTGCACTATAAAGATCACATGGTGAAAGAACTACTTTTTAAAACTTTTAACAATATCTTGCTAAACATGGTTTTAACTTTCCTTAATACCACCTGTGAAATACACAATCAGGATAAATCTGGGTGATGTGAAATATGGCTCTAGTTAACTTGAACGTCAAGTAACATAACATACTTGACTCTCAATATTTGACAAAGTAATTTGGTTCTTCAATCTAGCCTCAAACTATATAGAATGGTTATTTTAAAAAATTCAAGAAACTGAAAAGTTTTAAAATGGTAATTACTTCTGTAGGCACAACTTCTGAGAATTTCAAACATACAGCCCAATCAATACCCCACCATTTTAAGTCTTCATCAGCTTTCAAGTTGTTGCTGATAATGGGAATTTTAGTAGCTAAGCTATTAATAAAGAAACAAAAAACAGAGCCCAGGTCACTCACATCACCACTTCCATGGCATTAATTGGGTTTCAAAACTGACAATCAGATAAATCTCCTGATAATCTTTGGGTTTTACATTTACTCTCTATTTAATTCAGGTTAGTATTGTACTTAAATTATCTTCTGATTACCTTCCAGCTAACAAGATTCCTCCACCTTAGACTGTGCCTTTATCAAACAAATTGTTCTAAGCAATTCCAACTCTAAGTGTGCAACTTAGGTTAGTAAAAGTCTTCATTTTGGGGGGCGCTAATGTTTATTAACTGTACATGGGATTATTGCAAAGTGTGTGAGATAGCAGATTAGCATTTCTCTAATTAAAAAAAAATTACAGCTCGGAGCCTTTCTTTCCAGGAAAAAGAACACTAAACAAGAAATTAGTTAACGTTCCACAAAAGTTAACACTTGGGCCTTAAGATTTCTACCTCTATTAATGAAGGAATTTGTAACTTTCTTAAAAATTAAAAACAATGGTTATTATTTTTAAATCAAAACTAATTTTTGATAAAACTAAAAGACCTTATGACATGGTCAAATCTGCTTTGTTTTTAAATTATTCCTTTAAGCCTCATATTGACCAAAAAACAAACAAACAAAAAAAAACCCAATTGATAAAGCATAAGGAAATAAGTATCTTGGTAACAATTAAGATTTAACACGATAGAAAAGAATAAGTGGGCAAGAGGTAACTCCATGAGCATGGGATTTGAGACCAAAAGCAAAATGTCACTTCCAATACACAATATTTACCTGTGAGAATGGACTGGTCAACTCTTAGAGTAGTGGATTTGATGGAAGTTAATCTTATATCAGCAGGAACTTTGTCACCAACTAATTGGGGAGAAAAAAAAGGCAACTAAAGCAATGTTTGCAACAATGTAGCATAAAGATGAATCTGCCTCCAAATAAACACAATTTTTTAAAAGAAAACCTGTATACAGGTCAAATATGTAATAAACGCTCAACTACTCTCTCATTAGACAATGGAAAGTAAAACTACACAAGACACTACTTTTAAAATTACCCAACTGATAAGCAACAAGAGATGAGAAAATGTACAAACTTTGCAAAGAAGTACAGAAAGCAATTTTTATACAGTGACTATAAAGTCTAGAAACTAGTTTTAATAAATGTAAAAAAATCAGATAAAAATTACTAGAGACAACTCAACAGGAGCAGAGTTCAGTGAAAATTCTTTAAACTGTCAGTGCACAGCTAACAAGGACAAACTCAACACAAGTTAACACACCATGTAATATTCGCAGCCCACTTAGTATCAATAACTCCCCCATGCACCCAGGTTTTGTGACAACTCTGTATATGTTACTGAATAGTAAAAAAAATTTTTTTACAAAAAATACTTGGATAGCAATTTGGCAATATGTAATATGATGATAATATACACACATTTATCTTTGCCCCATAGCACAGCACAACTTTTTATTAGCAGGAGAAAGATGAGGCAACTATGTTCACAATCAAGTGACTATTTCCTTTAAGATACACTGTGTTAAACAGAAACACGAAAGATGAGTTATTGGTGTAAGGACATGCCTCAGGAAAGGTGCCACAAGCTGGTCACGCCGGTAGAAAAGGCGGAGGGAGACTTTTCACCTTGTACCCTTTGGAACCTTTTGAAATCAGAATTATCAAATAAATGAAAAAACCTCTTACATATCCGCTAGGAGATCCTTAAGTCAGCTGAGCTCTCTTTTTTAGGCTAAAGAGTCTCTAATAGCACCGAAAGGACCCACCCACATCTTAGCCCCTTTCCTTGATGTTTATGAAGTAAAGGCCACAGCGCAAGCCCGGGAGATAAAGTCAGTGTTTCACATGCACTCAAACACAGCAGGCATGACACCAGTGCCAACACCAAAGTGACTGGCCACTTAAAGAAAATGTACAACAGCTGTCCCTGAATTTCTGAAAGCCAACTAAGGTGATTTCAAAAGTCTTATACAAGGTGATCTAAAAATTAGAATAACTACATTCTCTCCTAAAATTGTACACAGTATTAAGTCAAATTTTCATTTTCCATACTGAATTGGTTATATACGAAGTGGCAAAATAGGCATTCTGTCTGAGAAATATTTATTTCGTTGGTTAAATCTTTAGTTCTGATTTTTCTGTTCTTCAGAGTTTTTAAAATCAGGGAAAGTAGACTTTGCTTTTTTAAACCTTTATGTTCATGAAACAACCCCATCGACTGAGAGAAATGCAGTCACCGGGTAGCAAAGAACGAGACTGTCAATATATAATCTCAAGAGACAGAGATCCTCACTGCTTCTGACTGCAGGGACACATTAAGCAAAGGTGTAACTCCTACTGGAAATGCTTATGCAATGGACAGCAATATTCAAACTGAATGAACTAGAACCTTTCTTTTTAACAGAATTCTGCTCGTACAATAAAAGTAACTATATCCTAAATTTTAGTGGCCTTCAACAGCTAAAATGCCTCACCAATATGAAAATTAAAGAATGACTTAAAAAAAAAACTATTATTTGTCATAATTCAATTCTGTGTACAGTGGAACATGAAAAGAATACAAGTTCAACGATGACAAGTTTACTTGGGAAAAGTTCCTCTACTGTCTCAGGCAACTGATGCCACAATCCCACAGAGCAGAACACTTCTGTCTAACCTGAGGCAGAGGCACTCACAACCTTCAAGCATTATCACAATTCTGCAACATAACAGAGAACATACATCAGCAACCTAAGAATAGAACATTTCATGTACACTGACAGTTGTGTCTTCTATTTAAATAGTTCATATATGGGGCCTCCCCAGTGGTGCAGCGGTTGAACGCTGGGTTGCGAAGCTGCCCGCAGCCTCGGCAGTGCCAGTTGGATCCCCAGCTGCTCCCCGGCCACTGGGTGAGGGTCCCACATGGTGCGCAGACCTCTCCTGCCGCCGCTGCTCCCCTCAGCAGTGTACTTCAGTCCTTCTGCCTGCTCTGGTCCCTGCTCTGGCTCTGGTGAATTCTCTCACCCTCCCGTGCTTGTATAAATAAATAAATAAATAAATAAATAAATCTTTTTAAAAATACATAAATAAATAAATAGTTCATATATGAACTCTACCCTCATGCTCTCACATGCCCGCCACGTTTAAGGCCAGCAAATCTAATACTCAGATTGAGGAAAAACTACATTAGGACGCAAAGGTAGCATCTTCACATTTATTTTGTGTTTCAGTGGAAATTCAGAGGGTCTGAAATTAATGGAAACATATTTGAGGAAATCAATACCAAGGTTAAATTTCTTTGCTGGGTAGCAGTCAATATATTAGCTATTAGTTGGGATCAATACTATGCACTGTGCAGCCTTATACAATATACTTTGGTATTTTGAGAAAACCAGCCACTTTCCCCTACGTCTATTTTAAATATATGAAGTCTGTTTCTATGTCGTGCAAAAACTGAACAACATACATGTAACTGTTGATCATTCAGTAATGACCTACATGTTAAATGCTGGTGGAACAAAAACCCAGGAAGCCCTTAAAAAGTAACCTCAAGTTCTTCTCAATTTTTCTACTATCTAACAACAGCCATTCTAATAGGGAGACAGTGAAATATTCAGGAAATAAAGGAAAAGCTATCTGGGGGTCCTTTTATAAACTACAAAATCTCAGGACCTACTCCTAAAGAGTGTGATTCAATGCATTTGCTGTGGGGTCCAGGAATCCTTATTTTAAAAAGATCTTCAAATACACTAAAAGGTCAATGCAAGAAAAAGCCAAAAGCAATAAAATGGGTCAAATACCCTGAGGAGGGTTTGTTAGTTGTGCTAAGTATGACAGCTATAGGCCAAGACGACCCTGAGACATTTATTTCCATCTTGACCAGGCCACGTCTTCATTTCAGACAAGAAACTGAAGCTCGGTAGTAAGAACAGTCAGCAACTATAAACCAGAGACACACTACAGGGGAATGAGGCAGGAATAGGATCAAAACAAGGGGGGGTGGGAATTGTATGGGAACTAACCAAGATGAAAATGCATACATTGTGCAAAAATGAAAAATGATGCAAAAAATGTATACAAGGAAAAAGAAAAATCAAACAAACAAAAAAAATTCTTCCATTTGGAAAACATTAAAAACTTTTGCACAGATTTACCGATACCCAGTCGTTCAGTATACATTTTCAAGTGAATAAAACATCTCCCGGACTCTTTAAAAACAAAAAAACAAAAAAACAAAAAAAGTTTTGCCGGAGGAAGCGCAATGAAGTAAAGACATCCTAACTGGCAGGGTGACTTTTGCTTCGTGTTGCTTGTAAATCAGTTTACGATTGACTACTAAAAAGCAGGTTCTCTGAAGAAGTAAAAGAGCCAGGAAAATACTTGACAAACACTTTTCCTACTGAAATAGGATTTTCCTTCCTTTGCAGGCTCCTGTGTCTCAGACAGGGCCTGGTGCACGAGGAGCCGGCAGCACTACTCCAGTAACAGTTCCCTGACAGGCACGTCCATGCCCTCAGGGCAAGTGGTAGTGGAAAATTCTTACTCTTGCCAAGGGGATGGCTCTGCAATTTTTTCTTCCTCTGTCTTTTTGGTTCAGGTAGTACAATAAAAGAATAAACTCTCTTATAAACTACCTTCCAGGCCTCCCCAGTGGCGCAGCTGTTAAGCCCTGGGCTGCGAAGCTGCCCGCAGCCTCCGCAGTGCCAGTTTGATCCCTGGTTGGCTGGCAAGGGTCCCACATGCGCACAGACCCCTCCTGCTGCGCCTGCTGCTCCCCTCAGCAATGTATTTCGTCAGTCTGCCTGTTCTGTTCCCTGCTCTGGTGAATTCTCTCACCCTCCCGCGCTTCTGACTGTACCCAGTGCTTGTGTAAATAAATAAATCATCTTAAAAAAAAAAAAAAAAAAAAAACCTACCTTCCTTTTGTTTTAAGATTTGACATTTTTTAAGTTCAGTTCTTGGCTCTAAGTCCAAAGCTTTTAACCTACTACCACAATAGAGATTTCCACTCTGAACAAAATCCCCAATGTACCCTTTAGCTAGGTTACCGAAATGCAAATAAAAGTGAGTTAAAGGAAATGACTGCTCTGCCACCTTTTGTTTTTTTTAAGATTTACTTATGCATACAAGACTGGGGTACAGGCCAGAGGTGTGGAGGATGAGCAGATTCACCAGAGACAGAGCGGGGAACAGAACAGGCAGACTAATGAAATACACTGCTGAGGGGAGCAGCGGGCGAGGCAGGAGAGGTCTGCCAAGCCATGTGGGTTTCTCCTTGGCCAGCTGGGAATGGAACCCGTGCTGCGGACAGCTTCACAGCGCTGTGCTCAACCCGCTGTGCCACCGGGAGGCCCACTCTGCCACATTTTAAAACTGAACATAAGCTCTCTTTACGTTATAACTGGGGAGTATTTATAAGCCATGATATTTAAGACAATTTACATCATTATGTCAAAAATAAATATTGACAGTTGATAGTGGGTTAAAATCAGTACTACCCGGGGCCTCCCCAGTGGCGCAGCGGTTGAGTGCTGGGTTGCGAAGCTGCCCGCAGCCTCTGCAGCGCCGGTTCGATCCCCGGCCACTGGGTGAGGGTCCCACATGGCGCGCAGACCTCTCCTGCTGCCCGCTGCTCCCCTCGGCGGTGTACTTCGGTCCTTCTGCCTGTTCTGCTCCCCGCTCTGGCTCTGGTGAATTCTCTCACCCTCCCGCGCTTTTGACTGTACCCAGTGCATGTATAAATAAATAAAATCTTTAAAAAAAAAAAATAATCAGTACTACCCAGAAAAGACTTTTATATGAATTAGTTATATGTAAGGGAAAAAAACTTATTTATTGTGGCAAATTCCAGAGCTAGTCAACTCTTTTCTGAGAAAAACTGTATATAAAGATTAGAAATTACCTTTTAAATACCACTATTGTTTAGTATTTTCCTAAGAGAAAGCATGCCATAATAGAATTAATTAACCTAAATTACTTAAACATTTAACTATGACTCAAACATTTTCACTGTTTCTAATTTGAGTCATAAATTTTGTAGTCAGGCGAAATGAATGAAATTCTTCACTTGAGAAGCCTGACTTGCCTACATAAAAATATCTGTAGAGGGCCTTCTGGTGGTGCAAGGGCTTAAGCACAGCACTATGAAGCTGTCTGCAGCCTCTGCAGCAAGAGTTCGATCCCTGGCCAGGGAGCGTTGAACATATGGCGCAGCAGACCTCTCCTGTTTTGCCTGCTGCTCCCCTCAGCAGTGTATTTCAGTCAATCTGTCTGTTCTGTTCCCCCCCTGTCTCTGGTAAATCCTCTCATCTCCCACACCTCTGGCCTGTGCCCCAGCTCTTGGATGCATAAATAAATAAATCTTTAAAAAAAAATTATCTGTAGGCCTCAGGGTGAAGAAGGAAGAACACTACAAACTGTGACATATACTATGGGGGGGAAAGGGAGAATCACCTATGATGAGACAACTTTCAAAGATGCAAATGTAATTATCACTCTCACGTTTAGACTTTGTAGCATCTCCTCCTATACTTGAGATACAGTTCAGCATCTTCACCAAGGTCATGCACACCTTCCACCACCCAGCTCTGCTTACTTCTTTCCCTCTCCCAGCCCTGCCTCTAAGCTCCAATACAGAAGGCCTTCAGCTCCTTAGAGTTCTATCTGAATCTTCACATGCCTCCCCACTCCCAAGGCTCCCGAACAACAGAACTTTCCTTGAATCCCCTCTAGGCTGGTTTCCCTTACTGACCACATGCCCAGAGCTGTCCTGTCTTCCCCAACATCACACTAAAGCCAAAAGCTTTAGTGGCAGCGGTAGCACATGCCACGCAGCACGTAGAGGCATCAGGATGGAGCCTGTGCACATAGTACTTTCTTTAATAAACAAGCCTTAGAGACATGGAATTATCAAGTTGAAGGCTATCACAGAACCAGTGAAAATATCAGGATCCAGAGACTTTAGGCAGGCTGGAGTCAACGAATTTAATAGCTTCTCCGTTTGGACGCATGTATACCAGAGGGTCAGAGACAGGGGCAGGGGATAGAGCACCTGTGAAACAGACTTTGGGGCTCTAGCTGGCAGGGTGATCGAGGGGACCAAACAAGGCTGTAACAGCAAGAGCAAAAGCATCCAGAATATTAACCCGACTCCACCTGATGTAAGCGCATTCAAGTCTGGGCACTGAAAAGAGCCACCGAGATGGTCAAACATTAAAAATAATTACATGAACAATGAAAGAGCTAAGACTGACGTGGAAATAAAACATTCCAGGACACACCACACAGCTAACAGTCTAGCCCCAGCTCTATGCTGCACTGCCATATTATCTTGGACAAGGTACAAAGTCTCAGTTTTAGTTTACATTCCCCTCCAGTTCTAAAAGGGAAATCAATGTAGCGTCAACTATTAAGTCATCACAGAAAGGGAATCAGACTCCATGTGTATCTCAGCCCTTCAAAGGGTATTTTAAAATAAACTGACTAAAAATGACATAGCTGGCCTAAGCATGAAACTCCCCATCCCCAGAGTGGCGAGGCAGCCATTCCTTCTGTGCCGCATGGACAGCCCACCCTTCACGACACAGGTCAGTGTCCAGGGTCTGGCATGCCCGCTTGGACAGGTTTCTTTCAAGTGTTCTTTTAGAAGGTGAAAACCCATCCCTCTCCAACAAACACATGGAGCTGCAACAGTATTTATCCTCTAGACCTTTCTCTGGGCAGAACACTACAACTTTGTTAGAATGAAATTGCAGGCCGCCTTTTTCAGCTGTATACACTCTCCAACAATTGCCCTGACAGTTGCTAAAAACAGGAGACTGCTGATGCTATACCAGGCATGGCTGTAAGGGCTTATGGGTTACTAAGTCTTAATCTTCACAATTCTAAGGCAGCTGTGAGTACCTTCATTCCCAATTTACAGATGAGGAAAATAAAGCACAGCAAGTTAACCTGCTTGATCACAGCCAGCTATAAATGCTGAAAACAAAAGATGTACCAGTCCCGCGTTTCTTGGCTAGCTGGGTGGTCTGGTTTTTCCTACTCCAGTGCTGAATGTCTGAGCGCTCAGACTACTTTTGGTGCACAGACTCTCACAAGCACAATTTTCCTACAGATGTATGCTTCTAATACTCCTGATGTTTCCCTATACTCTTAATCCTATGTTCTTCTGAGTGCTTTATTTTTCAAAATTCTTTTATTAGGGGCCTCCCTGGTGATGCAGGGGGTTAAGACGCAGTACTATGAAGCTATCTGAAGCCACTGCAGCACGAGCTATATCCCCAGCCAGGAAGCTGACCCACAGGGCGCAGCAGACCTCTCTTGTCTCTCCCACTGCTCCCCCTCAAGCAGTGTATTTTAGTCAATCTGCCTGTTCTATTCCCCATTGTCTCTGGTGAATCCTCTCACCCCCCATACCTCTGGATTTCACCCCAGTTCTATGCAAAAAAAAAAAAAAAAAAAAATCTTAAAAGATTGTGTCATTTCTATCACTTACATAATCTTAAAATTATTTGCCCCAGAGTACACTTCACAACAGAAGTCATCTGAGGATATTTATGTCCTTGTGCTATTCACCAACTATGGGTTACCAAGAGACAAGAAGTTTGTTTTAAACAATCTTGAAAACAGTGGCCTTTTGAGGTAAATAACCCCACTCCCCATATACTGAACCCCCCCCAAATTCTAACATTAAGACTTTTATGGTTATCACAGCTTGATTCACTTTTATAATATCAGCAGGTGGGGGCCTCCCTGGTGGTGCAAGGGGTTAAGCGTCAGCACTATGCTGCAGCATATGAGTTCAATCCCCGGCCAGGGAGGTGACCCACATGGCACAGCAAACCTCTCCTGTCTCGCCTGCTGCTCCCCTCAGCAGTGTGTTTCAGTCAATCTGCCTGTTCTGTTCCCCACTCTGTCTCTGGTGAATCCTCTCACGCCCCCCCCCCCCGACACCTCTGTCCTGTACCCCAGGCTCTTATATGCATAAATAAATATATCTTTAAAAAATATATATCAGCAGGCAATTCAGAAAGCTTTGAAACACTGATGTTCATTCATCTCTCATAAAACGATACCCAATTCTCTACTCTGGGTTTCCATCTACCCAGAAAAATATTTCCCTGGATTAAGGTAATACATTACAGTGATTTCAGAAGATGAACACCATGTAAACATTCCCATATTTTTACTAGCCAAATCCATTTTATTTGGCTCCTGTATATTTCTGAGGTTTACATAAGCATTTGCTATGCAAGCTTACACAATATCCCCTGGGAAAGTTAGCTGGCATAGCAACGTCCAAAATTTAATTTCCCTAACCTCCCCCTCAGAAAAACACCCAGTCCAGTGTAGCAGACACATCTATCAGAAGTCTTCCAGGAAAAGTTAGCAAAGAGAACGTGATAATCCTTACACCCAACAATGACTACAAAAAGGTCTGTTTCTTATTGCAAGTAGCGAAAGAACAACCCTGTACTTGCTTTCATCCTCAAAATAGTTCACAATATTCTCCTGTTTTTCAACTAAACAGAAAGGCCCTCTTCTTCACACTCAATTTCCTAAGTGTATGTGTTACCAAGTCCAAAATCACAATTCACACCATTTATTCCTTCAGGCTAGTACTAGACTTCTGTTGACAAGGGAAATTTTAGATCTACCTTTAGAAATGAATTTCAATTCTAGTTTCACAGAACTGATTTGTTGGGGCAAATGCAGGCAGCTTCGCAACCCAGCACTCTACCGCTGCACCACCGGGGAGGCCCCCCAACTGATTTCTAATCCAAATAAAGGTGGAAGTTAAAAAGTGTCAACTAGTCTTAATAAGTACTTATTTATCTGGGCCGGTTAAGTAGACGCAGTATGTTTTTCCAAAAGGCCCATATTCTTCACTGTAAAATGCCTCAGGATTAGTGTTCCTAATTCATGACCCAGTGGCTCTAATAATCCAGCACAGCTATCATTTCTTTCTTTTTTTTAAAAGATTTATTTATTTATGCATACAAGAACTGGGGTACAGGCCAGAGATGCGGGGGTGAGAGGATTCACCAGAGATAGAGTGGGGAACAGGAACAGGCAGATCTACTGAAATACACTGCCGAGGGGAGCAGTGGGTGAGGCAGAAGAGGTCTGCTGCACCCTGTGGGTCAGCTCCCTGGCCGGAGGTAGAACTCATGCTGCAGTAGCTGCAGATAGCTTCATAGTACTGAAGCTAAACACCCTGCACCACCTGGGAGGCTATCAAAACTATCATTTCTAATATCAATATAATATATAACCACCATGAGAAGTCACTAAAACAGGCCAAACAAGAACATATGACAATGAACTTGTGACCAGGCTTTTTAGAACATGCATCTACAAAACCCACAGTTAGCATCGTACTTTGTGATCAAGATGGGAGAACAAGACAGGAGAAGTCCTCTTGCCACTTCTACTCAACATTGTACTGGAGGATTCTAACCAGAACAATTAGACAAGAAGCAAAAAAGGCACCCAAGATGGAAAGATAGAGAAACATCTGTTTCCAGATGACATGACTTAATACGTAGAAATTCCTAAGGTGATGATAATGGTTGTACAGCGATGTGAATGTACTTAGTGTCAGAAACGTGTACACTCAAAAGTGGCCAAAATGGCTGTTTATGTGTGTATTTCTACATATCTGTACATATATATTTACCATGTGAAAAGAAGGAATACCCCATAAACTGGAAATCTTTAAGTCATATACTATCATTTTTCTTTCCCAGAAAACTATCAACTGCAGCACATGACAGGACACTACACACGGAATTTCAGAATGGGCAAGAAGTCAGTCAAGCAGATCAAGGTCATAACCACAATTTTCTGCCTCTGATGTGTGTGCATAGGCAAATTAATAAATTACATAAAATTTGCCTTTCCTTCAAATGAAAGTGAGGAAAGTGGTATTGAAAACTGAAAAAAGCAACATGGATGGCTGGAGCATATTGTGTGGTGGAAGAGGAAATCTTGGAGTTACACAATATGAGGTCTTTTGGGTCAAAGAAAGAATTTCTTATTTCAGATGCAGTGAGGAAGCCAATAAAGGGTTTTTTAGCAGGTGGAAAAACAATGTCACCGGTAGGAAAGCAGTCTGCTGCCATGTGAAGAACAGACTGAAGGACAACAAAGTCAGAGTCTTACTAGGACATGGCTTTTTGGGGTGGAAAACTGGCAAAAACCTTTTTTAAAGAGTCACCTCAGATGACTGGCATGTGCACCCCTGCTTAGGAGCCACTGTTCATTAACTCCTCAGATCTTTTCTCATTATTCTTAACGCTACTGCCCTGATTATCTCTTGCCTAGCATATTAAAATAGCCTCCCTGGCTGTAGCATTCTCCAGTCTGACCTATTTTCTACATCACTGCCAAAATTCCAGCCCTAACTCCTATTTTTTTGTTGTTATGTAAACCACTGTGACAAATGGTAAAATGGAATAATGTCTCTACATAACAGCATTGTATCAATTTCCTGGTTTTGATAATTACACTGGAGTTATGTAAGAGAATGTCCTCAATAAAATAAATACTAAAGTATTTAGGAGTAACAGGGCATTGTGCGCCAACTTACTCTCAAGCAGTTCAGACAAAAACATGAATGCATAGTTATATAGACTAAAAAGAGGACAATGCCCATTTGAGAAAATGTTAATATTTGGGGAATCTGGATAAAGGTTATGAGAATTCACTTGCTCATTTTGCCACATTTAACTGAGATTATGTCAAAATAAAGAAAACTCCAATAGCCCAAACACTTCATTTTGACATGTGTTGTTAACACTATTTTAGGTGAGCTGTCAGGTTAGGCCGTACATTTTGCAGGCCTGAGTAATATCACTCTATTAGTATACACACAGCACTATTCTTTTTCTAATGAATGACAAAAATTAGGACGAAGAGCGCACTTATGACAAGGCAATCTCCTTTCAGAAGCCACAACGACAGGGCACAAGCCAAGAAATGTAGCTCTTGGAATACTCTTCCTTAAAATGAGCTAAAGACAAAGATAAAGAATGCCATCCCCGCAAGTCTGTGTGAAAGCATTACTAGGAGAAAATTCCTAAAAAGAAACCATGTAAGAAATATTCTGAGCTCAGGGGAATGTGAAAAGCCATGAGTTGAATAATCCAATGTAATGACTACAGCAAAAAAACAACAGACTGTACTGTTCTGACTGGCTCCAGGGTGTTCTGGGCTGCGGGGAAACAAGGCACCATGTAGTCGTGAGACAGACCTGTGAGATCTGAGAAACCGCTAGATCTTGCCATGGACTTACGAACACTTGAAGTCCACCCACAGAGCTCAGGCTCAAGACCCCTGGCTCAGCATTATCTAGACAGCTACAAGTATGACATAACATTCGTGCCAAGAACGGAAACAAAAAACTGCATCGTCATTAACCAGTATTCCAACCAACTGCTCACTACCACAAAATGTCAAACCAAGATGAAGTTCCTTATATCACTATTCCTACCGTTCTGAAAGTTCACAGGTACAATAATTTAAAACAGCCAGTTTAAAAACAAAACATCTTTCAACAATATGAATGGAAGTGCCAAAACACTTTGAAATAATTTTTACAGAAAAACCTCACATCTGTCTAGATGGTATAAAAATTTGTTAATATAACGATACATATAAGCAGTTTTTAAAAAAATAATTATGAACCTCGAGAAGAGGACCAGTCAGATAAACAATGTAGACTACAACCAAAGCCACAAACCCAACTCACCAGCAATTTCTACAATATCCCCAGGAACTATGTCTTTAGCCTTAATTCGCTGTACACTCTTTCTGTCCTGTCGATACACTTTGCCCATTTCAGGCTCATACTCCTTAAGAGCTTCAATGGCATTTTCAGCATTTCTTTCCTGTAAAAAAGAAAAGAGGAAAAAGTAATAAACAGATGCTTGCCACTGCAAGTTTTTGGAGGAATCAAAATTTAGCGTCCTCATCTAAACTTAACACACACACACACCCCCCCCCCCACACACACACTGACATTTGTAGTACGCAATTTACATCTTATGGTGATACACACTAGGACCCTTATGATTCTGTATTACAAATGAAAAGAAGAGCACCCTCCCAAGGGTAAAGGAATACAGTCACAATGGGAGAAGCAGAAAGAGAACCAGCTATTCCCAGAACACTATAGAACAGCCCTCACTCCCGTCACAAATTGCCATTTACACAAATCCTGTCTCACATGGAAGGTAATGGCCTGGGGGGCTCAACCGCCTACGTCCAATCCAGGGCTTTCGACGCAGGAGCTATGTGACTGTGGTTAAGCTACACTACACACAATCTCACTGCCTACAAAGCAATGACACCAATATTACCTCTCATTAAGGTTGGTGAGAATTTACAAATTATATGTCAAATGTTTAGGGTCGTGTTTTGGTACACACAGAAGCTATGAGTGATGAATTTAAGATAATCAAGTTCTAAGAAATCGCTCTCTAAATGTTATAATCACATCAGAGCACTACCACATACCATACTTACCATATCATATATGAGCATTATCAACACTTAGTCATGCAGCTATTCTTTCTAATTTCAAAATGAAAGAAGTAGACTCAAAATAAGTCATGTTGCCATTAAAAAAAAAAAAAAGCTACAGGAAAGTCACTTTAGGGATTTAAAACAAGAAAAAAACCCCTATGTGCCAAATTTGTCCCTTTTTTGGAGAATAAGCAATTACAAGTCAAAGAGAAGGGCCTCCCTGGTGGTGCAAGGGTTTTAGATACCGTCTATGAAGTGATATGCAGCCTCTGCAGCACAAGTTCGATCCCCGGCCAGGGAGCTACCCACATGGCGCGGCAGACCTCTCCTGACTCACCCGCTGCTCCCCTCAACAGTGTATTTCATTCAGTCTGCCTGTTCTGTTCCCACTCTGTCTCTGGTCAGAGTCCTCTCACCCCCCACACCTCTGGCCTGTACCCCAGTTCTTGTATGCATAAATCTTTGAAAAAAAAAAAAAAAGAGGAGATATGCACCACCTTATACTTAACAGAAATACTAGAATATTTAAGTCTAATTTGTCACTGCTAAAAGGTCCTTCAAATTAAGTTTCAACATCACTAATATTGTAGAAAAACTAAATTATGGGCCTTACTGGTGGACAAGGGGTAAAGCACAGCACTGTGAAACTATCCACAGCCTTTGCAGCATGAGTTCGATCCCCGGCTCTGCCAGGGATTTTAGAAACATTGCATGGTGCAGCAGACCTCTACTGTCTCACCAATTACTCCCCTCAACAGTGTATTTCAGTCAGTCAGTCAGTTTGCCTGTTCTGTTCCCCACTCTGTCTCTGATGAATCCTCATAACCCCCGCACCTCTGGCCTGTACCCCATTTCTTGTATGCACAAATAAATCAATCCTTAAAAAAAAAATTCTGAGCACTATTGCTATTTAACTATGGTGAAATTTGAAACTAATTTTTCTGCAGGATTATTTCCCACTAAATTTATGAATTGTGGCAGTTTTACTTGTTTCTCTGTCTTGAAGGTTATGACAAGGGGTTTACCTGGATTGCTCAAGGTTAAGGAGATAACCCAGGAACACCCTATTTTGCTCCAATTAAAATTAGCAAATACACATTTAAATTATTAAAAATGCAATTAATGTCATTAATTAATGTCCCTGGTGGCGCAGCGGGTTAAGACACAACCTATGAAGCTATCCGCAGCCAGTGCACCATGAGTTTGATCCCAGGCCAGGGAGCTACCCACCTGGTGCAGCAGACCCCTCCTGGCTCACCTGCTGCTCCCCTCAGCAGTGTATTTCAGTCAGTCTGCATGTTCTGTTCCCCACTCTGTCTCTGGTCAGAGTCATCTCACCCCCCATAGCCCTGGCTTGTACCCCAGTTCGTATATGCATAAATAAATCTTTTAAAATAAATAAATACATAAATAACCTTTCCCCCTCATCCCAGTTCAAACTATCAAAGAGTATTTGTGGAATGTAGGAGTGGAAAAGGAAGCTAATGATTATGGATTCAAATAGGTTACAGCAAAATCCTATCAACTTGGAGAAACACAAATATACCAAACCTACTACTAACAAAAAGATAACTTAAAAGAGAATTTTCCAAGATTGCCTTTGTATTAAAAGTTTACAGTTTCCCTACCTCCCGTTATAGCTCCTACTCAATCCCAAATTGGTCTAAATGTCATCCCTCAAACACTTTGTACCCTTCTGCTCACGCCAGTCCATATCTGGAATATTTGCCCAAGCCTCCATCCACAAAACTGTGCACAATTTTGTGTGTAGACTCCTTTAGGGAGGTCTTCCTTGATGACACTGGTCAGAAATGTGTGCCCCTTCTACATCTCCTAATACTACCTTATACCACTCTTTTTTTTTTATTTATACAAGAGCTGTGGTACAGGCCAGATGTGCAAGAGGGTGAGAGGATTCACCAGAGACAGAGCGGAGGACAGAATACGCAGACCAACTGAAATACACTGCTGGGGGGAGCAGCGGGTGAGACAGGAGAGGTCTGCCTCTCCATGTGGGCATCTCCGCGACAGGCGGGGACCAAACTGGCACTACAGAGGCTGCAGACAGCTTCAAAGCGCTACGCTCAACTGCCTGCGCCATCAGGGAGGCCCAATGTAAACAAATTTTTAGGGGAAAATGTAAGAGAAATGTAGGATTACTTTTCTTCTAAGTAGACCATCTTTCTATGAGTCTACCACAAAGACCTTCATGTTTAGGGCCTCCCTGGTGGCACAGGGGTTAAAGTCTCAACGCTATCAAGCTCTCGCCAGTCCACTCTGGCATGAGTTTGATCCCCAGCCAGGGAGCTAACCCACATGGTGCAGCAAATCTCCCATGTCTCGCCCACAGCTCCCCTCAGCAGTGTATTTCATTCAGTCAATCCACCTGTTCTGCTCCCCAATCGGTCTCTGGTGAATCCTCTCAACACCCGCACCTCTGGCCTAGACCCCAGTTCTTGCATGCATAAATAAATAAAAATGAATCTTTAAAAAAAACCAAAAAAACAAACTTCACATTTATTAATGAGATTGAAGTTTACAATTCCAATAGTACAGAGATGTTTATAAGGTGTTAATGCTAAGAATGATAGATGCACTATATTTTAATCTTCAAGAGATAACTACATCAAAAAATCTAAACTTAGAAAGTATTAGTCTCAGAGTCTATTAAAATCTGTCAAAAAAAAAAAAAATTCAAGAGATCAACAAAGTAAAGTTCTCAGACTAGGTTATCTGCAGATGAACAATTCTGTAAACAGTGATGGGGTTCATCATATTTCTATAGTAAAATTATCTTCTATTCTGTAAGAAATGCTTGGGCAACTACAGTAAAACATTCTAGGAGCATGATCTGAAGGGAAAAAACAATTTTTACAACTAAGCCACCCCATACCCCACCCCAAGTTCCAAGAAGCTTAAGAAAGCATGGATTTTATGAAGTATTTCACAGGAGGCAGCTAAGAAATACAGTAACAAATACTGGTTCTCAAACATTTTGGTTTTCCGTAAGTAGCTTTTCTTGCCTGTTGTTCTTACCTCCACCCTACCATGAAGAATGAGCAATTTTCATAGCAAAGTATATGCATGAGACCTCTGAAAAATTTGCCATTAAATAAATCAATGCACAAAAGACAAAACACATGTAGCTATTCCACAGAAGATATTTTTAGTCAACACATCAAAAAACGTAACATCAACACAGCTTAAATCACGCACATAAAACACTAATATTTAGCATTACAGACGTTTTGCTTACCTGCCATACACCCACAATTGCATTGGCTACTAATATAAGTAAAATTACAAAGGGTTCTACAAAGGCAGTAATTGTCTCTTCACCTTCTTCAAACCAAGCCAAAACCTGAAAGAGAAATGTATGCGTTAAAAGGGTATGCGTTTTTAGGCTTCATGCCACTTTAAGAACAAAAGCTGCTGGCACTAAAGAAGCTACTGATGGGCCTCCCCGGTGGCGCAGCGGTTGAGCACTGGGTTGCGAAGCTGCCCGCGACCTCTGCGGCGCCGGTTCGCCGGTTCGATCCCCGGCTGCTCCCCGGCCACCTGAGGAGGGTCCCACATGGCGTGCAGACTTCTCCTGCCGCCCGCTGCTCCCCTCAGCAGTGTGCTTCGGTCCTTCTGCCTGCTCTGCTCCCCGCTCTGGCTCTGGTGAATTCTCTCACCCTCCCGCGCTTCTGACTGTACCCAGTGCATGTATAAACAAAAACAAACAAACCAACCAGCAAACAAATAAATAAAGCATGCCTCTAAAAAAAAAAAAAAAAAAAAAAGAAGCTACTGATAACAATATATAAAAACCTCTTACTGTCCCTAGAAACAAATAGTGGCAAAATATAATGAAGCAAACACCTGCTATGTCTTGTTCACAATAATTCTTGAGAATTAAAATTACCTAACTTCTTAGCAATACCTTTAAGTGCTATTTTTTTAATGTACTAACTTGTTTTAAACTTCAAATACAGGGGTAAGGGTGGGAGGAAAAAAATTCCAAACAACATACTTTTCAGAAGTAATCCCACTTATTTTTTATGTATATATTCAGAAGAAATGAAACTTAAATTCTTGATTTTGCTGAATAAAAGGCAACCATTAACAAATTTGTAATTGGTTATTATTCACGTCAATAATAGTATCAATGTGGCAAAACAGCAAAAAATACTTGATCGCTGATTCAAATTTTACTGTATGTAAACTCTTAGTGCCCTATTTATTTTCTTTTTAGAAATCCTGCAAGATTGGGCTTCCCTGGCGGCCGGCGAGGGTCCCACATGGCGCGCAGTCCTCTCCTGTCGCGCCCACTGCTCCCCTCAGCAGTGTATTTCATCAGTCTGTCTGTTCTGTTCCCTGCTATGGCTCTGGTGAATTCTCTCACCCGCCCATGCTTCTGACTGTACCCAGTGCTTGTATTTAAAAAAAAAAAAAAAAAAAGAGTGGGCCTCCCTGGAAGCGTACAAGTTAAAGTCTTGGCACTACCACCACGGCGTGCTGCTACACCCTGAGTTCCATCCCTGGCCAGGGAGCTAGCTAATCCACATGGCACAGCAGACCACTCCTGTCCTGCCTGCTGCTCCCCTTAGCAATGTATTTCAGTAGATCTGCCTGTTCTGCTCCCCGCTCTGTCTCTGGTGAATCCTCTCAACCCCCACCTCTGGCCTACACCCCAGTTCTTCTATGCAAATATAAGTAACAGAATTAAAAAAAAAAAAAATCACTACTGCAGGTTGTTGGGCATAATGGAAAGCCATCTTCAAGGTCACCCTTCTATGACATCATGTGTAGCAGTACAGTACTTCCGAGGGGACATAAGCCCAAAAACAGTACAAATGGATGCAGAACAAGGACCCCCAAGAAAAAGGACCAGAGAATTAACCCCTGGTTCATACAAGCACAAGCTGGTTAAGATATAAAAGCTGGGCCTCCTTGGTGGCCCAGGAGTTCAGTATGAGCACTATCAAGCTATGACCAGCCACTGCAGCATGAGTTCAATCCTTGGCCAGGGAACTGATCCACAGGACACAGGAGACCACTCCTGTCTTGCCTGCTGCTCCCCTCAGCAGTTTATTTCAGTAGACCTGCCTGTTCTGCTCCCCACTCTGTCTCTGGTCTACACCCTAGTTCTTGTATGCATAAATAAATAAAAATACATCTTTTTAAAAAAGATTTAAAAACTACAGCTAAGAGAGCCACACCATACTTTACAACCAAGCAGCTCTAAGGTGGCAAGCAGGAATCTTTTATCTGTATAGTAAAGAACATGACAACAGAACCACCTAAATGGTTTAAAGTGTAACAATTTTTGCATGCCAATCCAGACAGAATTTTAGAGATATCTAATAATTCAAGCTGGAAGGTAAGATCTGCCTTCGCTTTTTCAGCATTGCTTTAAAAGTTTCACAATGAAATATTTCTTAAAAAAAGATCATTTAGTAACTATAAAAGCACTGTTCCTGATATTAATAGTTAGATATAGTTTATGACAATAACAAAACCATGTGACTACATTTGTACTTAGAATATTATAAACTAAGCTTAATAGTATAAATTTAAACAAGGAAAAAAACCCAGGACATAAGCAGGACCAGGTCCTGGTGGATGCCACTCACCACTGACAGTGAATAATTCAGGGCAGGCAGAAAACTAGAATGAATATAAATGTTGTTGCAAGCTTTCAATAGGGCATTCCTGGTGTTAAGACTAGGCCTGATGCCAAAACGAAAACTTCTCTAGGAAGTTATAAATTTTGATAGATGCAAGATCACAGCTCTTAGATACTAGTCTTTCAAATGCTTGCCAAGGAGGGCCCATCAGAAATAAGAAACTTAATTAGCTAATGGAGGAGAAAAATAGCTCAACTTGAAGAGTAACTAGGACCTTTTCAAAAGGTCAGTGAGGCATTAGCAACTGTGATAAGCTTCACACCTTGTTAAAGCTGGTATGAATTTCCATCTTCGCAGCTAGGCTGAGGAACAAACTTAAAAGTCAGATCCCAGAACAGCTGGAGGAAAGGAAGACTGAAGCAAGCAGTGACAAGACTATCAGAGCAACCCTCTACTTTCCAAGAAACATGTGATCCTTTTGCACAAGTGGCACCCACCCACAATGTAATAATCATAATCTATACAGTCCAATAACTCTTTTCTTCTGTGACTCTAAATGCTCATGTTTAAAAAACATAGGCTCTCAGATATTTGGAAGATCCACCAATTACTGAGTGATGAAAAACTAGTGGGCAAATCTCTCACAGGGTGTAAGGATGATGCTAAATATACTTAAAATTGACAACCACCAACTTTTCCTGTATATTTTATCTATTTCGAAAGCAATATAACTGAAAGAATTATAAGCTACAGCTCAAAAGATTGATCATATTTCATTAATTGGTAAGAACCAATCTAGTCAGTTATGTTCATAGTCTATTGTATCACACACATGGTTTTATTCTATTGGAAAGAAAACCTCTTGTGTAAGTTCTTGAATGCATAAGTAAATAAAATAAACCTTTTCTTAATAAAAAAAAAAATTTGCTATGCCTCTGGAAAGACTTGTTCAATGAATGAAATTTTCATCAAAAAAATTTTTAGAAGCGGCAAAAGATAACAAGACACTTCACAAGAATGAAAAAAGAATTCCCAGTACATGTCTCAGCAATTTCCTGGAGTGGGAAAAATTCTTTCAGTCATGTATGTATGTATGTACACATATATAAGCATCTATCAAGCTAAAAGAAGCTAGATCTTCTTTTGCTCTAGACAAGAGTTGTGAAAACACTCTTCAACATTTCCAGACTCAAAAACACAAACTTAAAACAAACCCATATACTTTCAGTTTCAAAACCACATTTTAAAGGATCTAAATAATTAGTCAAACCAACTAATTAACAGCCCCACTTTTAAAATAAAGCACTGAAGAAATATTTAACTACATAACTCAGTATTCAAAACTTCCCAATTATATAGTTCTGAGAACACCAAAGATTTAACATATTTTACAAATGTTACCAACACAAACTCAAATATTTCTTAAATCCAAAGCACATATTGGGCCTCCCTGGGGTTGAGATACAAACTGTGAAGCTATCCGCGGCCAATGCAGCCCAAGTTCGATCCCCGGCCAGGGAGATACCCACATGGCGCAGCAGACCTCCCCTGTCTCCCAGCTGCTCCCCTCAGCAGTGTATTTCAGTGGATCTGCTTGCCCCACTCTGTCTCTGGGTGAATCCTCTCACTCCCTCCCACCCCCTCCCCCCGCACCTCTGACCTATACCCCAGTTCTTATATGTATAAATAGATAAATCTTAAAAAAAAAAAAAAAAAAGGGTCCAGAATGAAAAAAGACAAATGATTCAAACATAAGTACAATTTGGAAAGTATTCTGGTCTAAAATTTCATTTCATTGTAGGGTTGCAGGGTCAACCTACAGAGCTAAGGTGGGGAAACAGGTTAGAAAAACTTATACAAATTGCATTACCAAAGAGGGCTTTAAGATTTAGACAGATACACATGCCCTCATGCTCACTTCCTTCAGGTCTGTCCTCAAATGTCACATTCCTAATGGCCCTATTGAAAGTTGTACTCTCCACCCATACCTCTACTCCCTTACTTCCTCACCCTTCCCCACACTTAATTTTTCTCCACAGCACTATCACCATCCAACAATTATCATTTATTATGTCTCCATGAGAATGTCAACTCCAGGTTAGGGATTAGGTCCATTTTGCTGGATGCTGGATCCCCAGAGCCTGTGCCATGCACTGGGTCCTCAATAAATACCTAACAAAGCAGCCACAGGAAAGGATAGGCAGGCATTCCAATGAAGCAACCGTATGATGTGTTACACGGAGGGCAAAGCTAATGAAAAGGAGAGAGACAAAAATGAAAGGACAGAAGAACAGAATTTCTAATGCTACTCCATAGGCCACAGGAGATACACAGTTCACTCCTTCCAATCCAAGTAACCTTTAAATACAGAACTCTTGGGCCTCCCTGGTGGCGCAGCGGTTGAGCGCTGGGTTGCGAAGCTGCCCACAGCCTCTGCAGCGCCGGTTCGATCCCCGGCCACCGGGTGAGGGTCCCACATGGCGTGCAGACCTCTCTTGCCTCAGCAGTGTACTTCGGTTCTTCTGCCTGCTCTGCTCCCTGCTCTGGCTCTGGTGAATTCTCTCACCCTCCTGCGCTTCTGACTGTACCCAGTGCTTGTATAAATAAAAATAAATCTTTAAAAAAAAAAATACAGAACTCTTGGCGAATATTACAAGTTAATTAAACTTTACCCCTACAGGTCACAAGTGTAAAATAGTAATGCAGTTTCCTACTTTCTGCCATAGCAAAATATTAACTATGGTTAACAGTTTACTACTTAGTTTGATATTTCAAACCCTAAAACCTGGAATTTTTTCCTTGAGCAGAATCTGACGACATATCACATATGTAAGAACTGTCTGTTCACGTCTCTAAAATAATACAACTACTCTATCATGTCTTTCCTATAAAACCAAGAGGAATAAACTGCCACAAAAAGGCTGGTGCTCTTTCAAGAAATAAAGAAATGGGGACTGAAAAGGTCAACTACAATGTAGCAGCAGCACTGATGCCACTCAAAAAATCAACAAAACAGGTTTTATAACTTAACTCAAAGTAAATTGATTTCTACAGTAACAATACTTCCAAAACTTTTTTGTTAAACACAATCCACGAAATAAAAATTAAACAGTTCATTTCCTGAGCAAAAAACCCAAACTTCAACTCCAAAACATAGCTCTACAAAGGTATTAAAACAACCCAACACCTTACCTTACAACAAAGTGAAAGCACTTATATTAAAAATCCATTCAAAAATGTCTAGAAACTATTATAAACTTTTCACTTTGAGAAAAAAAAAAAAATCACACATCCATTCAAAATGTTAATAATACAAAGTCACTCAAACAACCCTACACCACCCAGTTACTAGCTTGTTCTGCTACCATCCCCCATTTTTTTTAAAGATTTATTTTTTTATGAATACAAGAACTGGGGTTCAGGCCAGAGATTGAGTGGGGAGGGTGAGAGAATTCACCAGAGACAGAGGGGGGAACAGAACAGGCAGACAGACCAGACAGGACAGGTCTGCCTTACCATGTGGGCTGCTCCCTAGCTGGCTAGGGATCGGCCAGGGATCAGCCAGGGACAGAACTGGTGCTGCAGAGGCTGCTGATTGTTTCACAGTGTGGTGCTGTTAACCCCTTGTGCCACCAGGGAGGCCCCCATCCCATTTTTTCAAAATATCAAATCAACTGCATGTTTTTATTGGAAACAATGGCCCTGGAGGTACAACACTGCCATTAGTTACACACACAGAATAACAAAAATTTATTTTACCTGTAGCTTGTATACAACTGATTGTAACTTCTAAGATGCGCCTGATTACCTTTTTGGATGTAGTACTTAACTTTCAAAGCCAAAACTATCTCAGAATTACACAGCCAGCTTAAATACAAATATCACACTAGCACCAACATAGCCCTCCCATCTGCTCTGACCCATGACTATATATCGAAACTAGTTAATCAAAGAGCTTTACCGGTTCTGCTTCTTTATCTTAATTGGTAAAGCAGAGTCATAGAGTCAAGACAGCACAGCTTCACAATGAGTGATTAAATCAGGATGCTGGATGGTTTGCTAGGACATGCTAAGTTTATTAAATGAAAACCTCAGAAAAGCTTCATGAAGACTCGATGACTGTGTATCACTTGGCTAACAAGGCAAGACACAGGAACAGGGCAGACCCTTAACCAAACTAAAAAAAATTGTCCACTGCTTCATTTGTTTAGTTCTCAAAATAGTCCTCTACAGTATGTTTAGTCATCAAGACTGAGGGGCCTGGAGTTCTACACATACAAAAATGAACCCTGAAGCTGTGTGAATGTTGCGAAGCATAAAGCATTGCACTGGGTGAATTTCACTTCCCATCATGGTTTTTATAAGAACAAAACACTGTAACTTAAGAACAAAAACCATCTCATGCTGTTAGAATTAGGAACATCTGTGTCCTATTCATGACCATTTTTAGGAAAACTACCTCGAAGTCCACTGCCCAACAAAAAATGCAATAAAATGAACAATAAAAACTGTTAATAACCTAGAAAATATCCCCACCAATCCCCATCACCTTTCTTCAGTTGTCGTCCTTTGCATTTCACCAGTTTCTTAGCAACCACAGAGCACTCAAGCTGGCAAGCACATACATAAGAAAACGTGATTTTTTTTTCATCTTTTAAGATCTAGAACCAACTGTACTGAACCTTGTTCTCTCAAGCTAAGAGTCACTCAAGACAGGGGTCCAATTTAGACAAATGTACCACCCTAAAGGTCACTGACCAAATTTGGTCAACAGTCGTGCCATCACTGCCGTCATCAGTCTTGTCACTGTCAGAAACAACTGTCACCTTGCCATTAGGGAGGCAAGGGAGAGCAACTGGAATATTCCTTTTGTAAGATCTATTTACAGACTCCAAAGAGCCTAACATCATCTTATAGTATATCACGTAATGGGAAGCCCCAAAAGAGAAAAGTCCTCCTAAATGAATTTTCTGATACTAAAACATGAACAATTTCTAACTGCATGTAGGACAGGCATCCATTTATTTCCTGTACACAAATAGCTTCAGATATGTTGTTTATAATTTTAAAATACCCATATTTTAAAAAAAAAACAAGCATGGAGACATGGCATAAATCTCCAAATAGGATAGTCTCACATCTTTGTTTTCTCGCTTTCCATCTATGGACTATTGTCAACTTTTTAGAAAGAAAATAAATTTCTTTATACTTACAAAAGATATACACGCTGCCAGTAATAAAATTCTAACTAGTAAGTCTTCAAACTGCTCAATCACAAGTTCCAGTAAGGTTTTTCCTATTAGAAACAAACACATTTGTTGTCACTGTCATCTCAACATCCACACACACACGGGGGAGGGGAGAGGAGTAAAAAAGTATACGTCAAAGATTTACCTTCTTCAGCCGGTAACTCTGTAGAAATCCGCCAGGCAACGTGTCAAGAGAAGGGGAAGAGACAATTAATTTAGCACGCTTTCTGGGAAAAATTACCGAAATTATCAGTCTGTTGAAAGACACACACCTAACTACATGAACATTCAGCCACTTTTCTTTTACTGGGAACCCTGCTGAAATGGCACCCCAAGAAATCCCGCAGTACTTCCTGTCACCCCTGGGCCACCCCCGGGAAGCGGAGCCGTCTCGGCGATGTCCCGGGAGCCGTCGGGGGCGCCCTCGCGACCATGCGCCGCCGGGCCGGGCCCGTCTCGCGGGGCTCAGCCGGGCGGTAGGCCCGGCCCGCCCTCCGCCGAGAGCCGCGCGGGGAGCTACGCGGCTCTCGGGGCCGGGGCGGCGCGGGGCCGAGGGGGCCCGGCCGGCGCGCGGCCCTCTTCCAGCCGGGCAGGCCCGACCCGGCCCCGGCGCGCGGAGCGGAGCCCACGAGGCGGAGCCGGGCAGCCATCTTCCCGCGGCCGCGCCGCCGGCACCTACCGTTGGCGCCCCAGCGCTCCTTGAGCTTCTTGACCTGCTCCAGGCTCAGCCCGGTGCTCTCGTTGACGCCGAAGTGGCCCAGCACCTCCTCCACCGTCTTGGTGTGCGCGTTCTCCATGGCTGCGGGCCCGGCCGCCGCGCCGCCGCCTCGCCCTCGGGCCGCGGGCTCGCGCCTCCCGGGGCTCTCCCCGCCTCCGGCCGCCGAGCCCCCGCGCCCCCGGCCCCGCAACCGCCCTCCGGCCCCCGGCCTCGCGGGCGCCCGCCCGGCTCGGGCTGGGCTGGGCTCGGGCTCGGGCGCGGCGCTGGGCCGCGCGGCCTCGTCAGGGGCGGCCTCGTCAGGGGCAGCCTCGGCAGGAGCGCGGCCTCGTCAGGGGCGGCCGCGTCAGGGGCGGCCTCGTCAGGGGCAGCCTCGTCAGGAGCGGCCGCGTCAGGGGCGGCCTCGTCAGGGGCGGCCGCGTCAGGCCTCCGCGGGCCCAACCGCCCGCCGGGGCGCAGGCCGCGGCGCCGAGCCCCCGCCCCGCACGCTGGGGGGTTCGCGGCCCCGGCCGGAGCGAGCGGCGCCCGGCGGACCCCGAGGCGGCGCGGAGCGCGGAGGCGAGCGGCGGGCCGGCGGCGGCGCGCTCACCCGGGCGCCGGGGCTCCGCACCCCGACAGCGGCGGAGGAAGCTGCGGCGGAGCAGGCGGCGGCGGCGGCGGCGTCGGGGACGGCGCGGCGGCGGCGACTCTAATAGCATTTATCGGCCGCTGCCTCCCCTCTCGCCGCCGCCGCGGCATGTGGACGCCGCTCATTGGCCGAGAGCGCCCAGCGCGGCGCGGGCGGCCCCGCCCCGCCCCCCCGCCCCGCGCCCACGCGCCGCGCAGGCCCCGCCCCCAGGGGCCCGGATCGAGGCGGGCGCGCGCCGGGCGCGCTGCGGCCCGCGGGCGGGCGGGCGGGCGTTGGGGCGAGCCCGGGCCGCCCGGCTCCCGGCCCGCAGGCTCTGGCGGGCTGGGGGCTCCGCGGGCTCCCGCTCGCCGCCCCAGGCGCGCTTGGGGTCAGCCCGGGCCGGGGCGCGGGCTGGAGGGCGAGGCCGGCGAGCCGGGCCGGTGTCCTTCCCGAGCACGCGCTCGGCGTGTCCTTGGCCCGACCCGTCGCCCGCGCCGCCAGGGCCGCGCTCGGCTCCCGGACGCGCCTGCGCCCGCCCGCCTCGGGCTCCGGGGGAGCCCGCGCGACCTCCCCGCGGACCCGAGCCCCGCATCTCGCCTCGGGAACGCCGCATCCGCACCCGCGGCCAGGACTTCCCCCGCACGCAGATCCCCCGGGGGAGGCGGCTGGGGGCCCGCGTCGTCCCGGCCGAAGCTGCCGATAGCGCGTCCGCGCAGGGTCGCGGGCCGAGCGCCTGTAACTGCTACAGGGCAGCGGGCATTGCGCTAGAAGGTGCTGGTTATTTTCTAGACTCTCGTGTCCTCAATAGGAGAAAGCGGTCTTCAATCCCTAACCGAATCTTTTAAACCACAATTTACACGTGAGGCCTGCCCAGAACCCAGGAAACTGCAAGATGAAGCGAATGTTGCTGAGAATAAAGCTGGTTAGACAACTTGACAGGGAAAAGGACCTTGGCCTTGAATTCACAAACAAAAGGTGAACCTGGGCCTCCCCGGTGGCGCAGCGGTTGAGCGCTGGACTGCGAAGCTGCCCGCAGCCTCAGCAGCACCGGTTCGATCCCCTGCCGGGGGTGAGGGTCCCACAAGGCGGCGCAGACCTCTCCTGCCGCCCGCTGCTCCCCTCAGCAGTGTACTTCGGTCCTTCTGCCTGCTCTGCTCCCCGCTCTGGCTCTGGTGAATTCTCTCACCCTCCCGCGCTTCTGATTGTACCCAGTGCTTGTATAAATCAATCAATCAATCTTCTATAAATAAATAAATCTTTAAAAAAAAAAGTTGAACCTATTAGGCCACCTTTGTGATGGGCAATAGTGTACTGTCCACATGAGCAAAAAAGCAAAGCAAAAATCACCTCAGTTGTCCTCGATGGTTCAGCCTCAGGACTTAAGATAAATTCCTTCACCAAATGCAAAGCATTACCTAGCTGAAAAAATCAGGCACGTCATTTCATTTAATTATTTCCAAGGAGTGGAGTCTGGCGTGAAGTTTTGATTGATACTTGGAAAAGGACCAACAAAGTCCTACACCAAACAAGCAAACAAAAAAATTCTAATGTATGGCAATGCACTGGGAGGCAAGGTGCAAACTGGTTAGGTCACAGGATTGTCCTCTTCCAGGAGGGACATGTGATGCATGGTGAGGGTGTGGCCAAGGAGGAAAAGGCTCTTTCCCTCTGAGACCAGGCCTGCACCAGGTCTTACCATTTCTTCTGCCTCACCACATCTCTTTCAGCAAAGATAGCAGCACTGTAGGCGGGAGGATTGTAACTTTTCTCAGCTTAGAAATTATCTTGGGCATTTGACTTTGGCTCTTTGTTCAATGGCTCAGTCTCTGCTTGGGGTTGTAAGTACCTCTGGCAAAATGATGAGCTTCTGGTTTTTGTACTAAATGCTCTTCCCCAATTCCACGTGCCTAGTTCCACCTTATCATTCAGATCCCAACTTACATGCCACCTCCTGGAGACGATTTCACCGACCACTTTGTGTTCTACCCAGTCCCCTTTCTGTCACATGATTATTTTCCTCACAGCACTTATCTCAGATATTGCTTTTTTGCATAACTCTTTGCCCTTTGTCCCCCTCTACTAGGTTACAAACTCCCTGAGATCAGGTGTTTGCCTCGCTGGTCCATCCTCAGGATGCAGAACAATCCCCGGGATATACTCATTTATTGAACACCTACTGATACAATGAATGAAAGAGTCCCAACAACTGCGAAGATTAGTCAGGTTTAAAACACACGAATCAATGCTAGGCTGCCTAAGAAGTTTCTCAGATCTGAGGAATGTGGAGGCTCACGTTGCTACCACATTGTCATCACCCTTCCTGACAGTTCTTTGCAAGTCTTCTATTTGTTGGAGGTTGGACTACTCCCTTAAACTGTAAGTGTGATTTTTAGCCTCAGTTGGCCCCTTCTATGTCACATACCAATTACGCCCTTGGTGCCTCAACCTGTTACTGTCTCTGAAACCTGTCGTTTATAGAATGCCAAAATTTAGTATCTTCCCAACCTCCCAAAAGCAGAAAGATCTAATTTCTCTCCTCCCTTAGAAGTAAACCATCCTCAATTTACTTCATGCATCGAACAATGCAAACTTTATAAGATTATAAAAAGTAAGAATGACCTTAGAACTACTCCTTCACCCAGGATTGCAGCTATATTCAACTGAGGACAGGGAGAGGAAAAAATGACAGCAACTGTGATTCAGAAAGTGGATGCTTCCATCAAAGAACGTCAAAGGAATTAACAAAGGAGGACATTAGTTAGTTGGTAACAGGCAGTCTAGTTTAAAAAAGCAAGGCAGAAAGAAAAGGCCCAGTAGAAAGGGGAGACCTGCATAAGAGGCCCCTGCCAGATTCCCAACCTTCTAAAGCCCTCCTGTAAAGCGCTCAGATTGTAAGCGGCCGCCTGCTCCATATTTGGACAGCTCTGATCACAAGCAGGCTCATTCTGGGCTGCATCCACCTCCCAGGAACTGACTTCTCCTATATATCGGCTTGTTTAGCCCTCTGGAACAACCCTGAATAAAAGCTTTAATCCCTCCTCTGTGTGAGATCCCTTTGAGTATTTCAAGATATCTATTGTGCTTTATAAAAGTCCCTTTTCTCAACTAAAAAGAACAGCTCTGTGCCCAATCTGTTTCTCCTAGCGCATGAGCCTGCAATCCCTCAGCATGCTTGCCCAGTGCTGGAGACACTCAATACGAACACAAAAGTCTGGGCACAGTCCTGGAATGGAGTGATCACCATCCACCTTTATTCTAGAAACTTCCCCAGCACACTGTCGGTTTGTGTTGTCAACTCAAAAACTGAGCCCTGTAAATGTAACCTTCAGTCATGTTAAATCTTCCCATTGCGTACTTACACTGTTGATTCTTTTTTTAACCCAGGCACTGAACTCTGACTATAATGGAATGTTCTCGTGTTCATTTTGGCCCATGTTTGCAGTCTGTTGAGGTCTTTGGGAGTCTTGACTTTCAAGCAGAGTTGTGGCTGCATGTCCTAGCTGGAGCTTCACATAAATTTGATAAGCATGAATTACAACTTCTATGTCTTTATCTCTTTATTCAATAGAACATTCATTCTGGATTAGAAAATTGCCAAACCACTGGATTTAACCACTTAACTGCTTTGTCGACTGGACTCCAGGTTCTGAAATTAGTAAAGTGAACATCTTACAGTGCACCCCCTGCCCCTTGTCTCCATAAAGCTTCCTATTCCAGCACTGAAACATCATCCTTTTAGTTTAATACCTGACATAGTCGGCATACGAGACTCAGAAACGGAAGTGAGATGTTTACCCAGAGCAGCAGTTACTCAATTTAGTCTCACCTGCCTTGCCTGACTGACACTGGGGCGCACACATGTTTGTTGAGTGGGATAATCAGTAGAACTTGCTGCATTATTTAAATTCCCTGTCTGTGCAAATCAGTCACTGAAGTGATGGTGGGATCTGCAATCCCACAAGTTCACCGCACTGTTAGCGAGCCCACAGCTCTCTACCTGTCCATAAGAATTTAAGTAGAGGGCCTCCCTGGTGGCGCAAGGGGTTGCGATGCAACCTATGAAGCTGTCCACAGCCTCTGCAGCATGAGTTCTATCCCCGGCTGGCCAGGGAGCTACCCACTTGGCACAGCAGACCTCTCCTGTCTCTCCCACTGCTCCCCTTGTTAGGGGGAAATGATGTCCTGAGATAATCCCATGCAGGCTTTGTGGACCCCACCCCCACTCCAGACTAAAGCCAGCAAAACATTGGGAAAGACAAATCCCATCACCACCAAGGGGAAGGTGGCTGGGACCTGAGGGTGGAGTTGGGCAGCCAGGTTGCATATAAAAACCAAACACGTGGCCCTTGGGGTCTCTCTGGCTTGCGATCGCTCGCCTCCTGGCTTCATCGCTCCTGGCTGGCAGCCAACTCTGAGAGTGCCATTTTGGGATTCCTGATCGGCGGATCGGGTAGGACTCATTTAAAACTTTGTCTCCCACTTTTCTCCCAGAGCTGTACATTTCCTCATTTCCCCTTCCCTTGTAAATAAACCTTTTATGAACCTTTCACGTGTGCCTGCAGTAGAGCATTGATAAGTCCTTTTAAGCGCGCGGGTGAGGACCCACAGTCAGGCACCCCGTTTTGTATCGGGGTTGCTCTACAATATCCTCAGCAGTGTATTTCAATAGATCTGCCTGTTCTGCTCCCTAATCCGTCTCTGGTGAATCCTCTCACCCCCGCCACCTCTGGCCTGTACCCCAGTTCTTCTATACTTTTTAAAAAAAAATAGATTTATTTATTCATGCATATAAGAACAGGGGTAGAGGCCAGAGGTGCAGGGGTGAGAGGATTCACCAGAGACAGAGTCGGGAGCAGAACAGGCAGACGGATTGAAATCCACTGCTGAGGGGAGCAGTGGGTGAAATAGGAGAGGTCTGCTGTGCCATGTGGGTCAGCTCCCTGGTTGGGGATCGAACTCATGTTTCAGTGGCTGAAGAAAAGCTTCAAAGTGTTGAGACTTAACCACTTGGGCCACCAGGGAGGCCCCTCATGTGCCCACCCTTAAAAGCAGGACCCCTGCTTCAGAATTTCAGGGAAGGAAAGTGGTTGGAGAGCGGTATCCTAAAGCTATGGGTTTCCAGTTTGAGCTTGCTGCCACATCACCTGGAGGCCCTCCCTTCAGAGTGCTCACCCAGTAGATCTGGGAGGAAGTCCAAGAATCTACATTTCTATTAAGTTCCCAGGTGATGTTGATCCTTTGAGTTCAGGACCCACACCCTGGAAAACAATACCCCTAGGGAAGGTCCCAGGAATGAGCCCTGGGCTGGCAAAACAAAAGACGACCTCTTCTCTGAGGAAACTCAAAGATCTAACTGGTTTGAGAAGGAAGCAGGAAATGCTGGGATGGAAACCTTGTTGGCTGAAGCCCTGGATTCTTCCACTGCAGTTTTCAGTTTCATCAGCCGCATATCCACCATGGCCTCCCCGCCACATCTCGGCTCCTGCCACTAGGAGCCATTCTCTATTCCTCTGCACCTTTGCTCAAGTTGTTCCTTCTACTTCCATGTGCTTGGTGAAACCTCTAATCATCCTTCAAGGGGAAGGTCTGAATCCCCGTGCATCCTGAAAGCCTTCCCTGAAGACAGTCCGTTCCATCAGGCCCATCCTCACCACCCCGGAAATGAGTTGTTCCTCTGTGTCCCACACAGACCTCATCACTCTGCTATAGTGCAGCAGCTCGGTTTTCCTCCTACTTCTCTGGCTGATCCTTTTCAGCCTTCTTTTCATACGCCTCCCACCTTCTGCTCAAATTGACATGTGGAGTGAGTGTCCTGGGGCTCAGGACTTGGCATTCTTCCCTCTACCATCTTTCTTAGGGAACCATGGCTTTAAATGCTACCTCTACATTGATAACACATTTGTATATCTAGACCCTGGTCCCAGCTGTCTCCCTGACCTTGACAGGGTCATGGACTCATATCTGTGATTGACAAGTGGGAAGGACAACCGTAGTAGGTAGTAGAATGGTAGAATGGCCGCCTCTCTCTGAGAATTGAGCCATGACTAATACACAGCCATTTGCATATTCAGGGCTGAGGGGAACAGCATTTGGACCAAAGGAACAGCAAACCAGTAAATACATTATGAAATGTACTCTTTATAGCACTTACCATGCTAAGTTGCTTGTTTGTTTTATCTAAGGGGGAACAGGGATTGTACGTACTTGGAAGGTGCACAATCAAGTATGAATGGAGAATAATTATGAGCTTTGAGAGCTCCGAGTGACCCTGGGGCCGGACATCCAGCACAGTGCCGGACATCCAGCAGGAGGTCAGTACCCACCTACCAAATTGACTAAGGGGGCTCTTCATGTCCTCTGCAATTATTACTCTGGAAAAAAAATATTGCCATAAAAAAAAAAACAAAACTCCTACAGCAGAGCCAACCAAAGTGTGTGGCAAGGTTTCCAAAGCCATAGCTCCCTGATGGGATAATGTCATTTAAATATAGCAGCTATTTTCCCTTCCAGTCATTTGTTCTTTGATTGTTGTGGAAAGATTTCAAAAGTTCTCCTCCACTACTCTCCTCCCTTATCCCCTCCACACACACACACACCATCTCCCCCCCCCACCCCCCCCACCCCGTCCCCCCAAGGAGCTCAGACCTTAAACAGTGAAATATTTAAAATGCAGAGATGACATGGCCTCCTGTGCCTGGTAGAAAAATGAGCAGTGATTAAATGTGGCTTTAGATTTAAATGAGGAGTTCCTCAGTCTTCTCCCCTGCTGGTGCCAGGGTGCTGCCCAGCAGTGAGTGCTAGCACTGCGGGCAGGGCAAGTCAGTTTCCCTGGGGCAGGGATCCAAGGACCATGAATACAGTGGACAGGTTTGCAGTGGACACATTCCTAGAATAGGATCTTTGTTCCCAAGCTGACCAGCTCACTCCCCTCATGTCCCACAACAGGAGAAGGGGGTGGGGGGTGCGTGGAGGCTGGTTGAGGTTCCCCACAGCCATCCTGCTGCGGAGGCTGGCTGCCCGCCCAAGTCACCTTGTGATGCTCTCTCGATTTGGGAGAGGAAGAAGGAGGGGGACACTGTGTATCCTAAGGGAAGTGCGTCTGACGAGCCTGATCTGCTCCATCTGGGAGGACGCATCATGAGCCCCATCTGGCTCCCCAAGTTTCCCCAGGCTGGGCTGAGCGATGGTCCTCACCCAGCACAGCCCCCACCTGCTCATGTCCCTCTTCAGCCTGCTCAGCCTTCATCTCTCCAGGAAAGACTCTCCAAGTCTTCAGTGGCAAGACTCCCCTCCTCCCCTGCCCTTGGATTCCTCACCCTTTGGGCCACCTCTGCTTCTCTGGCTCTCTCACCCTCAGCAGAAGTGAGGCTGCTGCAAATGCTCTCATTCCCCCGGCCCTTGGGACAGCCCTGCTCTCTCACTTGGTCTCTTAGAACCACCGGCTCATGCCCTGACTTGGAGGCAGATGCACTGTGAGGTCCTGTCCTGTGTCTCAAAAGAAACAACTGCTTCTGCTGTCCATCTCGAAGGTGGTAAAGCTCCCGGCCTTGCTTTGGCTGATTTCAGGTTTAACATTCGCCTTCTCAGGTGGGTCCGGCACAGATGGAGGATGGGCGGCACACCAGACTGCTGAGGCTTGGCTGGAGATGTTTGCAAACATTCGAAGTTTCTCTTCCATGACTCATCGGAGGAGAGCAGAGTCCTCCCTCTTCCTGGAATGCAGCAAACCCGAGGCCAACTCCTACCCCCACACCACCCCCAAAATAAAACAACCCACACATGGAGCTTTGTCCTCAAAAATCAGATCTCCCCTTAAGAGCTGACATGGCCACTTGGGGAGGGGAGCACTGTGAGGCCATGGAAGAATAGCTCCTAAGAGGATTCTCTGATCAGGAGAGAGGGGGCTGCAGGAAGGTGGGGTTATTGGAGAGCCACGCACATGTGTGATGAGGGTGGGCTTTTCAAGGTAAGCGCCTTCACCCCCTGCCTTCTCCTTTCTACTTAGCTTCCTAATGGAAACCTGGAGTAGAAGACCTTTGGATCATCACAGATAGGCTTAAATGAATGCACTGATACATAAGAGGGTTCTGGGGGGTGGGTGGGAAAGGCCAATGCAGATAAAAAGGAAGGAAAGGAGACAAAAAGGAAGACATCACTTATTAAGCACCGATTTACCAGGCATGCCATGTGCTAGGAACTTCTCACAGGCTATGGCTCCATCTTTGGGACAAGACTGTCTGGTAGGTAGCACTATCACCCCCATTTTTCCAGAGACTGATTCTCAGTGCGGGCGGTTAAGACATTGCTGGAGGCACCCTGTGAGAAATCACTGTTCATTAAATACTGCTCATAAAACACTTCCATGGAGAAGGATTACATTGGCTGCATTCTTCACACCATGAAATGCAATAAATTTCAGATGAGAGTTAAACATTAGGAAAAAATCTGTAAAACTGGGCCTCCCTGGTGGCGCAAGGGGTTAAGTCTCAGCACTACGAAGTTATGGGCAGCCACTACAGCACAAGTTCAATCCCTGGCCAGGGAGCTGATCCACTGGGCGCAGCAGACCTCTCCTGTCTCTCCGCTGCTCCCCTCTGCAGTGTATTTCAGTAGATCCACCTGTTCTGCTCCCTACTCTGTTTCTGGTGAATCCTCTCACCCCTGCACCTCTGGCCTCTAGCCTAGTTCTTACATGCATAAATAAATCTTTTTAAAAAATCTGTAAAACAAATAAAATAAGCAACAAAAACATAAATGTGTGGGAGCTAAATTTCTAAGGACTTCAGATAAAGAAACATTTTAAATTTGTATAACAAAATGTTACAAAACAAAGGAAGGGCATCTATATGCATAGAGTTGTGGGAAGGAACTGAGTGAGTGGTTCTTACAAAGCCTCTCAATGCTAAGGGTCAGCTATTCTAGGAGAGAGACAGATGCATCGCCCATGTCTCCTGTCTCCTGGTCCCAGATCACTCCTGCTTCCTCCCGTGGCAAGGGCAGGGGAGCCTTCGGAAGCCCCTTGAACTGCAGGCCCCCTGCGGTAGGGAGGGACAGCAGCTGAATTCACTGCCCTGAGAGCTGAGAAAGGAGACTTAAGCAGAAAGTCTGATCCATTGAAAACTGCAGCCAGCAGAATGCAGTGACCTGAGCTGGAATTCTGCCAGGACAGTGGGATTAACTTCCCCAGCGCTGGCCAAAATGGGCCCTGGGATTTTTTTTTTTTAAATTCATTTTCCATTACAAGTGCGCGGCAACGCAAACAAGCCCCAAAACAATGTGAGCCGCTGAGAGTCATTTTCCTTTACGGGGTGCCATCTCAGTACCACGCACCTCGATGACCTCATCTCATTGAAGTTTAAGATCGGTTTACAATCGAGGTGGATTATTCACTTCCCCTCCAACCACGATGGCAGCGAGGCCTTGTGATGGCTGAGTTAAAGCTGTATGCACAAAAAGGGAAATAAAACAAGATGTGCACGTAGAGTCAGTGGAACCAGGAGTGATAACTTGAGCAGCGGAAAGCTAAAAAGGAGAGGTCTCATTCTCCCAGCGCCCCGAGACCAGGACTGTAGGCACTGGGATTGAGAGAGGTGTGACCACAGGCCACTGAATGTCAATTAAAGAGAGCCTGGGGTGGGAGAGAGGAGCGGCTTAGCACTTTAGGGCCAGACTGCAGGCCAATGATACTCTCAGAGGGTAGTTTCTACAATGTAGACAACACCGGGAATCTGTTCTTTAGATGCTTCAGTGTGACACGCTTCAGTGTGATCACAGGTCTTCAAAATATCGCCTTTTGGAAATTGCAGGGAAACCAACTCAGAGAATTGCCCCCACCCGGTAAAGGCCCTGTTCTTGAGCAAACTCCTTAGTTTGCTTTCTTAGTTCTTAGTTCCTTTCTCTTTAATCAGAGGGGTGTGAAAGAGCCTTTCCTGAGGGGTAGATGAGAACTAGAAGGCACAGGAAGTGCCTGGGAGAGCATCAGGGAGATAAGCCTTTATCTTAGACTCATAATGAAGAGTAAAAGCCGGATGCAAAACATGCCCAAATTGGGGATGTTTAAATGCAATTGGAAAGTTGCAAAACAGTAGAGCTTGCAAAAAATGGTTTCTGAATCTATCTGTAGCAAAAGTATAAAAATATGCTTGAGAATGATAACCCCCAGCCCTCTTAAAACTCCTTAAAACTTGGTGGTTTATCTCCTAACAACAAGCACATTATTAACATTAAGGAGAATATAGAACTGGGGGGGGGGGGGCGGTCACGGTGCTTAGTGTTAGCTCCTGCACCTGCCATGCAGCCCAGCCCCGCAGATTTTCCATCTTGAGAAGCTAAGACTCAACACCCTCTGACAGCTCCCTTCTCCCCCGCCCCCCCCAGCCCAGGCAGCCAGCAGCCACCGTTCCACTTTCTGTTTCTAAAGGTTTGACTACTTTAGATCCCTCACAGAAGTGGGATCATGCAATATTTGTCTTTTCATGACTGGCTTATTTCTCTTCGCGGAATGTCCTCAGGTTCATCCACGTAGCAGTGGGACAGGATTTCCTTATTTTTTTAAGGCTAAATAATATCCCATTGTACGTATGGGCTGTATTTTCTTTATCCACCTTTCTGTTGATAGACATTTAGGTGGCTCCCACGTCTTGGCTCTAGTGAATGATGCAGCGTGAACATGGGGGTGCCGATATCTCTTGGAGATCCCCTTTTCAGTTCTTTTGCATGAACCCCCAGAAGTGGACTGCTGGATCCCATGTAGGTCTATTTTTAATCTTTTGAGGAACTGCCATGCTGTTCTCCATAGGGCTGCCTGCTCCCTCTAGCAGCAGTGCCCGCCTGGTTCTGATGCCTGCTACTTTGTCCTGCTCTGCTCCTGAGCCTGCCCCCGCCCCACCCCCATTGTGACGAGCCCACCTATTCCCATGCTCTCCATTCTGCTCTTCCTGCTCTGGCAGCTCTGCTCCGTTTAGCACCCTTGGGTGGGCATCCAGGAGGGACATGGGACAGAGCAGGCCTCAGGCCCTGGACCTGAGTCCATAGTGACCACACCATATCAGAGCCCACACAGATCTGGCTAGTTTTTACTTTCTAAGTCTGGGGTGTGTTGTTACTTGCTTCTTATTCTCTCTTCTAGGAAGGGAGATGCAATCGTCACAAGGAATTTGTTGGCCTCCTCCTGTCATTTCTCAATTCTTGAGGCCACTGAAGCGGATGACACAGGCTCGCCGATGCCCACATGCACAGAATTGAGACCTTTAGTAGAACTTTCCTCCTAGTTCTCTCACTCCTCAGGGTCGCCTGTTGCTCTAAGGGCTGCTGATATCACACTCTTAGAGGAAAAGGCCCAGAGTCAGCTTGATTCAATTCCCAAGTAATAGGAGGGTGGAATCCTCACTCCGATCTTCCCGTTAATCTCCATGTCAAACCAGAAAGCTACAATCTATTCCATTTCTGTGCAACCATCCCACCAGCAGGCAAGCTGACTCAGTGCTAGCCCTGGTCCGGGGAGTCCTGGCTCATCTTCTAACTGCGGTCAGTCTAGCAATGGCGATTTCCTACCTGGGCCTCATTTATTTGGCTTCAGCTGTAAATTTGACCTGATAGTGTTTCGAGGCCCACTTTATACTTGTGGGAAGGATGGCTGGTGTGGAAGGAGACACACGACCTTGAAACATTAGTCTTGCCTTCTGGCCTCTTATCTTCTGTGATGGATAGAGTTGGAGAAGAAAATCGCTCAAAATAGTCTTACTCCTCAGGCCTTGGACTGAATACTCACTGATGCCACATCTGCTGGAACAAGGGGTGAGTGGAAGGAGTGCCAATTCATTGGTCCAACTGACACAGCCTTGGGGAATTGAGGCTTCATCTCTAACAGGGGTTTATGATGAATCAGACTTCCTTTCTGCATCTAAAGGTCTACTAAAGAGATGTCCATTTGGAGAATTTGGAAGTAGGGAAAAATAATGGGAATCTGACTCCATGGGGTAACAGATTTAATAATAAATTTACTAATAATAGATGTAATAGGAAATTTACTCACCTACGTGAGTCTTATGCTTTGAAACCATGTTGACCCAGTTCCCCCTTTCCATTCTCATTTCTGATTGGTGCCTGTAGACTACAGCCCCCAGTCACTCAATCAAATATTAATATATTTGTTGTTGTGAAGGTATTTTGTAAATGTTGCTAGCATTCACAATCAGCTGACTTTACTGGAGGCATCACAAGTCCTGATTTTAGACTACATTACAAAGCTATCATAATCAAAAAAGTATAATTCTGGCATAAAAACAGACACATAGATCGATAGAACAGAATAGAGTCCAAAAATAAATTCATGCATACATGGTCAATTAATTTGTGACAAAGGAGCCAAAAATGTACAAGAGAGATAGGAAAGTATTTTCAGCAAATGATCCTGAGAAAACTAGGCAGCCACATGCAAAAGAACTGAAACTGGACCCCCATCTTATGCGATATGCAAAAATCAACTAAAATTATTTGGAAGACTTAAACTTAAGGCCTGAAACCATAAAACTACTAGAATAAAGCTCATTGACATTTGCTTAAAAATGACTTTTGGATCTGACACCAAAGCAAAGGCAGGCAACAAAACCAAAATTAAACCAATGAGGCTATAGCAATCTAAAAAATGTCTGGACAGTAAAGGAAACCATCACAAAATGAAAAGGCAACCTACAAAATGGGAGGAAATATTTGCTCATCATGATCTGATAATATCCAAAATACATAAATAATCCACATAACGCAATGTAAAAATGTGATTTTAAAAGAGGGATGAGGAACAAAATAAACATTTTTTCTAAAGAAGACATACAAATCGTCAACAGATACATAAAAAGTTGCTCAAGATTACTCATTATCAGGGAAATGCAAATAAAAACCACAAAGACATATAACCTCACACCGGTCAGAACAGCTGTCATCAAAAAGACAAGAAGGGTCTTTTTGACAAGCGCTGGTGAGGATGTAGAGAAAAAGGAACCCTTGTGTACTGCTGGTGAGAATGTAAATCGGTGCAGCCACTACGGAAAACAGTATGGAGGTACCTTAAAAAATTAAAAATACAGGGCCTCCCTGGTGGCGCAGGGGTTAAAGACAGCACTATGAAGATATCGCCAGTCACTGCAGCACGAGTTCGATTCCTCACTGGCCAAGAGCAACCCACATGGTGCAGCAGACCTCTCCTGGCTCACCTGCTGCTCCCCTCAACAGTGTATTTCAGTAGATCTGCCTGTTCTGCTCCCCACTCTGTCTCTGGTGAATCCTATCATCACCCGCACCTCTGGTCTGCACCCCAGTTCTTGTATGCATAAATAAGTGAATCTTTAAAAAAAATTTAAAATACAAATATCATATGCTCTAGCAATCCCACTTCTGGGTATAAATCCAAAGGAAATGAAAACAAATTATCAAAGAGATAGATGACTCCCATGTTCACAACAGCATTCTTCACAATAGCCAAGCCATGAAAACAACCTAAATGTCCATTGATGGATAAAGAAAATGTGTCCATGTACAGTGGAATAAAAACTCAGTCATGAGGAAGAAAGTAATCCTGCCATTTGAAACAACGCGGATGGATCTTGCGGTCATTATGGTAAGTGAAATAAGGCTTAGAGATACAAATACTGCATGATATCAGTTATATGTGGAATCTAAAAATAAAAAAAGTCAAACTCAAAGAAACAGAGTTAGAAACACAGTTGCCAGAGGCTGGGGAGATAGGAGAAATGGGGAGAGGTTGACAAAAGGATACAAACGTTCAGCTATAATATCTAAAGATCTATTGTAAAACATGGTGACTATAGTCACATCTTGTATAACTGAAATTTGCTAAGAGTTGAACTTAAATGTTTTCATTAAACCCCCCCCCAAAACCCAAATATATAGTGATGGATATATTAATTAACTAGATGTAAACAAATCAAGTCATCATGATACACACTTCAAATATTTTACAATTTTATTTGCCAATTATACCTCAATAAAATGGAAGTTGAGGAAAAAATCCAGTTGACTTTAAGTAAATGAATTTGCACTGGAAAATCTGGGTGGGCCTGGTCCAATCAGTTGAAAGACCTCAAGAACAGAGCAATTCTGCCTGTGAACAGCACCTTTAGTTCCTGCCTGCGACTTTCCTTCCAGTCTGCCCTTCCTCATGGCCAGCCTCTGGACTGTATTTTCCTAGCCAGCCCCCACAACCACAGAGGCCAATTCTTGGCAATAACTCTCCCCCGGCTCTGTTTCTCTGGGAGAGCCCTCATTGGTACAGTAACCACCAGTCGCACACTCCGCAGCAGCTAGAAAGCCAAGGTGCCCACGGCACTTCCACCCTGTGTTCCAGCTCGTCCCTTGCCCCCTGTGGAGTGTCCTCTCCCATGGGGCCGCTTTTCAAGTCCTACTCTGGCTTTGCAGGTCCAGCTGGGCAAGCTGTCTCAAAGACACCTCCCTGGCTCCCATCTCTGATTTCCGACTGCATCCTGGGAGACCACTGTGTGATCTGTGGGCCAACTTTTCCTTCTTGTGCCCCCTTCGAGGGTCAGGAGCTGGACTTCTCCATCTGGCTTCCCTTATCCTAGCATCATGTTGGAAACTGCTGTTGCATGGGCCACAGCTGCGTGCCAGCTCCAGCTTTCAGGTGCATTTCAGAATTCTCATCCTTCACAGGTGCCGACATTTCATGGTGTGGAGCATCCAGCCCAGCTTCTGGGACCGAGAAAGGCTAGAGTAACAGGAAGCAGTCTTCCAAAACAGGGCTCAAAATAGGGGACCAAGTCAAAGACATGATTTTGAAGTAAAAATACAGAAGGGTGATGTCAAAAGGCTAGGAAAAGGTCATGTCCTGTCTTTGGGCCAGATTTCCAGTTTCAACTTTCCAGGTCTGCAGGGGTTTGAAGTTCGATCTGGCCTCATTCAGGGAACTGAATGTCCAACAACTTGAGCCAAAGATCCTTGGTGGAGGTGTGGAGGGAGAACTGTGGCTTGGTGCTACAAGGGGGGATGCTCAGGTTTTCCAATGAGAGTGACAGGAAGCTGCAGGTGGTCCTGGAGAAGCAGGCAGGACAGGGCCTCAGTGCAGGAGGCCCACCCAAAGGAACACCCACCATTCTCATAGGCATTTCAGGCCAGAGCCTGATGAGGGACTGGAAGCAAGTCCCTCAGGACTGCGAGGCTGCAGGTGCCTGGCTGGCTGGTACCTGGCTCTCCTCACTGCAGGCTGCACCTTCCCTCTGTCTGAGGCTCCAGGCAGAAAGGGATTACACAACCTCCCGGAAATGACACTGCATTCCTGCCTGGCTCAAAGGGTTGCAGGGCTCCTCAGAGACTGGGAGGTCCCTTGCAAAAAGCACAACGTGGGCACTCAGGCAGTCTGGGGATGGGGCTCATGAAAGAGAGGTTCCTCTTCTGTCCCCCCCCCCCCCACACCAAACCCTTCTCACCTCCCCTTAAGGACAAAAGGAATTGAAGTTTTCTTGGGAAAAGAAAGCAGAGTGCACGGACTTTCTGGCTCTAGCTGTTACCTTCTTTTTGAAGGTAACAATTCTTTCTCCAGAATGACCTGAGACTGCAGTGGGAGCTTTGTTTTGACTGAAGGGAAATCTTGAACTTGGCCTTTCCTTGGGGGTGGGTCAATTCTGAGGGAGGTGAGATGAGAGGAGGCAGAGGAGGAGTCCCCTGGACATGAGGACTCATTGAGGTCAAAGTTCCATTGGCTATGTTGAATAGGAAACAGGGTTTCCTCTCTGATGCACTCCTAAGCTATCCGAGTCTAGCAGGAAACTCAAAATCACCAGAGAAAGTGAGAGAGATTGAGAAAAGCACCAGCAGGAAAGACTCACCCGTTCACAACTGACTAATAAATGCCTGGAGGAGAAGTTCAGCCTCATTGTAACCAAGGAAATGTCAATTAAACCAGAGACACAATCCCCACCTACCGAAGGGACCTGCTTTCAAAGAGGAGAGGGTCTTGGCTTCCACATGAGGCGGGGAGTGCTTCCTGGCTTTCTGGAAAGTCACTTGGTAATCAGTAACAAGACTTTCAAAGGATGACTCAACCTCACTTCTAGGAAAAGATTCTAAAGAAATAACCAGAACCACAGCACAGATGACTTTATGCTTCAGTACAATAGCAAAAAGGAAAAAAGGGAAAGTTTATTTTTTATTTATTTATTTATTATTTTTATTTATTATTAGTTATTTATTTATTATTTTTATTTATTTATTTATTTATTTTAAATATTTATTTATTTATTTATACAAGCACTGGGCACAGTCAGAAGCGCGGGAGGGTGAGAGAATTCACCAGAGCCAGAGCGGGGAACAGAACAGCCAGACTGATGAAATACACTGCTGAGGGGAGCAGCGGGCGCGGCAGGAGAGGTCTGTCGCGCCATGTGGGATCCTTGCCTGTGGCCCGGGATGTAACCGGCACTGCAGAGGCTGTGGGCAGCTTCGCAGTCCAGCGCTCAAACGCTGCGCCACCAGGGGAGGCCCTTTCTTTCTTTCTTTTTTTTTTTTTAAAGATTTATTTACGGGAAACAGTTTAAATGTTCAACAAAAGATGGTTAATCATGAAAAAACCATACTGGAGAACATTAGGTTTTCATTAAATGTGGTCATTGGTTTAGGTCATCATTTGCTTTAAAATGTGTGTGAAGCCCAGTGGAGGTTCTGTCTTTGTTAGCTAGGAGTCTTATGCCCCCCTAAGGTCTCACTTCATTATCTATAAAGCAAGTTTATCAGTAGCTACCTGGAGAGTTGCTGTGAGAATTTGATGTGATAATGTTATCTAAAGTGTGAACAGTGTTGCCGACTTTATTGTAAGACTCAAACTGTGTGGACAAAGATTATTTCATAATTGATAGGTATAATTTTTAAAAAAACACTCCTAATTCATGTTCTTTTGAAATAATATTTCAGAACAATTTAGATGACATGAAACACAAAAACAGCACAACAAATATAATAGCAAAATAAAATGTGTGTGTGTGTGTATATATATATATAAAAGAATACAAATGGTTTGTGCAGATCTGTGTCAATACACACACATGCACAAATGCACGCATTTCAAAGACATTTGAAGGAGCTACCTCAAAAGATTAGCGACAAAGCTGTGGATTAAGGGTGACTCTTTTTCCTTTTCTATGCATGTGTATTTTCAAAGGTTTCTACAATAAGCACTTGATAGCTTTTATTTGTATATTTATATTTCATTTTTAAAGATTTATTTATTTTTAAAGATTTATTTATTTATGCATACAAGAGCTGGAGTGCAGGCCAGAGATGCTGGGGTGGGGTGAGAGGATTCACCAGAGTGGGGAGTAGAACAGGCAGATCTGCTGAAGTATACACTGAGGGGAGCAGCGGGGAGACAGGAGAGGCCAGCTGCGCCCTGTGCGTCAGCTGGGGCGGCGAATCTGACAACTCGGGCTGTTGAGGCGGGTTGTCCTGTGGTAGTGCTGACTTAACTCGTAGGCCACAAGGGAGGCCCCTTGATAGTTTTTAAAAGGTAAAAAATTTCAAAAGATTCCAATCTGGTGTGGGGGGGAACCTACAGGGGAAAACTGTGACCTGCAGCTGCGAGCGGCCCCTCCGCTGCCATCACGCTCCACAGAAGGCCAAGTCACCTGGGGAGTGGGCAGGGTGTCCTGTGAAATATATAGACCAGGGTCAGGCCAGCTCGTGAGGCGTGATGGCCTCGGCAGACCTCTCCGGGGAGCAGGCACTCTGCCCCCGGCCGTATCGTGAGGAGATAACGTTTGTGAAAGCACTTCGCCAAAGAGAAAAGTCTATCCAGAGAGGTGATCCAGGGCCTTATTCTAGAGAAAGAGGCTCTTGGAGCATGTTCCATTAAGGAATTTCACACCCTGACTCCTCCTCCCAACTCTCCTCCTTTGCTCCCTCCCCTGCACAGATATATATTTAGTAACTCTATCTGAATCCTCTTCTTTCCCTTAATTTGATTAAGGAGCTAGGGATGAAGTGGGAGGTGACGAGAGGGGGAGACTGAGTTGCGGAGAAAGATTAGAGGAGCTGAGTGGCTATCTCAGGCCGGTGAGGCCTGAGTGTGGACAGGACAAGGGCCTGCAGGTACTTAGTACAGGAGCACGGAGCCCAGAGGGAGGGAACAGTCGACCACGGCGCTCGAGGGCCACATCTGCGCAGGTCCACCCTGAAGGAGGAACCAAAATGGCGTCCTTTCCTGGAGGCGGCGCTGGCATCTTTCTCTGTGGCTTCCTGGAGCTTTGGGGTCTGGCACGTGTGGAGCTCTTGTTCTGGGTTAGGTACTTTCACATACATCCACTGATGCACCCTAATTCAGTCTACCACCCACGAAGCCGATGCTCAGAGAGGTCAGTGTGCAGTCTAGCGGGTGTGGAAACAGGGAGAAAACAATAACAGCCACTACTCATTTAGCCCTACATGTGGAGCACTATTTAATGCTCACAGTGCTCCTACGGGGTAGACACTGCTAGTAATCCCATTTTACGGATGAGGAGCCTGAGGTTCAGAGCAGACGGGTAAGCAGAAGTTACGGAGCTGGCGAATGGTGAGGGGAAAGGGAAGGCATGCTGGACGGGGCCTCCGGGGAGAGGAGAGCCAGCTGTCCCTGTATCCACCAACAGACTGGCTGTTCAAGGACAGGGAATTACCTTGCTTAGCCTGTTTTCCCAGCCCCCAACACAATGGTGGAACAAAGGGAACATTTGCTCTAAGAACTAGTGGTACTTGATAAATCTGGCCAAGCGAGAGTCTGCTGGGGGCCGGCCTGGTGAGGATTAAGTGAGACATATTTGTCTAGGGATTTCCAAGTCCAAAATGTCACGGGTGCTGGGCTGCAGAAAGGCTTGTTGGCAATGGGATCCCTGCAGGAGTCTTTAAAGGTGGCCAGGCCTCGCCAACGGGCAGGGAGAGGGCCCCAGCTCCCCTGGCAGCTTGGATTCTGCCCCAAGTGACAAGGAGGTGGGGGGCGTCTGGCACTCTCTCTCCACTGGTTCCTTCTGCAGGGACATCTCAAGGACGTCTCCAGCTCAGGTGGCAGCACAGTCCGGGGAGGTGAGGGTGGGTGTGGGGGGAGGTGTGCCGCCTGGGCATCCCAGAAAGAGGGGAGAGGGAAGGAGGGGGATCAGCGCTTTAATTAACAGGAATGTGCAACATTTCTAGAAAAAGGTTTGAAAGAATAAAGGCCAGAAATGTGGTCTCTTGTAGAGCTCCATGAAAGGGAGCTCAGGCTTCGGCTTGTGTCTCTCATTGATGAAGAAATACCCAGGGCCTTCTGGTCTGCTGCAGATTAGGCTAAGCTCACTGGCCTGACTGCAATACACAGCGAAGAAGTCTACCCAAAGGCAGAGAGCAGAAACGGCCATCGAGTTCCTGGGCCAAGTCCAGGGCTTCCTGGCCTGTATTCAGAGTGCCTCGGTCTTTCTCCCCCTGTTGCAACAGTTCTGAGTGTCTTTATGTGAGCTGCTTATTAACCAGAGGCCTTCAGGACACCCGAGGGGAGAGCCAGTGCCAGCTGCCCACGAGTGTGACTGAGAACCGTGGCGTGGGGCAGAGCTCATGTGTGTGGTCTCTGGGGTAGAGGGAGCCGGCAGGCTGCAGCCAGCCTGGGTGCCACACGGGAGCATCAGATGGGAGGGTCCTGTGACCTACCGGGGCAGCCAGGAGAGCCAGGGGTTCAAGACCAACTTGGCCTGCCCTATGCCCCGAGGAAGGCATAGGGCTGGTGCTGTGGCAGCAAGGCGTTCCCAGTGGGAGGAGTCCTCGCAGGGGTGGAGCCAGACGTGGCAGGATGCTGGATGGAGAGAGTTCCTTTGACTCTGTGGCAACTTCCCTGAGTCCCCAAAGAGACCATTTTTCAAGAAGAGGGCCCTAAAACGAGATACTGAATCCTGTGCACCCTCTCCCCTCTCTTCCAGTGAGCCACTGCTGACGGTGCCTGTCCCCAGAAGGACTACAGCGGCTTCCTTAGCCAGCTGACCCCGGGGCGGTCAGACCCAGGAAGCTGAGCCCTGGTAGGCCCTGGGCTAGTTCTTAACACTAGACCACAGAATGGCTTCCTGCTGTGTGGAAAGCAGCAGCTTAGCCAGGCCACAGTGTCACAAGTCTTAGGTTTCAAGCTGGTACCAGCTGCACTGAGGGGAAACAGTTGGGGCAATTCTCCCATTTGGCTTCTCTCCATGTGGAGGGTGACTAGAGGAAGAGTGTGCTTAGAGCTGCTGGTCTGGTGCTGGTGCCTCAAAAATAATGATACAAACACAGTCCCAGAAGTCAGCCCGCGGAGTTCCTGACGGGGACCAGAAGAGAGATGTCCTGACTTTCCCTGCAACCGCGCGCTGCAAACAGAAGTGACCCAGCCCTCATCTATCACCTCGGAAGCTAAACAACTTCCTCAGATGGCCCCATGGAATATAAATCAAGAGGCCTGAGCGTCTCAGAAACCTGCACACAACCGCAGGCCTCAGCGCACTTGTCCTCGGTTCTTCCCCTCTCCGTCAGGAGAGGCAGCAAGACACAATTGCAGATGTAGGTTGCTCAATACCTCACTGTCGGTCCTGCCCTATAAACTAGGCGCATGCCTACCTCTTGCGTTTGAGGTGAAAATCATATGAGATAACTCGAGTAGAGTGCTTAGTATTGTACCTTGACGAATGTCAGCTGCTGTATTATCATCACTGCAGTGACCGAAGGTCGTTTCCAGGAACAAAGAAAGCAAGCAAGCACACGCACACCAGCACTTCTGGGTCTAATCCCAACCAAGCAGGCTGCGGGCCAGGGCCTCAGTGATTTCACAAGGTGTAGCGCTTCTTGCCCCTGCCCGCTCGCACACCGCGTCTGTGCCAGCCCTGGTTAGACCTGGCAACCTCCGTGGCCTCCGATTTTTTAAATTCTCACAGAGAATCTCAACAGATACCCAGAAATACTGGAGTAGAGACAAATTCAAACACACTCAGGGGCAGCCATGAAATGGAGACTCAGAAATCACCACAAAGAAGTTTGTTCAGATTCTGAGAGTGCCCAAGGAGCTGTGGTTTACAGAGCACCCCACTTTCTCAGCAAGCTTACACATTCTTTCCTCTCATACATACTTCCACGATAGCATCATAACATGAGTAACAAACTCACATTTGGCTCCCAACTGAACAGGTAAAGACACGACGGCATTTCTGTTTGAAAGCTATTGAATGCCAGAGCCTTTGCTTCGGCTCGGGTGTCTTAACCTCTCCTGCCCGGGAACTGGATCTGGGGCAGTGGATGACCCGGCAGGCCCAGAGCTGACAGGCTCCTGCATTATGTAGCAACGCAGCAACCTGGGGCATCTGGCCTGGCAGGCGGCGGGCTGGCCGGGAGAGGTGTTTGTAAGTACACCGACCTTTGTCCCTGTTTGCTCTTGGAGGACAGGCCCTGCCAGTGTGGCTCCCGTCTCTTCGCAGTGTCTGTCTGGGGCTCCTGCTGGCCTAGTGTTCTCAGGGACCTGAGGAGGCCCGACTCTGGAGGGTGGCCAACAGAGTCCTCTTTAGGCAGCGGAGGTGGTCTGAAACTCGTTAGGCTGAGGGATTATAGGCGGGTGGATGCCCCTATGCCCCCCCAAACGAACGAAATCTCTTCCCTTCTGCTCTTTTCCCAGCTAGAAGGCTGATCATTAACTAGCCATGTGCCCTCTAGAAGACTCTGATCTACTCGGGGCACTCCTTCCTTCAAACCACCAAGGGGTTCAAAGGCACATAGGAAAGGACAGTCCCCTTGGAGCGCCACAGGGCCGCCTCCCTCTCTGGGAGTGGTTGGCTGAGGAACCCCACCTTCTTTCCCCCTGCCACCCCGAGGTTTTCCTGTCCTTTTCCTGGTTGTACGCAAATAGGGTGAATGTCTGGGGGAGGTGGGGACTACTCTCTGGCTCTTTCATGGCAAATCCTCCTGCACTGCCCCGCCCCCCACCCCGCTTCCTTAATTTTTCTGAATGATGCTACTGTGGCTTGAGGAAGATTGAGCCAGAAAAGCAACTTTCCTTGAGTAAAGTCTGACCGCTTTCTCTGTTGGGTAGGAGTCAGACCCTGGTTCCCAATACCCTCCATTTATGCAGGGCGCTGTGCCTGCCAGACCCCTTCCAGCTGGCACGGGAGCCCTGGTCAGGGAGAAGCACCCTCCTCCCTCACAAATAGACAGAGCCAGTCTCTGCGCTGGAGGACTTAGGGTATATTAATAGTCAGATATTTTGTTTTCCTATTCTGGCGCTTACCCCCTTCTACTAGTATCAAAGATAAGAGAACACAAATGTTCTCCACCAACCACCCCCTCGCTCCCCCAGGGAGAAGCGAGCCAGGGGGCATGAGCCCTCCTTGATGTAGGAACCCTGAGAAAATAGACTTAAAAGTTTATATTAGGTCTCTCTTGGCTACAGTTGCTGCTCAGCAAAGAAACTCTATATTGTTTAAATCCTCCAGGCAAACGGGTTGCAAGGCAACCTTCAAACAATAGAAAATACCCCAAACTAAAAATAAAGGCATTAGAGGATGGAGCTCCTGCTGGTGCTTTGATGAAGTGATTCTAAAATCCAGGCAAGGAGAATGTCGCCAGCCAGGCTGTTCTCCCGGGCGTCAGCCCCTCGCCTGCCTTTACCTCGTTAGCCGAGTCTCTTATGCTCAGGGCATGATGGGTCCCTCCTGAATCCTGGACTTGGTTCTTTCCATGGTCCCCGACGCCTTTACTGGGGTGAGGGGACTCAAAAGGCCCGTGATGCCAGCTTGCCTCCTGTCCCAAGCCAAGTTCCAAAGATTCTAATCAATGTACTTTCCTCCTGGCTCCCAGCCCTGAAATGGTGGGAGTGCCTGTTCTGAGACAGCCTTAGAAATCCATGGAAGGAGAGGGCTGCGGCTCAACTTAATCACAACAGTCCTTGTATCAGGAAGGCAGGAAGGTCGCAGGAAGGTCAGCGTTAGAGGAACGTGACAACGCAAACTGAGGTCCCGTGAGGAGCTGGAAGTGAAAGGGTCATGAGCCACGGCAGGCAGGAGGTCTCTGGAGCTGGAAGGCAAGGAGAGGATTCCCTTCTAGCGCCTCTAGGAGGAACCCAGCCTTGCTGACACCTTGGCTTGAGTTTCACGAGACTTCTGACCTCCAGAGAGGTGAGGAAATACACTTGTGTTGTTTCAAGTGCAGGGAGTCTGTGACAGCAGCAACAGAAGCGCAACACGGCAAGGAGCATAGAGTCTGAGGAACAGAAGAGGGAACCCAGGTAGTTCCCGAGCACCTGAGGGCAGCTGCCGGGAGAGCCAGGCACGTTCTGCTGATGTACTTAACTATGGGCGTCCAGAGTGCTGGAGGACCCTGAGTCAGCTGGCCTGATTCACTGTTACAGATCTTGGCTTTAAACAAACCATCGATAAACACAAATCAATAAAGAGGTTTATCTTTTTTTTCCCCGACCGACAGGACAGGCTGATGAGTGTGTTGTCCGCCAGGCACCTGAGCAGCTGGCGATGTTTTCTCCCATGATTTGTGCCCCACCCCAATTGGTGTCACTCAAAGATCAGACCGGAAAGGGAAACTAAAGAAAGAAAAACAAGTCACTTCTCTCCCACTGCAGGTTGCTGCCAGGCACTATTGAAGAATCCCTTGCACTTCTATCTGGAAGGGGACATTTAGGAAAAACTTCAAGGTTTGCCTCTTTTGTAGCAGGCTTGTTTATTTCCAGACTATTCTCTGATTAAATGTCTTATAAGAGCTTGCCTAAAGGAGCTCAGGTAACCTTATCTCAACAAAAAAAAGGGACAAACCACAGAATTTCTCTAGTTCCTTGCCTCCTGGGAGCACAAGCATTTGAAAATCATGATTCATTCTGTTCTTCTGACATTTCTAGTGACAAGAACCATTAGCTCCATCCTATAACCTGTATCCCTGGATTACAGAGAGGACAAGCAGCACAGATGCAGTCACACAGCAAGTCAGAGAATTCTTCCCAATCGGAAGGCAGTTCTCTGCCTTCTAGGCCAACATGGCCTGTGTTCTCATGCTTAGCCTCAGGCCCTGGCTAAACATGTCACAGGGTGTGGCCTCTGGGTAGGTGGTCTCAGAGGAATGCAGAGATATAAAACCATCAGGCCTATCATCAACGAGGCCACTGGTGGCCCAGGGGAAAGACTTTCCAGACCAGAGGTTTGAATTGCTGTGTCTGGTGTGTGTGTCTGTTGTCTGTGTGTCCGGTGTGTGTGTCCTGTGTGTGTGTCTGGAGTGTGTGTGTGTGTATTTGGAAAGTAACCAGGGTTGAGAAACAACTTCCAGGACAAGGTATTTGCACTCTACCTTGCACAAGTACACCCATGAAGAGCTTTCATTTTTTTTCTAGCATTAATGCAAATCTTTTTTAGTTTCTCTCTCACCCATTCCTCCAATTCCCCCCACCCTCTCCCATTCTTCTCGGAGAGCCTGGGATCTAACTTAAGGAGCAAAGCTGACAGATTTCCCAAATTCACTGCAAGGGGACTGAGCTGCCTATTTAGTATACTAAATAGCTGCTGAGGCTTCAGGCCTGGAACTACCACCACACCCGGCGCTACATGAATTCAAGAACTCCGCACATCATCTACCATTTCTTTTCCATGTGCCTCCTTATCGTTTAAATCTTGGCTTACATGACACATTTTCAGAGAAACTCTCCTTGCACATCTCAGCTAAAGTGGACATGAGGCAGTTTATTATTATGCGATATGACTGTGATTTCTTGGGCTTATTTAATATTTTAGTGTTTTACCTCACTAGGAGCTGTAAGCCTCACTAGAGGAGAGGATGTTATTTTTTCAATAAGAAACCCCCAGGGGCCTCTCTGCTGGCACAAGGGTTAAAATCTCAGCGCTATCAAGCTCTTGCCAGCCACTGCTGCTGAGTTTGATCCTGGCAAGGGAGCTGACCAACATGGCACAGCAGACCTCTCCTGTCTACCCACTGCTCCCCTCAGCAGTATATTTCAGTCAGTCTGTCTGTTCTGTTCCCCACTCTGTCTCTGGTGGATCCTCTCACCCCCCGCACCTCTCTCCTATACCCCAGTTCTTACATAAATAAATAAAATCTTTTTTTTTTGAAAGAAACCCCCAGTGCTTAAAAAAGTGTCTGATGCAGAAGAGATATTCAACAAAAAGAGTTGAATGAAGAATCAAAAAATATAACCATTCCATGGAACAAATGTTGAAAAGGAACATAAGAAGGACCAAAAGTAAGCTGGGAAAACAGACAAAGACATCACGAGAAAAGAAAATTGCAGATCAATATCTCTTCTGAATACCAAAGCAGAAAATTTTCAACAAAAATACTAGCAAACTGAATCTAGCAATGTATAAATGATTAAACACCATAACCAAATAGGATTTAGCATAGAAACAAAAGATTGATTTAACATATGAAAACCAATTAATATAGACATCATAATAACAGAATGAAAGAGCAAACCCACATGATGTTCTCAGTAGATTCAGAAAATCAAAGGAAAGTCCAATATATGTTCATGATAAAAGGAATAGATGGGACCAGAAGAGAACTTCCTTAATCTGATAAATTAAATCTAACAAAGGGTATTTACTAAAACCCCACAATTAACATCACACATTATGGCGAAATACTGAAAGGTCTCTTCCTAAGATCAGGAACCTGGTATTTCTGGGCCTAAACATTTAACACTGTCCTAAAAATTCTATTCCAGGCAATTAGACAAAAAAAAAGAAAAAAAAAAAAGACATCCATACTGGAATTCATTCACAGATGACATGGTCTTGTAGATAGGAGACCCTAAGGAATCCATTAAAAAACTACTGGAGGGCCTCCCAGTGGCACAGCAGGTTGAGCACAGCTCTATGAAGCTGTCCGCAGCCTCTGCAGTGTGGGTTCGATTCCTGGCCAGCCAGGGAGATACCCACATGGCATGGCAGACCTCTCCTGTCTCGCCTGCTGCTCCCCTCAGCAGTGTTTTCTGCCTGTTCTGCTCCCCACTTTGTCTCTGGTGAATTCTCTCTCACTCCGGCGCCTCTGGCCTGTACCCCAGTTTTTTTTTTTTTTTTTAAAAGATTTATTTATTTATTTATATAAGCACTGGGTACAGTCAGAAGCACGGGAGGGTGAGAGAATTCACCAGAGCCAGAGTGGAGAACAGAACAAGCAGAATGACAAAATACACTGCTGAGGGGAGCAGTGGGCGGCAGGGGAGGTCTGCGCACCATGTGGGACCCTCGCCTGTGGCCGGGGATCGAACCGGCGCTGCAGAGGCTGCGGGCAGCTTCGCAGCCCAGCGCTCAACTGCTGCGCCACCAGGGGAGGCCCTGTACCCCAGTTCTTGTATAATAAATAAATCTTTTTTTTAAGATTTATTTCTTTAAAAGATTTATTTATTTATTTATATAAGAACTGGGGTACAGGCCAGATTCGCAGGAGGGTGAGAGGATTCACCAGAGACAGAATTGGGAACAGAACAGGCAGATCTACTGAAATACACTGCTGAGGGGAGCAGTGGGCGAGACAGGAGAGGTCTGCCACGCCATGTGGGACCCTCGCCAGCCCGCCGGGATCGAACCGGCGCTGCAGAGGCTGCGGACAGCTTCACAGCTCTGTGCTCAACCACCTGCGCCACCAGGGGAGGCCCAATAAATAAATCTTAAAAAAAAAAAAAAACAACCATTGGAACTAATAAGTGAATACATCGAGGTTGCAGGGAAAAAGATCAATACACAAACACCACTTTTTTTTCCTTGTTAGCAACAATGTAAAACAAAATTAAGAAAATGATTCAATTCGTAGTAGCTTCAGAAGGAAAAAAAATTGAAATAAATTTAATAAAAGCCTTATAAAACGTGAGCACTAAAAAACTACAAAAATTGTTGAAAACAATGAAAAAAGACCAATGTAAACAGAAAGACATCCCACAGAGATGGACAGGAAGATTCAATTTTGTTAAGATGGCAACATTCCCCATGCTGATCTACAAATTGAACACAGTCCCTGTCATTGTGCAGAAATCTGACAAGCTGATCTTAAATTACACATTAAAACACCTGGGACCCAGAATGGCCAAAGCAATCTTGAAAAGGTAGAATGAAGGAAGAAGACTCAAACTTCCTGGTTTCAAAACTTCCTCTCAAGCCACAGTAATCAAAAGAGTGTGATAGTGACATAAAGACATACACAGAAGATAGACAGATGGGATAGAGCTGAAAGTCCAGTAATAAACCATCACAATTACAGTCAATTCATTTTTGTACAAAGATACAAAGATAATTCAACAAATGGTGCTGGGAAAAATGGAAATCCACATGCAAAAGAATAAAGTTGGATCTCCTGCTTATACCATACACAAAAATGAACAAAGCATCACAGACTTAAACATGGGAGCTAAGACAACCAAAAGCTCTTAGAAGAAAACAGGAATAGATGTTTGTGCCCTTTGGTTAGGCAAAACCTTAAATACATCACCAAAAGCAGGAGTGATGAAAGGAAAAACAGGTAAATTGGACTTCATCAAAATTAAACACATTTGTGGGCCTCCCTGGTGGCGCAGCGGTTGAGCGCTGGGTTGAGAAGCTGCCTGCAGCCTCTGCTGCGCCGGTTCGATCCCGGCTGCTCCCCGGCCACCAGAGGAGGGTCCCGCATGGCGCGCAGACATCTCCTGCCGCCCGCTGCTCCCCTCAGCAGTGTCCTTCGGTCCTTCTGCCTGCTCTGCTCCCCGCTCTGGCTCTGGTGGATTCTCTCACCCTCCCGCGCTTCTGACTGTACCCAGTGCTTGCATAAATAAATAAATAAATCCTTAAAAAAAAAAAAAAAAAAAAAAGAATGGCGGTTGCCAGGGCTGGGAGAATGGAGAATTGTAAAATGGGAGTAGTTTCAGGTTTATGAGATGGAAAGAGCTTGAGAGATCGGTGGCATAATAATGTGAATGTACTTAACACTATTGAAACGTTCACTTAAAGTGTTTATGATGGTAAATTGTCCTATGTGCACTTTCCCACAATTAAAAAAAATGAGAATGAAGTAATGATACATGCTACAACATACATGACCTCGGAAACTTTATGATAAGTGGAAGAAGCCAGACACAAAAGACTATAAAATGCATAGTCCCATTTATATGAAATGTCAGAAAGGCAAATCTAGGAAGAGAGTAAGTAGCTTAGTGGTTAACTAAGCTGGAGGTTTGGGGGAAATGAGGAGTGACTGCTAATAGTTAGTGTTTCTTTTAGGGATTGTGAAATTTTCTCAAAATGAATGTAGGGATAGTTGCCCAATTCTGTAAATAAACTAAAAAAAGTTGAATTTTTAAATGGGTGGTATGTGAATTACATTTCAAAAAAGCTGTTACAAAATTAAGGTAAGACTGAAAATGAATGAGCTCTGCTTCTTTTTAAAAATTACTATTGTTAGGTTCTGTGACCTAACAATATCTACAGCAGGCAACTGCATTCTCTTAATGAACTGTGGAACTGGGGCTGTTGCTATGACAAAATAGGGGGGGAGTGCTATTCACAGACAGAAATAGAGTTAACGCCATGGGAAGAAGTTATAAAGTCTGCAGACGGGAAGGAATAATGAACCAGCAGCAGAGATATATTAGAAGGTACTTTAAAAGAAGTTGTAGTAAGTCAAATACATTTCTAGAAAAACACTAAACAACTAACACCCCCAAATACAAGGGGCTTGTGCAAAAGGCCTTTAAGGCCTGCTTGATAATTGAGCACATCAAATAGTTTTTCTTACACTGAGGAAGTCCTACATTGTTTAGTCACTTTGGTTTCTTGACAGATTTTGGAAGGTCAAGTGTGCATTTCAAAGTTGTTTTTCATCATTTTTGTATCTGATCACGCTCTAGGACATTAAAATAGATAATACCTGCAAAGATGTTTAAGAGTAGAATAGTCTGTACCATAGAATGACATTAACAAGGACAGAGTTGGCCGTAAGAAGGAAGGAAAACCTGTCACACGCTGCAGTGTGGACGACCTTGAGGACATTATGCTGAGGGAGATAATTCAGTTCCCAAAGACAAGTACTGGATGATTCCACATATCTGAGGCTCCTAGAGCAGCAAATTCATAGAGACAGAAGGTTGAGCAGTGGTGGCCAGGGGCTTTTGGCTTTTGGTGGGTAGAATGGGAGTTGTTTAATAGGAATAGAGGTTCAGTTTTTTTTTTTAAAGTTTTTTTTTTTTTAATAGAGGCATGTTTTATTTATTTATTTGTTTGTTTGTTTGTTTGTTTTGTTTATACAAGCACTGGGTACAGTCAGAAGCGCGGGAGGGTGAGAGAATTCACCAGAGCCAGAGCAGGGAGCAGAGCAGGCAGAAGGACCGAAGTACACTGCTGAGGGGAGCAGCGGGCGGCAGGAGAGGTCTGCGCGCCATGTGGGACCCTCCTCTGGTGGCCGGGGAGCAGCCGGGGATCGAACTGGCGCCGCAGAGGCCGCGGGCAGCTTCGCAACCCAGCGCTCAACCGCTGTGCCACCGGGGAGGCCCCTAGAGTTTCAGTTTTGCCAGATGAAAAAGTTCTGGAGATCTACTGCACAGCATTGTGAAAATACTTAACACTATTGAACTCTACCATTAGAAATGGGCAAGACAGAGGTCTCCTTGGTGGCACAAGGGGTTAAGCACAGCACTGTGAAGCTGTCCACAGCCTCTGTAGCACGAGTTCAATCCCTGGCCAGCAAGGAGCTACCCACATGGTGCAGCAGACCTCTCCTGTCTTGCCCGTAGCTTCCCTCAGCAGTGTATTTCAGTCAGTCCATCTGTTCTGTTCCTCACTCTGTCTCTAGTGAATCCTCTCACCCTCTCCCCTGCTCCATACCTCTGGCCTGTACCCCAGTTCTTGTTTGCATAAATAAATAAATCTTTGGGGAAAAAAAAAGAAATGAGCAAGACAGCAATTTTGTTAGGTATTTTTTTTCACAAGAAAAAGTTAAAAAAATTTAAAGGACACTGTTAAGAGCCTTAACAAACGCTTCATTTTTATTCTGCTAGTAAGGTATGAGTGACATGAAAAAAAATTTCCAAATTTGATAATGAAATTGCTGACTGTTTTTATCTTTTTATGCCTTCTGGGATAACAAAAACAGACTGCTTAGCTTAATTTTGTGATTATTTTTACTTCCTGGTTTCTGTCTGATTAGGCAATACTTTGGTTATGAATAGCAAAAAAGGAGCGTTTATGTACAAGTCTATTATTTTTATGGCATCACATTAAAGGGGACTGGACTGAGGAATGTTTTTACTTAAATCAAGTTTTTGCAAAAACTTAATTATAATTAAATTGGAATTCCAGGGCCTGGGCCACTAACTAGGTAAAGTACGTAGGTAACCAGGTAAAGTATCTTCCTGAACATCTTTGAGCTGAGGCTATTTTAAATTTCCAAATGCATTCTTATTTTAAGTGATTTTACAACACACCAGCTTCCTCTTTCAAAGAACTTAAAAAGTCATAAAACCTATCTTGAATGGTACACAATATCTTTCATAAATTTAAAAATTTCCATCACATTTACTTCAAAATGTAATCTTGTTGGCTGTCTCTGACAATTTTTTTTAAAGATTTATTTATTTATGCATACAAGAACTGGGGTGTAGGCCAGAGGTGCAGGGGGTGAAAGGACTCACCAGAGACAGCGTGGGGAGCAGAACAGGTGGATCTATCTACTGAAATACACTGCTGAGGAGAGCAGTGGGAGACAGGAGAGGTCTGCTCTGCCCTGTGGGTCAGGTTCCCTGGCCGGGGATTGAGCTGGTCATAGTGCTGAGACGTAACCTCTTGGCGCCACAAGGGGGGCCCCCCCGGCATCTGACAATTTGAAACAAGAGGAGCCAATGAGGATCATCATTGAGAAGAGCGACCAAGTGGCACCCACATGCCACAGGTTGTCCTGTCACCTCTGGGTTTAAACTAGAGTCCTACAGGTGCACTTCTGAGCATGTGAAAGGCAAGACGACCTATTTTCTATGATAATTAACTTGTTTCTAGGATAGAGTGGTAGCTGTTCTAGTGTTGGGCTTATATAACTCTTGAATCCTGAGAATGAGGCAGTGACTCCAGGCCATACTATGAATATCAACTTTTCTCATTGCAACCAGGAGGTCTTAAATCACTTTCTAGTAAATTCTGACCATATCTCTGGCTGCCTATGTCTGTATAAGAGGACAACCATGTGTTTCCAACAGGACATACTATATAAAGACTGGTGATTATTTCTAATTATAAGGCTGTATTATATTTCCTTTGTTTTCCATGTGGCTAACCAAGTAGGGCCTCCTTGATTAGGCTTCTGGACCTAGAGCTGTAAAAATAATGAGGAGATGATCTTCCGGGAGAGAGTTTCTAGTTTCACCACCATCTTCATACATTATCTCACTTAATCTTTTCAAAAATTCTTTTAACTTGTCAGAGAAACTAAGGTCCAAAGCCATAAAATGATTACTCAAGGTCACATTCTTTCTCTTTCATTCATTCATTATTCATTTAACTAGTACTTATGGATCAAAGTTACCTATGTGCCCAAGTAGGCACAACCATGAACAGAAACCAACCCTGCATTTCATGCTCTTATGAGTCCAAAAGGAGAATCAGATAAGGGAGCACAGGTCCTGTACCAGAGGGGCTGTCCTCTGTTAATCGCTTCACTGATCAGTGGTGTCTGTCACATTTTCTGCAGGTTCCTATCCCGATTCACTAATCATGTCTGTGCTGTGTGTGTTAATGATGATTATCTAGACACACACACATAAACATTATTACACACATTAAAAGAAATGTACAGTACAGGATTCTTCTCTCTTCTCTGGCATTACGGTATCATAGAGCTCTATCTCCTCCACAGAGTGACCTATCGGCTCCTAGGAAATCTCATCCAGCCTGAGCCCTGGTAGTGACAGAACAGTGTCAAGGAAAGAATGCTAATGATTTTTCCACTAGCTGATTCCAAATGCTTGGCAGAGGGGAGCTCAGTTCACTGCCATTTAAATAGCACCCTGATTAAAAGAGCTCAAAGCAATGGTCTAAGTAGCTGAATATAACCTCATTTTGTAAACTGCATATTTTAAACACAATAATAAGCTCCTTTACTAACTTTCATTATTTGCTTTTTTAAAATATTTATTTTATTTATTTATGCATACAAGAGCGGGGATATAGGCCAGAGGTGTGGGGTGGTGAGAGGATTTACCAGAGACAGAGTGAGCAGCAGAACAGGCAGATCTACTGAAATACACTGCTGAGGGGGAGCACTGGGGAGACAGGAGAGGTCGGCTGTTCCGTGTGGGTTAGCTCCCTGGCCTGGGATCAAACTCTCGCTGCAATGGCTGTGGATAGCTTCATAGTGCTGAGACAACCCCTTGGGCCACCAGGGAGGTCCCTAATTCTCACTATTTGTTAAAAATAATCACAAGATAAATTTCACACAAAGAAGACTAGAAGTAAAACTGTAAATGGTGATAACCTCTGGGTGTTGGGATTATAGGTGATTTTAATTATCTTCTTTATTCATTCAAAATTTCCACAATTAATATTACAGACTTTTTGATTAGAAAAAATATTACATAAGGTCTTTTAAAGTAGATCTAAAAAGCTCAACCTCACTCAAAATTTTAAAAATATGAAGTACAAATGAAAATAATTCTTTAGACCTATCACATTGTCAAAGTTGTTACAAATGTAGCTTGGTAAGAGGACAATACATTAGACTCTGCCATACACAACCAATGGGAATCATATATACGAATGGGATTACAAATCGCAGCTAGCTTTTGGGAGGGCACTTAGGCAATATCTATCAAGAGTTTAAATGTACACCCTTTTGAATCCAACAATCCTACTTCCAAGATTTTCTCTTACAGCTCTACTTACATAAGGTGCAAAGATAGGGAACTTGTTAATTAATTTGTACTAACTCTACATAGTGGAATACTTGCACTGAAGAAAACTATGTAATAAGAGTCTAATTTACTCTTTAGTTAAAAAGCAAGTTACAGGGGCCTCCCCAGTGGCGCAGCGGTTGAGCGCTGGGCTGCAAAGCTGCCTGCAGCCTCTGCAGTGCTGGTTCGATCCCCAGCCGCTGGCGTCAGTCTGCCTGCTCTGCTCCCTGCTCTGGCTCTGGTGAATCTTCTCACCCTCCCGGCATCTGGCCTGTACCCCGGTTCTTGTATAAATAAATAAATCTTTAAAAAAAAATAAAAGCAAGTTGGCCCAGGAGTTAAAGTCTCAGCACTATGAAGCTATTGGCAGCCACTGCAGCATGAGTTCAATTCCCAGCCAGGTTGCTGACCCACAGGGTAAAGAGACCTCTCCTGTCTTGCCTGCTGCTCCCCTCAGCAGTGTATTTCAGTAGATCTGCCTGTTCTGCTCCCCACTCTGTCTCTGGCAAATCCTCTCACCCCTCACCCCCCACACCTCTGGCCTGTATCCCAGTTCTTGTATGTATAAATAAATATTAAAAAAAAAATACTTTTGAAAGCTGCTCCAAAAGTGAACTTACTCTAAAGCAAGGTTATGTGTGTGTGGGGGGACATTATCAGAAAAGATTTGATTGTAAGGGAATGCACCTAAACAGGGAGGAAGAAATATATGAGAACAAAAAAATATGGAGCGGGTTGGAGACAGAAAACAAAGAAAGATGTTAAAATGAGCTTAATTAAGAACATTAGATCTGCCTTCATTAAATTAACACATCTGGATTTTGTATAAAAAGATCAAGGTGGGGCTTCCCCGGTGGCGCAGCGGTTGAGCGCTGGGTTGGGAAGCTGCCCGTGGCCTCTGCGGTGCCGGTTCGATCCCCGGCTGCTCCCCGGCCACCGGAGGAGGGTCCCGCATGGCGCGCAGACCTCTCCTGCCACCCGCTGCTCCCCTCAGCAGTGTACTTCGGTCCTTCTGCCTGCTCTGCTCCCCGCTCTGGCTCTGGTGAATTCTCTCACCCTCCCGCGCTTCTGACTGTACCCAGTGCATGTATAAACAAAACAAATAAATAAATAACCATGCCTCTAAAAAAAAATAAATAAAAAAATAAAAAGATCAAGGTAAGATATCTGGGCTTAAGATAAAGAAACTCTTGATTTGATGGCAAGTGTCTGGATAAGTCAGATTGTACATTAATGTACAGACAATTGGATATGAATTCCATCTATGGAAAACACAGAGAAAGAGAGTTTAGAGAAATATGTTTACTTTGTAGTTGCTAGAAATCACTCCTGTTTTAGGAAGGTTGACAGCGAGATACTAATAGTCCAGCAATGAGTACTCATTGAACATCAATAAAGATGTGATTTGGTTAAGAGTGTCTGAGACACGAGGGGAGGTGGACAGAGAGAAAAGGGCCCCGAAGCACTGCTGCAAATGTAATTGGCACACACCACCCAGGAATACTCTGCTCTACAGCTCAAAGCTTTGTATGTTTTTAGGACAATGAGAAAACACACATTTAAAAATGTTTTATAACAACATTCAGTGAAACTCACATGTGTTGTCTGTATTATTTAAAACTTACTTTTCTCTGAGATTTTCCCTCATTAAAATCACTATCAGATTTTAGACCTTAGGAACATTTTGCAGAATATCATCTTATTTTCCTTTCTCATGGCTTCAAAGAGGACAGTTCAAAGTGGTGCAGTTGGAGGAGTCCCTGGTACCAGGAAAAGCAAACTTTGTGGCTTATCCTATAAAATCAATTAGCTTGGGTACTAGGAGCTCTTATTTACTTAATTAGGGCAGTGTGGTGACTAGCAATTGCTCTAGTTCAACATCAATAAAATAATGGAAATGTACACAGGGTGGCTACGCCCAGGTAAAACCTGTTTTTATAAAGGAGTAAATGTCAGATTAAAAATAGTCACCAGTTTTTGAGCAAAGAAACTCTAAAGTAATGTTGCTGCAATAATTTATAACAACTAAAAATTTAAGATTAATCTGTTACTTGATGGGAGAGACTATCTTTAAAAGTATCTTCAATGGTAATAGTGTTAAAATCTGTCAGCTATTTTTCAAAGTCACTGGTCTGGGGCTAACAGTTGACAAAATATTTGATTCCAAATCAAGCAACGAGGAAGGCTGGTGAACAAGCTATCCTTTGAAGTATTATATGATGTGTTTTTCTATTTCTACATGTATGTGTGCACACACATGCAACAACATTTTATGGGAAATTAACAGATTGAACATACTGGAGATGGTTGCTAACCCTCTCCATCTTTAAATGCTCTGACTGACTCTAAGACCTTAGGGAACCACATTAAAATAGAAAATGTTATTACCCACAGTAGTGTGCCATGTATGATTGGTCTACAATTCTTAGTGACTTGTTTGCTTAAAATAAAATTGCTTTATCAGAAAGGTTCACCTACGTCTTGTCCTGGGGCTGTGATGACAAATTAAATATTGAACTGCTTAAACTTCCAAAATATGCAAAGTGATAACTGAAAAAATGTAACATTAATGACAGCTGAGGCCATCCGTTTCCATGGGCTAAATGTAGACACAGCTGGAAGCTAAGCTTGGGGTTCAGGCTCAAGGCTGGACTAGCAGGACTTGTACTGTCATCTGGACAGGTGGCAATAACCTTAGCTGGGGATGGCAGAGCCTCCGAAGTCTTCTTTAGATCTTGTATCAAACTACAATGAGCCCTGGCTTCAAAACAAACTTTGAATGCCAGAAACAAAGGTGGGGGGTTAATTGCTTATTATTTTTTTCTTAGATGCTAAAATATTTTAAAAAGCAGCTCAGTTTAGATTACAAAAAGGCACTGTGATGAAAAGCAAATGTGTTCCAAATGTATTTTGAAGTAGATGGTTAGAAAGCTAATATAGAGTTTGTGTTCTAAATATATCATTCCTTTAGAGGCAGAACATATTGCTGGGGGGTGGGGAGTAAAGGGGATCCTCCATAATAGGACTTATGGCATAGAGTAACCAAAATGTTTTTCCTTTCATTGAAGTTTCACTGTTGGGGAATATTATTCAGTAGACCCGGGGAGAAGTCCTAAATTGGAAAAGCAGCTGAGTCCAAGGTCATCTCTCTTGTTTCCAAATATATCTTGAAACAAATGCAAGAAGGGCACTTTGCTGAGTGTTATCTGGACATATATAGTTTCAATCAAATTCTTCAAGAAGTGTCAGAATAAAAGTTGAACACTTGTTTGACACTGCCAAGTCACTAGCAAGTGGGTTTATTCAAGGGCCAAGTCCCTCCTTAGTGAGTTAGCAATTATTATAACAAAAAGGAGTTCTTTCTCCTCTTCTGAGGGAAGAAGACATCAAGCACAGTTAAAAGCCAGCCCTGAATTTCACCTTGATCCACAGGAAATCATACAAACTTACTAAAACATCTCCTAACAAAAATATAACTTTGAAATGTTGGTTCTCAGCTAAATTCCTTGTAATTATCAGATCTTTTCACATATCTGAAAATGCTACATGTAACAAAAAAGTGGTGATATAGATGACAGAGTTGTAAACTGTATCAAAGAGTAAAATTCTTAATCTCTGAATGAGTGTAAAAAATGTCCCCAAGATACAACGAAACAGTCACTGGCTCGCTGCCTGCACTGATCTCCTTTGCCGTCCTAGTACATGACAGCAGTTTTCTTGGCCGCTTGTCATTCTCTACCACGTAGTGACTCTCATTTCATCCACGGCCCAAAAGGAAGCAGGTATGTTAAGAACAACTTCAGCTGCTATAGACCAAACAGACAATAAGTCACGGCCACACCAACTCAAAGCCTTCACAATTTGGTTTCCAACTCCCTCTCCAGCCTCAGTTCCCCTGTTCCCTCCACCTGTCTGGTGCGTGCCTCAGGGCAACCACTCCTCAGGGCTCCCCTTCCCACACATGCTCTTGTTTCCACTCAGAGCCAAATCCCACCCAGGCTTCCAGGGGTTTTTCACCTGCATCACCCCCTTATCCAGCCCAAAGTGGTCTTTTCCCTTTGAATTCCTTTAAGAATTAATCCCATTTCAAAGGCTGAATCAAAACTTTTAGAGACCCTAAACATTTAAAAGATTACAGGGGCCTCCCCGGTGGCATAGTCTCAACACTCTCGTGCTTATCATGCCATCACTGCTGCGGCCTGAGTTCCATCCCCGGCCAGGGAGCTACTCATAGGGAGCAGCAGACCTTCTCTTGTCTCGCCCGCTGCTCCCCCTAGCAGTAGATTTCAGTAAAACCACCTGTTCTGCTCCCCACTCTGTTTCTGCTGAATCCTCTCACCCCCCTCCACCTGTGGCCTGCACCCCAGTTGTTGCATGCATAAGTAAAAATAAATCTTCAAAAAAAATTACAGGGGGCCTACCCTGGTGGCGCAGCAGTTGGGCGCTGGGTTGCAGAGCTGCCCACAGCCTCTGCAGCACCGGTTTGATCCCCGGCCACCGGCGAGGGTCCCACATGGCGCGACAGACCTTTCCTGCCGCGCCTGCTGCTTGCCTCAGCAGTGTATTTTGTCAGTCTGCCTGCTCTGTTCCCCGCTCTGGCTCTGGTGAATTCTCTCACCCTCCCGTGCTTCTGACTGTACCCAGTGCTTGTATAAATAAATAAATAAATCTATTAAAAAAAAATTACAGGGGTCCTTTATTCTATATGTAATGAAAGAAAACAAAAAGTAAATCATAAAATAAGTGCAAGGAAGCCTAACAGAGTTTTGAGAAAACTGGTATCTGAAATATCAGATACTTTAAGCAAACTCAGGGTGTGTCCTTTTGCCTACTGGATGATCCAGCACTAATTCAATTATTGCTTCAGTGTCTCTTCTTTTTTTTTCTTTTAAATTTTTTTTTATAGAGGCATGTTTTATTTATTTATTTATTTGTTTGTTTTGTTTATACAAGCACTGGGTACAGTCAGAAGCGCGGGAGGGTGAGAGAATTCACCAGAGCCAGAGCAGGGAGCAGAGCAGGCAGAAGGACCGAAGTACACTGCTGAGGGGAGCAGCGGGCGGCAGGAGAGGTCTGCGCGCCATGTGGGACCCTCCTCCGGTGGCTGGGGAGCAGCTGGGGATCGAACTGGTGCCGCAGAGGCCGTGGGCAGCTTCGCAACCCAGCGCTCAAACGCTGCGCCACCAGGGAGGCCCCTCAGTGTCTCTTCTTGATAGCTTGACTAAGTTCACTGAAAGGAGGAGCAGGGCATTTTCTTGCTTGATATGCTAAATACACATAGAGGGTCCAGGACACAGAAGAGGGTCCAGGATACATGCAATTTTCATTCCTGCCATCCTCTCCCGCTCTCCCATCCATCTATCCAACTCTCATCCACCTTGCCAGGCCCAGATCAATTCCTCCCTTTTTGATGTAGTCTCCTGGATGCTCCTTTGACTCTTCCGTCTTCCCTAGATCTCCATTTTGATTGAACTTTGACAAAACCACAAAATTTAGCACTATTAGGTTTTGCTATGTTTGCTGTTGCTTAATGTATTATTTTTTTTTTTATTTTAAAGATTTGTTTTTATTTTTTTTTATTTATTTATACAAGCACTGGGTACAGTCAGAAGCGAGGGAGGGTGAGAGAATTCACCAGAGCCAGAGCAGGGAGCAGAGCAGGCAGAAGGACCGAAGTACACTGCTGAGGGGAGCAGCGGGCGGCAGGAGAGGTCTGTGCGCCATGTGGGACCCTCCTCCAGTGGCCGGGGAGCAGCCGGGAATCGAACTGGCGCTGCAGAGGCTGCAGGCAGCTTCGCAACCCAGCGCTCAACCACTGCGCCACACAGGGGAGGCCCTGCTTAATGTATTATTAATCCTGCTAACGACAGGAGCTGTGTATTATACTTCAACTCTACGTTTTCATGGAGGCAGAGTGCCCAGCACGTTAAATTACAGAGCACGAGAGCTGGCATGTAAGAGGAACTCCTTCCCTCCCATGCAGCTGTGTCACTGACTGAGTCACACTTGCTGCCTGTCATTTCTTGAACATGCCATATCCTTAAATGCCTCTGTGTCCCACCTTCCCCATGCCTATCCTGACTCAGCTTTACAGATCCAGCACGAGTCCTGCATCTTTGAATAAACTTTACTCAGTTGTCCATGTTAGAATTAATTGCTTTTTTCTCTGAGCTCCTTTTTGTACAAAGCATTTTTTAATTTTTGCTGCAAAATATTACAGTCCTCTATACTCTGAGTTCTTTGAAAGCAAAAATAGGGTCATGTTCATTCTACATCTTAGTACTTAGCGCAGTCAGGCCCACAGAAGATAATGAATATTTACATATGAAGAAATGAATGGGGGCCTCCCTGGTGGCGCAGCCGGTTGAGCACAGCCCTGTGAAGCTGTCCGCAGCCTCTGCAGTGCGGGTTCAATTCCTGGCCGGCCAGGGAGATTCCCACATGGCGCAGCAGACCTCTCCTGTCGCACCCACTACTCCCTTCAGCAGTGTATTTCGGTCCTTCTGCCTGTTATGCTCTCTGTTCTGTCTCTGGTGAATCCTCTCACCCTCCCATGCCTCTGGCCTGTACCCCAGCTCTTGTATAAAAATAAAGTGTCCAGATGAATACTATGTGTATAGAAATACTGGTCAAACTGAATTTGTACAAAGATCCAAGCATACTTGCTAATTCTCATTAAAATGTATTCTTGGGCCTCCGCGGTGGCACAGCGGGTTGAGCGCAGCGCTGTGAAGCTGTCCGCAGCCTCTGCAGCGCGGGTTCGATTCCCAGCCAGCCAGGAAGATTCCCACATGGCGCGGCAGACCTCTCCTGTCTCGCCGCTGCTCCCCTCAGTAGTGCCTTCAGTCTGCCTGTTCTGTTCCCTGCTCTATCTCTGGTGAATTCTCTCACCCTCTCACCCTCCTGTGCCTCTGTGCTCTTGTATAAATATAAATAAATCTTTAAAAACAAAAACCACAGGTAATCTCTCTGTACAGCCAAAGTGCCTTGTACACAAAGCACTAAAGCAGCATAGCATTGAAGATAAATAAGCCTTAAAAAAAAAAAAAAAGAAATGAATGGACTTACAATTTCACTCTCCAATCAATCGAGTAATATCTTTGGTTTAATTCTGCCATTTTTATGGAGGAAGGCAAGAAATGTTGACAAAATAATGCAGTGAATTATGGATTTGGCCAAATTAACTAAATTTGGTGTATCTGTTTACTACTTTATTGTATTCTCTGCTCCCCGCTCTGGCTCTGGTGAATTCTCTCACCCTCCTGCGCTTCTGACTGTACCCAGTGCTTGTATGAATAAATAAATAAATCTTTAAAAAAAATAAAGATTTATTTATTTATGCATACAAGAGCTGGGGTACAGGCCAGCAGTGCAGGGGGTGAGAGGATTCTCCAGAGACAAAGTGGGGAACAGAACAGGCAGACTGACTGAAGTACACTGCTGAGTGGAGCAGCGGGCGAGTCAGGAAAGGTCTGCTGCGCCATGTGGGTTGCTCCGTGGCCAGCCGGGGATGGAACTTGTGCTGCAGAGGCTGGGGACAGCTTCATAGGTGTGTCTTAATGCCCTGCGCCTCCAGGAAGGCCCTGTATTTCAATCTTTATTGAGGTTTTATTTTTTATTTTTATTTTATTTTATTTTTTTAGAGGCATGCTTTATTTATTTGTTTGCTGGTTTGTTTGTTTGTTTTGTTTATACATGCACTGGGTACAGTCAGAAGTGCGGGAGGGTGAGAGAATTCACCAGAGCCAGAGCGGGGAGCAGAGCAGGCAGAAGGACCGAAGTACACTGCTGAGGGGAGCAGCGGGCGGCAGGAGAGGTCTGCACGCCATGCGGGACCCTCCTCCGGTGGCCGGGGAGCAGCCGTGGATTGAACCGGCGCTGCAGAGGCCGCGCGCAGTTTCGCAACCCAGCGCTCAACCGCTGCGCCACCGGGGAGGCCCTTCTATTGAGGTTTTATAGTAGCATTGTTTACTAAATAAAAAACTGAAATGGATTTAAATGTCCAACAACAGGAGACATATGTGATTTTCACACTTTCACTGAGAAAGAGTAAAATTAAAACTCATTTATAATTATATATTCTGTTTGCTCTGTATCTAAAACTATCAGTCATATCTTTTATGCATTTATTTGACATCCACTTTTAGTATAAGTCCCTTATCTGGTTGGTAAAGCTTATTTTTAATCATTTAGCAAAGTTTTTTCTTAAGGCACAGTAAGTAAACACATTTTAGAAAAGAGTTATAAGAAACATCAAACATAGTTTCTGCATCTATGCAGTTTCAGCACAGCAGTCAAGAGCACAGGTCTTGAACTCTGGCTCTGCTACAGCAACTAGCTGCGTGACACTATGAGTCTCCATGCCTCAGTTTCCTCATCAATAAATGGGGAGAACAGCACCCACCTCATAGCGATATTGGGGGAGTTACATTAGAGCGTACACATACAGCACTGAGGACTACTGAGTATCCAGTGCAACAGTCAGCTGCCACTACCACCACCACCTGAAGTCATAACGACAGAGCTTCCAGGAATCAAGTCTGCTTAGTCTCCTTTCGCCTGACTGCTATTTTAAAAAATGTTCTCCCTCCGTAAGCTCACTTTGCTTTCAGAGCCAACACAGTGATCAGGCTGTGCCCTTTGCTGCACTGGACACGCTGGACAAGCTCCCTCGCAAGGCTTGGCCACAGTGGCTCTCCTACTTAGGCTGAGGGGGTTGTGGCCCCAGCACTAGTGCTACTCTGTGGGGAGTGAGGAACCCTCGGAGGTCCTGGTCTAATAAGTGATACAGGAATTGTTCTGAGATTCCTCTCAGGCTCATTCTGAGGTTCCCAGGCTCTATGATTATTTACCAGGTCATGGCGTGCAGCCTGCAGTAGCAGTCTTGCCAGGTACCTGCTGTTACACTCTGAACTGAGGTGGACACGAATACCTTCACTGAAGAGCAGAAGTCTTTCATTTCTTCCTGGGCTCTGAACAGTGAATTTCCATAGCAATAAAGCAAGTCTGGTGACTCAACTCTCTCAGCAATTCTAGAAAGGAAATTGTGAAATGATTGGGGTCTGCTGAGAAAAGTACATCCAGTTTGCCAAAAGGGGGAGCATGGGAGCAGAAAGCAGATGTTTGCCCACGTCTTTAAAAAAAAAAAAAAACCAAAAACCACCACCAACCTTGTTTGGATTCCCCAGTGTTTTAGTTTTTAATTTCTTTCGCAAGAACAAGGGGGACATAGTCAACTTTCTCTTTTTAAGACTGTCTTAAGACAGAAGGATTGAAGACTAATGATATACAGTGAACTTTGAACGATTCCTTTCTATCCTTCCCTAGTCTCCAGCCTGCCTGCCACACACAGAACAGCTCTCATTAAGTTGCTCTCATTAAAAGGAAAGGGGGAGGAGCCAAGCTAGTAGCTTCTCCAGAGGTGAGGATAATTACATACTTAAGAGTAGTACATCTTTATTTCTCTCCTGGCTGCCAAAGATTGTTTAAAAAAGAAGGATCCGAATATTTAATCTAGATCTCACCTTCACTAAAACAATGGAGAAGTTAGTGATATAACCAAGTTTATTGAAAGTTAATCATCTCCGTGCTAACTTCCCCAGTCCCTAGGGCTGAACACTCCTTCATGCCAAGCAAGAGGAATGATGTCAGTGCCTGGAGTCCTTTGTAGAAGCAAGTCTTAGAATCACACTCATTAGTCACGACCATGGGGAGCCTGGTAACACAAAAAGGTTTCCACAAGACACACATCAACAAGGAGAGAAGTTCTCCATGCAGCTCTGCTTCTGCTTCTGCTTCTGTAAAGGCAGCTTTGGCAAGTGCATATTTTCAAATACCCACGTGTGTATTTTCAAATTCAATTCAGAAGAATTCTGTAAATTTAAGTATTTTTCGTATGAGCAACACATTCAGTCTCTTATTTTACTCACATTATCCAAAAGTGCTCTGTATCATGTTAGCCTAAAAACTTAAGAAACCAAAATCCTTGGAAAATGCACAAGGCTTACAATTTCCCCATAAATCTATCTATATTATATAAACAAAGTAGGTAGAATATACATTTTGATTTGTTTGATAATTTAACGACCTCTATTGTTATTGTTGCCCCCTGAATTAAAGCAAAATGACTTGATTTAAAAAGTATTAATCTAAAGAAGAAAGTGAAATGTTCTGTAATTTCCTGAGATCTCGTTTGATTCTCACTTGCCTTTGAACAATGTTCTAAGACCCTTCTGGTATACTCTGGGAATACATGATCTGGGAATACATGATCTGGGATTCAGTTGTTAATAGATGTATAACAGAAAAGACATCATCCTATTGTAAGATTTCCTCTTAAAGAACAACCTTTAAAGTTGGATTATTTCCTGAACTAACACAGAACGCAAGATAAGCAGTGGCCTTTTGAAATTTACAGTTTACAAAGTCAGTCCCATGCAGCAGTTGGCAATACCCAGACCCAGGAGGAGGAAATCTGTGAACACAGAAACATATTTCACAGGCTACATTTTTCTCCTTTATTTGGGCCATCAATTGGACAACAGATTACTTTCTAAAATGATTACGTACTCTCATCAATTAGCTAGGTAGAGTATCAATCCCGAAGGAAAAATGTAATAAGCTCTTCTTTTGTAAGTGCCAGCTGTCAAAAACTGTCAGTTAGTCAAGCTTTTTAATGTTCCAATCAAATCACACGATGAGTGGAAAGTCACTGCTCAAAACCCATTAAGCTGCTTTGCTAAATGTCCAATGTTACATAAAAACTATAAATAACTTAGTACTTTCAGGTTTTTTTTTTTTCCCAATTTGCTTTTCTCAAAGTAATAATGATGTTCTGCTTCAGTTAATAAAGTCATTTTGGAACTGCCTTAGTGTTTAATCTACATTCTCTTTCTGTGGGGAACAAAGATGGCAAGCAGTAATCAAATCAGAATCAGAATATTCCTTAGAGTATCTGTCATTAACAATTTTTAAAATTAAGAGCACCAGAGATAGTAAAGACTAAAAATTTTGATCACAAAGCTTTTTAATAATCTTGCAAGTTGACTTTACTTTGGGGAATAAAATGCTGTTTCTAAATGGCATCTAGTCTTTTTCAAATATTTGCAAAGGAATTCATATGCTGATTAAAGGAACATCACTTACTTCTGGCTTAAAAATAACATGCCAAATAGCCAACACCAAATACATATTTTTATTGCAATGTTCAAAAACTGATTATTGAATTAAAGAGGTTTGTTTCTACACGCTGAAGAAGTAATTCTTGGTCAGTGTATGGTTGCTCTGAGGGTGACCTAAAGGCACAAATAAGGATGCTGGTAGCAGACTCTTGCTTAAGTGAGACGCCAAAGTCAGTTGAGACCAGGTTTAAACCACTTAATAACAATGGAATGCTCCTTTCTCTTAAAATTTGTTAAGAGCAGTTTTTCCTACACTTTCTGGTGAGTCCAGTTCCTCCTTGACCTGCGGACTCCATCTCTTCCCATGGCAGCTCCTGGATTAACAATGATCTGTAGCAACACTTTCAAACAAAATTTGAACACACTTGGGAACAAAGAAATATAAAGCTATAATAGAGTTTGCATATTTTGCATAGAGTAGGAGCAACTCTCTTCATTAAAAACGTATTGTTTTTTGTTTTCTTTTTTTCAGGATAGTTAAAAAAGAACACACCCAAGCTGGATATGCTGACAATTTGAAATTTGAGTTTTCAAAACCTATAGGCAAGATATTTTGAAAAATATATTGAAATTGAAATGAAATAAAGTATTACATATTAAATCAGTTATCTTTCTTTAAAGAAAAGTAAAAGAACTCTTCAAGTACCTCGTCCAGATGAAGCAGATGTTGGAAGCACTTTGAAATCTTGAATTTCACTTGAATTCTTGACTTTCGCTTGAAATCTTGAATTTCACCTGTAATACTTGTACACAGGATATCGCCTATACTCTATGACAATTTTTTATTTTTAAAATAAATACTCCCCAGACCTAAATATTATATTAGATTTTTGGTGAAAGTAAGTAAAAATCCTTATAACTGTAATACTATAACAGGAATATTTACTCAAAAAAGAACTTATCTTGACACAACTATATACTTCAAAAAGAAGTAGCCATTATATGCACATCATTTTATTTGCTTTTAAATTTACAAATAGAACAGATATGTTATTCAAGATATTAAAATTTCTTGAATTTTACAGAAGAAAAAGAAACTGAAGTGAAACTGTAGGAATTGCTGAGCTTCAGATAAATGTTTCTTCAAAACAAGAGATATTAGTTCCTAAAAGATTCCTCTAAAGTTAAAAAAAATTAAAAAAAACATTAAGCCATTGGGTTATTATTTTTTTTTAAACTACACATTTCTTAATGGACATATGTTTACATTCACAGATAGTAAACTTAGTCTTCTGTCTCATAAAACTCAGAACACACCACTGATGTCTAAATTAAACAAAACAATGAAAGCCTCGTTTTCATATTAAAAAAAAAACCCTTTAAAACCTAAATCTACCTTAACATTATTTTCCAAGAAAGCTTAATAAGGAATGTCTATTCTGCAAGTAAAATGTCATACAAGTCATTTTCAAGGAAAGAAATACATGGTGAGGTGATAACTTGTGCTAGCAGGACCGACTAAAGCCCGCGTCCTGACACCTGAATTCAAAGTATCAGCCGGTCCTCGCCTCCCTCCTGAATTACCTGACCAATGGATGTTTGGCTTTGTTGTTTCAGAAAGCACTGTTTCTTACATTCCATCAATTGTTCGAAATCACGCCACATTTTAACTTGTTTCATATTTGGACCATGACTTTCTCGAACAGCTTTTTGTTTCTCTTGGAGTTTCTATCACAAACAACAAGAATAATTAAATTTCAGTTATAGGGATTTACTGGTACTGCTATAATGGTATGCATTGTAAACTTGATGAATAATAGTCAACTAAACCAGGTTCTCCTATGATGCATGACAACTCAGATTAATAAAATGTTATTTAACTTTATGACAGAGGTAAGACAACCTGAAGTTAAAAAGAACAGAAAAATATAAAAGGAAGGGGAGGGGGACATAAAGAGAGCCAGGAAAGAGTAACAGTATAGTATCATAGTGTAAAAAAAGTGCAGATCTTGGAAGACTTGAATTTCAACCTTAGCTTTGTCACTATCTGTAAATAGGTCAATTTCTTTGGATCCCGGTTTTCTTGTCAATTAAGACAAATAATAGGGGAAAATTATAAAAGTATCTGCTTTATATTTTTTCATAGGACATAATATAGAAATACTGGTAAACTCATGTTAATATTGTATTCTTTTCTGAATCAGTGTATGCTCTATACATGCACAAATAAATCAAACTCTACTCATATATTCCTTAGGGAGAATGTCTAGTAATTTTTTTGAAGTACACTATTAAATAGAACTAAATCCTTATCAGAATTGTTTGTTATTAATAGCTTATAAACACAGTTCCACCTGCCAATACTGTTCTACTTATTGACAATGAAATTATAAACAGAAATAAGAAAAATTTCCAATAAATGGCTAAACAAAAGACTAATGTAATCTGAGAGCAGATTTAAAGCACTTACTAAAGATTGCCCTCCCCAGCTATGACTAATGAAAGCAAAGTTAACAGCAAATAGCAGAGGAAACAAAACAGAGTTAATACAATATAATTTAAATACAACCAGCATATTTTTGACAAACTACCTGGTATGCAATTTTTTTTTTTTTAAGATTTATTTTTTATTTACCTATACAAGCACTGGGTACAGTCAGAAGTGTGAGAGGGTGAGAGAATTCACCAGAGCCAGAGCGGGGAGCAGAGCAGGCAGAGTGACGAAGTACACTGCTGAGGGGAGCAGCGGGCGGCAGGAGAGGTCTGCGCGCCATGTGGGATCCTCCTCCGGTGGCCGGGGAGCAGCCGGGGATCGAGCCGGCGCTGCAGAGGCTGCGGGCAGCTTCGCAACCCAGCGCTCAACCGCTGCGCCACCGGGGAGGCCCCTGGTATGCAAATTTAAGTCTATGGTACAAATAAAGTATCTTACAACAAATATTTTTATCCTCATAATCTAAAACAAAGTAGTAAGAATTTTTAAGAGCTCTGAGCATGATTTTAAGGTTAAGGTACTACTGAAAACGGTAACATTTCTTATATTGAAATAATTTCTTTGTCAAAAATCCTAACAACCTTAAAAGTTATTTAAAGACCCAAAGACAGGATGTGGGAACTATCTGTGTTGGAAACACTACATTTAATTCGCTTTATAAGCATGTGTGTGTTTTTTTTTTTTTTAAAGATTTATTTATTTATTCATACAAGCACTGGGTACAGTCAGAAGCGCGGGAGGGTGAGAGAATGAGCCAGAGCCAGAGCGGGGAGCAGAGCAGGCAGAAGGACTGAAGTACACTGCTGAGGGGAGCAGCAGGCGACAGGAGAGGTCTGCGCCCCATGCGGGACCCTCCTCCGGTGGCCGGGGAGTAGCCAGGGATTGAACCGGCGCTGCAGAGGCTGCGGGCAGCTTCGCAACCCAGCGCTCAACCGCTGTGCCACCGGGGAGGCCCAAGCATGTGTGTTTGAAACCTTTAACTTTCTGAATATATTTTGAGTATATAATTTATTTTTAATGCTACTATCATTTAATACAGATTTAGTTTGTTGATAGTTGCACAAAAAAAACTGTTGCTGATTTCATTGTTTTTAAAAGGGTGAGGTGGTGTGTACTGTAGGGGGGAAGTAACAGGTGCAGGCCCGTTCTGGCTCGTGGTAATACCAAGTGCAGCACCAGAGGCTGGTCTAGCTTCAAAAACTCACATGACCCGAGGAGGGTGTGACATCAGTCTATGTTGGGTTGGAAGCCTTGGCTTTCCTTACTCTGAAAAGTGAGGCTTGTTCTGTTTGTCTTGGAAGTTTAGATCTACTCTAGAAGTGGTCTACAGGTCAAGGAGCCTTGTTTCTTAGTAATACTGCCTGACAGGTGGATGAGCTCCTTGATGGCTCGTTCTACTGAAATATACTCAGATTGCTACTGCTCTTCCCAAAGATCCTGCAGTAAAACACTGCACTGGGCAGGGTAACAATACATTTTATTTTATTGTTTTAAAGATTTATTTATTTTTTTTAGTACATTTTTAAAAAAAAAAATTTTTGTTTATTTATACAAGCACTGGGTACAGTCAGAAGCGCAGGAAGGTGAGAGAATTCACCAGAGCCAGAGCAAGGAACAGAACAGGCAGAGTGATGAAATACACTGTTGAGGGGAGCAGCGGGCACAGCAGGAGAGGTCTGTCATGCCATGTGGGACCCTTGCCGGCGGCCAGGGATTGAACCGGCGCTGCAGAGGCTGCGGGCAGCTTAGCAGCCCAGCGCTCAACCGCTGTGCCACCAGGGGAGGCCCAGATTTATTTATTTTTATACAAGAGCTGGGGTACAGGCCAGAGGCGTGGGAGGGTGAGAGGATTCACCAGAGACAGAGCAGAGAGCATAACAGGCAGAAGGACCGAAATACACTGCTGAAGGGAGTAGTGGGTGCGACAGGAGAGGTCTGCTGCGCCATGTGGGAATCTCCCTGGCCGCCCAGGAATTGAACCCGCACTGCAGAGGCTGCGGACAGCTTCACAGGGCTGTGCTCAACCGGCTGCGCCACCAGGGAGGCCCAAGAACACATTTTAATGAGATTTAGCAAGTATGCTCGCATCTTTGTACAAATTCAGTTTGACAAGTATTTCTATACACATAGTATCCATCCAGACACTTTCCAAAAGAATCTGAGGAATATTTTCATATGAAAAAAATTACATTACTTAACATATGAACTATTGGGATGAAAACCAATTATTGGCAATCATACTCTATCCTAGTTAAAATACTGTCAAAATGAACAGAGAGAACAGATGAACACGTTTTAGAGAAATGATTAATTCAGATTTGGGACAGGAAATGTACTGGATGAACCTCAAACATTTTGTCACATCAGAAAGTAAAGAAGCCATACAAGTGTAGCAGGGTTGTTTTAAAAGGATTTGGAGCTAACTTCAAAAGGTATCTGCTGGCCAAACATGGGAAAATTTGAGCACTGACAGGAATAGTAATTGCAATCGATCAAAACATATCAAATATATTAAATTAATTGTCCTATGAATTGTACCTTAGGGTGGGCAACCACATTGTTGGTAAGGAGAAAGTGTTCTTTATAAAATGATTCCAGTAAGTAAATGCAGAGGGAACAACAAAATTAGAATGTCACCACTTGGTAATCTGTAATGAATTACTGGATTTAGGGAGTAAGTAATAGTAGCTACCTCCTTACAAAAAAAGAGCCTCCTGACCATCTATGAAGTGTGCTGCCCATGTAACAAGTCAAATTTATTAGTCAAAGGTCTAGATATAACTACCAATGTGCAAAACCTACTCGGGCCAGAAGAACATGCTGAATGACACCACGGCATGCCATGGGCAAAGCTCAGGCTGTGGGACACCCATGAGGACAAATAACTCCTATTTTTTCTTTCTCCCAACACATAAATGTAAAGAAAATTTAATAATATAACAAATGTAAAGAAAAAAGATGAAGGAGAAATAAAGAGAAAAAGAGACTTAAGAGATACAGCAACTAATAAAATGCGTGGATTCATATTAGGATCCTTATTTGAATAAACCACTAAGAAGTTATGAGACATGGTGCCTCCCTGGTGGCACAAGGGGTTAAGTCTCAGCACTATCAAGCTATCGCCAGTCATTGCAGCATGAGTTCGATTCCTGGCTGGCCAGGGAGATTCCCACATGGCGCGGCAGACCTCTCCTGTCTCGCCCGCTGCTACCCTCAGCAGTGTATTTCAGTCAATCCACCTGTTCTGTTCCCCACTCTGTCTCTGGTGAATCCTCTCAGCCCCTCCTCCCCAGCACCTCTGGCTGTAACCCAGTTCTTGTATGCATAAATAAATAAATCTTAAAAAAAAAAAAAAGAAAGATGATCAGATAAAATAAAAGGACCTCTGAGATTTGCCCAAAAATTATTTGGGGTGGGAAGTGGGTGGGACTACAGAGAAAATAAGACTAGTCACAAGTTTAATGATGACAGTTGGGTGCTGGTTACATGTAAGCTCATCACATCATTTTCATTGTTTTATATAGGCTTGAAATTTTCCATAATAAAACATTTTTTAAGTGGAGAACATATCTACCTTCTTTAGTAATTTTCCATAGCTTTCTACACCATTTGTTTTTCTGAAGTTTCTATTTACAGGCTTTGGGGAGCTAATTCAGTTTTTATATAAAAGCATATAGACATTGCTTTTAATAATGATTCAAACCAGAAAATGTAATAAGGGTGAATAATTTTGTCATCTCCAATTTACTGAGTCAGACCAATAGTTAAGATGCACAGTGCATTAAGTCTGAAACAAGGCAATTTTTCATTTTCACTTTCAGAATGAACAACCTACAATATACGTATAATTATTTCCAGGATGCAGACTTAAGAATATTTGATCAGGGCCTCCCCGGTGGCGCAGTGGTTGAGCGCTGGGTTGCAAAGCTGCCCGCAGCCTCTGCAGCACCGGTTCGATCCCTGGCTGCTCCCCGACCACCGGAGGAGGGTACCACATGGTGCGCAGACCTCTCCTGACGCCACTGCTCCCCTCAGCAGTGTACTTCAGTCTGCCTGCTCGCTCCCTGCTCTGGCTCTGGCTCATTCTCTCACCCTCCCATGCTTCTGACTGTACCCAGTGCTTGTATAAATAAATAAAAATAAATCTTTAAAAAAAAAAAGAAAATTTGGTCAATAATATAAACCTTTAAAAAGAAAGACAATGACATAACCATGTATTGAAAATCTGAAATTAGACACATTTCAAAAAAATAAATAATACATTCTTACCTTTCCAAGGTTTTCCTGTTCAGCAATATTTTTGGTATACTGTTCCCTAGGGAGTGAATATAATGATTTAGTTTCAATTTACTTCAATTGATTTGATTAGAAACTAAATTATAAATTAGCATATCTATCTAAACATACCAGAAAATATAGTTCAGAATACTAGAATCAGAATAAAACATTATCAAATACTCTCTTTCCCCATCTTTAGTCAGTTCTTCTGGTAAATAGTAATTTAAGAGGGAAAAAGGCAAAACATCACTTAAGAAGTTAAGAAAATTCAAAATGTTAAGTACTATTTCTGGTTAATCTATCCCTAAAACAATGACAAAAAACAATGCCAACCCATTTGCTTAAATTATAGTTTGTTTTTGAAGAGGTTTGCAGAAAGGAGAAAAGATACACATCTTAAATAAACATTAAATAAATTCTAACCCTGCAATTCCATTTCTAGGAAGTCATCCCACACAAAACTCTCAAAACATAATGAAGGTAAAAGCATAGGCTATTCACTTCAACATTGCTTATAACAGTGAAAAATCTGTAAACAGATTAAATGTTAATAGATGGGGAAATGTTTAAGTAAGTTATGGTACATCCATTCAAAGGAATAAGATAGAGTGATACAAAAGAATGAGGTAGTAGGTCTATAAAGTGGAAAGAATTCTAGATAAACTATTAAGAGAAAAACTATATATGTAATTTAATCTTATTTTTATATACACACACATGAAATTTTCCCATGCATTTGCTAATACACATAAACACAAAGACATATTAGCAAATGTGTGGGGTAAGAGTATGGAATAATGCATACTAAAAAACTAACGGGAGACATTTGATGACTTGGCATAGTGGACAACATTTCATTTTTGGGTGTTGTACTTCCTAATGGTTACTTTTTGCTTTTAACAAAAATTTCTTTTATAAACTAAAAAAATCTGCAAATTTTAATGCAAAAAATATAAATAACATTACATTGCATTTTTAAGCAAAAGTCTATTTTACTATGTTTAATATATTTTAATAGTACATAAGTCAAAAAGTATGATTTATTGTGTTAAGGACAAAGATTGAAGGACAAGGACAAAGGAACCAACACAAAAGAAAGTAAGAGGGACTTTAGAACTAAAATTTGGATGGAAACAGTATGTTTCTGTGTAAAGCTACGAGATATTTAAGAAGAAACTGAGTAACACAAAATTAGGAATCTCAAGAAATCATAAGCCACAAAGAGAATACTATAGCATCCGAAGTGATGGAGGAATTGCATTTACACAAAAAGGATTAGATTAGTGAGGGTAGGAGTGATTAGAATAGACAGAATAACAATAAAAAATACCCAAAGTCCTTACAGAGCTAAATCAAAGGTAGAATTTGTGCACAGGAATGAGGGCAGAATGAAAGAAACACAATTCTTTCTTCTGCCCTTTAAATTTATGTCACTAAGTCAAACTGCTTGCCTTTCTAGCTCTCCAGTGAAAACAGTGAGGAGGATGTAAATGACATATTGTTCAAGAGGAATTTATGATTATAGTTCAGGTAGCTCTAAATAATTAATTTATTACCCATGCATGAGATATGTCCAAATTGTTTCAGAATTTTCATATTTATAGTTCCTCAAGAAATCAACAGTCTCATGTTCTTCTCTCCCATAACACAGTACATATTTTTTTAATTCAAAGAACTTATGCAAGAGGTAATAATGAAACACTTGTTATGTATCAAACACACTGTGGGATTCAGAAGACAGAGAGGGTCCTTGCCCTTCACGAACTCACACTATATAATTTCCAAAACACTGTTGCATACATTATATTAACTTGATTCTCTGTGGGATATGGTGTTCTCCTTATTTTATACGTGAGGGAATTATTTGCCCTAGGGCACAAAACTACAATCTGGAAAAAACAGGTTAGAAACAAAATTTGAGTCCATTTTAGTTCACTGAAATAAAACATACTGCCTCTGTAAATGAAGTTAAATTTGCTGAGAATATTTCAAAACCAAGCTAATTTCTTTTTTTTTTTTTTACTAAGCTAATTTCTTAAGATATTTGGCCTTAGCAGAAAGTGTCCTAAAGGTAGAAAATGGAGTAACAAAAATATGTCTGTAATAATAACATTTTAAACTTTTATCAATGAGTTGAGAGTAATATGGACTCCATTTTATTAATAATATTTTTCTCAAGTACCATTCCAGTCATGACACATTATTTTTCTATGGGGAAACTATGAAGTGGTAAAGGCTTAAGATGATTTTTTTAAATGATGAAGAATATCTGATTAGAAAACTGGTCAGGAAATTCATACTTGGAAGTAGTATTTCTTCTATTTATAATGATAACTTTGGAAGAAATGAAAATTTCTAAAGACTTCTTATTTTTCAAGACCAAAGTTAACTTTTCACATTTGTGAAATATTAACATTAACCATGTAGATTTATTGGAACACAGTTTACATTCAGTGAAAGAATCTCAGTAAATATATTTAATATGTTTAATATGTTAGAAAAGACATTGTTCTATTTATAGGTACTTCCAGTCTGACTTGCATTCCAGTGCATCCTATGAAAAAAAATTTAGATATTCTATTTCTTACATTCCTTTTAGTAACATGAATATATAGGCCACTAAAGATCTCAACGGCAACCTAGAATCAATGTGAATCCTACACTTGGAGTTTCTACTGAATGGTGAAAGCAAAACACTTGAATTATGATAAGGAGCAATTGTTCAATTATTACATTTTGTCATAGGCAGCAATTCAACTATAAGGGTATCTCTTAAGTAGCATTTGATTTATTATAGTATATTGCAAGCCAGGACTAGAACCTACCATGTAAGGGCTGGTGGCATCTACAAACCCTTTTTGGTTTTGAAGGTTGATACACAACAACCACAGCTTCTAGCTGAGCACAATGAGCCCCAGATGACTGGAGTCCAGGCCATGCAGGACTTTAAAAACAGACCAATTTTAGAGCTTATAAAACAGCAATGATGAAGTTCTGTGTAACCCTGAGTAGGGGGGTTGTATAGTAATTAATTGCTTAATGGTTACAAGTTTCTTTTTAGGGTGGGTAAAATGTTTTTAGTAATATGCAGCCAGGACAGCTGCACACCATGTTGTGAAATGTCACCAATGCAACTGAATCATACACCGAAAATGGTCAAAATGGCAGTCATATGTTATATATCTTTTGCTACAACAACAACAACAAAAAAAAAACACCAGGCAAGGAAGTTCTATCTATTCCTTTTACTTATTACAGCTGAACCTTCTGAAGATGTTTAACAGGATTTAGTCCTAATGGATACCTTAGTCGCTGCTTATTTGAGTATTCCAACCTTGTACAATTCTATCCTATTTCTAAAACGTCTACAGGTAAAAACATGACGTAACTCAATTTATAAAAACAACAAATTTACTTGCCTAATGGCCTTTCTTTTTTCTTGCTGATCAGAAGAGACATAAGCCTTCATCTCATCAGTAGCACGACGAAGCTGTACTTCCAGGTTCTGAAGTGGAAAGGACTGAGTTTCAAGTTAAGTTCTTGATACGGAAATATCTCAGAAAAGTTTTTGATTCACTTTCTTTGTCTTACCTTAATCATGCAATTTGTATAATGGTATCTACTTTCTTCTTGAAGACATTCTTCACGGAGTCCTCTGACTTCCTACAATATATAATTTTAAATGAGCAACACTGTAATCAGAGGCAGAGATGACTTTAGATGTGCAAGAAAAGAAATGTCCTCATAGTCAGTTCCTCTTCTGTGGCTATAACTTTATTTAGTGAAACAGGCTAAGTTGTGATCTCTCATAGAGACTACATCACTCTAAATCCCACAAGTTTAGTTAATGGCTTATTAACTACTTAGCATGTGCCCAGCACTGCTGGGGAACAAGCAGTGGCCAAAACAGACAGGTCCCTGCACTCATTCAAGTAGAAGAAACAGACACAAGGAGAAAGTACATGATGAACACAGACAGGGTTAAGAGCTACAGAGAAAGTCTGCAGTTGAATGTGACGGTGACGGAGCAGGCCACGTAAGGCAGCACCATCAGAGAAAACCTCTGTGAGGCAGTGATATTCGGGCTGAGACCAGAAAGAAAAGGAGAGCAAGGCAAAGAGTTGGGTGAAAAGTATCACAGAGAGAGAAGACAGAACACCTGTAAAGTCCTCAGGTGAAAACAAGCTTGGCCTGTTTGATGGTCACAAAGGCCAGTGTGGCTGGGCCCCTGTGGCTGAGGAGCAAAGCTCATGGTTTTAAAAAGCCATCAATTTTAAGTGCAACAGGAAGCCAATGGAGGGCAGCCTGAGTTGTATACAGGTTTCTTTGGCTGCACCTTAGGACAACAGGAGCAGGTCTCTGTGCGAGCACAGAAACGTCAGGAGGGGGCCTGGACCTGGGTGGTGGCAGTGCAGACGGAGACGTCAGAATGCACACATCAAATCTGAAGAACTGAAGGTCTCTGGCGCTGAGGAGAGAGGCTCAGGGCACGAGGGTAAAGATGTGGGAATCTGTTGACACTGGTGTAGTGAAAGTAGGCACGCACACAGGCAGTTCCTGCTAAATTGTTAAAATAAAAATGGCCTCCTTACCTGTTCTAATTTGGACCGATTGCTTTCGAGGCCTGCGGCACAGCTATCATACTGGGATTTCTTTTCATCACACTCCTGGGTTAGTTCCTAGTATGAAAGGGGTAAATGATTGAATAAGTGAAAAACAAAGACCTAAGATGTGGCTCTGAAACAATGCACGCCCTTGTAAGTCTTGTAACTTAACTCTAAGCTTCTTGGCATACTTGAGTTATTTACACAACAATCGGACATTTGAGAATTATGACAGATGAAGGAGCTGATAAAAATAATAGCTACCATGTATTTAACTGTGTGCCAACCTCTTTGTTAGGAGTTGGGGACAACAGTGAACAAAATACCAAAAAACCCTTCCCCTCAAGTACTGTTTTGGCAAGTAAACAGGCTGCTGAGCACCAAGATGAGCAAAGGCAAGACTTAAGAGCATGGGGGGCTCTCACTGGGCTCACCCAGTCTTGGGGAGCAGTGTGGACATCCTCCTGTAGAAACTGAGGTCTAAGCTGAGGTATGAAGGATTAGGTCAGTAGTTAGGGAGAAGGTAGACAAAGAGAGGAGAATGTTCAAAGAGAGAGACAAACACTCTGCATAAAGGCGTGGGAGCTAGAGGAAAAAACAAGAATTTAGAATGTGCAAGTTGTTTATTACCTGGAGTGTGTCTGGGAAGTATAAGAAGAGGCTGGAGACCTCAGCAGGGGCTGGTCAGAACTTTGCAAACTGTCAGGGGGGGCATGACAATAACGAATCTCAGAACAAGTCCTTGAGGTGGGTATTTCTGTCCCTACATCAAGTTTGAAGAACAATCAGGGAGTCCAGGTGCCTTGCCAAAGATTATGCTACTGAAAAGAGGTTTCAGAATTTGAACTCAAGCTGTTTGAATAGTTTCAAACTTTCCTCCAATGTCACATTTGATAAATTAGGTCACCTGAAAATCTGCTACAAAAACCTAGAAATGCTAAAAGTACCTGCAAATGTCTGATAAGGTAAAGTAAACATCCTTTCAGAACCAGAGCTGAACTGCACTCACAAGGAAGCAAGAGGACTCAGGGCCAAAAACAAGCATGGGGGCCCTGTGGCCGCCCCTGCAGAAGGGAGCAGGGCAGTCTGTGCTGCAGAATGAGAGCCCAGTGTCCAGCTGGAGCAGAAGACACCTGGGCAGAGTGGCATGTTAGAACCAAGACCCCCATAACTCCAGCTGTTTTTTTCAACCTGGGAACCTGTGAGGATAGGGTTAACACTAGGCTTGAACTCACACAGGCCAACCTCTGAATGACCTTGGTGCCACACAGTGTGTTTGCTTGGGAAATGGAGAGTTACCATAAATGGCCATTGGGGTGTGTGTGCCCTTTGTTGTGTGGGACTCCATCTGATTTAGGGTGATCAGGACAGCACCAAGAATTTGGTGAAGAAAGGATTTACATATCAAAGGGGTCAGAGGGACCTATAGCTCTCGTGGGTGAGAGCAGCAAGTAGGAGTAGCGGCAAGGCCGAGTCCTTAGATAGCTGCTGGTCTCTCAATGAAATGAAGATACTACTATAGACAAAAGTCTCTTTTTCGTCTGTGAGTCTGATGGGCCAACTGATAAGTAAATGCAGTTGTGATGCTGCAGAGGTGGATGAAAAAGGAGAGCCTGACCTCAGGCAGGATTGGGGTTTGCAAAAATTGACTCTACTGACATGGTCTAAGAACTTCCAAGCTGAGACATTAACTCAAAATGAGTTCCAAGCTGTGACAGTTCTAAAGCACCTGCCAGAACCACTGCAAAACCACTCTGTAGGGACACGCCCTCTATCCTAGCTGCCAGGATTCAAAAGACAAAACTCCAAACATAAGCTCACAATCCCAAAGCATAAACAAGGAGGAAACAATCAATCCATTGAGTGAGAATCAGGAGTATATTTAAAAAAAAAACAACAACCCAAAAACCAGCAACAAAAAACAAGCAGAACAATACATACTGATAGGAACTTCGGATAATAGAAATTATCCTATTAAATAAGTCTGGTTAAAAGAAAGGAGGAACTGAAAACAAGATTTAAAAATATGCAGTGAATGGGAAGGTAGAGACTGGCATGGCCCCCATGGAAAACAGTACAGAGATTTCTCAAAATATTAAAAATTGGTCACTATATGATTCACTTCTGGGCGCTGACCTGAAGAATACAAAGTACTAATTTGAAGGGATATAAATTCACTGCAGCAATATTTACAAGAGCCAAGTTAGGGAAACAACCTAAATGCCCAAAGACGGATGAGTGGATTAGGAAGAAACGGTGTATATACACCATGGAATACTGCTCAGCTCTAGAAAAAGATGCGCACTTGGCATTTACAACACCGTGGATGTAACTAGGGGGGATTATGCTAAGCGAAATAAGTCACAGGAGAAAGATGAATACCAGATGGTTTCATTTATATATGGAATACAGAGAAACAAAACAAAGGATCAGATTAACCCAAACCAATAACAGATAATCCTAGAAATCTGACAGCAGGACTGAGGCTGGGAGTTGGGGAGGAGGAAAAGGAATGCAGAGTGGGGAGGGGCATACAATGAGTGATGGTGGGAGACTATGGACACCCTGGGGTGGATGTGGTGTGGTAACACACATCTGAAGGGTGTCACCCTATACCTCTAAATCATAGACAGTGTGTATGTAAACCAATGATACCTCAATAAAGAAAATTTTAAAAATAAATATAAAGATAAGCATAAAATATAGGAGTCAGGCCTTATATCAATGTTGGTGAGAGGAGTCAAATGTAATATACAGTGTGCTTCCACAAGTGGGTGGGTGAGGACATCATTTTCAGAAATGTGGAAACCTAAGGGTGGGGTGGGGAAGGCAGAAAGAGGGAACTCAAGACCCTGACTTGACACATGGTGAGTTTCAGATACCAATGAGATACCCAAATTGAAATTTTCTAGCCATTTCATGAAACATTTTTTTTTAAAGATTTATTTATTTATTTATTTATTTATTTATACAAGCACTGGGTACAGTCAGAAGCATGGGAGGGTGAGAGAATTCACCAGGGCCAGAGCGGGGAGCAGAGCAGGCAGAAAGACCAAAGCACACTGCTGAGGGGAGCAGCGGGCGTCAGGAGAGGTCTGGGCGCCATGCGGGACCCTCCTCCGGTGGCCGGGGAACAGCTGGGGATTGAACCGGCACTGCAGAGGCTGCGGGCAGCTTCGCAACCCAGCGCTCAACCGCTGCGCCACCGGGGAGGCCCTCATGAAACATTTTTGGGCTTGACGATACAACTGAAAAACAAGCAAACACACACACACACACACACACACACACACGGTATACATCTATATACAAATACACACACATATATACAGTGAATAAAAATAGACAAAAATGAAAAAAGTCATTGATATAAAAAATTAAGTAGATGTCATATATGTAAGATTAGACACAGCTCAGGAGATAAAGAACTAGAAAACAGAGCCCAAAAATTATCCAAAATTCACCATAGAGAGACAGAAAGATGAAACTGTTACAGTGAGTTTAAGCAACAGGGAACAGAATAAGAGGAGTTTCTAGAGAACAGACTAAAAACAACAGGGGAGAGGACATTCGAAGATATTATGTAGAATTTTCCAAGAATTAATGGAAGACAAAAAGCACACAGTCCAGCAGAGCAAATAAAACTAAATCTATATTAGATTATATTATATTAGAACAACACCAAAGACAAAGACAAAAATATTAAAATCAATTACAGGGAAGACACTACCTAAAAATAAATTATAAATTAAATGGCAGACCCTTAAACACAACGAGAAACCGAAATGCAATGAAAATAATTTTTGACCAAGCAATTACTTAAGAAGAGGAAAAAAAGATGTTTTACTTAATGTGATGATTCTCTATTGAGAGAACAACTAAAAGAAAACAAAACAAATTTAATTTTAGGAAGCAGGAAACTAAATCCAGAAGCAAGGATTAAAACACAAGAAGCAATGGTGAGAATTGCTAGACATGTGGGTAAACCTAAACAGGAAATGACTGTAAGTAATAACTGAATTAGTAATGACCACCACAATGAGCACTTCTAGGGATGAAGAAATAGAATGGAAATAAAACGCCACCTGATCAGCAGGAGAGAGAAGGTATTAAACCACTCAAAGGACCCTGTATGGTTGGGAGAGGCTGATTAACTTTAGACTTTGTTAAGTCAGGAAAATATATGCTCAAAATTTAAAAGTAAATAATATCAGAATATAAGGACAGAAAAAATGACAATGGGTACTTTGGTGGTGGGCACACTATGGCAGTGCCCGGTGGGGGGATCTTCACTTCCATTATGGAAACAACAGCTCAAACCAACATTAATGCAAAGAAAAAGCACAGTAAATAGGATGAACAAAATAGAAATAAGTCCAAATGTATCACCAGTCAGAGTAAAGGCATAGGGGATGAAACTCAGTGGCTAAAAGCCAGATTCTCAAACTGGATGTAAGAAACTATACCCACAAAAAAACCAGCTGTATACTTTTTACGAGACATGTACAGAACAAACATAAGGATATTGAAAATTGAAGGTAAACAACACAAAAAGACAAGGAAAAAAACACTAGTAAGAAAGCTGGCATACTTACATTAATAACTGACAATGTAAAACTGCTAGACAAAAAACATTACCAGAAATAGAGTCCAAAAAAAATGATAAAACAAATAATTCAGCAGGATGTCTCTTTTTAAAATATGAATCTTTCCCTGGCAGGGGATCGAACTCATGCTGCAGAGGCTGCGAACAGCTTCATAGTGCTGCGTCTTAACCCCTGCGCCACCAGGGAGGCCCGGGAATCTTTTTCTAATTGTGGTAAAACAACATTCGCCATCTTAGCCATTTCTAAATGTACAGTTCAGGGGTGTTTCAGAACATTCACGTAATTGCATAGCCAACCTCTGGGACCCTTTTCAATTTGCAGAACTGAAACTCCACACCCATTCAACAACTCCCCATTCATACTAGGAAGTTTTAAACAACACATTTAAGAAGCGTGTTTTGATGAATACTGGAGAGCACAGTACTCAACAACTGGAAAATACACATTCTTGTCAAGATCAAGTAACTAAAAAATGTGGGTTGGCCTCAGATCTTTCTACAGCCACACTGAACCCTAGAAGAGTATGCAGTTATCCTTAAAAACCCTTAAGAAAGAAAGCATGATGTAAGGATTTTATTATGCAGAGTCAAGCTGCTACCAAAATACTTAAAGCAACAAACTCTAGGACATGCAAGAACTCATCAGAGAATATTGTTCTTATGAGGCTTTTTTTGAGGAGTCTACTCGAAGACAAATCGGAGACAATAAAAAGTAGGAAAAAGCTCACTGAAAGGACTGGTAATAAGCACTGAATCTAATAATTACAGGTCTAACACTAAAAGCCAAAATGGGAACAGTACAATAGACCCATATGTAAATGTTTCATGCCATGACCATGCAGCAATGATGTACAATAACACCTACAAGAGGCAGAAGGCAGAATAAGTGAACTGGTTTCTTCTTTCTTTAATTGCTGGGGATTGGAGGGGGAATGTCAAAGGATGTAAAGCTGACAAATCAAATAATAGTCCAAGCATATTCAAAGTAAGAAGCAAACAGGAGGGCCTCCCCAATGGCGCAGCGGTTGAGCCTGGGTTGCAAAGCTGCCCGCAGCCTCTGCGGCACCCGTTCCATCCCCCGGCTGCTCCCGGGCCACCGGAGGAGGGTCCCACATGGCACGCAGACCTCTCCTGCCGCCCGCTGCTCCCCTCAGCAGTGTACTTCGGTCCTTCTGCCTGCTCTGCTCCCCGCTCTGGCTCTGGTGAATTCTCTTACCCTCCCGCGCTTGAGACGGAAGGAAGGAAGGAAGGAAGGAAGGAAGGAAGGAAGGAAGGAAGGAAGGAAGGAAGGAAGGAAGGAAGGAAGGAAGGAAGGAAGGAAGGGAGGGAGGGAGGGAGGGAGGGAGGGAGGGAGGGGGGGGAGGGGGGGAGGGGGGGAGGGAGGGGGGGGAGGGAGGGAGGGAGGGAGGAGGAGAGGGAGGGAGGGAGGGAGGAGGGGAGGGAGGGAGGGAGGGGAGCAATGATGTACAATAACACCTACAAGAGGCAGAAGGCAGAATAAGTGAACTGGTTTCTTCTTTCTTTAATTGCTGGGGATTGGAGGGGGAATGTCAAAGGATGTAAAGCTGACAAATCAAATAATAGTCCAAGCATATTCAAAGTAAGAAGCAAACAGGAGGGCCTCCTGTTTGGAGGGAGGAGGGGAGGGAGGGAGGGAGGGAGGGAAGGAAGGAAGGAAGGAAGGAAGGAAGGAAGGAAGGAAGGAAGGAGAAAATTTCTTAAAAAAAAAAAAGAAGCAAACAGGAACAACAACTGACTAAAATCAGGGGCAAATGGAGAGGGAGGGAGGAAGACGAAGAGGAAAAATACTAATCTCATCACTGCTCACAGTGGGGATTATTAGATATTATCTAAAGAAATGGACCATAAATGGTGAAGTTACAAATATAGTCGCTAAAAAAAAAATCCACAAGTCAGAAAATAAACACACACACACCCCCCACAAGGATTTTTTTTGCAGCCTTTAAAATCAAAAGCAAAACATAAAATGTACTCAGATCAAATGTGTCTGCATGTCAGTAAGTATAAATAGGTTAAACTTATCTATTAAAACCAACCTTTCAGATTATATCACATAACAAAACCCAATTCAATCCCTATTCAGAAACACACCAAAAACAATGTAATTGTTAAAAAATTGAAAGCAAAACACAGGCAAAAGCACAGCAGACAAATACAAACAAAAGGGAGCAGACATTTTGGTCTTAGTATCAGTCAGAGTTGAATGCTGGCCAAAAAAAATGCCTTTGCTTTTTAGAGAGTAGAACAAAGGTGTAGAACACAATAAATAATTACCCATTCATTAATTGTCAAAGAATATTTGGAAAATAAATAAGAAAGAGTTATGACTTGTGGACACTTGGGAGTGCAGAGAAAGAAATAGTTTCTATTCTTCCTCTAAATTCTGTACAGTTTGAATTCTTGCTGAGAGCATGTCTTTACTTTTGGGAGGAAAAGTAATCAAGAAGAAATATTTTAGTGAAATCAATTATCAGATTGTATATTCTAAGATGAGCATTTTCCACGTTAGCCATTACATGTATTATATCATTTTATTACATAGACAGAACTGCTCCTAGACTTGAAGGAAGTCAGAAAAGCAGATACCAGATAATTTCATTCTGATGTGGAATACAAAGAAACAAAACAAAAAGGACAGACAAAACGAAATCAAAACAAATGCTAGAAATCTGGTTGCAGAATTGAGGCTACTAGTGGGGGAGTGAGAGGAGGAGATAAGAAGAAAGAGGAGAGGGCCCCATGGGAGAGGTATTGGGATCAGGGTGCCTCGGTGGTGGGTATGGTGTGGCGACACTCATCTGAAGAGGTGTGAACCTGTTCCCCTAAATCATATACACTGTTGTAGACTTATGTTACCTCAATAATAAAAAAAAAAGAAACATGAAGCTTTTCAAGATGCTATTTTAATTTGGATAATTATAAAAGATTTAGATAAGTATGTGGTGATGCTCTAAATTTTCAACAAGTTGTTAATATTCAAATTTAGGACAACACGCAAGTACAACAGAAAGGAATTGTACTAACAGTTCACTATGAAAATCCTAAGTACTTGAGAGGTCTCCACTGAAGCAAGACGTACTTCTAAGTACTATCCTTTTACAATATGATAGTGCATCTATATAGTTTTGAGTGTTAAATATACTAAAAGTGAGGACAATTAAGATTTTCAGTTAATACTTGGAAACAGCATACAGTCAGTAAATTGGCCAACTCTTTTCAGTAAACTTTTTAACACAAAAGGTTCCTGGGCAAAAGCAGAGCTATACTTGGATGAAGGAAACAGACACGTGGAGAAAAGTAAAATGAGATCAGGACATTGACCAAATGTCCTGAATTCAAACATCAAAAGAAGGCTGCAAGTTCTACACTCTCCTTTTATTGTGATGAAATATACATAAAATAAGTCACCCCTCTAACGGTGCTCAATGGCACGACACGGTGGCATTACGCTGTGAGCAACCATCACCTTGCTCTGTCTCCAGACTCTCCTCCCTCTCCCCTGGCCTCACTATCTACTTTTTGTCTCTCTGAATTTGACTATTCTCGGTAATTCACATAAATGGAATTACACAGTGTATCTACTTAATAGTTTACAAGAGACGAAATGTTTAGCTGGCTTAGGCATCTCTCCACGTGATGAATATGGCAAGAACTGAAGAGCTGTTTTATTTGGGAGCGGGGTGAGTCAGCTCCCTTTCTGTGTAATGGATGAGGCAGGCAGTGCTTCTTAGACAGAGAAATCTAGTTAGAACATATGAAAAGGTTTTGCTTATATTACCATAAGAAATAATTTTATAGAATTCAGTTCTGGTATATTTAGAAAACAATTTAGTTGAAAAGAAATAATATTCCTTCCCTTAAAACTAATTTTAATAATCATAATGTTAAATACCTTTTTAAAAAGTTCTTACGTATTAGTCACTGTTGCAAAGGTTTTCTGGGTATGATTTTATTTACAGCCACCCTATTAGGAAGGGACTAGTTTATAATGAGGACACTGGAGTCTGTAGAGATGAAGGCAGCTACCCATGGTTTTCTAGGGTCTGCCTGCCTCTGTAGGCTATGTTCTCAATCATTCTATCCAGATTATCTCCCTATAAGCTGGTGCAACTGGCGCCATTTGCCTTTTACCCACTGAAGAATTTCCCAGTTATAACATGCTGTAAAGTTTACTCTAACTCTATGCTTCACATGCCCCCATGGCCTTTATTGATAGATGGAACAATTTAATCACGTACAGTAGGAGGTCCTGAACTTGTAAGTCAGCAATGTATTTCAAAAGAGTTGTGTGTGGAGCAGAATGGCTGGTGTAAAGCAGGACTCTGCACTCAGCAGACTGCAGTGTGAGACCCTTTGCTTGTGTCATCTTATACAAGTTATTTGACTTTTCTAAGCCTGTTTCCTCATCTGTATAAAATCTGAAAACTATTTCATGGTTATTGTGAACATTAAATGCACAAATTAGAAAGCACTAACATTTCACAAGAGTTTGGTAAGCAATTATTTAATTCTATAGAGACCTTTAAATGTAGAGAGAATAAACTGAAGAGGAAAACGTGGCTAGTGGTAGGAACAGAGGGAGAAGCCAATACAAACAGATTCACTGAGGAGTATTACTGTTATCATATTAGTATAAAGATCTTGGCTCTGCTGTTTGCCAGCCATGTGACCTTGGACAAGTCCCTTACCTGTCTGTATCTTTATCTGTTTATTTGCATAAAGGGAGTCCCTATCTCATTGGGTGGCTGTGAGGCCTAAAGCACTTAGCAAATGTTATTACTACCATATTCACCATCATCATCCACAAGCTCCTACTACTATGGTTCCTGAATCTTCCCTAAAGCAAAATGCTCTCTGGTTACAGCACCTCTATCTGTTCCAGACAGACTGTAGTTCTGATCCTTGGATTTCCATGATAGCACATTTCCTTTAATGTCCTATATATTCTTTCAATAACAATCTTCATTTAAAATGTAAATCAATTTAATAATTTTCAAACAGATTTATTAGCCTACCAAAAGGGATAAATTTTATCACCACTAGAAATACATATAATCAGTCTTTTTTGTCTCTTAGTTCCTTACTAAGGAAAAGCATATTGATTTTCTTAATGCTTTTCCTTAGTAAGGAACTTAGAGACAAAAAGCACCACACTATGAAGCAATCCACAGCCTCTGCAGCATGAGTTCGAACCCCGGCTGGCCAGGGAGCAACTCACAAGGCGCCGAAGACCTCTCCTGTCTCCCCGCTGCTCCCCTCAGCAGTGTACTTCAGTCAGTCTGCCTGTTCTGTTCCCCACTCTGTCTCTGGTGAATCCTCTCACCCCCTCATCTCTGGCCTGTACCCCAGCTCTTGTATGCATGCATAAATAAATCTTTTTTAAAAAAAGAAAAGAAAACCAATATTAGAACATATCCAAGAAAACAGTTCTTGATGTCTCAATCAGAAGCATTTCCTTCTTGACAGCACACTTTTTGGTACCCCTTTCCTTATCTGTTTATATAATTCTGATTATACTTTTTCTTTATTGTTCTTAAGTTGGATTATCCTTTCCTTTTTCCTGAATTTCTTCAAGTGTTTATCCATCTCACACATCAGACAATACACTCCAGAAAACAGGGCCTTGCCTCTCCCACTTCCTTTGTGATGACGGTGTAATGAACAAGCAGATTTGAATAAATGACACAAGCGACAGTCAAGTTCCAGCTCCCTCACTTCCCACTTGTCTGTGTGGACAAGTCACTAAACCTGTCTCAGACTCTATGGCGTTTTCTATAAAAAGGCAATGATGCCTAACTGATTTCAAAGTCCATGGATTTTTTTACTTTGCTTCTCTGACTCTGATGGATGGCATTCACGAAGAGTTTCACAATTTCATTCTTAGGCATGCTCATTCAAACCTAAAATTACTACGTGAAAAGAGATTAAAAAAACAACCAATGTCAACCATAGAGGCCAACTGATCAAAATTGTGAAGGTTATTTACCTTCTAACAGTTTGCCTTTAAAGCAGTGGTTGAAATTAGCTTCCAAATAATGGTATTTCATCACATATCATAAGCTATCATAGCTGCCCTGACTCTGCTCCTTAAAGCAAGGTTATTAATCAAAAGTTAACCTGTCCTCACTTATTGGCAGACTCTGAGCTTCCACCTGTCCACAGAAGAATGTGACTTCATGTCCATATGAGTGTGAAACCTCATTTAGCTACATCTATCATTTCAGCTTAAACTCCTTCTTTCCTCCCAATAATTCATGACAAAATAAATAGTATACATTAAACAAAAGCCTTGGTAAGTCACACTATTTCTTTCTTTTGCAGAATTATATCAATATAATAATAATAATAATAATGACTTATTTTCTATAAATTATCCAAGTAAAATGTTCTAACTAATATGTCTGAACAAGATAGAGTACTGAAAGTACTGCAAAATCAAATTCACTCACTTGACATTTCTGACGCAGTTGTCGGAGTTCTTTTATAACTGGGGCTAGAGCTGACTTCTTTTCAGATACCAGTGAATTCAGTTTTTTCACCTGTCATTGAAAAAATAACACAGATGACATAAAACTCCAAATTACAAAAATACTACATGTATAAAGATATTTATTGAAATGTCATATATGTAAGAGCAAAAAAAAAAAAAAAACCTAATAAATTACTTCAATGCCAAATAATGGGCAAGTGATTAAGTAAATCCTGATTCCTCAGTAAGATGGAATACCATTTAACTATTCAAAATATCAATTATTAAGACTGCAAACCATTATGGGAAAATATTTAAATCTAAGGTTGAATAAACAAATTATAAAGTTGCCTGTATACAACTACAATCAAGTTTTAATAAGTAAAAAATACATAATTCTATCGGTCATATAAAGGATACATAAACATAAAAGAAGTGATATTCAAAATACTTAAAACATAAAACATTTGCCCTCTGTACAGCAAAAACCAAAAGGTGATCACCATTTCAGACATGTCATCCAGGGTTCGTCCTTTCATTTCATCAACTTCACTTTTCAGTGCAGACACTCTTTCTAGCTCTTCTTGAGTGTAACTGTATCCAGAAATACCCTTTTTCTCCTCAATAGTTTGCTTTAAAAGAATAAAAATAGGTGTCAAAAATGGGAGCCACAAAATAGGAGTGAAAACCTTGATGTTTCCCCAAGAAATATAAAATTTTAGGGCCTCCCCAGTGGCACAGTTGTTGAGCGCTGGGTTGCGAAGCTGCCCGCAGCCTCTGCGGTGCCGGTTCGATCCCTGGCTGCTCCCCAGCCACCGGAGGAGGGTCCCACATGACGCGCAGACCTCTCCTGCCACCCACTGCTCCCCTCAGCAGTGTGCTTTGGTCCTTCTGCCTGCTCTGCTCCCCGCTCTGGCTCTGGTGAATTCTCTCACCCTCCCACGCTTCTGACTGTACCCAGTGCTTGTATAAATAAATAGATGAATAAATAAATAAATAAATCTTTAAAAAAATATATAAAATTTTAACATACAAAAAAGTTTTAAACAAAGTAAATTAGTTTAGAATCCTAAAAGACAGACTGTATTAACCTCAAGAATAACTCTACGTCTTTATATGTTATAAACTTACACCAAATTTTACTATGGTATCTTCAGACTCACAGGAAATATTCGAATTTTAGGCCTAGAATAATGCTAGGTTCTTAGCACAGAATCAAAAACATAGGAAACTCTCGTGGTGAATGAATGTATTCTCAAGTGATCAATTTTACGTGTATTCACTCACTCACCTTGTATCTATTATACACCTACATGTGTTAAGCACAGTCCTAAGCACAGATATACAGTAGTGAAAAAACAAGGGGAAGGGCCCCTTCCCTCAGAGAGCTTACTTGTTGTGGGAGTAAATATAAGACATGTAGCAAGTAAAACACGTATAGTGAGGTGAGAATGGGATTGAACCTTAACAGGGACATTAAAGAGGGATTTCCTAAGATGATGATATCTGAGCAAAATACCCTGAAGGAGAGAATCCAGGAGGTCAGCAAGTGCAAGAGGCAGAAGGCAGAAAGTAGCACCCCTGACCTTGTAAGAAATGGCCTGGGGGTGAGTGAAGCTGAAAGCAAGTGCGAGCGTGGCCGGGAGGAGAAAGGAGTCATACAGGCCTCAGCTCGTTTGCTGCCACAGGTTCGGTTTATGTCTACTGTGCTTTGCATTCGCAAAATGTCCTAGTTTAAATGACAAATTGTATCATTACCTTATTTTTAGGCCAATGAAAGAGCTTGAACTATTTTAAATGAAATAGTGGGCTTAATGTAGAAGTGACAGGAGAATTTTCATTTTTATTTACTTATTTTTAAAGATTTTATTTATTTTGGGGTAGAAGAACTGGGGTGTAGACCAGACGTGCAGGAGGTGAGAGGATTCACAAGACACAGAGTAAGGAGCTGAACAGGCAGACTGACTGAAGTACATTACTAAGGGGAGCAGTGGGTGAGACAGGAGAGGTCTGCTGTGCCATATGTGGATTAGCTCCCTGGCTGGGGATTGAACTCAGGTCACAGTGGTGATAGTGCTGAGAGTTAACCCCTAGGCCACCAGGGAGGCCCATAGAGAGGGGGTAGAATTTTTAAATGGTCACTTTAACATCTGTGCTGAGATCAAACTAGAGAGGAATAATGTGGGACGGGAATGTTGGTTAGAAGACTGTTCTAATATTCCAGGCAAGAGATGACATAAGCACGAACCAGGCTGGTGGTAGGAGGGGTGATGAGAAGTTGTCCTACATATATTTTGAGGACAGATCCAACAGGGTATTATGGCCGACTAGATGTGAGTGGTGACAGAAATGATGAACAGGGCCTCCCTGGTGGCTCAGGCGGTTAAGCACAGCGCTTTGAAGCTGTCTGCAGCCTCTGCAGTGCGGGTTCGATCCCCAGCCGGCTAGAGAGCTACCCACATGGCACGGCAGACCGCTCCTGTCTCGCCCGCTGCTCCCCTCAGCAGTTTGTTTCAGTCAGTCTGCCTGTTCTATTCCCCACTCTGTCTCTGGTGAATCCTCTCACCCTCCCGCACATCTGGCCTGTTGAAGACAGGTAAAAATAACACTACAACAAGGAAAGTCACTATATTTTTTGAATTCTGATGAAGAATAGATCCTTCAAGTTTCCAATGAGATAAAATCAGGCATGTTCAAAAAAGAAAGAATCAAAATGGCATCAGGTCCAAAGGGCAACACCAAAGGAGAAGACATAATAGTGGGACCATGTAAATAATGAAGGGAAATTATTTCCACCTAAAGTTCTATTCCTAGCCAAGTGGCTATTCAAATAAGATATTTTCAGGTATGCAAAAGCTCATGAAGTCTAAGTACAATATATCGTTTTCTTTCTGGAAGCCACTAGAAAGTGTGCTCCATCAAAATAAGGGAGTGACCTAATGGGGGAAAAAAAAATCACACAAAGAATGCAGGAAAATAAGAGATTCCAGCCAAGATATTTTCCAGGGTGATGAAAAAAAAAAAAATAAATCAATCTTTAAAAAAAAAAAGAAAGAAAGAAATGATGGGCAAAGAATGAAGCCAAGGCTTCTGGCCTCAAGAACTGAGAGGGTAGAGATGCCATTTGTTGAGGTGAGGAAGACTAGGGTTTAGGTTTAAGGGTTTAGACCAGGTTTAAGGGAATAGTGAAGACCAAAGCTTAGTTCTGGACATATTAAGTAGAGGGATCAAAATGATAAATGTATAAGATAGGAATTTGAGGAGAAATCTAGCCTTCATGTGTAAATTTATGAGTGGTCTGCAAGTGGAGGGTCTTTAAAGCATGAGCCAGGACAGACTCACTAAGGGAGTAACGTTAAAGAGGGGACCCAAGGGCTACCCTTGGAATGCCAACATTTGGAGCTTGAAGAAATGACAATCAGCCATGGAATAGGGACAGGAGTCTGGCAAGGGAGAAGAAGCAGGGTGAAGTACTTGTATGAGGAGACAAGTAAATGAAAATTTTACAGCAAGAAAGGGTCCTCAACTATGTCAAATGTTGCTAATAGGTCAAGCAGGAAAAGGACTAAGAAATGACCACTGGACTTAGCAATATGAAGGCACTGGATGAGACCTTGATGAGAAATTCTGGTGGAGTGATAGGTATGAAAAACCAAGCAGAATGGAAGAACCTAAAGGAAAAACTCAAGATAAGTCGCGAGAGAATGGAAGAAGGGATGGAATTTGGGGCGATCAATAACACTGGAGCCTAAAGGAGCAGTGGAAATGACAGGGAATTAGCCCAAAGTTCTGAACCAACTTCCTCTTTGGCATTACCAATCCTAAGCATGCACAGGCAGAGTAAGACTCATAGAAACCACGTGGGGATGAGCAGATGGGTTGTTAAAGAGCTGAGCAGAGATTTCCGACTGCTCGTCGCGCTCTGGAGGGAGGAATTCAAGATCTGTTCAAGTGCAGGGGGCCTTAGTAAATGCCCCAGACCAGCAGTCAAAACCTCAGAGGAGCTACTCCTTTGGAGCAAGGACTGTAATCGAGGAGTCAGCTAGGGAATAGGAGCAAGAACTTCTTCCTGGGGGTGAAGTCTCCCTCCACATGTATAGGGCTACATCTTAGGAACAAGAGAAAACTGGAAAAGTACCAGCTCTAACTAAACTGGATCAAGGTGATCTGAAAGAAGAAAAAAAAGCTCTTTCAAGGAAGAAGTAATGAGGTCAAAGAACCTCCTTTGGAGCTTTAAAGAAATCCCTAGTTCCTATGGATAAAGGGCAGGGGAAGCTGAAAAACAGGCCTGGGACTTAAAAGACTGGCAAAACTTCAGAGAAGGCTTAATGCTTAATCTAGGCAAATATTCTATGCCAAAGTCAAGGCCCTGATAGGGAAGAGAGAGAGTCTGTGTTGGGGGTGGGGATAGCTGGGTAGATCCACGAGAGAGCCCTGAACCTGAGATTATCCCGTATCCTCTGGCAGTAGCAAATTGCTTCGCTTGTTGGTCAAGGGCCTGAAAGAAACAAGATAGCAAGACTGGAAGACTGGGGACAAGGAGGTCTGGCGACGAGGCATGTGGTGGGACCTGTGGGAGCAGACCTGGGTGAAGGTCTTCTTATCACGTTAATGGCCACCAGAGGATTTCTGCAGCAGAAGAGGCGCTAAAACAACGAGTGAGAGAAGAGTGGCAGATGTCAGCTAGCTTCTGCCACTGGTCACCCGGTGCTTGAACTATGGGCTCACAAACACGGTCACTATATTACCAGAGATTGAGACTAAGTACAGGCCAAATACCACAGTCGTCTGTCTCTGTCTCTCTCTCCACTCTCTCCCTCTCCTAACTGGTGCCACTGTGCTGTCTGACCTGGCAGCATTAGAGACCAATCCTAAGCTCTGGTTAGGGAATCATCATCCTTTGAGGAATCCAATCTTCCAGTTAGTGGCAAATTGTTAACATTAGATCCTTTCTGTCCTGCAAAGGGCAGCATTTCATCCTGAGATTGACCTATATTTCGGGCATGGGTTTGCTTTTCTGGCCCACAGTGCTTCAGCCAGCACTACTATCCAAGGACTCAGAGGGTCTGCTCTACGGATTTACAATCCATATTATATCACCTCAGACCAAAGGAGCTATGGTGGGGGACACATGATCACAGGAGTCGGTGGCTGGATCAAATACCACACCATCCAGAAAACTAACAGTCGGACAGAAAAGTGGAAGGGCCTCTTGAAGGTACAATTAAGGTGCCAGCTTGGAAACTGACGTGAAAGTATGAGTTCTATTCTTTAGGAGGAAGTGCGTACCTTAAACCCATGACATTATACAGCCCTATGTTCCAAAAAGATAGGCACATGGGTCCTGGAACCATGAATAAAAGTATGATTGTCACCAGATACCAGGACTCCCACTTATTTACTGAAGGAATGACGCCTCCCTTCTTGACAAGTTCAGGTTCCGTGTGCACAGATGTCTGGCGGCATGCTTCCACCACGAGACACAGTCAGAGGCCCTGTACACTTAATGCTCAGGCTACCATCTTGTCACTTGAGCTCCTCGTGCCAATAGGCCAGTAGGCAAAGCAAGCAGTTATTATATTGGCAGAACATCACAAGGCTATAAAAGATGCTGCCACAGACGGGGCAGGTAACAAAACATCTGGTTCTCAGGTGGTTCAGGGTAAATCTTGGTACTTTCATGTCCAGTTTTAATCAAAGTGGCTAAGAACAAGCACAATATGGGCTTGGTTACTGAAGTCTCACACTTCTTAAAGACCAGGGACTGGGTCATCCTACCAAGAAAGCCAGCCAGCTAAGCGGAAATGCTAGCCAAAGGTGAGGGAAATCTAGAGCGGGCAGTAGAAGAAGATGTGGAGAATCAAGTATGTCCTTGGGGGGGTGTCGCTGGTGGTGCAAGGGGTTAAGACGCAACCTCTGAAGCTATCCACAGCCTCTGCAGCAAGAGTTTGATCCCCAGACAGAGAGCTGCCAACAAGGTGCAGCAGACCTCTCCTGACTTGCCCGCTGCTCCCCTCAGCAGTGTATTGTAGTCAATCTGCCTGTTCTGCTCCTCACTCTGTCTCTGGTGAAGAGACAGAGTGAGGAGCAGAACAGGCAGATTGACTACAATACACCACCTCCTGCACCTCTGGCCTGTACCCCAGTTCTTGTATGCATAAATAAATAAAGCTTTAAAAAAAAAAAAGTATGTCCTTGGGGCCAAATGGAGCAATGAGAGTTTTAATTTGTTTTCATTTTAACTAGCCTCCTGTAAATTTTCCTAGCAATTCTCACCAACCAGAACCCTGTAGAGCCCCCACCCATACCTAGATGAAGTGAATTTAATGTACAAATGAGCTGGTCAGTAGTACAAGGGGTGGACGGTAGTTGGTGTCCCACTCAGACCTCGTATGCAAGCTGCCATGAATGCTGACTGCTGCTGATGCACAGGTACCCCTCCTTCAAGGAATGCCCTCAGGCCAAGGGGGGCTGCTCCTTATCTAGGGAGTTCCACCCTGCCATAGCAATGACAGACTGACAGGGGGGTAGAAGTCTCCCATTGGGACTATGTCCTGGGCTGGGCTGTCTTCTGCTGTCCCATCTTCTCTTTTCTCTGCCCCTCCTTCTGAGACACTCTCTCCCTCAACAAGCCACTTGCACCAAGTATTCCCTTCTTAGGTTCTGTTTTTAGGGAGCCCAACTTAAGAAAAAAAATGAAGTAAAAACTGATGAAACTAGAAGGAAAAACAGGGAAAGCAACAATCCTAGTTAGAGATTTTAACACATCTCTCTCAATCACTGATGAAACAAGCAGACCAAAACGTCAATAGGAAGATTTGAATATTATGCTTGACTGAATAGACAAATTTATTTTTTTTAAAGATTTATTTATTTATTTATACAAGCACTGGGTACAGTCAGAGGCACGGGAGGGTGAGAGAATTCACCAGAGCCAGAGCTGGGAACAGAACAGGCAGACTGATGAAATCCACTGCCGAGGGGAGCAGCAGGCACGGCAGGAGAGGTCTGCGTGCCATGTGGGACCCTCGCTGTCAACCGCTGCGCCACCAGAGGTGGCCCTGAATAGACAAATTTAGAATACCATCCCTAACAATTGCAGAATAGACAAGCTTTTCAACTGCACATGGAACAATGACCAAAATAAACCATATGCTGGGCTGTAACACAACACTCAACATGTTTCAAAGGGCTGAAACCACACATTATGTTCGCTGGTCACAGTGGAATCAGCTAGAAATAAATGACAGAAGGTAACTAGAAAATCCCTAACTGCATGGTCTTAAGCAATAACCAATAGGTCCAAGAAATCACAATGGAAATTAGAAGATATTTTGAAGTAAACTATAATGCAATTGCTACATATCAATGAAAAAATTTAGTGCCATTATAATCGATGTGTGATTCATGGTAAATTTTCCATCTTTAAAAAAAAAAATTTTTATAAATCTTCAATCTTCAGTTCCTACAAGTAAAAAATATTCAACAGGGCCTCCCTAGTGGTGCAGCGGTTAAGTGCTGGGTTGCGAAGCTGCCCGCAACCTCTGCAGTGCCGGGCGAGGGTCCCACATGGTGTGCAGACCTCTCCTGCCACTTGCTGCTCCCCTCAGCAGTGTATTTTGTCAGTCTGCCTGTTCTGTTCCCAGCTCTGGCTCTGGTGAATTCTCTCACCCTCCTGTGCTTCTGACTGTACCCAGTGCTTGGATAAATAAATAAATAAATCTTTAAAAAAAAAAAATTTCAACAGCATGAGACAGAAAAGTTCCTAATATCAGCTAAACACATGGGTTGAGACTTCATTTTTTTCTACCAGATTATTGCCAGCTGGTAAGCCAGTATCCCAATGAAATAATTTTCCCACAGGTGAAAGTAAAAAAAAGTGAAACCAAGAAAACTCAGAGGAACTGGCATCCACCATGAGAACAACCTCGTTGGGAGAAGGACTGCTCTGGGTTTAACTCTTTTCTGACAAACAAAGCACAAATACACAAGGCATAAACCCACAGGCAGATATCTGCAGAGCACCTTCCTGGGGTATTTCTTTTCAAAGCTTCATGGAAGTGGCTGCTTAGAAATTTTTGCCCAGCAGGCCATGATAAATAAATATTATAGCAACTCTCTTGGTAGTATAATTTTGCTTACATTAACTAGCTAAGCAAAAGAAAACCTATTTGGAATTCAAATTCTATTAATAATATGACCCCAAAGTCAGCACACATCAAAAAGTTAGTGTTTACTGTCACATTAAAATCAGCTTATATGACATCTCATAATTAATTAAAGAAAATGAATAATTTTATGATTTTCCAATTAAAATACTACCCTTGGTACAAAGCTATAACATATAAACATCCTGGCATTTGTATTTTTAACACCCAGAGATGTAAATACCAGGTGGTGTTGAATATTCTCATGACGTTGCTTAAGAAGTTCTTCTGTCCTCTGAAGGAGACCAAATTCAGCTTTGAATTCAGCTATTATCTGATGCTTCTTTTTGAACACTGTGCTCTTGCTTCGAAGTTTACTGACATATCGTTTGAACTGTAAAAGAAGACAGTACACAATTTAATGAGTAGAAAAGTCACTGCTAAAAGCAGATACAACCTAAATCTGTTAGAAGAAAAATTATCTTTTCTACTAACATCTATTGCAATTATGTAATAACAACTTAATTTTAGTAGAAAACTTGAAAAGATGAACTGCTCAATTAAAATACTTTTTTTGGAGCCATCATAATAATGTAAATCCTTATACAAACCTACTCATCTTGGGCTTTATAAATAAGAATTAGGAAAGCAGAAACCCAATCCTATAAAAATAAAATGTTTTTTGAAAAATAGAAGAAAAAATAGGAAAGCAATTCTGAGACATTGAGATGAAACTCATCCCAAATGTTAATATTACAAGTTTGGGAATTCACAGTTGCTTAATTCAGGTATTTACCTTCGAGTGATATTAGAGTTACAATTACTCTACTCTAATGGAAAGACCTCGTTATTGAGTAATACCAATTAGAGTTTAGAAAAGCAAATGAAATGAGTATTTAAATGTGTTCATTTGATAGGTACTATTTGTTGACTATTATGTATTAGGCACTGTGCTACACACTGCGAATACAACCCTATAAAGAGAAACTCACGGGACTTGCCCTCATCAAGTTTAAAGAACAGTGGAGAAGGCAAACACTGACCTGATATTTACAACCGTGGTGAGCATTATAGCGAAGTGAAGGGGCCCTGAGAATAAGTAACAGAGTGTTGGGATGAAGGCAGGAAAGGTGGGGTATGTGGGTTATGACAAACTTCTCCAAGTAATTATATTTTAGCCAAGACTGAAGAAGTAGGAGTGTGTTAGAGGAAGGAGGAAAAGGCAGGGAAGAACATTCAAGTAGAGACAGCAAGTGTAAAGGTCCTGAGGTGCCAGTTTATTAAAAGTACTAGTTGATTTGAGAAGAAAGTGCCAGAAGCAAATGTGAAAAATCTCTGATATTGCTGAAACAGAACATAATACTTAAAAACAACCACCACTAAGTTCCTCTTAAATACCACTAGTACTAAAAATTTTCAGCTCTTTTTACTACATAAAATACTATTTTTTTTTTTTTTTTGCTTTGACTATCTTTTTATTAGTTACATTAAAAAGAAAATTTCCAGCCCTCCCCGGTGGCGTAGCGGGTTGAGTGCAGCGCTGTGAAGCTGTCGCGCAGCCTCTGCAGCGCGGGTTTGATTCCAGGCTCGCCAGGGAGCAACCCACATGACGAGGCAGACCTCTCCTATCTCACCTGCTGCTCCCCTCAGCAGTGTTCTTCGGTCTACCTGACTGTTCTGTTCTCCACTCTGTCTCTGGTGAATCCTCTCACCCTCCTGCGCCTCTGGCCTGAACCCCAGCTATTGTATAAATAAAATAAATCTTTATTTATTTTTAAAATATTTTATTTTATACAAGAACTGGGGTACAGGCCAAAGGTGCAGGAGGGTGAGAGGATTCACCAGAGACAGAGTGGGGAACAGAACAGGCAGACTGACTGAAATACACTGCTGAGGGGAGTAGCAAGCAAGACAGGAGAGGTCTACATTAGCCATGCCAATGTACCTAGAGTCTAATAACTTGCAAAATTTCCTTTTAAAGAATAAATTGGGAAGCTGCAATAACCACAGACTCAAAATCTCTAGCCGGCCAGGAATTGAACCAGCTCTGCAGAGGCTGTGGACAGCTTCACAGCACTGTGCTCAACCTGTTGCACCACCAGGGAGGCCAAAATAAATCTTTAAAAAAAAAAGAAAATTTCAATTGTAAGACCTTGTCTTATTAAACTTAAACCCATTACTTTAAAACAAAACATCCATAGTACATAATATGACATAATTCTTTGAGAGTCTTAGCCTTTAAATGCCCAGTCCTTTTTAAAGCTAATTTTGGGGAGGGGAGGGTTATAAATAATTTATGAATAAAAATAATGATCATAGTACAGAAATTTTATAAAACAGAAAAAAGGAAAAATTCACTCAAGGCCACTATCCCAATGCAAGTATTATTACCATGTTGGTATCTCCCTCCTAATTTTTAAGGCTAAATCTAAGGTCAGCAATGCAATATTGTAAGGTAGTAAAATAGGAACTAAGACATTTTTAAGATCTTAAGTTTTTTGTTTTTTTTTTTTAAGACTTGACTGATTCCTGAATATACAAAGAAATTCCTTAAGTATAGTAAGGTAAACACTCTTCACATAAAAATAACCTTATTCCCAGTTTAGATATTTTTTTAAACTTGAGTTAAACTTTAACAGAAAAGAAGAACGTGTTTTTAGAGGAAGGAAATTCAAAATATTTTTTCTATTCATGATTAAGTTAATTTTAATATCAAGGAATCCAGCCCCAACACAGCAAATTCTCAATGGGTCGATTACAGAAACAGTTTTAAAAATTTAAGCCATGCCAATGTACCTAGAGTCTAATAACTTGCAAAATTTCCTTTTAAAGAATAAATTGGTAAGCTGACATAACCACAGACTCAAAATCCCTAGAGTAACTATATGTTCTATTAAAAGTGTCCTGGGCAAAGTGCCCAGAATGAAATCAACCCTGTTCATCTCCTGTCCTCTGTATCGTCTAGGCCAATTTTCCTTTTCTCTGTCTTGCTGTGTTCCAGAACTATTTTTAAAAGCTAAAAGCTATACATGTTTTTGGTAAAACAACAAACCCACTAATTACTCAATGTGCTCTATGCAGATTGGTTATTTATTATTCGACATTCATTGGATGAGCTTCCCAGGGAGGACAGTGGGGTTCCCCCAGCAAGGCTGCCCACACCTGAGGAGTCCGTGGCCAGCACTAGGCACTCAAGGGACGCGGACCCCTGAGGGGTTGGGGGGAAGAAAACACTGTCATTGCTTCTCTTTCATTGGGAGCTGCTTCTCTCACTTGCCATTTAGCATAGTTCTGAGCTTTCAAAATGCAATAAATAAATAAATAAATAATTTTTAAAATCCACCACAAACACACTGATTTGAACTCTTCAGACACATTTTCAATAATTTCTGTAAGACATGTTTCCGGGTATGATCCAAAGGAATATTGGGTTTTGATAAGTTCTGCCAAGGTGCAGAACAGGCTATTTATTTCTAGTATTTTTATAATTATTAATTTGATAAGCAAAATGGTCTTCTTTGCGTTTCATTATTACATTACAGAATTGGACCTTCTTTATGTTTATTGAATTTATACCTCAAATAGGTGAATTTTTAGGAACCATTAACATACTTTTTAAATTATTGAAGCTCTCAAAGGGACTTTATGTAGATTGTATTTATTGATATTTTATCATATAAAGAAATTAAAGTTGAGGAAATAGTAAAATACAAGGAAACAAAGTACACATTCCGTCAGTCACCAGAGGAGTGGTATTTCTGTCATTCACGAAGCTCTGATGGCCCCCACTGTACAGAATGAAACTAGGCTCCCTTTTTGGAGCAGGGAAGTCAGGATGGTGGCTGGAGAGGTGGGAAGTGAATTGGGAGCTGCACAGAGGCACAAGTAATTTTGGGGAGCTGCACAGAGGGAAGTGGGTCCATTGGCCGAGGGTGCAGGGAAATGAGGAGGGTGGGGGAGTGGAGCAGAGTATGGGTGACTGAGGACACAGAGTAGTAGAGGGTGATCACAGCGGTGGAGACCAGTCTGGGACTAAGAGGTACATAAAAAGTTAAACAAAACCAAAAATATGAGGTCAGTATCAGTTTTTCTTCTTTTTTAAATTATTTCTTTTTATCGAGGTCAGTCTCAATTTAAGGATTTGCAGTCATAGCATACTCTGTGGCTCAGCTGAAAACAATGTTTATGCACTCCTAACCCACATGCTAAATAATGGCTTATGAAACGTTGTGATTCTATTGTGAGGTTATAAAGAAGGGAAGGATTGCGCAGAGCTAAATCCTCATGTCTTATGGTAATGCACCCAAAACTAAAGTCAAGAAATTTCAGAATAAACATGTCAGTTAGAAATACAGACACTAGAGATACTGGAGGAAACATTAAGAGTGGTTGTTTCCAGAAAGCAAGTTGGAGAGGGGAAAGACATTTTTTTCATTATCAGCTTTTGTAGCACTGTATTAGTTTTTAAACTACATATAAATATGTTTATAATTCATTTATATAATTATAAATATTTTTATAATTAAACCAAATTATAATTATTCTAAAAGGATAACACTCCGAGACACAAAATGCCTATCACTAACAAAAATCTAACAGCTGATTGATTTTATTTTGGATAGACTTTGGATATTAAAAATTAAAAGTATGCATAATTCCAATTTATGAATAACTTACATGAGCAAAAATTCACAAATAATTTCACAGGAGCACTTCAGAGTATCCTTAAAATCACAGCTCTATGATCAGAGAAACTTAATTTCAATGGTTCTACCACTTACAGTGACCTTGGGCAAGTTTCCTTTTTCTCTTTACATAAAACTTCCTCAACTAAAAAAAATTGGAGATAACATTGATCTCAGAGTGACTGAAGATCACATGAAAATGCGAGTGAGACAATTAGCACAACCCCTCCTATACTGTCACTAAATAGAAGATATTGCTATAATTAATTATGCTGTAATGGCTCAATAACATAAAACAAGTTATTCACCTAGAGATTTGCAATTACTAACACCATAAAAATCGTCACAGTTTTGTAGTCTGTGCTTGAACATATAGTAGTCTATCCTTTATTATTGTGTAAAGGGATTTCATAATTTTTGAGGATCAAAACATATAATGTTAAACATTATAAAATAAATGATTGTCTAAAATAAAACAAAGTCATTTTTAAATAAGAACTATAAAATGTACTAAAAAATCTATGAAAACTGGATAGTGGATAATGATTAATAATGTCTGTCACTGTTTGAATACAGTTAAGAGAACTTAGAAAATAAGAGGTAATTACTGTTCTTCCTAAATACTAAAGACATTTTAAGTACTGTTCTTCCAACTAGTACAGACATTTTAAAGAAATGACCAGTAAGTGAACAGAAAAGTAAAGACCTAGGTGTGTGGATGTTCTCTAGAATTAAAATAGGATAATTACTACTGCAAGAAACTACAAATCTACATACTTGGAGTGGTGACCACGTTAACATTTTGTGTAAATGCCCATAAACGAAGATTGGGAGATAAATAAGGACTAAAAATAGCTGTTGTGTTAGGCAGACAGATTGAAATCTCATGAATTTATTTCTTAAATAATTAAAGTTTTTACCTTAACTTTAAAAATAATATTACAGGGCCTCCCTGGTGGCGCAGGCGGTTGAGTGCCACACCGTGAGGTGAGGCTGTCCACAGCCTCTGCAATGCGGGTTCGATCCCAGACGGCTGGCAAGAATCCCACACGGTGCAGCAGACCTCTCCTGTCTCGCCTGCTGCTCCCCTCAGCAGTGTACTTTGTCAGTCTGCCTGTTCTGTTCCCCACTCTGTCTCTGGTGAATCCTCTCACCCTCCCACGCATCTGGCCTGTACACTGGTTCTTGTATAAAAATAAATAAATCTTAAAAAAAAATTACAAAAATAATTTTTAAAGCACTCTGGTTTAGGACATAAGCAACAAATTCTTGGAACATTAAGGGAAGAGCTTTCCATGGTGCATTTAATCAGGTCAATCCTGCCACATGCAGGAAGGCCCATTACAGCTACTATTACCAAACACTCAGGCCAGCATACATTTGTAGTCTAAATTTGTCATTTGTGAAAGAGGGGCCATAATTTTAGAAGCTGAAATCAATAAGATTAATGCTTTATAGTGCTAGCTTTTGGCTTTGGGACCAATTTTACAGACTCAGCTCCTTTGTGATCAAAATGGAATTTGACAAATGCTCTTTCTCCTTTTATCCATTTAATATATTTTAGAATGTTTAATAGTAATGATCAAAATCCGGGCTATCTTCTTAAATGGACAAACAGCTTATTTCCCTAAGTAGGTAACCATTTAGAAATGCTTTTCAAGCTTATCTGGTTACTGGATTCCAGACATCATTCTGGATATTTATGTGGAAACAAGAATCTCTTCTCCTGCTGCAAATTTTCCACCTCGATATCTGACATGAAAACTATTTCCATGGTAATTAGCTGTGAGGGCTTTGCAAGACACTGTATAATTAAGTACTTTATATGTCAAGAACCACTAAGAGATATGTTTCTTTAATGCACTATTCCCTTTTACAAAGAAGACCTATAGAGAAATAAACACAACTCACCAAGTTAGAAAAACCAGAGTAGAATGAGAGCACTTTTGTCCTCAAATTCTGTTAGTCCAACATTTCCGCTATTTCCCACTTCTTAATTAAATCACACTATAGTCAGTTATTTCATCAAATGACTTTTTTTTTAGGCACAGAAAACTACAAAATAGGCCCAAGGACTTAGGTTTGAGATGACACCAACTGTTTAAGAGAAGCATGGATGCCCAACGACCACGATTTCCTTGTTCATTGTCTTATATCTATCTAAATTCAGAATCACAGGAAACCCTATCACTTCATGTCATACTTCAATAAGTCACTTGAACTCCCTGAAGCCTAGTCTTTGAGTTATTTTAAGGCAAGAAAAACTGTTTCAAAGCAACCTTTCTTTTCTGCTAGAATTACAGACTTGTCAAATCACCCATCATAACGAGCGCCAAATAAACACACATACGAATACTATTCTAACCTTTTCCAACCTGTTAGTATGGCATTTTTAACTTTAAATTAGAAAATCACACCAAGTCAAGCAAAAACAAAGTAATTACCTACATATGGTAGTGGATTGTTAACTGCTAATTTTTTTTGAGAGTCTATAATAAGCAATATGATATATGCTGGAGAAATCTGTCTTAAATGAAACTTGTGGCATAGAAACATTCATCTCTGAAACACAATTAGTCATATCATCCAAGGTCTCTGTGTTTCTATTATAAATCAAACCAACCACCATGCAGCTGTTACTATATTACTAATGAGTTTTTCAACTGCTGCCCAAGCAATTAACTCTCAAAAAAATTTTCCTATTAAGCTTTTTCAAATTTTGTCTTAAAATTGTGGCATTACCTAGACTGCATATATAATGCACCACTTTATTACAGTGAACAGAACAGATGTATTTGGTTCTATTTTGTTCCATCTCTTGGGAAATTCTAGGGGGCTTCAGGTCCTGTTATAAGCTCTCAAAGAGTATAATGTGATTTGAAAGATTCTAAAAATATCATAGGTTTGCCTGGGCTCACTTAGAAGGGTGGATGATTCAATTACAAGTGTCAAAATTTGATTCCTCATTTTTCAGGCCTTGACAGCTGCAGCTAATCTTGCCAGGATTCCCTTATCTTCATTGCCTTCTCTTTGAAGTATTTAAAGAAGATTTCATAATCTTTGCGATTCAGCTCTAGGATTTCTGTCAGTAGTTGCAAGACAAATTGGTTGGCTCTTTCCAAAGCTGCTTATAAATATTATTTGACACAGTTTTAAAGTAGCCATTAACTGCAAAACAGCTGTGCTTCCTGTAATGGTTAGGAAAGAAAACACAAAGGGCTCTACCCATACACCATAAACCAGGAGTGACTTTTTCAACCCACCAAGTGCCAATGGAATCTTAACCAGAGGTTCATTTTTTGTTCATTCAGATCCAGAAGGCAGGCATTCATTTGAATGACAGCTCTAGGGAGGGTACTAGCATTGCACATCACTGGGCTTATTTTTTGTTTGCTTTTCCCAATTAGTACAGCAGAGATTCAGAGATCTCAAAGTGACTGAGAGGGTAAAGACCATTAGCCATATGATGTAGGCTCTATTTTTCACTCTTCTACTAAGTGAGACAAAGCCATCAAGTGTAGACTGCTGCCTGTGAAATGTCCGATCTTATCAAAAGATCTGACAGGAGCCTACCAGGTTAAATGGCAAGTTAGGTTTGTGGCCAGGTATTTAAAAATGTGCTTATACACTGAAATAGATAACCTTGTTAGGGTAAAAAGTCTCACATGGAGCACTTTTCTTATCACTTTCTTTTACTAAGAAGGCTTCAGTTGACAATTTTTAAATGTCATCACTTTTCTGATAAAAAATATATATATCTAGATTATACATTTTCATTCAGATTTTCAACATATTTACCATCTGCCATGCCAGTTGTTAGGTAAATGGTGGTGAATAAGAGCTAAGCCCTGACGTCATAGAGCTTACTGGTTCCATAGGGGAAGTAGAAAAGTGAACAAGTAATTTTAAGTGTGCTGTATGGGACATCACACAAGAGCACTATGAGAGCATGGTTCAGGAGGACTAGGATGGTGGTGTGCGACCCATGGGGAACATAACAGGGTATGCTTTCTGGAAAAGATGCTTTTTAAGCTCTTTCTGTTATCTTGGAAAAAATCTGACCACAGCAAACTTTTCTTGACAATTTTCAGTCATAATTATGACCACTAACTATGAGATTATGCTGGGACACTGGGTTTTCTTTCTCCTCTAACACTGACTCCTGCATAAGGTAAGATATTTCTTTTTTTGTTGTTCTTTTGCACTTTATTATAGACTTTATCATCCATTATCATTATATGACTCTGTCTTACTTAGATCTTTGGGATCTGTAAAGTTGTCCTTATAGTCATGTACTTATCTACCTCCTTCTCCTTGAAGGGAAGGGCTACATCTTATCACTTGCGTGAAACCCTCCTTTTTTTATTTTTTTATTTAAATTTTATTTTTATATTCCCCATACAACTACAACCCCCTTATTTTGACCCCAATCCCTCCTTTCCCCACCCCCACCCCCATAGAATGTCTCTGGTTCATAGTTATTTGTTGATTTTGATATTTTCTTTCTTATAGTTATTCTTTTTCCTGGTCCCTTATTTAAGTTTTCCAGATTCCTGCTATGAGTGAGACCATCCGGTATTTTTCTTTTTCTTTCTGGCTTATTTTGCTGAGCATAATCCCTTCCAGCTCTATCCATGTTGCTGCAAATTGCATGTGTTTATCTCTTTTGATTGCTGAGTAATATTCCATGGTGTATATGTACCATATCTTCTTGATCCAGTCATCTATTTTTGGGCACTTGGGTTGTTTCCAAAGCTTAGCTATTGTAAATAGTGCTGCTATAAACATAGGGGTGCAGGTGTTCTTTGGAATTGATGTTTCTGTGTCCTTTGGGTAAATATCTAGGAGTGGAATTGCTGGATTGTATGGAAGCTCTATGTTTAATAGGTCAAGAAATCTTATGGAGACATTTTAAAAACAACCTTAGTTATGGAAAATTACAGTCATTTAATATTAGAGCCCTTTCCCAACTGAAGTTATAACTTAGAATAACATTAGCAATTCGTGCTTTAAATATATACAGATTATTGCGAGTCAATAAAGTTGAAAAAAGGGGGGACAATAAGATTCCATATGCAAAGTTGACAAATGACAGATTAGAAGAAAACATATTCAGTTATTTAATTGTCCAGATTAATATCCAGAATATATGCAAAAAATAAACTGATAATAAAAAATTCAATCCACTAGGGAAAAAAACGGAAAAAGAAAGTAAATAGGCAAACGACAGAAGAAATTTAAATGACTAACCATATATGTGGACAGATGCTCAATCTCACTAGTAATCAAGAAAAATTAAAAAATCAAATACTGTCAGAATGGCAAAAAAGTTGGACTGAGGATTAATTGTCAGCGAAGATTGTTATGTAACAGAGGAAACATACTCTTGTGCATTCTTGTTTGGAATAAACTTGGTACATCCATTCTATGGAACACAACGTGGCAGTTGAATGGAAATAGGTACCTGATAGATAGTGGTAATATTTATGAAGTGTTTCCTTTAAATCAGGTTCTACTGCATCCTGCTTACTTGCATCAAAACATCAGCCTCACAACCACCTTAGGAGGAGAGAACTGTTACCACCCCTGATGCAGGCAGCAGAGAGGAGTTAGGTAACCTGCTAGGGTTAAGCAGCTAATCGGAGGCAGAGCAGATACAGGTGTTCTGGCTCCGAAATGGATCACTGTAACCTTGACAGCATAGTCTATTTACTGACATGGAAAACTCCCCAAGACATGTGAATAAAATCAAGTTGCACAATATACCATTCATATTTTTAAAACCCACAAAATAATATTGTCTATATTATCTCCAAAGGAAGGACTGAAAGAATATACAGAACTGTAAGAGTGGTTTTTCTACAGAAAAGAGATTGAGGGATTGGAAGTGCAGGTATGAGGTAGTCCACAGAGACTTTAGGTTTATGGGCATTGCTTTATTTTCATACCATGAGAATGTATTCAGGTAGTATTTATATAATCTGATTTTTAAGCTTTAGAAACCCAAAACATTAATCCAGTTCAATTTTTTCCCTAGTTAATGCTCATATTGCTTCTAAAATATCCCTCATCCAGCTCCTGTTAGAATATTTTAAATGGTAAAATGTTCCACTTTACCCAAGCAGCCTGCTTTGTTACTGAAGAAAGCTTAAATGGTGGTAGAAATTTTTCCTATTGCTAAATACTTTTACTAACCATCATCCATTACTCCCAATTCTGCCTCCTGTCAAGCAAACAAGAACATCACCGTCTGCTGCACTGGAGGTCCCAAGAGCACGCCTAGGTTAGTAACTTGCTAGGAGGACTCCCGGGGCCCAGCACAGAGCCATGCTCCCGGCCATGCTTTCGACAGTGACGAGACAAACCAAACCACCAAGGGGAAGAGCCTACATGCCGGGTAGACCAGAGGAAACCAGGAACAAGTTTCCAAGAGTCCTTTCCCTTAATTCTTCCAGCTCTGAGCTGTAACAATGTTTAAGAAATGTTGCCACCCAGGGCAGTGCCTAGCAACACTGAGACTTGGTACCCAGGGTGTTTACCTGGGGCTAATCATGGAGTTTTCTCTAGTCCACCCCCTAATTCCTGACACCCAGAAGGAAAGCAGGTGTTCCCCATAAACCACACTCTTTATAAAAGCAGCTTCAGCACACAGTGAGCCGTCCTTATCAGGGAATGGGGGAGAGGGAAGTCCTAAAATCCAAGATGCCAGCATTCTGCAGGCATTTTCAGGCCTGCTATGTTAGAGCCTTTCTACACACCATCCTCTCTACACTCCTTTGATATGTAAAGGTGATTTTATCATGTCTTTCTTTAGTTTTTTGTTCTCAGTTAATCACAATCTCTATGAAAGTTTCCTGATTTTTCACCCACATTAGTAACCCTCCTGCAGACTCTGGCTTAACTATGTCCTTCTTAAGACATGAAAATGAAAATGTAAAATAATATCCCAGGCATGATTTTACTATAAGTGTGTATCATACTTCTATTAATGCATTATAGTATATTTTCCTTAGAGCTGCATTTTTAATGGGTGATGCTGAGACCTGGCAGACAAAACTCGAATTCTATGACACTATAACATCACTAGTGGCAGTCTATTTCAGCTTAATACTCCTTCCTACTGAGATGGTTTTGAGTAGCCACTCTATCAACTATCACAGGTGAACTATTTTTTCTAGATTTCTGTCATCTGAAAATATTGAGGGTTCTGGGCCTCCAATTCAAGTCATAGTCCAATTAGTAGTAGCAATGTGACCTGGGTAAGTAAGTGGAAATCTGTGTGCCTTAGTTCCTTTAACTGTAAAAACGAGGAAGAATAATAATTTCTATCTCAAGAGTTATTCAATGAAATAAATGAGATAATGTATGTAATAAGCCTAATACAGTGCCTGACACATTATGATTGCATAATAAATACTAATATTATTAATCTAAATTATTGATAAAAATAATAAACGAGTCAGGATCAGGTACAAAACACCATGGCCTTTTTTGGGTGACTTCTCTTAGAGATAACAGAAATCAAAATTATTTAAAAAAAAAAGATATATTTATTTATGCATAGAAGAACTGGGTAGTAGGCCAGAGGTGGAGAGTGGCGGGTGGGGAGAGGATACACCAGAGACAGAGTGAGGAGAAGAACAGGCAGATTTACTGAAATGCACTGCTAAAGGAAGCAGCAGGTGAGACAGGAGAGGTCTGCTGCACTATGTGGGTCAGCTCCCTGGCCAGGGATCAAACTCAGGCCATAGCAGTGATAGTCCTGAGACCTCCACCAGGGAGGCCAAGAAATGAAAAATTTTTTAAAACATTAATTCAATCAGATTTATATTTTGTTATTATATTTAAATTCAATGTTAAAAAGCCTTAAAATATAAAAGATTATTATCAATTTTTAGTTAATGTTAAGAGACTATATTCTTTAGATTTAATTTTATTATCTACCAACTACTAATGCAAGAAATCAAGATAGACTAGACTGGCAAGAAAATCTCTATCACTGAGAAGATAATTTCAACTGTTTGAGAGATTCTGATGTCAGAAGTCTGGCAGAATAAGGATAAAACATTCCTGTCCTTATTCCTGTGTATTACCTTTTTTAGACACTTCATCTTTTATTAAATAAGATTTTTACATATTCCATCTTTTATTATATCTACTAACTGCTTCCAATCTGGGCTATACTAATTTCAATTTTTAAGCAGTGAACTATACTCCTCCTCTCAAATTCTTCATTGAAATGAATGACAAAAAAACAAAAGTACTAAGCACTAATGCTGTGGACTCAGTATGTGCCTAGTGCTGTACTAAGCACTTTACAGGTATTAACTCGCTACCCTGCACAATACTAATTCTAGAAGGTATATATTAGTAACATTTCTTCTGAGTACAAAAAGGCTACGGAAGCGGCCCAAGGTCAACAAGGCAAGGATGGATACTCAAGCAGCCACGTTCCAGAATCTGCTCTTCACCATACCACTACAGTGCCCCTGGTGTATGGGATGACACACAGCCCACAAAAACTACTTTTGGAGGCTAGATGTCATGTGCTGACTGAGTCTTGAGTTTCTTGGAAGCTTTGACATTCATTATTTCATGGGTTCCACTTAACCACTGTGAGAGGCAAACACCCCCATTCCACACCTGAAACCTTAGTAAAGCTAAGTGATTTGTTCAGTGTCAACAGGACCACGTGAGAGAGACCTGGAACCAGCTTGGCCACATATTATCTGTGTGATCTATAATCTTCCTGAGCTTCACTTGTAAACAGGAATAACAGTGACACTTCTTACAAGAAGGAAAGAAGTCTATGCAGACACGAAGCATCTAGCACCCGGCTGTGGATAAAAAGTGCTGTTGTTAACCTTCCTTTCCTCATTCTCCTCTCTGCGGCTCCTGGCACTGCTTCTCCACCCCTCTCACCAACTGTGTTAGCAGATGGGTGGCAAAATACATGATTTTTTGGTGATTACCATGTGATACCAAATGAAATCTCTGTGAAGTCCAGTCAGATTATATAATTTTAAGTATAACAAACTTTTCTCCTTTTGTCCATATGGCCTATCACTTATCAAGTAGAATAAAATTAGTCTATCAAGATTTGTTCCTTATAAAATTATGCTTAATGTTCCCTAATACCTTCTGTTCCTTTAGGTAACTGCCAAATGATTTATTTGATTTGTTCTAGTTTCTGACCAGACATTGTTTAAAAATTAAGTTGCGCTGATCATTTCCAAAGTTATCTTTTCCCCTTTAAAAAAAGTATGCAAATTTCTGTCATTAATACTTCCACTCACCAAGATTTCTCAAAAATAAAAACCAATAACCTGGCACTAGGTTCTTTTTCCTCATATTTGTGTAGTGGAACTAATAGTGAATTACAAGCACCATTCATGCCACAGGCAGCCATAGCAATAAGTATTTCCTCTCATTTGGACAGCATTTTTTTGAAAAAAGGTTAAAATGCTAGGAGGTAGCTTAGTCTCTTAGAAAGTGAAATTGCTGCATAATTAATCTTTCTTTTTTTCTTGGATAGCAATGATGTCATGAGGCTCACACTGTTGGTTTCCAAGTATCATTTAAAATAAAATACTCCCTTGTCTAAGAGCAATCTGGAAACGGATGTTAAAAGTCAAAGAAATTTTTCTATCAAGTGTTACTCCCCCAGTAAGCTAAAAGGCATGTCGGGAGGCCACAGAGAAAAGTGGCAAGAGCAATCTGGAAACGGATGTTAAAAGTCAAAGAAATTTTTCAATCAAGTGTTGACTACTCCCCCAGTAAGCTAAAAGGCATGTCGGGAGGCCACAGAGAAAAGTGGCGCTGTGGGAACAGCTCATTTGTGTTTGGCAGAGGGAAGGTTCACTGCCAATTTGTACCAAAGTGAACTTGAGAATGTTTCAAAACCAAAAATGAGGTCTGGACATGAGCAGCTTTTCAAAGCAGCTGGTGCTGAGGCCTGGTAGCTATTACAAAATAAAAACGCTCTAAGAGATGGCAAAGTGCAGGCAATGCCTAGGAATAAAAATCCGACCTATGACCTACTTGATTTGCTCAAAGAAGCGCTAGGCTGAAGACAAGGTATTTTCTCCCTTCCCTTCCCTCCCCTCCCCTTCCTTCCCTTCTCTTCCCTACTTTTCCCTTCCTTTTCTGTCTTTCTTTCCTGAGCTAAGCTTATGAAAAGGAAACAGGGAATGATATTTTTGGCACTTCAGTTTAGTCATCTATAAAGGACAGCATTACTTGTCCTACTAATCGTGTGAGGCTGACAGAAGGATAAATGAAAGAAAGGTTGGTAAGGCACTGTTCAAAATTTGAAGCATATGGGAGTATAAGATGTAAATGTATTTTCAACATCTGTTAAGCATCTACAACAGGTTATTTATTTATTTATTGTTACAATGTTTTATTGTGGTGCTGTTGTTTTATGCCATTGTTAGTGATTTGGAAGCAGAGGACCCCCCACCGCAGGTGCAGCTACACAATGGATTATTTTAAAAGTGCCAGTCCCACTGGCCAAACAGATATCACCGACAAAGCTACTTAGTGACAATGTTTTTTCAGCCCTTTATAGACTGAATTTATCAACAAATATGAACTTTTGTCATCATGTCTGTTTTTTTTTTATTTTTTATTTTTTTTTATAGAGGCATGTTTTATTTATTTATTTGTTTGTTTCTTTGTTTGTTTATACATGCACTGGGTACAGTCAGAAGCACCGGAGGGTGAGAGAATTCACCAGAGCCAGAGCGGGGAGCAGAACAGGCAGAAGGACCGAAGTACACTGCTGAGGGGAGCAGCGGGCGGCAGGAGAGGTCTGCGCGCCATGTGGGACCCTCCTCTGGTGGCCGGGGAGCAGCCGGGGATCGAACCGGCGCCGCAGAGGCCCCAGGCAGCTTCACAACCCAGCGCTCAACCGCTGCGCCACCGGGGAGGCCCCTCATCATGTCTGTTAATTGTTCATTCTGGCTCACTTATATAACTTAATTTTTATAATAAATAAATCCAATATAAATCTACTTAATTAAAAAGTGGAAATTTGGAACATTATCTCATAAAAACACCAAATCTCTTATTTTACAGTAAAGGCAGCTCAATATTATTGCAGTTTTAATTTTTAAATACATAGGCTTTATAAAATAAGATTACTTTTTATTATTGACATTCAAACTAGAAAAGTTAAAAACATTAATGGCTTCAAACAGAAACAACTCACATCTCTGTCTCATGAGACCTTAACTTACCTCATCTCCCTTCAAAACTTCGGCGCCATCAAATTCACGTGTCTGATTTGTCTTCACTGACACCTCTCTTTCTAGGCTGGCTAACTTTTCCTTTGCTTCTTGCAGTTCTTCGGCTTTGGCTTCTTTTTTACGAGAAAGGATGGATGCCTAATTAAGCAATAAGTTTGAATGTAAAATAACACACACAATCAACTTCCTTGTTGATAAACTATGGTTTTGATTTTACTGAACTAAATTTTACTGAAATTTCAGTATCTGGTGGTTTCTCCTGAACAATATCCTATTACCTAGCGTCACAGTATATATTTAGTGTGAGCATACGACTTGTATTAAATACCAATCTAAAAATATTTTGGAAGACAAAAGCTCTGAAAATATAGGAGATGTCAGCAGAGATACAGAAGTGCAACAATAATAAGAATATTAGACTCCTGTCAATTATCATTCTAGTGTTGGTAAAAACACATTTTAGGTAAGTAAACAACTGAAAAATTACTGTTTTCCTGTATGCTGAGTTTCCTTTCATTGGAAGAAAACAAGAATGCTTTATTCTCAAAATTACAACACAGTTCCTCTTATCTAAATTCACTATCTATATTTCTAAAATGAAATGTGAAGACATTTATTATATGTGGGACTTTCTAATAAATAAAATGTAGTTTAAAACCAAACATCTGACTCACCAAACCTGTGCAAATGTTTACACAATCCAAATGGCTGCTCTTAGCCATGAACGCAGCATTTTATGTTAGTTAGCAACTCTTGGAAGATTTCCTTAAATGAACCATGGTTGTATTAGTTTAAGGAAAACATTAGCCAAACTGTATTCTTAAGTCAAATGCTACAAATATTTTACTTAAGCCAATTTAAAAGGAGAGAGGCATCTCTAGCATAAATTCTACTGTCCTTCCTGTTTAAAAATGAAAAGACAAGTAATAAAAATGTTTCTCTCCATAGAATTATTCCAGCCCCAAATTTTTTTAAAAGAAGAAAAAGAATGATAAAATATCAGTGTTATCTATACAGGAATTGATGGCATATTTCCTAAATATGATAAAATAAACCAGGCCACACCAGAATCTTACTTAATGAAAGAGGGCATCTCCCACTAAAGTCTGAAACAAGATGAAAATTCCCACCACCTCCACTATAATTTGACATCGTGTTGTAGGCATTTGCTCATACTGTTAGGCAAGAGAAGGCAATTTCAAAAGTAAGAATTTGAAAAAGAAAAATCATAATTTTCATAGTATGAGATTATGTACCTAAAAACCAAAAGAACCTATGAGAAAACTATGGTAAACAAACTAATAGCTTTTATAGTAAGTTAGTAAGGAGACGTAAGGAGAGACAAGCCCTCATTTAGAAAAGTAAAAAATGAAATAAAATATGGGATAAGTTCCAAGATAAGTTCCAAAACTTTATGAAGAAAACTATTAAATCCTCCCGAAAGATATGAAAATAAACTTGTATAAGCAGGGACACACAGCATGTCCTTACACAGTAGACTCAACATTGTAAAGGTGCAAATTCTGAGGTAATTGCTAAATATAAAGCAACCCCCAAATTTTTAAACTATGTTGTTTTCTAATGTAGGTCATTGATAATAAAGGTTTTTAAAAGCATATACAAAAAAAATTTTAAGGAAGATCCTGAAAATATTAAGTAATTGGAGGTAAAGGTGGTTACTTTTATTAAATATTAGAACTTGATTATAAAACTACTACAAATAAAAACAAGAGGAGTACATAAACAGGCCAATGAAATAATAGAAAAACTAGAAATAATCCCATAGCATTTTAAAATGTGGAACAAAATAAAGGTAGGCTTTCAAATCTAGAGGGGGGAAAATGGATTTTTTACTAACGGGTATTGGTGTAAATGGATAATTGGGTAGCCATACAACAAATATGATACACTTGATCTTAGCCAAAAGGCCGAGAAGCAATTATACAACAAATATGATAGACCAGAAAGAAAATTCTAAATAGATCAGAAATTTAAATATAAAAAATTAAACGCTAGATGTCCAAAGAGAAAACTTGAGTAATTTATAACTTGAAAAATGTTGTTAAATGTCTCAAAATCTGAAGAAATAAGAGATAGAATTGATAAATTTGATTTCATAAAAATGATAAACATTTCCAGGGCAAAGTAACATCATAAGCAAAGAAAAAACGCAAATACCAAGCTGGAGAAAAATGTTACACTGAGAGAAAGTATTCCTAATGGATAAAGAGTGTCTAAAACTAGAGAAAAGATCAAGAACCCTTTAGAAAAATTGGGTCAAGATATGAAAGGAAATGAGAATGACTATTACTCATATGAAAAAATGTTCAAGCTTGTGTATAATGAGATACATGAAAATAACAACCATCATAGCATGCCATTTCTCATTTACCAGGACGGAGAATGTCTAAAAGTTAAACAACATACTCTGTTGGGGAGGCTGTGAGGAAACAGGGCTCTCATTCACTGTAGGTAGCAATGTAAAATGCTGTAACCCCTAAGGAGAGGAATTTGACAGTATCTAGCAAACATATGCACTTACAATCTCATTTCTGAAACAACGTCCCAAAGATACACTGGTAAAGTATATGCAAAGACATTAACCAAAAGCTATTCATTGAAGCAGTTTTGTTATGGCAAAAGAATGGTAACATCCCAAATGTTCATCAATTGGAGATTGGTTTGAATGAACTGTGAGTACCCACTCAATAGGGAGCTATGAGACTGTGAACAGGATTAAGCTTACCCAATAGACGGCTATAACAAAAAAACAACAAGAAGTACTGGGAGAACATGAAGAAATCAGAAGCTCCACACACAGTTGGTAAGAATGTAAAACGGTAGTCACTTCGAAAAGCAGTTGGGCATTTCCTCAAAATGAGGAAAGATTTAGCAAGTAAACCAGTAATTCCACTCCTAAGAATATACTCAAGAGAAATAAAGACTTACGTCCACAAAAAACAATTCTGTAAGAATGGTCACAACAGCATTATTCATAATAGCCAAAAATCAGAAGCAGCCCAAATACTCATCAACTAATAAACAAAATAGGATATATATATATTCATAGAATGGAATATTACTCAGCAATAAAAAAGAATGAAGTGCTGATACATACTGCAACATGGGTAAACATTAAAAAAACATTATGCTAAATGAAAGAGAAGACAGTCACAAGGGGTTCTGGATTGTATAATTCCATTTCTATGAAATGTCCATGATAGGCAAATATACAGGTAGTTTGGTCTCTGGTAGTCAACTAAACTGAAGTACACTGCTGAGGGGAGCAGCAGGCAGCAGGAGAGATCTGCGCTTTTCCACAAATACTTTATTATAATCTGAAGATTAGCAGTGACAGAAGAACATTTATTCTTTAATTTCATCTCACTGTAAGTCTGTAGATAATACAGCCCATGGTGGATTGGAAGATGTTCACCAATATGTAGGTCAAAGATGGGACTTAGGGCCTCCCTGGTGGCACAAAGGATTAAGTGTCAGCACTGTGAAGCTATCCACAACTACGCCACACGAGTTCAGTCCCGGCCAGGAAGGTGACCCACATGGCGCAGCAGACCTTTCCTGTCTCCCTGCTGCTCCCCTCAGCAGTGTATTTCAGTCAGTCTGCCTGCTCTGCAACCCACTCTGTCTCTGGTGAATCCTCTCACCGCCCCCACACCTTTGGCCCACACTCCAGTTCTTGTACACATAAATAAAAATAAATATATAGGGCCTCCTTGGTGGCGCAACAGTTGAGCACTGGGTTGTGAAGCTGCCCGCAGCCTCTGCAGCGCAGGTTCGCTCCCTGGCTGCTGGGCGAGGGTCCCACATGGCGCACAGACCTCTCCTGCCGCCCGCTGCTCCCCTCCTCCCCTCAGCAGTGTACTTCATCATTCTGCCTGCTCTGCTCTTCACTCTGACTCTGGTGAATTCTCTCGCCCTCCCGCGCTTCTGCCTGTACCCAGAGCTTGTATAAATAAATAAATAAATCTTTAAAAATAAATAAATATATTAAAAAAGAGGGAACTTACCTGTTGCCTGTATAGTGAGAGTTTGCCTTCAATTGGCTCATTTCTCATCATTTTCTTTTCAATCAGCTGGTTGATCTGTGTGTTTATTTCATTTATCTAAAAACAGTATGAAAGTAAAAAAGATTAAAACTCTTCATATGATTACACAAATTAAGGGACATCTGGCCAAACTAAGCTTTGACTTTATAAATAGTTCTTATCATCCATGGTTTCATGGAATAGTTCATTACTGCTATGAGTGGTTGTTATGATTAATTTTTATAAATAATTTACATTTCATGGTTCATGATATATGTGTACATGATTTGTTAATTATACGGTTCTAACCATTCATGTCTAAATTATCCTTTAGTATTCTACTTGAAGTCTTTCATACAGTCTTACCAAAAAGATGATTTCTAAATGTCTCAAGGTGTCCTCTCACCTCGGCTGTGACTGCAAGTGATAAAGCAAATCGGGGCTAACATTCCCCAGGGATTTAGTGATAGAATTCACGAGCCAGGTGAGAGTTGACATGAATGACATCTAAAAACCCTTCCTGTTCTAATGATCTGTGATTTTCCTGTAGCTGTCACCTGATTCATTAATCTGAACTTCTCGAAAAAGCAATAAAGCCAATAGAAGCAAACAATCTCTCAAAACATTAAAAATTTATAAGGTTTTCAGTATATATATCCTTTTAAAAGACTATGGTTCTCTTAATTCTATGATATTAAATTTCAGCCAAATCTGACATGGACATCTGATTTCTATAGGTAAATTAATAAATAAAAAGGTCAGAATTACGTATTTCATTATAGTTGCCATTAGGCACATATTAAGTACAATAAATAACTAGCATGTAAAAACCCTTCAATTTTCATAAGATTTCTTCTTTTAAAAAATATACATCTTAATCAGTGTTTTATTTGTAGGAAAAAAAATGTTATATAATGACACCAGGTTTTCAATGAGCATCACAAGATTGTTTACTACTTCCAAAGCTGGCACGGAGGCTAAGAAAAAAAATAGTTTTGTTCTTTTTTAAAGATTTATTTATTTATTTATACAAGAGCTGGGGTACAGGCCAGATGTGAGGGAGGGTGAGAGGATTCACCAGAGACAGAGCAGGGAACGGAACAGGCAGACTGACGAAATACACTGCTGAGGGGAGCAGCGGGCGAGACAGGAGAGGTCTGCCCGCCATATGGGTTGCTCCGAGGCCAGTGGGGATAGAACCGGCACTGCAGAGGCTGTGGACAGCTTCTCAGCGCTGCGCTCAACCGCCTGCGCCACCAGGGGAGGCCCGGAAAAAAAATAGTTTTTAATGTAAAATTGTTATATTATTATTCTTAGGGAACAAAATTAGTGATACTTAAAATATTTTAAAATTTGCTATCTAAATAATGATATTGCAAACACATAAACCTATGAGTCAGTCACATGCATTAATTTATATGTCCAAGTGACTTAGTCTATAATCAGATGACTAGGTTTTATAATAAAACGTGGATAAAGCATTTCAGGCTATGAGTCCTCATAAAGGATAACTCATCATGAGAGCTGTCAGCTCTCAGTACAGGTTAATTCAAGAGTCAAGAGTAGAGGAGCGTAGGTAGTACAAATAATTTTCATAAGACAGGGGATGAGATAAAATGGGGAACGATAATGAGGAGGTTATTGCCACTTACTTTAGATTCAAGCTCAAGAAGATCAGAGTGGCCCATAGCAGGTTCTGAAACTACTTTTTGTAAAAAATGCAATTCTTTTTTCTTGTTCTCTAATTCTTTAGGAAATTTTTCAGTTACCATATATGAGTTAAATTTTATCTCCTCCTCTAGCCTCTTCATTAAGCCTTTAAAAATAAAATAAATGAATATTCAGTCCAAGAGAGAAAGTATAATTATATTCTGTACACTTTAAAATATAAGACTTGAACAACAGGACATATTTGTTGAAAGCACACTGTGTATTATCAAGCACAGTACCACGAAAGATCAACCACTGAAATCTTTTGATGTTAATTAGTGATAATGAAGGACAATTTACATGAAGACTATTTAAATAACTATAGCAGTAAGAGTACGACCTTCGAAATTACCACCATTTGTTTATATTCTATATTATGCAAAAATAACATTTGCAGTGCTTGATACAGTTTTGTGTCCTATTTTGCATTCTGAGTGCTTAGGAAATCCATGAACCAAATGGCAATATTAATGAACTCTAACCCAGGTCCTCTCTTCTGTAAGCAGTTACTTATTCCTTTTCTTTTGTAATACTTCTCATGCAATTTATACGTCTAATATTTCATATATGGAAATACATTATATTATGTCAGTTTTAAATAAATAAAGACAACATCACATCACTAATACTGAAAAAGAGAAATTATTTACATTCATAAACATTTTTGGTTTTCCACATTTGGTAGTTGTAATTTTATAAAGCAGTAGCTTACAGTTAAGTGGCAACTTAAATTATATTTTTAAGATTTAAGTCCTCTTATTTTATCAGAATGCACAAATACACACACATACAAATTTTCAGTGAATAATGGCTTTGTTATAAGTTCCCAGCCTAGATAGCTTTATAAAGTTTATTTCAGATCTTTCCATTACACATTTACAAATTCTGGCTTGACTTTTTAAAACACTGGATTTCCGGTTTAAGTAATCTACGTAGATTGCACAATAAATCTGGCTCAAAGCCCTAAAATTATTTTTAGTTCTGTTTTGCTAACCATATATTAACATGTAAAGATTTATTAATAGCAAATTCACAAGTTTTCCATTCATCCCTACAATTTTCCCCTTTTAGGAGTTGGGGAAAGGAAAGGAAGAAAAAGTGTTGAATGAATCACACTAGAATTAGGCCGTTGTTTCTGTGTGGTTTCTGATTAAATCTACATCCTGGCTTCTTTGGCTATTAAATGACTAGTTTTTCCGTTTCAAGTTCTTAAACATACTGCATCATCACAGGCAAGCAATCAAAGTCTAAATGTTTTGAGAGATTTCGAATTCTTAAATACCACGTTCTCTGTTTTAAAAATGGTCTCAAATCTAGAAAATAAAAACTAATCTACAGTGACAGCAGATCAATGGTTGCCTGGGGGTGGGAAGAAGACAGAGGAGGGCAGGAATGAGATATCACGAAGGGCACAAGGAAACTGGTATTTGCCACCTGGGTTAAGGGTGATGATTTTGCCAGTGTGTACATACACTGAAACATAGCAAGTGTACACCTTTAATATGTGCAATTCATTATGCATTAATTTTATCTCATAAAGTTGTTAAACAACACAAAAATAACTTTCATCACATTTTTAAATTCTCTTAAAAATTGAAACTCAGTCCTTGAAAATCAGTCATATTGTTTCTATGCATTTTTTTAAAGTTACTTTTCCAAATCTTGGTGAAAATAAATATAAGGTCACTAAGATTTCAGCAAACTTTTTTGATTAAAAATCCTCTGAAAATATCTCACTGATTCTAATTGAATGAGTAGCTTCTTTTGTGGAATAAATCTCACGAATGTGCAGGGTATAAAGATGAATTAATTAACTTCAATAAATGTTTTATAATATGGCTGCTACTCTGAAAAAATACAAATTATACTGTTACACTAAGAATACTATTCATGTTATTTAAGTAAATAGAAACTTTGTAAGCCCTATTTAGATAAACCTTAAAAAATAAAATACACTGGGATCAAATAAACACCTGTTTAGTCTATTCTTTTTCTGGACTACTGAAGACTGTTTCCCAGGAAGCCTTTAAGACTGTTTTCCGGAGCCTCCCTGGTGGCGTAGGCGGTTGATCAGTGCAGCGCTGTGAAGCTGTCCACAGCCTCTGCAGTGCTGGTTCTATCCCAGCTGGTCAGCTAGGGTCCCACATGGCGTGGCAGACCTCTCCTATCTCGCCCGCTGCCCCCTCAGCAGTGTATTTTGTCAGTCTGCCTGTTCTGTTCCCCGCTCTGCCTCTGGTGAATCCTCTCAGCCTCCCGTGCATCTGGCCTGTACCCTGGCTCTTGTATAAATAAAATAAATAAATAAATAAATAAATAAATAAATCTTTAAAAAGAAAAAAAGACTGTTTCCCAGGAAGATGTCAAGAAAGAGCAAGAACTCTAACTTCCTGCTTTCCTGCTCCCCTCTTCCTTCTACACAAAAAACACTGCACATATAACATCTTATTTTAACATTGTCAGTCATTTTTTTCTTATTTGATTTCCCTATTACCATTGAAAAGATCATTTTCTTCCAATCCAGGATTAGGGTCTCTATTCCCACTTCCCAACTACTTAAAGTTTTTATTGAATTCCTGCTCTGCTTCATGTAATCTAGCGTGCTGTGGCCTGGACACAGAAAGAACAGTGAAGACTTGGTGACTACCCTGGAGTTTGGTTGAGTCAGGGTCAGACATGTCAAGAATGAGTGCACCAACGTAACTGAGGTAGAACATTTCAGGCAATGCACACAGGGAAGGATGCTATTCTCACCTTACTGAATCTTCCACTCTCCACTTGTCTGACTGACTCCTTCCTCCAGCATATCAACACGCAAACACCACTATCTCCTCTCAATCGAGGCACAGAGCACTTTCTCCTTCATTCATACACTCCCATTTGTGCCTCCTTTACAAACTCGTAAGTCAGAAGAAGCTGACCTTCTATCTCTACTTCTTCATCTAGCATTTGCTCGGGCCACTCTATTTCTGCTCTTTTAGGTCACTGTGCCTCGCCATGGACTGTCTTCCATGTCTTCACCTCTCTCTTCACCTTAACTTAGCTGTTTGCCAACACATCCAGGGAGCTGTCTGAGTCCACATCAGGGTGGGTTTGGTTGTGCAATCTGGGATATTTGAGTAATTTCTATATAAAAGTTAATATGACAGGGCCTCCCTGGTGGCACAAGGTGTTAAGTCGCAGCATTATGAAGCTATTGGCAGCCACTGCGAACAAGTTCAATCCTTAGCCAGGGAGCTGACCCACATGGCGAAGCAGACCTCTCCTGACTCTCCTGCTGCTCCCCTCAGCAGTGTATTTCAGTCAGTCTGCCTGTTCTGCTCCCCACTCTGTCTCTGCTGAATCCTCTCACACTACCCCACCCCCACACCTCTGGCCTGTACCCCAGTTCTTGTATGGATAAATATTTAAAAATTAAAGTTAACATGACAAAAGAACCAGGGATACCCATGTCATTAGCACAACCTAAAATATGAAAAAAAAGAAAAAACAAAAACCCACTCAGTTTTAAAAGTCCAGCACTTTATTCTCTTCCTCTCTAGTCCTGGTTCTAAAATAATGGTTCACATTTTCTCCACACATCTTTTTTTTTCCCCCACACATCTTTTTCATAACATCCATCCTAAATACTTTATACACACACATCCAAAGTCTCCCGTCATGGTGGTTTTCATTACCTTTACCCTCTGACAAAACACTAAATGGGAATTTAAAAGCCCCAGGTGAAAATTTAAGGATGTCATCCTTTACTCATTAGTAGGAAAATGTATATAACTAAGAAATAATTAAGTCAATGTAATTAATAATTAATTCAACATAAATTAATTCCCATTGGTCAGTTATTTCAAGGAAGACAGCTGACTTGAACTTGTATTGCCTGATCACCGACATGATACTATAAGCTCCACTTACTTTCAGGCTTTGCATCTGCGGCTGCATGGCGCATGCTTTTCAGCTGATTTTGAACTCGCTGCAGTCTCTGCACTGCATGAAACAGCTTTAAAATACAATTAGACCCATTACTTGTTTTGTTTATTGAAACCCACCCCTAGATAAGCAATGAAAAATATAGGTCTGACATATTTTTGTGACATTAAAGGAACTAGAAGAACTGAGAAAACTACTGTGTCAAACCCAAAATTTAACTAGTTCTCTCAATACCTTTTCATGTCAATGACATGAAAATTTGAGAAAATTTCTCTTTAGTTATTTGTTGAATCTGGTGGCCAAGGAAAAATACTTGCTAAAGAAATATATGCCTCAGGTTTTCTTAATTCTAAAGAACACTAACATTCTAACAAACGATGTCCCTGAATCGGGAGCTGATATTAAGGAATCACTCCAGGCAGCTTCCTGCTGCAATCAAACTACGTGATGCAAGTCAAGCTCCAAGGAGCCAAACACCTCAACTGCCCATTTTAGCAGCAAATGGAGCAGATATGAAATATATTTTTACTGTAGACATCTACTCAGTTTGAAGATAGACTTTTAATAAAATAGAAGTAATTCCTTCTAGCTAGTTAAGTTATTTTTTCTTTAAGGCAAAGTCTAAAGATGTGGCCCATGGGTGATGCTGAGCCTTTTCATGTTTACTTGCCTCAGAGTAAAATGTACAGGATACTGTCATCAGGGGGCTAGAAAGGATATTCTCATAGCCCCGGAGTTTCAGGACACTGTTGGGAGATTCTAGTGTTTCATCAACAATCTTACAACTTAACATTATGATGAATGTTCTGTAATGCTGGAACAACATGAATTAAGCATGAGCCAAAAGACAGTGTGTTTACACATATGGAGTGCAGAACATAAAAGGTGGTAATGTTGCTGCTGACACCGCAAAATACTCAAGTATTCCATCGTGTCAACAAAGAGAAACATGAGCTTACACAATTCTACACTTCTTTCCTCACACTGGAATTTTCAGAAGGAACTATTCATGAGAAAATAAACTTTCATGTGGATACCTGATTCTTTTGTTCCTGTTTCTGTTGTGCAAGAAATTCTTCTCTCTCCTTTTCAACGCGAAGTTGCCTTGCTATTTTAAGCATCCGTTGATGATTCTGAACTGTCTCCACCTACAGTAAGAGGATAAGTAGTACATGTTACTGTCAGACTTAAGAAAGACATTAGCCATGTCATGTGACGCAGACATCCACTTATCATTTCCTTTTGGTAAACAGTACTCCCTGGAGATGACAGTAGGCTCTAGACTCCAGTAAAGTTTTGGGCCACTGCCTAGGGAGATTTCCTTTCTGTGGACGTTATTTGAGCCTGTCCTCAGATATACACCCATGCTTTCCTTAATCTTTATTTGCATTCCTAAATCTTTGCAAGTCCTCGGGACTTGGAGCCAAAGTCTTACAGCGCTATTTCTTGCCTTACCCTTTTCTTCAAACGTTCTACTCTCTTAATGAGTTGATCCTTTTCTTCCTCCATTGCACCGATATCCTAAAAAAGTAGTCCAGAAGATATTATAAGAACAAGCATTTTTCCATAGAATACAGACACAGTTTTTATGTGATTCTGCATCTACCATTTTCATCTCTTGCAACAAAGATCTCTCGGGATGAAGGGCATTTCTATTTGCTCCCCACCCGCAACTGGGGTTTTTTTACATGGGGTAATTATTTGGCAGCTTGGTGTTCATCTAGAAAAGCAGGCTATAAAACTGGTTATAACCTAGCAAGGTAAAACTGCTAACCAGCACATTTGTGTTTTGATTCCAAATATGGGTATGTGATTTTTCAAAAATCTTCTATAATGGAAAGTGTGTCTAAAAACACAAACGGAACTGCTGACATCCTATCTGCTGTGGTAAATGCCAAATTATATATTCTGCCAATTTTCCATCATAATCATTTTTAAGGCTATGCTGTTTTCAATCATAAATTTGTTCCTGGTTTGGTCAATTAGCCAATTCCTTTCCCCAAAACAAAGACTTCAACTTCAAAGTGACCTTTCTTTTAATTAGTTCCATAATTTTTTTTAAAGATTTATTTATTTATTTATACAAGCAGTGGGTACAGTCAGAGCGTGGGAGGGCGAGAGAATTCACCAGAGCCAGAGCTGAGGACAGAACAGGCAGACTGACGAAGTACACTGCTGAGGGGAGCAGCGGGCGGAAGGAGAGGTCTGCGCGCCATGTGGAACCCTCGCCCGTTGTCTGGGGATCAAACCGGTGCTGCAGAGGCTGCGGGCAGCTTCACAACCCAGCGCTCAACCGCTGCGCCACTGGGGAGGCCCTCCATAATATTTTCTTTTTTTTTTTTTTTTTAAAGATTTATTTATTTATTTATTTATTTATACAAGCACTGGGTACAGCTGGAAGCACGGGAGGGTGAGAGAATTCACCAGAGCCAGAGCAGGGAGCAGAGCAGGCAGAAGGACCGAAGTACACTGCTGAGGGGAGCAGCGGGCAGCAGGAGAGGTCTGCGCGCCATGTGGGACCCTCCTCCGGTGGCCGGGGAGCAGCCGGGGATCGAACTGGCGCTGTAGAGGCTGCAGGCAGCTTCACAACCCAGCGCTCAAACGCTGCGCCACCAGGGAGGCCCCCATAATATTTTCTAAGGAAAAAAGCGAACAAACAAAAATCCTTCCGAAACCTAAAAAACTAATAGCCTGATGATCACAGCGATACTAACAGGATACTCAGTAGTGAACAATATTTGGGAAGACAGGCACTCGCACTCATTACTGATGGCATTGTACTGAAGAACAATACCAAGTCTCAAAATTAGTGTGTATGCCTTCTGGCCCAATCATTCTGTAATGCCTTCTCTGGGAATTTGTCCTAAAAAAATATTCATGAAAGGTCACATACCTCTCCACAAGAATTCTCACAGATGCTAACTCTATCTAAAATTTGGAAATTACCCAATGTCTAGAATTATTAAATAAACGACAACACAATACAACAAGTCATTACAAATGTTTAACGACATGAGAAAAAAATCATGATATGACATTACTTGAAAGAAGCAGATTACAACATTTATTTATAGTACAATACCAAGAAAGAGATTTAAATATATTCACTAAAATGTCAACAGTAGGTATTTCGAGTACATGGGATTGAGTGAATTATTTTCTATGTCTTGCTTAATAATACTTTGAAGACTATGTTAAAAAATACTTTGGTAATAATTAATGAAATTAAAATTATAGACACTAGATAACTTTATCATTTTTCTCCCACTAGATATGAGTTCATCTTTCATTCTTAATGCCTTCAACAAACTCTTGGTGAAAACTTACCATGTTCAGAGCACTATGCTATAGTATAGAGTGAACAAGATATATAGATATAATCCTTGACCTCATATGAATTAAACTTGGGAAGACAGCTATTAGAATATTGTATGTATAGTAAGTGTTATGAAACAAAAAGAACTGCGGGAACTAATCTATCTAGGGAATCAGGGAAGACTTCTCTAAGGAAGCAACTTCCAACGTTCCCCGACTGAATGAGAAGATAAAACTGGCAATGATAATTCAGGAATGCTAAAAATTCAAAATCCATGAAATTGAGAACTAGTAAGAGTTTGTAGAAAGAACCTAAATGCCTGGTGTGAATGTAAAAATGCTTTTTTTTGGAGAATATTAAGTAGGATGCATCAAATTCCTAAAAATTTCCAAATGCTTTAATAAGCAATTCCATTTTTAGAAATTTATTTTAAGAAAACAATCACAGGTGTAAAAAAAACTTATGTAGAAGATAATCATTGCATTATCTATAACCAAAAAAAAAAAAAAATGAGAACAAAACAACTTCCACACTATTGAATATTATTTAGTTATTAAAATAACTAAATAATAAAATTATTTAGTTATTAAATATTTTTAATAAATAGAAAGATAAAAAAGAGTATATGTAGTCTTGACTCATAATGAATTAAAAACAAAAATGCTAGCTCTACCATTAAAATCCAAAAAATATGATTATAGTTTCTTTTCTTTACCCTTCTTATTTCTGCTGTAGAAAATCCAGATGTCTTGAGCTGCTCACATTCTTTATGCAAAGTTTTAAAGGCTTCCATCAACTCTTCATACTAAAAGGACAAGTTAGAAAGTTACAAACTAATGACCAAATCTAGTAGGCTTTTCTGAATTAAGTTATCTGTTAACTTACAGCAACTACTTACATCATTGCAGAACAGCACAAAAATACATCCTGAAACATTTATGTGAGACACAAAAACACTGGTGTTTATAATCTGGTCACTGACTACTTCTCTAGCTTCCTCACTGATTACTTTCCTACCTCACACTGTATACCTTGGCTATGTTGAATCTTCTTTCAGGCCTAGGAAGACACCAAGCTTTTGCCTTTAGTTTATACACCTCCATCCCGCCGATAACACTCTATGACCTTCTCTACCTTAACTTGGGTAATGCTCATTCATCCTTCAGGTCTCAGCATAGATACCATTTATATTCAGAGAAGCCCACTCCAGTCCTGTATCTATCCTATTATCAGAGTATCATGATATCAGGGTATGTATCATGTAAAATTACAATTGCCTAGTTACTGGTCTGTCTCTAGCATAGTAAGAGCCATAAGGACAAAAATCATATTGCTGGGCCTCCCCGGTGGCGCAGCGGTTGAGCGCTGGGTTGCGAAGCTGCCCGCAGCCTCTGAGGCACCAGTTCGATCCCCGGCTGCTCCCTGGCCACTGGAGGAGGGTCCCGTATGGCGCGCAGACCTCTCCTGCTGCCCGCTGCTCCCCTCAGCAGTGTACTTCTGTTCTTCTGCCTCCTCTGCTCCCTGCTCTGGCTCTGGTGAATTCTCTCACCCTCCCGCGCTTCTGACTGTACCCAGTGCTTGTATAAATAAATAAATAAATCTTAAAAAAAAAAAAATCATATTGCTTGTATACACTTGACTATCTCTGGAGCCTAGCAGTGTACATAGCCAATTTGGGTGTTGAATAAAAAATAGTTCAGTGAATGAAAAAAAAAAATCCAACTATTACCTAAAAATTTTAAAAAGTAGTTTTTCATGGGCAATGGCAGGAAATTACTATTTTCTTGCCTGATCATATCTAAAAATCTGTAAATTAATCATTCTAAAACTCTTCATTCAAAAAGACAATGTGTATATTTTACTGGGGTTTCTGCTAATGACTGGCTAAATGTGTAAATCATTTTATATGTACATCTCAAACATGTTTCAAGAACAAACATACCTCTATTATTGTCACTAATTCTTCCACTAATTAGTAGAGTATGTTTAGTAAAAACTATGCATAAACTTCCTGCAGAGGAATTAGTTTTTATCAAATTTATTGGTGGGGCAGAGTAGGAGAGACTATTTCACATTTACACTCTATTTCCTACATTATATGAAACCCTCAAGGGCAAGGAGAGGTGGTCTCATTCCACTGTTCTTCTCCCATAACATTTGACATTATTTGCGCAAAACTTTCAATCCTAGAAACATCTTAAGAGATCAATATTCACTCTATTTTCAGTGACGACCATGGTTACCACAAATAACAGTACTTTGGATGAAATTTTTTTTTAAAGATTATTTATTTATACAAGCACTGGGTATAGTCAGAAGCGTGGGAGGGTGAGAGAATTCACCAGAGACAGAGCGGGGAACAGAACAGGCAGACCGACAAAATACACTGCTGAGGGGAGCAGCGGGCGAGATAGGAGAGGTCTGCTGTGCCATATGGGACCCTCACCAGAGGCTGGGGATCGAACTGGTACTGCAAAGGCTGCGGGCAGCTTCACAGCCCAGTGCTCAACCGCTGCGCCACCAGGGGAGGCCCAATATGAAAATATTTGGATAAAAAAAATTTGGAGCCCACGCCAAACCCTGGAGGAAAGCATAGATAGCCAAGATGTGAAACCTGTCTCCACAGATCTCACAATCTATTAGGAGTGACAAGTCGACAAACTACTCACAAGTAGCACAAATCAGTCTGTGTACACACTCTGGAGTAAAAGAACAAAGTGCTAAACAGAGGCACTTTTCTTAAAATCAAAGTCCTTTGAAATTTTAAACCTGAATCCTTTCTTTCCATAGTCTTTGATCAGCAATGTGCTTTGAAATCCCAGGACCAGGAGCCAACTAGTCAGAATCCTCAGTAGTTAATGCCAGAACCCATTATCACGACACTCTGGTAGGGAATGTGCACTGAAATTTTAAATTCCAGGCTCCTTTTCTGTCTTCTCTCTGACTGGGAAAGCCTTTGAGATCTCAACACCAGCTTCTCTGCCCACACACAACCCACGTGGGAGGATCCCATTTCCAATTTGCCAGGACTAGTGTTAATTTATCCCTTTTGTCCTGGTGTAATTATTATGATAGCTCCTTTCTCTCAGATTTGGATGACAAACTGTATAGTCACCTAACTGATGAGCAATTCCGAACCCAGGATCCTACTTACCCACAATTCTTAAGGAATACATTATTCTAAAATCCTAATTTCAGGAATTTTCTATTCATTTACCCTATCAGTAATGATATTTATGTGCAAAAATCACTATTTTAATACATGATTATGCTTGAACATTAGCTGATGACAGTTAGCTTTTGGTGCCATCTGAAACTACAGAAACAGCAAATAAAGGAAAAAAGAGATTAACATGTATTTGAACATGTGCACCTTGAAATCCATTACAGATACCATTTATGTGTTGGATACCTGTTTGTTGGTATCAGCCACGATTTCATCCTGAAGAAACTCACTTGGTACCTCAAGTTTTATTAAAAAACGAGCTAAGTATGCTCTTTTCTTCAGTTCATTAGTCCTCTGAAGAAGCCAGTGGAGAACTGGGTAAATTACAGGTTTACTTCCAATCACCAGGCCCTGACGAAAGGTACTCCTATAAAAGAAAATAAACACATACACACATACAGAAGCTTGTAAGTTAACTTAGAAAAGCAATAGCATTTGCTCAAAATATGATTTATCATTTCCTGCCTGCTTTCCATTACAATTTTAAAAAGATAAAAGCAAAGCTATTCTAAAGTCCATATATACATTAAGCATAAAATTATGCTGTGGGCTTCCCTGGTGGTGCAGAGGGTTAAGACGCAACCTTATGAAGCTATCCACAGGCACTGCAGCACAAGTTTGATCCCCAGCCAGGGAGCATCCCACATGGCGCAGCAGACCTCTCCTGACTCTCCCGCTGCTCTCCTCAGCAGTGTATTTCAGTCAATCTGCCTGTTTTTGTTCCCCACTCTGTCTCTGGTGAATCTTAGCCCCACACCTCTGGCCTCTACCCCAGTTCTTGTATGCATAAACATTAAAAAAAATTAAAATCATGCTGTTAACATGTCACTCGGGTAAGTGGGGAGGTTGTGCTGAACCTTTAACCAGTATAGTCAGCCTTAACACTTCATTGTTTTTTATCAAGGATAGCAGATAAATGAGAAAGTGAACTGGGTTTATCTGTCTTTTTTTGATTAGGAGGAAGAATTGACTTGCTTCAGAAATTAAAAGTTGTGCATGAAATTAAAAGTTCAAGATTATCTTGAGATTCAGTGTCTGAGGACTAGAGAGACTAAGTCTGGCCTAGGAAGACTAATGGTGCCATCAAGGTTTGGCTATTAAAGCACAGTTTTAAGAAAGCAACAAGCGGTAAGATTCTTACATGTCTGTGGCATTTCCTGGTGGTTTGTATTTAAGGATACCAAGAAGGCTCAACATCCGTTTGGCTGTCTGCTCTGGCATCTCCTCTCTGATATCAACAACTTGCTAACAAAGGAATTGAAAAATATGTTATTGTTGTATATTTAACAATGAACAATATTTAAACTCACTGACAAAATTGTACTAACAGAGCATAAAAGGTCTCTTCATAAGACAGATTAAGTATAGAGGCCCCAGATTCCATGTGAGGGTACGTACAAGTCAGGTCAGGATTCATATCGAAAATGTCAAGCTTAAAAAAATCTCCAATGGAAAAGACCAGTGTATATGAGGCGTGAGCTGACTTGCAGTACAATAAAGCCTTTTGTAAAAGCATTTTCATTCCAGCACCAAATCTATTTATGTCTGAAAGTAGAGAAACCGTTTCCAAATAAGGTACAAGT